>NC_090927.1:29180531-29823587 GCF_040938575.1 Ambystoma mexicanum
GTCTCTGGCTTGCAGTGCAGCTGTTTAGTCTCTGGCTCGCATTGCAGCTATTCAGTCACTGGTTTGCAGTGCAACTATTCAGTCTCTGGCTCGCAGTGCTGTTATTCAGTCACTGGGTCGCAGTGCAGCTGTTCAGTCTCTAGCTAACAGTGCAGCTATTCTGGCTCTGGCTCGCAGTGCAGCTATTCAGTCTCTGGCTCACAGTGCAGCTTTTCAGTCTCTGGCTTGCAGTGCAGCTATTCATTCATTGGGTTGCAGCACACCTATTCAATCTCTGGCTTGCAGTGCAGCTGTTCAGTCTATGGCTCGCAGTACAGCTATTCAGTCTCTGGCTTGAAGTGCAGCTATTCAGTCTCTCGCTACCAGTGCAGCTATCCAGTCATTGGGTACAGTCTGGGTTGCAGTGCAGGTATTCAGTTTCTCGATCCCAGTGCAGCTATCCAGTCACTGGGTCACAGTGCAGCTATTCAGTCTCTTGCTTGCAGTACAGCTATTCAGTCTCTGGCTTGCAATGGAGCTATTCAGTCTCTAACTCGCAGTGCAGCTATTCCGTCTCTGGCATCACAGTGCAGCTATTCTGTTTCTGGCTCAGAGTGCAGCTATTGAGTTTCTGTCTCGCAGTGCAGCTATTCAGTCTCTTGCTCACTGTGCAGCTATTCAGTCTCTCGCTCCCAGTGCAGCTATTCAGTCTCTCACTCTCAGAGCAGCTATCCTGTCACTGGGTCACAGTCTGGCTCGCAGTGCAGCTATTCAGTCTCTCGCTCTCAGTGCAGTTATCCAGTCACTGGGTCACAGTGCAGCTATTTAGTCACTGGGTTGCAGTGCAGCTATTCAGTCTTTGCCTTGCAGTGCAGCAATTCAGTCTCTGACTCGCAGTGCAGCTATTCAATCTCTAGCTCACAGTGCAGCTATTCAGTGTCTGGCACGCCATGTAGATAAATATTCAGTCTCTAGATCTCAGTGCAGCTATTCAGTCAATGTTGCAGTGCAGCTGTTCAGTCACTGGCTCGCAGTGCAGCTATTAAGTCTCTGGCTCACAGTGCAGCTTTTCACTGTCTGGTTTGCAGTGTAGCTATACATTCACTGGGTTGCAGTGCACCTAGTCAGTCTTTGGCTCACAATGCAGCTATTCAGTCGCTGTGGTGCACTGCAGCTTATCAGTCACTGGGATGTACTGCAGCTATTCAGTCACTGTGTTGCAATGTAGGTATTCGGTTTGTAGCTCGTAGTGAAGTTATTCAGTCTATGGCTCGTAGAGCAGCTATTCAGTCACTGTGTTGCAGTGCAGCTATTCAGTTTCTGGCTCGCAGCACAGCTATTCAGACTCTGGCTCGTAATGCAGCTATTCAGTCACTGGGTTGCAGTGCTGCTATTCAGTCACTGGGTTGCACTGCAGCTATTCAGTCAATGGGTTGCAGTGCAGCTAATCAGTCTCTGGCTTGCAGTGCAGCTGTTTAGTCTCTGGCTCGCATTGCAGCTATTCAGTCACTGGTTTGCAGTGCAACTATTCAGTCTCTGGCTCGCAGTGCAGCTATTCATTCACTGGGTTGTAGTGCCGCTATTCAGTCTCTGGAATCCAGAACAGCTATTCAGTCTCTGGCTCGCAATGCAGTTATTCAGTTACTGGGTTGCAGTGCAGCTATTCAGTCTCTCTCTACCAGTGCAGCTATCCAATCACTGGGTCACAGTCTGGCTCGCCGTGCAGCTATTCAGTCTCTCGCTCCCAGTGCAAATATCCAGTCATTGGGTCACAGTGCAGCTATTAAGTCACTGGGTTGCAGTGCAGCTTTTCAGTCTCGGCTCACAATGCAGCTATTCAGGATCTGGCTCACAGTGCAGCTATTCAGTCTCTCACTCCCAGTGCAGATATGCAGTCACTGGATCAGGTCCTGGCTCGCAGTGCAGCTATTCAGTCTCTTGTTCCAGTGCAGTTATCCAGTCACTGGGAACAGTGCAGCTATTCAGTCACTGGATTGCAGTGCAGCTATTCAGTCACTGGATTGCAGTGCAGCTATTCAGTCTCTGGTACGTAGTGCAGCTATTCAGTCTCTGGCTCACAGTGCAGCTATCCAGTCACAGTTGCACTGCACCTTTTCAGTCACTGGCTTACAGTGCAGCTATTCAGTGCCTGGCTTGCAGTGCAGCTATTCATTCACTGGGTTGCAGTGCACCTATTCAGTCTTTGGCTCACAGTGCAGCTATTCAGTCTCTGAGTTGTAGTGCAGCTATTCAGTCTCTAGCTCACTGTGCAGCTATTCAGTCTCTGGCTCGCAGTGCAGCTATTGAGTCACTGGGTTACAGTGCAGCTATTCAGTTTCTGGCTTGCAGCACAGCTATTCAGTCTCTGGCTCGCAATGCAGCTATTCAGTCACTGGGTTGCAGTACAGCTATTCAGTCTCTGGCTCACAGTGCAGCCATTCAGTCTCTGGCTTGCAGTGCAGATATTCAGTCACTGGGTTGCAGTGCAGCTATTCAGTTACTGGATTGCAGTGTAGCTATTCAGTCAATGGGTTGCAGAGCAGCTATTCAGTCACTGGGTTGCAGTGCAGATATTCAGTTTCTGCCTCACAGTGCAGCTATTCAGTCTCTGGCTCACAGTGCAGCTATGTAGTCACTGGGTTGCAGTGCAGCTATACAGTTTCTGGCTCGCAATGCAGCTATTCAGTCACTGGGTTGCACTGCAGCTGTTCAGTCACTGGGATGTACTGCAGCTATTCAGTCTCTGGCTCGCAGTGCAGCTATTTAGTCACTGGGTTGCAGTGCAGCTTTTCAGTTTCTTGCTCGCAGCACAGCTATTCAGTCTCTTGCTCGTAGTGCAGATATTCAGTCACTGGGTTGCAGTGCAGCTATTCAGTCACTGGGTTGCAGTGCAGCTATTCAGTCAATGGGTTGCAGTGCAGCTATTCAGTTACTGGATTGCAGTGCAGCTATTCGGTCACTGGCTCGCAGTGCAGCTATTCACTCTCTCACACCCAGTGCAGCTATTTGGTCTCTTGCTCCCAGTGCAGCTATTCAGTCTGTGGCTCGCAGTACAGCTAATCTGTCTCTGGCTCGCAGTGCAGCCATTCAGTCTGTGGCTCCCAGTAGAGCTATTCAGCCACTGGCTCACAGTGCAGCCATTCAGTCTCTGGCTTGCAGGGCAGCTATTCAGTCTCTGGCTCGCAGTGCAGCTATTCAGTCTCTGGCTCACAGTGCGGCCATTCAGTCTCTGGCTTGCAGTGCAGCTATTCAGTCTCTGGCTTGCAGGGCATGTATACAGTCACTGGGTTGTAATGCAGCTATTCAGTCTCCGGCTCGCAGTGCAGCTATTCAGTGTTTGGTTTGCTGTGCGCTATTCATTCACTGGGTTACAGTGCAGCTATTCATTCACTGGGTTACAGTGCACCTATTCAGTCTTTGGCTCACAGTGCAGCTATTCAGTCTCTGGGTTGCACTGCAGCTATTCAGTCACTGTGTTGCAGTGCAGATATTCAGTCTCGAGCTTGCTGTGCAGCTATTCAGTCTCTGGTTCACAGTGCAGCTATTTAGTCACTGGTTTGCAGTGCAGCTATTCAGTTTGTGGTTCGCAGCACAGCTATTCAGTCTCTGATTCGCAATGCAGCTATTCAGTCACTGGGTTGCTGTGCAGCTATTCAGTCAATGGGTTGCAGTGCAGCTATTCAGTCTCTGGCTCACAGTGCAGCTATTCAGTCACTGGGTTGCAATGCAGCTATTCAGTCTCAGGTTCGCAGGGCAGCTATTCAGTCTCTGGCTTGCAGCGCAGCTATTCAGTCCCTTGGTTTCATTGCAGCGATTAAGTCTCTGGCTCACAGTGCAGCTATTCAGTCTCTGCCTCACAGTGCAGCTATTCAGTCTCTGGCTCACAGTGCAGCTATTTAGTCACTGGGTTGCAGTGCAGCTATACAGTTTCTGGCTCGCAATGCAGCTATTCAGTCACTGGGTTGCACTGCAGCTGTTCAGTCACTGGGATGTACTGCAGCTATTCAGTCTCTGGCTCGCAGTGCAGCTATTTAGTCACTGGGTTGCAGTGCAGCTTTTCAGTTTCTGGCTCGCAGCACAGCTATTCAGTCTCTTGCTCGTAGTGCAGATATTCAGTCACTGGGTTGCAGTGCAGCTATTCAGTCACTGGGTTGCAGTGCAGCTATTCAGTCAATGGGTTGCAGTGCAGCTATTCAGTTACTGGATTGCAGTGCAGCTATTCGGTCACTGGCTCGCAGTGCAGCTATTCACTCTCTCACACCCAGTGCAGCTATTTGGTCTCTTGCTCCCAGTGCAGCTATTCAGTCTGTGGCTCGCAGTACAGCTAATCTGTCTCTGGCTCGCAGTGCAGCCATTCAGTCTGTGGCTCCCAGTAGAGCTATTCAGCCACTGGCTCACAGTGCAGCCATTCAGTCTCTGGCTTGCAGGGCAGCTATTCAGTCTCTGGCTCGCAGTGCAGCTATTCAGTCTCTGGCTCACAGTGCGGCCATTCAGTCTCTGGCTTGCAGTGCAGCTATTCAGTCTCTGGCTTGCAGGGCAGCTATACAGTCACTGGGTTGTAATGCAGCTATTCAGTCTCTGGCTCGCAGTGCAGCTATTCAGTGTTTGGTTTGCTGTGCGCTATTCATTCACTGGGTTACAGTGCAGCTATTCATTCACTGGGTTACAGTGCACCTATTCAGTCTTTGGCTCACAGTGCAGCTATTCAGTCTCTGGGTTGCACTGCAGCTATTCAGTCACTGTGTTGCAGTGCAGATATTCAGTCTCGAGCTTGCTGTGCAGCTATTCAGTCTCTGGTTAACAGTGCAGCTATTTAGTCACTGGTTTGCAGTGCAGCTATTCAGTTTGTGGTTCGCAGCACAGCTATTTGGTCTCTGATTCGCAATGCAGCTATTCAGTCACTGGGTTGCTGTGCAGCTATTCAGTCAATGGGTTGCAGTGCAGCTATTCAGTCTCTGGCTCACAGTGCAGCTATTCAGTCACTGGGTTGCAATGCAGCTATTCAGTCTCAGGTTCGCAGGGCAGCTATTCAGTCTCTGGCTTGCAGCGCAGCTATTCAGTCCCTTGGTTTCATTGCAGCGATTAAGTCTCTGGCTCACAGTGCAGCTATTCAGTCTCTGGCTCTTAGTGCAGCTATTCAGTCACTGGGTTGCACTGCAGCTATTCAGTCACTGGGCTGCAGTACAGCTATTCAGTATCTAGCTCAGAGTGCAGCTATTTAGTCTCTTGCTCACTGTGCAGCTATTCAATCACTGGGTTGCAGTGCAGCTATTCAGTCTCTGGCTCGCAGTGCAACTATTCAGTCTCTGGCTCACAGTGCAGCTATTCAGTCTCTGTCTCACAATGCAGCTATTCAGTCACTGGGTTGCAGTGCAGCTATTCAGTCTCTGGCTCGCAGTGCAGCTATTCAGTCACTGGGTTGCAGTGCAGCTATTCAGTCACTAGGTTGTAGTGCAGCTATTCAGTCTCTGGCTGGCCATGCAGCTATTCAGTCACTGGGGTGCAGTGCAGCTATTCAGTCTCTGGCTCAGAGTGCAGCTATCCAGTCTCTGGCTTACAATGCAGCTATTCAGTTACTGTGTTGCAGTGCAGCTATTCCGTCTCTGGCTCGCAGCGCAGCTATTCAGTCTCTGGCTCACAGTGCAGCTATTTAGTCTCTGACTTGCAGTTCAGCTATTCCATCACTGGGTTGCAATGCAGCTATTCAGTCTCTGGCTCGCAGTGCAGCAACTCAGTCTGTGGCTTGTAGTGCAGCTATTCAGTCACTGGGCTGCAGTGCAACTATTCAGTCTCTGGCTCGCAGTGCAGCTATTGAGTCTCTGGGTTTCAGTGCAGCTATTCAGTCACTGGGTCGCAATGCAGCTATTCAGTCTCTGGCTTGTAGTACAACTATTCAGTCACTGGGCTGCAGTGCAGATATTCAGTCTCTGGCTCGCAGTGCAGCTATTCAGTGTCTGGCTCGCAGTGCAGCTATTCAGTCTCTGGCTTGTATTGCAGCTATTTAGCCACTGGGTTGCAGTGCAGCTATTCAGTCACTGGGTTGCTGTGCAGCTATTCAGTCAATGGGTTGCAGTGCAGCTATTCAGTCTCTGGCTCACAGTGCAGCTATTCAGTCACTGGGTTGCAATGCAGCTATTCAGTCTCAGGTTTGCAGGGCAGCTATTCAGTCTCTGGCTTGCAGCGCAGCTATTCAGTCCCTTGGTTTCATTGCAGCGATTAAGTCTCTGGCTCACAGTGCAGCTATTCAGTCTCCGGCTCTCAGTGCAGCTATTCAGTCACTGGGTTGCACTGCAGCTATTCAGTCACTGGGTTGCAGTACAGCTATTCAGTATCTAGCTCAGAGTGCAGCTATTTAGTCTCTTGCTCACTGTGCAGCTATTCAATCACTGGGTTGCAGTGCAGCTATTCAGTCTCTGGCTCGCAGTGCAACTATTCAGTCTCTGGCTCACAGTGCAGCTATTCAGTCTCTGTCTCACAATGCAGCTATTCAGTCACTGGGTTGCAGTGCAGCTATTCAGTCTCTGGCTCACAGTGCAGCTATTCAGTCACTGGGTTGCAGTGCAGCTATTCAGTCACTAGGTTGTAGTGCAGCTATTCAGTCTCTGGCTGGCCATGCAGCTATTCAGTCACTGGGGTGCAGTGCAGCTATTCAGTCTCTGGCTCAGAGTGCAGCTATCCAGTCTCTGGCTTACAATGCAGCTATTCAGTTACTGTGTTGCAGTGCAGCTATTCCGTCTCTGGCTCGCAGCGGAGCTATTCAGTCTCTGGCTCACAGTGCAGCTATTTAGTCTCTGACTTGCAGTTCAGCTATTCGATCACTGGGTTGCAATGCAGCTATTCAGTCTCTGGCTCGCAGTGCAGCAACTCAGTCTCTGGCTTGTAGTGCAGCTATTCAGTCACTGGGCTGCAGTGCAGCTATTCAGCCTCTGGCTCGCAGTGCAGCTATTGAGTCTCTGGGTTTCAGTGCAGCTATTCAGTCACTGGGTTGCAATGCAGCTATTCAGTCTCTGGCTAACTTTGCAGCTATTCAGTCTCTGGCTTGTAGTACAGCTATTCAGTCACTGGGCTGCAGTGCAGATATTCAGTCTCTGGCTCGCAGTGCAGCTATTCAGTGTCTGGCTCGCAGTGCAGCAACTCAGTCTCTGGCTTGTAGTGCAGCTATTCAGTCACTGGGCTGCAGTGCAGCTATTCAGTCTCTGGCTCGCAGTGCAGCTATTGAGTCTCTGGGTTTCAGTGCAGCTATTCAGTCACTGGGTCGCAATGCAGCTATTCAGTCTCTGGCTAACTTTGCAGCTATTCAGTCTCTGGCTTGTAGTACAGCTATTCAGTCACTGGGCTGCAGTGCAGATATTCAGTCTCTGGCTCGCAGTGCAGCTATTCAGTGTCTGGCTCGCAGTGCAGCAACTCAGTCTCTGGCTTGTAGTGCAGCTATTCAGTCACTGGGCTGCAGTGCAGCTATTCAGTCTCTGGCTCGCAGTGCAGCTATTGAGTCTCTGGGTTTCAGTGCAGCTATTCAGTCACTGGGTCGCAATGCAGCTATTCAGTCTCTGGCTAACTTTGCAGCTATTCAGTCTCTGGCTTGTAGTACAGCTATTCAGTCACTGGGCTGCAGTGCAGATATTCAGTCTCTGGCTCGCAGTGCAGCTATTCAGTGTCTGGCTCGCAGTGCAGCTATTCAGTCTCTGGCTTGTAGTGCAGCTATTCAGTCACTGGGCTGCAGTGCAGCTATTCAGTCCCTGGGTTGTATTGCAGCTATTCAGTCTCTGGCTTGTATTGCAGCTATTCAGTCTCTGGCTTGTAGTGCAGCTATTTAGCCACTGGGTTGCAGTGCAGCTATTCAGTCTCTGGCTTGTAGTGCAGCTATTTAGCCACTGGGTTGCAGTGCAGCTATTCAGTCTCTGGCTTGTAGTGCAGCTATTTAGCCACTGGGTTGCAGTGCAGCTATTCAGTTCCTGGGTTGTAGTGCAGCTATTCAGTCTTTGGCTCGCCGTGCAACTGGTTCATATATTATGATATATTTTCTTTTATGAACCAGTGGCACCACAAGATCAAATGAAAAGAATACTTATTTATTTCATTGTCACCTTAAATGTCTTTTTATGGAACAGTCCCGGGATGTGCAAAATGAATGTAAAGTATTGGACACAATGTAACCCATATAAAATGCCCTACATCAGAAAAGGGACAGTTATTGTTGCATACACTGATACTACAAACCAACGCACTGGCAAAGTAATTGTACCTGCACATTAAGTGGGCATTGTTAGATATAGATTGGACATATGTGTGAAAGGAGATATGGCAGAATGGACTCTAGAGCAGATGCAATATTTACAACCCATATATAATGACTACACAGCAGAGGGAACAGACACAGCCCATATAGTAACATTACACAGCATTCATCTCCTGGGTAGAGCAGTATTTATAACCCTTATGGTGATGCTAGGCAGATGCAAACCCCTAGCTAGAGGAGTGTTTATAACCCTCATGATGACACTACACTCCTGGACTCTTAGAACTCCTGCATAGAATAGTATTTATAACCCTTAACATAATGGTACACAGCTTAGGAGCAGTGGATAAGTGTGTAAATAACTCTCAGTATTTATAACCTGTATGGTGATGCTGCACAGCATTTAACTACTTGACAGAGGAGTATTAATAACCGTTGTGGTGACGCTACATAGCATGTAACTCCCGGATAGAGGAGTATTTGTAACCCCTGCACAGCTTTTAACTCCTGGATATGAGTATTCGTAGACCTTATGGTGATGTTACACGGCTAACGACTTCTGGACAGAGAGAGTTTTTGCAACTATTATAGTGCATGCACATTTCATTCGGCTTAATGGGTGGCCAATTTACAACCCGGCGCCTCTGATGATTCCTGGAGAGAGATAACCCTTATTGTGACACTACACAGCTTGCGAGTCCTGGACAGAGTGAGTATTTGCAACCCTATGATGCATGCACAATTCATTATACCTGAGTGGGGGTGCATGTACAACCTTTTTATTGAATGCACAATTCAATATACAGAGGATATGACCAATACATGGATTTTGTCCCTTCCCCCCACTGGGGGAGCCAATCCCTTTGGGAATAGGGAGGGGAGCCCACTTTGCAATACACTCCCTAGGGGACAGGGAAGCAGAATCTCACTGGCTGTGACCCCTCTTTCGGGGTCAAGGAATCCCCAGGCGAAGAGTTTGTACCACCTTCCTTCAAACAATTATACCCACTGTTTGTCGGTTACATGGGAACTGACCAGGATAGTGATGTACAGGGGCCATTAACTGGGAATGGCTTGGTTGCTGACCTCACTCTGCCGGCTTTGATTCCGGAAAGGCAGAACCAATGGGGTTCCCTCTATCACTTCATAGAGGAACGTAAGAGGACCAAAACCCATACCTGGAGTGGAGCGGCTAGCCCATGCACACCAGCCGCCTACGCTGTAGCGCCGAGCGGGTGGATCCTGGAGGCGCAGAAACCATGACCTGTAGAAACCAGAGCAGCCGTCTCCTCAGACTAGCAACACTGCATAGTTCCAGGCACACTGCTGACCTAGAGGTGAGGTACGATGGTGAGAGGGTTGCGACAATACGCAGCACACACGGCCAGCGAATCTGGATAACCCCTGCCAGGCTGAGACCCAGTACCCCACGAGGAGGTGAGGACAATACACCACATATACTGCCAGTGAGGCCGGATAGCCCACGCCAGGCTGAGACCCAGTACTCCACGAGGAGGTGTGGACAATACACCACACATACTGCCAGTGAGGCCGGATAGCCCTTGCCAGGCTGAGACCCAGTACCCCACGAGGAGGTGAGGACAATACACCACACATACTGCCAGTGAGGCCGGATAGCCCGTGCCGGGCTGAGACCCAGTACCCCACGAGGAGGTGAGGACAATACACCACATATACTGCCAGTGAGGCCGGATAGCCCACGCCAGGCTGAGACCCAGTACTCCACGAGGAGGTGTGGACAATACACCACACATACTGCCAGTGAGGCCGGATAGCCCTTGCCAGGCTGAGACCCAGTACCCCACGAGGAGGTGAGGACAATACACCACACATACTGCCAGTGAGGCCGGATAGCCCGTGCCGGGCTGAGACCCAGTACCCCACGAGGAGGTGAGGACAATGCACCACACATACTGCCAGCGAGGCCGGATAGCCCGTGCCGGGCTGAGACCCAGTACCCCACGAGGAGGTGAGGACCATACACCACACATACTGCCAGTGAGGCCGGATAGCCCGTGCCAGGCTGAGACCCAGTACCCCACGAGGAGGTGAGGACAATACACCACACATACTGCCAGTGAGGCCGGATAGCCCACGCCGGGCTGAGACCCAGTACCCCACGAGGAGGTGAGGACAATACAGCACACACATACTGCCAGTGAGGCTAGATAGCCCGTTCCAGGCTGAGACACAGTACCCCACGAGGAGGTGAGGACAATACACCACACATATGGCCAGTGAGGCCGGATAGCCCGTGCCAGGCTGAGACCGAGTACCTCATGAGGAGGTGAGGACAATACACCACACATACTGCCAGTCAGGCCAGATAGCCGGATAGCCCACGCCGGGCTGAGACCCAGTACCCCACGAGGAGGTGAGGACAATACACCACACATACTGCCAGTGAGGCCGGATAGCCCGTGCCAGGCTGAGACCCAGTACCCCGGGAGGAGATGAGGACTATACACCACACAAACTGCCAGTGAGGCCGGATAGCCCGTGCCAGGCTGAGACCCAGTACCCAAGGAGGAGGTGAGGACAATACACCACACATACTGCCAGTGAGGCCGGATAGCCCGTGCCAGGCTGAGACCCAGTACCCCACGAGGAGGTGAGGACAATACACCACACAAACTGCCAGTGAGGCCGGATAGCCCGTGCCAGGCTGAGACCCAGTACCCCACGAGGAGGTGAGGACAATACACCACACAAACTGCCAGTGAGGCCGGATAGCCCATGCCAGGCTGAGACCCAGTACCCCACGAGGAGGTGTGGACAATACACCACACATACTGCCAGTGAGGCCGGATAGCCCTTGCCAGGCTGAGACCTAGTACCCCACGAGGAGGTGAGGACAATACACCACACATACTGCCAGTGAGGCCGGATAGCCCGTGCCAGGCTGAGACCCAGTACCCCACGAGGAGGTGAGGACAATACACCACACATACTGCCAGTGAGGCCGGATAGCCCGTGCCAGGCTGAGACCCAGTACCCCACGAGGAGGTGAGGACAATACACCACACATACTTCCAGTAAGGCCGGATAGCCCACGCCAGGCTGAGACCCAGTAGCCCACGAGAGGTGAGGACAATACACCACACATACGGCCAGTGAGGCCGGATAGCCCGTGCCAGGCTGAGACCCAGTACCCCACGAGGAGGTGAGGACAATAGACCACACATACTGCCAGTGAGGCTGGATAGCCCGTGGCAGGCTGAGACCCAGTACCCCACGAGGAGGTGAGGACAATACACCACACATACTGCCAGTGAAGGCAGATAGCCCGTGCCGGGCTGAGACCCAGTACCCCACGAGGAGGTGAGGACAATACACCACACATAATGCCAGTGAGGCTGGATAGCCCACGCCGGGCTGAGACCCAGTACCCCACGAGGAGGTGAGGACAATACACCACACATACTGCCATTGAGGCCGGATAGGCCACGCCAGGCTGAGACCCAGTACCCCAGGAGGAGGTGAGGACAATACACCACACATACTGCCAGTGAGGCCGGATAGCCCGTGCCAGGCTGAGACCCAGTACCCCATGAGGAGGTGAGGACTATACACCACACATACTGCCAGTGAGGCCGGATAGCCCGTGCCAGCCTGAGACACAGTACCCCACGAGGAGGTGAGGACAATACACCACACAAACTGCCAGTGAGGCCGGATAGCCCATGCCAGGCTGAGACCCAGTACCCCACGAGGAGGTGTGGACAATACACCACACATACTGCCAGTGAGGCCGGATAGCCCATGCCAGGCTGAGACCCAGTACCCCACGAGGAGGTGAGGACAATACACCACACATACTGCCAGTGAGGCAGGATAGCCCGTGCCAGGCTGAGACCCAGTACCCCACAAGGAGGTGAGGACAATACACCACACATACTTCCAGTGAGGCCGGATAGCCCACGCCGGGCTGAGACCCAGTACCCCACGAGGAGGTGAGCACAATACAACACACACATACTGCCAGTGAGGCCGGATAGCCCGCGCCAGGCTGAGACGCAGTACCCCACGAGAGGTGAGGACAATACACCACACATACGGCCAGTGAGGCTGGATAGCCCGTGCCAGGCTGAGACCCAGTACCCCACGAGCGGGTGAAGAAAATACACCACACATACGGCCAGTGAAGCGGGGTAGCCCACGCTGGGCTGAGACCCAGTACCCCACGAGGAGGTGAGGACAATACACCACACATACTGCCAGTGAGGCCAGATAGCCCACGCCGGGCGGAGACCCAGTACCCCACGAGGCGGTGAGGACAATACACCACACATACTGCCAGTGAGGCTAGGTAGCCCACACCGGGCTGATACCCAGTACCCCACGAGGCGGTAAGGACAATACACCACACATACTGCCAGTGAGGCCGGATAGCCCGTGCCGGGCTCAGACCCAGTACCCCACGAGGAGGTGAGGACAATACACCACACATACTGCCAGTGAGGCCGGATAGCCCGTGCCAGGCTGAGACCCAGTACCCCACGAGGAGGTGAGGACAATACACCACACATACTGCCAGTGAGGCCGGATAGCCCGTGCCAGGCTGAGACCCAGTACCCCACGAGGAGGTGAGGACAATACACCACACATACAGCCAGTGAGGCCGGTTAGCCCATGCCAGGCTGAGACCAGGTACCCCACGAGGAGGTGAGGACAATACACCACACATACTGTCAGTGAGGCCGGATAGCCCTTGCCAGGCTGAGACCCAGTACCCCACAAGCAGGTGAGGACAATACACCACACATACTGCCAGTGAGGCCAGATAGCCCGTGCCAGGCTGAGACCTAGTACCCCACGAGGAGGTGAGGACAATACACCACACATACTGCCAGTGAGGCCGGATAGCCCACGCCGCGCTGAGACCCATTACCCCACGAGGAGGGGAGGACAATACACCACACATACTGCCAGTGAGGCTGGATAGCCAACGCCAGGCTGAGACCCAGTACCCCACGAGGGGGTGAGGACAATACACCACACATACTGCCAGTGAGGCTGAATAGCCCGTGCCAGGCTGAGACCCAGTACCCCACGAGGAGGTGAGGACAATACACCACACATACTGCCAGTGAGGCCGGATAGCCCGCGCCAGGCTGAGACCCAGTTCCCCACGAGAGGTGAGGACAATACACCACACATACTGCCAGTGAGGCCAGATTGCCCGTGCCAGGCTGAGACACAGTACCCCACGAGGAGGTGAGGACAATACACCACACATACTGCCAGTGAGGCTGGATAGCCAACGCCAGGCTGAGACCCAGTACTCCACGAGGGGGTGAGGAAAATACACCACACATATGGCCAGTGAGGCCGGATAGCCCACACCGGGCTGAGACCCATTACCCCATGAGGAGGTGAGGACAATACACCACACATACTGCCAGTGAGGCCGGATAGCCCACGCCGGGCTGAGACCCAGTACCCCACGAGGCGGTGAGGAAAATACACCACACATACTGCCAGTGAGGCCAGATAGCCCACGCCGGGCTGAGACCCAGTACCCCACGAGGCAGTAAGGACAATACACCACACATACTGCCAGTGAGGCCAGATAGCCCACGCCACGCTGAGACCCAGTACCCCACGAGGAGGTGAGGACAATACACCACACATACTGCCAGTGAGGCCAGATAGCCCGCGCCAGACGGAGACCCAGTACTCCACGAGGAGGTGAGGACAATACACCACACATACTGCCAGTGAGACCAGATAGCCCGTGCCGGGCTGAGACCCAGTACCCCACGAGGAGGTGAGGACAATACACCACACATACTGCCAGTGAAGATAGATAGCCCGTGCCGGGCTGTGACCCAGTACCCCAGGAGGAGGTGAGGACAATACACCACACATACTGCCATTGAGGCCAGATAGCCCACGCTGGACTGAGACCCAGTACCCCACGAGGCGGTAAGGACAATACACCACACATACTTCCAGTGAGGCCAGATAGCCCACGCCGGGCTGCGACCCAGTACCCCACGAGGCAGTGAGGACATTACACCACACATACTGCCAGTGAGGTCGCATAGCCCGTGCCGGGCTGAGACCCAGTACCCCATGAGGAGGTGAGGACAATACACCACACATACTGCCAGTGAGGCCGGATAGCCCACGCCGGGCTGAGACCCAGTACCCCACGAGGAGGTGAGGACAATGCACAACACATACTGCCAGTGAGGCCAGATAGCCCGTGCCAGGCTGAGACCGAGTACCTCATGAGGAGGTGAGGACAATACACCACACATACTGCCAGTCAGGCCAGATAGCCCGTGCCAGGCTGAGACCCAGTACCCCACGAGGAGTTGAGGACAATACACCACACATACTGCCAGTGAGGGCAGATAGCCCACGCCGGGCTGAGACCCAGTACCCCACGAGGCCGTGAGGACAATACACCACACATACTGCCAGTGAGGCTAGATAGCCCACGCCGGGCTGAGACCCAGTACCCCACGAGGCGGTGAGGAAAATACACCACACATACTGCCAATGAGGTCAGATAGCCGGTGCCAGGCTGAGACCCAGTACCCCGCGAGGAGGTGAGGACAATACACCACACATACTGCCAGTGATGCCGGATAGCCGGTGCCAGGCTGAGACCCAGTACCCCACAAGGAGGTGAGGACAATACAACACACATACTGCCAGTGAGGCCGGATAGCCCGTGCCAGGCTGAGACCCAGTACCCCACGAGGAGGTGAGGACAATACACCACACATACTGCCAGTGAGGCCGGACAGCCCGTGCCAGGCTGAGACCCAATACCCCACGAGGAGGTGAGGACAATACACTACACATACTTCCAGTGAGGCTGGATAGCCCGTGCCAGGTTGAGACCCAGTAGCCCACGAGGAGGTGAGGACAATACACTACACATACTGCCAGTGAGGCCGGATAGCCCATGCCAGGCTGAGACACAGTACCCCACGCGGAGGTGAGGACAATACACCACACATACTGCCAGTGAGGCCAGATAGCCTACGCCGTGCTGAGACCCAGTACCCCACGAGGAGGAGAGGACAATACACCACACATACTGCCATTGAGGCTGGATAGCCAATGCCAGGCTGAGACCTATTAGGCAGAAACCTGTGCAGTTCCCTTAGGGACCACTGCAAAAGATTTAAGACTACAGGTGTTGGCAGTAAACCCACTTGGTAGCAGTCTGTACCACCCAGATTTACCTGGTAGCTGAGCAGTCAGACTTCCCTCAAGAAGAGTTAGGCAGTATGTAGAGTTTACACAATAGGCACTCAGGTACAATAATACAAGCAAACACTGACCAGAGCTTTGGTATCAAAGTATATAATTATTTATTTAAAAACACACTGTTGAAAACACTCCAGCACTCTTATTGTAAAATATTCTAAACACAGTTACTATTATAATATATACACCCATTTTTCCTTATCAGATAAGTCACTGTAAAACACCACTTATTTTCATACAGAGGTGAGCGCTTAACTAGATGGCACTCCAATAGGTTTGTGAGAAAGGGAGGGAAAAAGACAGAATATAGAAAGGTACACCACTCTAAGATTCAGGAACACTGTTAGCAAGGCAGAAGAGCCCACTCTTAGAGAGAGCAGAGCACAAATGCGCCCAAGATCACACAGTTACACTAGGCTTAGAAAGTCTTGCAGAGGGTTCAAAAATAGTTTAGAGAGGCTTAGGAAAGTTTAGCCAGGGTGTCCCAGGCTAACCCAGGTTCGAAAGTCGGGGGCTAAATGTACCCCGTACAGTCGGTAGCAAGGGAAGCCAGGCGGGACACGGTACCTTAAGTGGGAAGGATCCTCCAGGGGTGGCAGTTGTTCCTGGTAGTGGGTGCAAGTTGCGTCGTCGTCCAGGGGAAGAGAAGATCTCGACTTGGAGGAAAGATGAAGGTCGTTGCACTACCAGGGCAGAAACCACCCGTGGAGTTTTCCTGTTAAAGGTGGTACCTTTGTTTCGCGGTCGTGGTAAAACGTGGTATCCCGGTTGCCGGGGTGCTTGGCACAGGCAAGGCGGCCACGAGGTACGTTGGGAAGGCGAAAAGACGGTGAAACTGGTTATCCCCACCAGTCAAAGGAAGAAGACTCTCCGGCGGGAGATCTCCTCTGTCGTTGGGAAAAAGTGGTGAGACGGTCCAGCACGGCTCCACCGGTAGTGGTGTCGTGGCAGGTCGGCTCAGCTTCTCCCTCGACGGATTCTTAGGTCCTGTGGCGACTTCTGAAGTTCCAGTCCCCAAAGCCCTCCTTTTATGCAGCAAACCCCCATTCACTCAGCCTAGCCAATCAGGATGGAGTGCGACTTGAGTTGCCTAGGCAACTCAGTCCAGGGTGCCTAAATTTCCCTCCACCCCTCCTAAGTACCCCAGACATAGTGGCACCACTTTGGAGGGCTTCTGTGGAGAAGCCCGCCAGAAAGTGGAACAAAGGGCTCGACTTGGGTTGGAGTCACAGAAGAGAACACAAACGCCATTTTAGTATCAAGTTTTGGCAAAAAATACCAACCGGAGAATTAATATTAATTAAATAAACCGGCGGTATGTTCGAGGCTACCGTAAATAATTAAATAAAGATAATAGCTTAAAACAATGGGAAATCCCATAGGAAAATATTCGCGGTTGAATATAAAAAGTAGTATCCACTGCCACCAGCCAAAACTCGATCAGGGGGGACGGAGACGTGCCCCCTCGACTAACAGACCCTGGGGCAATCTAACTGCCCCAGCCAGTACGCCCACAATATGATGGTTTGTACTGGTTCTGTTCAGAATTTAAGACTAGTAAAGTCAATGGTGACTTTACATTCCTTGGGAGACAGTAGTCAGTCCCAGGGTATGGAGTCTATACTGGGGGTTCACTATGACACCCCTGTGTCACTGCACTGAGGGTGCTGTGTAACACACATCACAAAAACACATGAAGCCCTATGGAGTAAAAGACCCCATAGCCCATTAAACACTTCTAGATTCAAAGAAACACACTCAAATCATGTCCAAGAGTGAGGGTAAAAGAGTCTCACTCTTGGCAGGAGAAAAAAATAAACCCCAAAAAATCCAGCAAAGCTGCTGGGGGACTCACTAGGTTAGGAAATTCAGCCTAAACAGAGAATTCTCCCTAACACTCGCCCCCCCTCCCCAGACTAAGGGACAGGAGGATTTAACCCACTCCTGGATTGAACTTCATACCTCTAGTCGATGACATACATCCTAGAGAGTCCATCAGCATTTTGATGGTGACACCCTGACCTGTGCTCAATGGTGAAATCAAACCCTTGCAGGCAGATTGACCATCTCAATAGTTTTGGATTTTCCCCCTTCATTTGCATTAACCATCTCAAGGGTTGGTGGTCAGTCTGAATGACAAAAGTAGAACCATACAAGTATGGCCTAAACTTCTTCAGTGCCCACACAATAGCAAAGCATTCTCTTTCTATTGTTGCCCACCTTGTCTCAGGATCCTTCAGCTTACGGCTGATGAAGCAAATGGGGTGCTCCCTACCCTTCTCATCCAGTTGGCTTAGAACTGCACCTATACCTACATTGGAAGCATCAGTTTGTACAATGAAAGTTTGGTGGTAGTCAGGAGCTCTCAATACTGGAGCTTGGCAAAGAGCTTTCTTCAGTTTTTCAAAGGCCTGATTGCACTCCTCATTCCATTTGACCTTTTTAGGGAATTTTGGAGAGGAGATTACATTCAGTGGAGAAGCTATGGTCCCATAGTTCTCAATGAAATTCCTGTAGTACCCAGTGAGGCCTAGGAAGGCTCTCACTTGGGTTTGAGTAGTAGGTGTTGTCCAATTTTGCACAGCTTCAATCTTGCTGAGCAAAGGCCTTATTTCTCCACCTCCTAACTCATGCCCAAGGTAGACCACCTTACTTTGACCTATCTGGCATTTACTTGCCTTGATAGTCAAATTGGCCTGTCCAAGAGCCTGCAAAACATGTCTTAGGTGGTTCACATGATCTTCCCAGGAGTGGCTGAAGACTGCAATGTCATCCAAGTATGCCATGCAGAAGTCCTCCATCCCAGCTAGAACTTGGTTCACCATCCTTTGGAATGTAGCAGGTGCATTTTTTAATCCAAAAGGCATGACCTTAAACTGGTACAAGCCAACTGGGGTGGAAAATGCAGTTTTCTCCTTGGCATGGTCTGTCAAGGCTATTTGCCAATAGCCTGACGTAAGGTCAAATGTGCTGAGGTACTTGGCTGCACCAAGTTTATCCACCAACTCATCTGTCCTTGGTAAAGGGTGGGCATCAGTCTTGGTGACTTCATTAAGAGCTCTATAGTCCACACAGAATCTCAAGTCTTTGGATCCTGCCTTTGGTACTAACACAACTGGGCTAGACCATGGACTAGTAGAGGGTTCTATTACCCCGAGATCAAGCATCTTTTTGACCTCCCCCTTGATATGGGTTCTCACATTTTCTGACATTCGGTATCCTCTGCTTTTGACTGGCAGACAGTCACCAGTGAGTATCTCGTGCTGTCCCCAAGGGGTCAAGCCTGGTGAGAGTGAGAACAGGGAGGCAAACTGATTTAACATAGATTTGCACTCCTCTTGTTGCTCAGGTGTCAGATCTGAAGAGAGATTGACTCCTTCAATTTTTTCATCTAAAGGTACACCTCTGAGGAGATCAGGGAGAGTCTCACTCTCTTCTTCCTCTGCTGCTGAAGCTAGAAGCAAGGCTCCTACTTCAGGTCTGGAGATGTACGCTTTCAGTCGGTTGATGTGGAAGACTCTAGCATCTTCCCTGGGTCTGCCCAGATCCACCAGATAGTTGACCTCTCAAAGTTTTCCCACAACTTTGAAGGGTCCCATCCATTTGTCTTGCAAGACCCTCTGCCTTGTTGGGAGCATAACGAGAACTAGCTGGTCTTGAGTGAACTCAACCATGTTAGCCTTTTGATCATGCCAATGCTTGACCAAGGCTTGTCCAGCTTTCAGGTTATCACTAGCTTCTGCCATCATGTGTGACATTCTCCTTCGGAGACCTATCACATAGTCAGTCACTCTGACTGACTTGAGGGGAGGAGTGCCTTCCAACCCCTCCTTAATCAGGGCCAATGGACCTCTGACCGGATGGCCATAGAGAAGTTCAAAGGGAGAATAACCTACTCCCTCCTGAGGGACTTCTCTATAAGCAAAGAGGAGGCATGGCAGTAGAAGGTCCCACTTTCTTTTCAGAGGTTCCTCTAAAGCACCTATCATGCTCTTCGTGGTTCTGTTAAACCTTTCTACCAATCCATTGGTTTGGGGGTGGTAGGCGGTTGAGAACTTGTAAGTAACTCCACAGGTTTTCGACATGGCTTTCATGTAGTGGGACATAAAGTTTGACCCCCTGTCGGATATTACTTCCTTAGGAAACCCAACCCTGGTAAAAATACCAAGGAGGGCCTTAGCCACAGCCGGAGCTGTAACAGTCCTCATAGGAATTGCCTCAGGGTCTCAAGTAGCATGGTCTACTACAACAAGGATAAACCTGTTGCCTGTGGAGGTAGGGGGATCAAGGGGACCAACAATGTCAATCCCTACCCTCTCAAATGGGACTCCCACAACTGGGAGAGGCACTAAGGGTGCCACATTCTTGGCGCCAACCTTACCAGAAGTTTGGCAGGTATGGCAGCTCTTGCAAAACTTATCTACTTCTGCCGCCATTTTTGGCCAATAGAAGTAGAGTGAGAGCCTTCCCTTGGTCTTCTTGAAGCTCAAGTGACCAGCCAAAGGAATCTCGTGGGCTAAGTGCAAGAACTGTTGTCTGCTTTCTTGAGGTACTACAAGGCGTTTGTAGTCTCCAGGTTCAGACTCAGTTGGTTCACTGTAGAAGAGGCCATCTTCCCAGTGCAACCTATACTTCCCAGGCTCTTGCCCATCAGCCTGAGCAGCTGCCTGTTGGCGGAGACCCTCCAGAGTTGGACATTCTCTTTGTCCCTTACGGAAAGCTGCCCTGCTGGGCCCACCTTCTGCCAGTAAAGACTGCAGCTCAGGATGGTCCTCAGGGTCTAGATCTCCAATAAGTTATTGGCCTCCCACTAGCTCTTCTTCAGAGTCTAGTTCAACCATACAGGGTTGTACCTCCCTCTCAGCCTCAGCTGGAGGTGGAGTTACAGGTGTAACTGTTGGAAGCACTGGAGTGCTTGCTGCTGACTTTTTCCTAGGAGTCTTGGGTTGCCCCTTTGCTCCTGATCTGGTAGTTACTGCAGTGAGTTGCTCCAGTGGTAAAGGAGTGATCTCTGTAATCATCTCCTGAGATAACCCTCGCAGGGTTTTCTCTCTTGCAGGTTTTGTGAGCTCCTGTAATCTTTTACTAGGTGGTCTGGGGGTATGTGACACAACTCCAAGAGCTTTTAGGTCATTACCCACCAGAACCCTACCTGGAACTTCACATTGTACACTGACAGGTATTTTTACAGCCATGTCATTACACTGGATGAGAACTGGTAACTGGGGACACATCTGCACAGGCCCTCCAGCTAACTTGGTGAGGCATTTGGGTGCCTTAGCAACATCATCTGCCTTGAAAAATGATTCATCCACCACAGTTATGCTGGCCCCAGTGTCTCTAATGGCAGGAGTCTCCTGACCATTCACCTGGACACTGTCTTTATAATACTCCTTAATATTATCTGGGATAGAATCGTACACATCTAAATTCTGTTGTTCCCACAACCCCAGAGAGACTAAAGAAACACTGGCTGAGACTCCAATGGGTTCATCAGCCAGCAGTAGAAAGTTTCCACTTGCCATTGGGACTTCCTCTTCTGGAGCGAAGGCTAAGGAGGCAAGTTGGATCCCTGAAGGTTTACCCTTGCATCTGGGATCTCCTTTCACATGGTCAGTAGAGCCACAAACAAAGCATTTACCAAATGCCTTCTGGAATGGAGGCTTGTTCTGACCTCCCTCTGGTTTGGCACCAGAGGAGACACTATTCTGCTGTGGTTTCCCTGGTGGCTTACCCTTCTGGTTTTGTTTGGGGCCCTCTTTGGAATTTGCAGTATTAGAATTCTCTTTGGAGTCCTTTTTAGGCTGTTTCCCCTCATCCTTTTTCTGAGTTACCCCAGAATCCTTGTGAGTGGCCCTGTTGGCAACCCACAAGTCAGCAGCCTTAGCTAGTTTTCGGGAATCTAATTCCTTTGAATCAGCCAAGTGCTGTCTGAGCTCAGGAGAGCAGGCATCATAAATTGACTCCAACATAAAAAAGATTCCTCATACCTTCATAAGTGTTCACCTTGTAACCCTTAATCCATCCCTCTAAGTTTTTCAACCCTTCACTCACCCAGGTAGCCCAAGGGGTACCATCATGCTTTTTGAGGGTTCTAAACCTCTTAAGATACTGGGAAGGGGTCTTCCCAAATCTAGCTATCAGAGCTAGTTTCACACATTCATACTCTTTCCTATCCTCCTCCCCCAACTCCATTACCACATCAGTTGCAACAGGGGGAAGCCTAGAGAACAACCAGGTGAGTAAGTCATTTCCTGTGATGTTCTGGAGCCCATGATTATATTCAAACAGAGACAACCAATACAACACATCCAACTTAGGCTCATACATACCAACCAATTCTTTAGGCATCCGGGGTCTTTTAGGACTGGAACTTCTAGAGGAGCCAGAGAGAGAAGCATTTTCGACAGATCATTTCTTCATTTCTAGCTCATGCTTGAGCTCCATTTCCCTTAGCCTTAGTTCTTGATTCATTTCCTGATGTCTCTGTTCAGCCAGAGTATTCAGTCTCTTGAACTCTAGTTCAAGTTTCATTTTCTCTAATTCGAGATATTGAGGATTAAGTGTGGGACTTGGTAAAGGCCCAGTAGGTACAGCAGGTAGGGCAGACAGAGGCCTAGGGGGGACAGTCACAGCAGCCTCACCCTCCTCTTCTGACTCTTCCTCAAGATTATCAACATTGTGATCAATATCAATTTCTATACTGTTATCTACATTTTCTGTCATGGTAGGTTCCTCAGTACCATCATCCAGACTTTGGTTAGCTAACAACCTTTCTATTAATTCCATTTTCTTGCCTTTAGTCAGGAGGTTCTTATGCTTACATAATACTCTTAAACAATCAGCAGTTTTTGTAGCAAGGGACTCTTGACTATAAGTTTCCATAGTTGACATGTTAGAAAGATTACTTTTTCAGTGCTAAGCTTTGTGGTTAGTTGTACTAAGGTATCCTAAAGCATTCTAAAGTGTATACTCAATACAAATCCCACCGCTGTACACCAGTGTTAGGCAGAAACCTGTGCAGTTCCCTTAGGGACCACTGCAAAAGATTTTAGACTACAGATGTTGGCAGTAAACCCACTTGGTAGCAGTCTGTACCACCCAGATTTACCTGGTAGCTGTGGCTGAGCAGTCAGACTTCCCTCAAGAAGAGTTAGGCAGTATGCAGAGTATACACAATAGGCACTCAGATAGAACAATAGAAGCAAACACTGACCAGAGCTTTGGTATCAAAGTATATAATTATTTATTTAAAAGCACACTGTTGAAAACATTCCAGCACTCTTATTGTAAAATATTCTAAACACAGTTACTATTATAATATATACACCCCTTTTTCCTTATCAGATAAGTCACTGTAAAACACCACTTATTTTCATACAGAGGTGAGCGCTTAACTAGATGGCACTCCAATACGTTTGTGAGAAAGGGAGGGA
Source organism: Ambystoma mexicanum (assembly GCF_040938575.1). NCBI lineage: Eukaryota > Metazoa > Chordata > Amphibia > Caudata > Ambystomatidae > Ambystoma > Ambystoma mexicanum. The sequence goes on from NC_090927.1 coordinate 29,203,434, forward strand.
AAAAGACAGAATATAGAAAGGTACACCACTCTAAAACTCAGGAACACTGTTAGCAAGACAGAAGAGCAAAAGTCACTGGTGAGCCAAAGTCCAAAGGCTGGGCCCACTCTTAGAGAGAGCAGAGCACAAATGCGCCCAAGATCACACAGTTACACTAGGCTTAGAAAGTCTTGCAGAGGGTTCAAAAAGAGTTTAGAGAGGCTTATTAAAGTTTAGCCAGGGTGTCCCAGGCTAACCCAGGTTCGAAAGCCGTGGGCTAAATCTACCCCGTACAGTCGGTAGCAAGGGAAGCCAGGCGGGACACGGTACCTTAAGTGGGAAGGATCCTCCAGGGGTGGCAGTTGTTCCTGGTAGTGGGTGCAAGTTGCGTCGTCGTCCAGGGGAAGAGAAGATCTCGAATTGGAGGAAAGATGAAGGTCGTTGCACTACCAGGGCAGAAACCACCGGCGGAGTTTTCCGGTAAAGGTGGTACCTTTGTTTCGCAGTCGTGGTAAAATGTGGTATCCCGGTTGCCGGGGTGCTTGGCACAGGCAAGGCGGCCATGAGGTACGTCGGGAAGGCGAAAAGACGGTGAAACTGCTTATCCCCACCAGTCAAAGGAAGAAGACTCTCCGGCGGGAGATCTCCTCTGTCGTTGGGAAAAAGTGGTGAGACAGTCCAGCAGGGCTCCACCGGTAGTGGTGTCGTGGCAGGTCTGCTCAGCTTCTCCCTCGTCGGATTCTTAGGTCCTGTGGCGACTTCTGAAGTTCCAGTCCCCAAAGCCCTGCTTTTATGCAGCAAACCCCCATTCACTCAGCCTAGCTGTCACTCAAACATGCTAAGTGGTGAGCAGGCCGGCTCACCACTTGGGCCAATCAGGATGGAGTGCGACTTGAGTTGCCTAGGCAACTCAGTCCAGGGTGCCTAAATTTCCCTCCACCCCTCCTAAGTACCCCATACAGAGTGGCACCAATTTGGAGGGCTTCTGTGGAGAAGCCCGCCAAAAACTGGAACAAAGGGCTCGACTTGGGTGGAGTCACAGAAGAGAACACAAACGCCATTTTAGAATCAAGTTTTGGCAAAAAATACCAACCGGAGAATTAATATTAATTAAATAAACCGGCGGTATGTTCGAGGCTACCGTAAATAATTAAATAAAGATAGTAGCCTAAAACAATGGGAAATCCCATAGGAAAATATTCGCGGTTGAATATAAAAAGTAATATCCACTGCCACCAGCCAAAACTCGATCAGGGGGGACGGAGACGTGCCCCCTCGACTAACAGACCCTGGGGCAATCGAATTGCCCCAGCCAGTATGTCCACAATATGATGGTTTATACTGGTTCTGTTCAGAATTTAAGACTAGTAAAGTCAATGGTGACTTTACATGCCCTGGGAGACAGTAGTCAGTCCCAGGGTATGGAGTCTATACTGGGGGGTCACTATGACACCCCTGTGTCACTGCACTGAGGGTGCTGTGTAACACACATCACAAAAACACATGAAGCCCTATGGAGTAAAAGACCCCATAGCCCATTAAACACTTCTAGATTCAAAGTAACACACTCAAATCATGTCCAAGAGTGAGGGTAAAAGAGTCTCACTCTTGGCAGGAGAAAAAAATAAACCCCAGAAAATCCAGCAAAGCTGCTGGGGGACTCACTAGGTTAGGAAATTCAGCCTAAACAGAGAATTCTCCTTAACAGACCCAGTACCACACGAGGAGGTGAGGACGATACACCACACATACTGCCAGTGAGGCTGGATAGCCCGTGCCAGGCTGAGACCCAGTACCCCACGAGGAGGTGAGGACAATACACCACACATACTGCCAGTGAGGCCGGATAGCCCACGCCGCGCTGAGACCCAGTACCCCACTAGGAGTGGAGGACAATACACCACACATACTGCCAGTGAGACTGGATAGCCAACGCCAGGCTGAGACCCAGTACCCCACGAGGCGGTAAGGACAATACACCACACATACTGCCAGTGAGGCCGGATAGCCCATGCCGGGCTGAGACCCAGTACCCCACGAGGAGGTGAGGACAATACACCACACATACTGCCAGTGAGGCCGGATAGCCCGTGCTAAGGTGAGACCCAGTACCCCACGAGGAGGTGAGGACAATACACCACACATACTGCCAGTGAGGCCGGATAGCCCGTGCCAGGCTAAGACCCAGTATCCCACGAGGAGGTGAGGACAATACACCACACATACTGCCAGTGAGGCCGGATAGCCCTTGCCAGGCTGAGACCCAGTACCCCACAAGGAGGTGAGGACAATACACCACACATACTGCCAGTGAGGCCGGATAGCCCGTGCCAGGCTGAGACCCAGTACCCCATGAGGAGGTGAGGACAATACACCACACATACTGCCAGTGAGGTCGGATAGCCCACGCCGCCTGAGACCCAGTACCCCACAAGGAGGGGAGGATAATACACCACACATACTGTCAGTGAGGATGGATAGCCAACGCCAGGCTGAGACCCAGTACTCCACGAGGGGGTGAGGACAATACACCACACATACTGCCAGTGAGGCCGGATAGCCCGTGCCAGGCTGAGACCCAGTACCCCACGAGGAGGTGAGGACAATACAACACACACATACAGCCAGTGAGGCCGGATAGCCCATGCCAGGCTGAGTCCCAGTACCCCACGAGAGGTGAGGACAATACACCACACATACTGCCAGTGAGGCCAGATAGCCCGTGCCAGGCTGAGACACAGTACCCTACGAGGAGGTGAGGACAATACACCACACATATGGCCAGTGAGGCCGGATAGCTTGTGCCAGGCTGAGACCCAGTACCCCACGAGGGGGTGAGGAAAATACACCACACATACGGCCAGTGAGGCCGGATAGCCCACGCCGGGCTGTGACCCAGTACCCCACGAGGAGGTGAGGACAATACACCACACATACTGCCAGTGAGGCCAGATAGCCCACGCCGGGTTGATACCCAGTACCCCAAGAGGCGGTAAGTACAATACACCACACATACTGCCAGTGAGGCCGGATAGCCCACGCCGGGCTGAGACCCAGTACCCCACGAGGAGGTGAGGACAATACACCACACATACTGCCAGTGAGGCCAGATAGCCCGTGCCAGGCTGAGACCCAGTACCCCACAAGGAGGTGAGGACAATACACCACACATACTGCCAGTGAGGCCAGATAGCCCGTGCCAGACGGAGACCCAGTACCCCACGAGGAGGTGAGGACAATACACCACACATACTGCCAGTGAGGCCAGATAGCCCGTGCCGGGCTGAGACCCAGTACCCCACGAGGAGGTGAGGACAATACACCACACATACTGCCAGTGAGGCCAGATAGCCCGTGCCGGGCTGAGACCCAGTACCCCACGAGGAGGTGAGTACAATACACCACACATACTGCCAGTGAAGACAGATAGCCTGTGCTGGGCTGTGACCCAGTACCCCACGAGGAGGTGAGGACAATACACCACACATACTGCCAGTGAGGCCAGATAGCCCACGCCGGGCTGAGACCCAGCACCCCACGAGGCGGTGAGGACAATACACCACACATACTGCCAGTGAGGCCGGATAGCCCGTGCCGGGCTGAGACCCAGTACCCCACGAGGAGGTGAGGACAATACACCACATATACTGCCAGTGAGGCCGGATAGCCCGTGCCGGGTTGTGACCCAGTACCCCACGAGGAGGTGAGTACAATACACCACACATACTGCCAGTGAGGCCAGATAGCCCACGCCAGGCTGAGACTCAGCACCCCACGAGGCGGTGAGGACAATACACCACACATACTGCCAGTGAGGCCGGATAGCCCGTGCCGGGCTGAGACCCAGTACCCCACGAGGAGGTGAGGACAATACACCACATATACTGCCAGTGAGGCCGGATAGCCCACGCCGGGCTGAGACCCAATACCCCATGAGGAGGTGAGGACAATACACCACACATACTGCCAGTGAGGGCAGAAAGCCCATGCCGGGCTGAGACCCAGTATCCCACGAGGCGGTGAGGACAATACACCACACATACTGCTGGTGAGGCCAGATAGCCTTCGCCGGGCTGAGACCCAGTACCCCACGAGGAGGTGAGGACAATACACCACACATACTGCCAGTGAGGCCAGATAGCCCGTGCCAGGTTGAGACCCAGTAACCCACGAGGAGGTGTGGACAATACACCACACATATTGCCAGTGAGGCCGGAGAGCCCGTGCCAGGCTGAGACCCAGTACCCCACGAGGAGGTGAGGACAATACACCACACATACTGCCAGTGAGGCCGGATAGCCCGTGCCAGGCTGAGACCCAGTACTCCACGAGGAGGTCAGGACAATACACCACACATACTGCCAGTGATGCCGGATAGCCCGCGGCAGGCTGAGACCCAGTACCCCACGAGAGGTGAGGACAATACACCACACATACTGCCAGTGAGGCCAGATAGCCCGTGCCAGGCTGAGACACAGTACCCCACGAGGAGGTGAGGACAATACACCACACATACGGCCAGTGAGGCCGGATAGCCCGTGCCAGACTGAGACCCAGTACCCCACGAAGGGGTGAGGAAAATACACCACACATATGGCCAATGAGGCCGGATAGCCCACGCCGGGCTGAGACCCAGTACCGCACGAGGAGGTGAGGACAATACACCACACATACTGCCAGTGAGGCCAGATAGCCCAGGCCGGGCTGAGACCCAGTACCCCACGAGGCGGTGAGGACAATACACCACACATACTGCCAGTGAGGCCAGATAGCCCACGCCGGGCTGATACCCAGTACCCCACAAGGCGGTAAGGACAATACACCACACATACTGCCATTGAGGCCGGATAGCCCACGCCGGGCTGAGACCCAGTACCCCACGAGGAGGTGAGGACAATACACCACACATACTGCCAGTGAGGCCAGATAGCCCGTGCCATTCTGAGACCCAGTACCCCACGAGGAGGTGAGGACAATACACCACACATACTGCCAGTGAGGCCAGATAGCCCGTGCCAGACGGAGACCCAGTACCCCACGAGGAGGTGAGGACAATACACCACACATACTTCCTGTGAGGCCAGATAGCCCGTGCCGGGCTGAGACCAGTACCCCACGAGGAGGTGAGGACAATACAACACACATACTGCCAGTGAAGACAGATAGCCCGTGCCGGGCTGTGACCCAGTACCCCACGAGGAGCTGAGGACAATACACCACACATACTGCCAGTGAGGCCAGATACCCCACTCCGGGCTGAGACCCAGTACCCCACGAGGCGGTGAGGACAACACACCACACATACTGCCAGTGAGGCGAGATAGCCCATGCCGGGCTGAGACCCAGTACCCCACGAGGCGGTGAGGACAATACACCACACATACTGCCAGTGAGGCCGGATAGCCTGTGCCGGGCTGAGTCCCAGTACCACACGAGGAGGTGAGGATAATACACCACACATACTGCCAGTGAGGCCGGATAGCCCACGCCGGGCTGAGACCCAGTACCCCACGAGGAGGTGAGGACAATACACCACACATACTGCCAGTGAGGCCAGATAGCCCGTGCCAGGCTGAGACCGAGTACCTCACGAGGAGGTGAGGACAATACACCACACATACTGCCAGTGAGGCCAGATAGCCTGTGCCAGGCTGAGACCCAGTACCCCATGACGAGGTGAGGACAATACACCACACATACTGCCAGTGAGGGCAGATAGCCCACGCCGGGCTGAGACCCAGTACCCCACGAGACGGTGAGGACAATACACCACACATACTGCCAGGGCGGCCAAATAGCCCACGCCGGGCTGAGACCCAGTACCACACGAGGAGGTGAGGACAATACACCACACATACTGCCAGTGAGGCCGGAGAGCCCGTGCCAGGCTGAGACCCAGTACCCCACGAGGAGGTGAGGACCCCCACGAGGAGGTGAGGACAATACACCACACATACTGCCAGTGAGGCCGTATAGCCCGTGCCAGGCTGAGACCCAGTACCCCACGAGGAGGTGAGGACCCCCACGAGGAGGTGAGGACAATACACCACACATACTGCCACTGAGGCAAGATAGCCCACGCCGTGCTGAGACCCAGTACCCCACGAGGCAGTGAGGACAATACACCACACATACTGCCAGTGAGGCCAGATAGCCCACGCCAGGCTCATACCCAGTACCCGACGAGGCAATGAGGACAATACACCACACATACTGCCAGTGAGGCTGGATAGCCCACGCCGGGCTGAGACCCAGTACCCCACCAGGATGTGAGGACAATACACCACACATACTGCCAGTGAGGCCAGATAGCACACGCCAGGCTGAGACCCAGGACCCCACGAGGGGGAGAGGACAATAGACCACACATACTGCCAGTGAGGCCAGATAGCCCGTGCCAGGCTGAGACACAGTACCCCACAAGGAGGTGAGGACACTACACCACACATACGGCCAGTGAGGCCGGATAGCCCGTGCCAGGCTGAGACCCAGTACCCCACAAGGAGGTGAGGACAATACACCACACATACTGCCAGTGAGGCCAGATAGCCTGTGCCAGACGGAGACCTAGTACCCCACAAGGAGGTGAGGACAATACACCACACATACTGCCAGTGAGGCCAGATAGCCCGTGCCAGGCTGAGACCCAGTACCCCATGAGGAGGTGAGAACAATACACCACACATACTGCCAGTGAGGCTGGATAGCCCGTGCCAGGCTGAGACCCAGTACCATATGAGGAGCTGAGGTCAATACACCACACATACTGCCAGTGAGGCCAGATAGCCTATGCCAGGCGATGACCTAGTACCCCACGAGGAGGTGGGGACAATACACCACACATACTGCAAGTGAGCCCAGTTAGCCCGTGCCAGGCTGAGACCCAGTACCCCATGAGGAGGTGAGGAAAATACACCACACATACGGCCAGTGAGGCTAGATAGCCCACGCCGGGCTGAGACCCAGTACCCCACGAGGAGGTGAGGACAATACTCCACACATACTGCCAGTGAGGCCAGATAGCCCACGCCGGGCTGAGACCCAGTACCCCATGAGGCGGTGAGGACAATACACCACACATACTGCCAGTGAGGCCAGATAGCCCACGCCGGGCTGATACCCAGTACCCCACTAGGCGGTGAGGACAATACACCACACATACTGCCATTGAGGCCGGATAGCCCACGCTGGGCTGAGACCCAGTACCCCACGAGGAGGTGAGGACAATACACCACACATACTGCCAGTGAGGCCAGATAGCCCACACTAGGCTGAGACCCGGTACCCCACGAGGAGGTGAGGACAATACACCACACATACAGCCAGTGAGGCCGGATAGCCCGTGCCAGGCTGAGACCCAGTACCCCATGAGGAGGTGAGGACAATACATCACACATAGTGCCAGTGAGGCCAGATAGCCCGTGCCAGATGGAGACCTAGTACCCCACGAGGAGGTGAGGACAATACACCACACATACTGCCAGTGAGGCCAGATAGCCCGTGCCAGGCTGAGACCCAGTACCCCACGAGGAGGTGAGGACAATACACCACAAATACTGCCAGTGAGGCTGGATAGCCCGTGCCAGGCTGAGACCCAGTACCCCACGAGGAGTTGAGGACAATACACCACACATACTGCCAGTGAGGCCAGATAGCCTATGCCAGGCGATGACCTAGTACCCCACGAGGAGGTGAGGACAATACAACACACATACTGCAAGTGAGCCCAGATAGCCTGTGCCAGGCTGAGACCCAGTACCCCATGAGGAGGTAAGGTAAATACACCACACATACGGCCAGTGAGGCCGGATAGCCCACGCCCGGCTGAGACCCAGTACCCCACGAGGAGGTGAGGACAATACAATACACACATACTGCCAGTGATGCCGGATAGCCCGCGCCAGCCTGAGACCCAGTACCCCACGAAAGGTGAGGACAATACACCACACATACTGCCAGTGAGGCCAGATAGCCCATGCCGGGCTGTAACCCAGTACCCCATGAGGCGGTGAGGACAATACACCACACATACTGCCAGTGAGGCCGGATAGCCCGTGCCAGACTGAGACCCAGTACCCCACTAGGCGGTGAGGACAATACACCACACATACTGCCAGTGAGTCCAGATAGCCCACGCCGGGCTGAGACCCAGTACCCCATGAGGCGGTGAGGACAATACACCACACATACTGCCAGTGAGGCCAGATAGCCCACGCAGGGCTGATGCCCAGTACCCCACGAGGCGGTGAGGACAATACACCACACATACTGCCAGTGAGGCCGGATAGCCCACGCCAGGCTGAGACCCAGTATCCCACGAAGAGGTGAGGACAATACACCACACATACTGCCAGTGAGGCCAGATAGCCCGTGCCAGGCTGAGACCCAGTACCCCACGAGGAGGTGAGGACAATACAGCACACATACTGCCAGTGAGGCCAGATAGCCCGTGTCAGACGGAGACCCAGTACCCCACGAGGAGGTGAGGACAATACACCACACATACTGCCAGTGAGGCCAGATAGCCCGTGCCGGGCTGTGACCCAGCACCCCACGAGGAGGTGAGGACAATACACCACACATACTGCCAGTGAGGCCGGATAGCCCACGCCGGGCTGAGACCCAGTACCCCACGAGGCGGTGAGGACAATACACCACACACACTGCCAGTGAGGCCAGATAGCCCACGCCGGGCTGAGACCCAGTACCCCACGAGGAGGTGAGGACAATACACCACACATACTGCCAGTGAGGCCGGATAGCCCACGCCGGGCTGAGACCCAGTACCCCACAAGGAGGTGAGGACAATACAACACACACATACTGCCAGTGAGGCTAGATAGCCCGTTCCAGGCTGAGACACAGTACCCCACGAGGAGGTGAGGACAATACACCACACATACGGCCAGTGAGGCCGGATAGCCTGTGCCAGGCGATGACCTAGTACCCCACGAGGAGGTGGGGACAATACACCACACATACTGCAAGTGAGCCCAGTTAGCCCGTGCCAGGCTGAGACCCAGTACCCCATGAGGAGGTGAGGACAATACACAACACATACTGCCATTGAGGCCAGATAGCCCACGCTGGACTGAGACCCAGTACCCCACGAGGCGGTAAGGACAATACACCACACATACTTCCAGTGAGGCCAGATAGCCCACGCCGGGCTGAGACCCAGTACCCCACGAGGCAGTGAGGACATTACACCACACATACTGCCAGTGAGGTCGCATAGCCCGTGCCGGGCTGAGACCCAGTACCCCATGAGGAGGTGAGGACAATACACCACACATACTGCCAGTGAGGCCGGATAGCCCACGCCGGGCTGAGACCCAGTACCCCACGAGGAGGTGAGGACAATGCACAACACATACTGCCAGTGAGGCCAGATAGCCCGTGCCAGGCTGAGACCGAGTGCCTCATGAGGAGGTGAGGACAATACACCACACATACTGCCAGTCAGGCCAGATAGCCCGTGCCAGGCTGAGACCCAGTACCCCACGAGGAGGTGAGGACAATACACCACACATACTGCCAGTGAGGGCAGATAGCCCACGCCGGGCTGAGACCCAGTACCCCACGAGGCGGTGAGGACAATACACCACACATACTGCCAATGAGGTCAGATAGCCGGTGCCAGGCTGAGACCCAGTACCCCGCGAGGAGGTGAGGACAATGAACCACACATACTGCCAGTGAGGTCAGATAGCCGGTGCCAGGCTGAGACCCAGTACCCCGCGAGGAGGTGAGGACAATACACCACACATACTGCCAGTGATGCCGGATAGCCGGTGCCAGGCTGAGACCCAGTACCCCACGAGGAGGTGAGGACAATACACCACACATACTGCCAGTGAGGCCGGATAGCCCGTGCCAGGCTGAGACCCAGTACCCCACGAGGAGGTGAGGACAATACACCACACATACTGCCAGTGAGGCCGGATAGCCCGTGCCAGGCTGAGACCCAGTACCCCACGAGGAGGTGAGGACAATACACTACACATACTTCCAGTGAGGCTGGATAGACCGTGCCAGGTTGAGACCCAGTACCCCACGAGGAGGTGTGGACAATACACCACACATACTTCCTGTGAGGCCAGATAGCCCGTGCCGGGCTGAGACCAGTACTCCACGAGGAGGTGAGGACAATACACCACACATACTGCTAGTGAAGACAGATAGCCCGTGCCGGGCTGTGACCCAGTACCCCACGAGGAGCTGAGGACAATGCACCACACATACTGCCAGTGAGGCCAGATACCCCACTCCGGGCGGAGACCCAGTACCCCACGAGGCGGTGAGGACAACACACCACACATACTGCCAGTGAGGCGAGATAGCCCATGCCGGGCTGAGACCCAGTACCCCACGAGGCGGTGAGGACAATACACCACACATACTGCCAGTGAGGCCGGATAGCCTGTGCCGGGCTGAGTCCCAGTACCCCACGAGGAGGTGAGGACAATACACCACACATACTGCCAGTGAGGCCGGATAGCCCACGCCGGGCTGAGACCCAGTACCCCACGAGGCGGTGAGGACAATACACCACACATACTGCCAGTGAGGCCAGATAGCCCACGCCGGGCTGAGACCCAGTACCCCACGAGGAGGTGAGGACAATACACCACACATACTGCCAGTGAGGCCGGATAACCCACGCCGGGCTGAGACCCAGTACCCCACAAGGAGGTGAGGACAATACAACACACACATACTGCCAGTGAGGCTAGATAGCCCGTTCCAGGCTGAGACACAGTACCCCACGAGGAGGTGAGGACAATAAATCACACATACTGCCAGTGAGGCCAGATAGCCCGTTCCAGGCTGAGACACAGTACCCCACGAGGAGGTGAGGACAATACACCACACATACGGCCAGTGAGGCTGGATAGCCTGGGCCAGGCTGAGACCCAGTACCCTATGAGGGGGTGAAGAAAATTCACCACACATACGGCCAGTGAGGCCGGACAGCCCACGCTGAACCGAGACCCAGTACCCCATGAGGAGGTGAGGACAATACACCACACATACTGCCAGTGAGGCCAGATAGCCCACGCCAGGTTCATACCCAGTACCCCACGAGACAGTGAGGACAATACACCACACATACGGCCAGTGAGGCCGGATAGCCCACGCCGGGCTGAGACCCAGTACCCCACGAGGAGGTGAGGACAATACACCACACATACTGCCAGTGAGGCCAGATAGCCCACGCCAGGCTGAGACCCAGGACCCCACGATGGGGTGAGGACAATAGACCACTCATACTGCCAGTGAGGCCAGATAGCCCGTGCCAGGCTGAGACACAGTACCCCACAAGGAGGTGAGGACACTACACCACACATACGGCCAGTGAGGCCGGATAGCCCGTGCCAGGCTGAGACCCAGTACCCCACAAGGAGGTGAAGACAATACACCACACATACTGCCAGTGAGGCCAGATATCCTGTGCCAGACGGAGACCTAGTACCCCATGAGGAGGTGAGGACAATACACCACACATACTGCCAGTGAGGCCAGATAGCCCGTGCCAGGCTGAGACCCAGTACCCCATGAGGAGGTGAGAACAATACACCACACATACTGCCAGTGAGGCTGGATAGCCCGTGCCAGGCTGAGACCCAGTACCATATGAGGAGCTGAGGACAATACACCACACATACTGCCAGTGAGGCCAGATAGCCTATGCCAGGCGATGACCTAGTACCCCACGAGGAGGTGAGGACAATACACCACACATACTGCAAGTGAGCCCAGTTAGCCCGTGCCAGGCTGAGACCCAGTACCCCATGAGGAGGTGAGGAAAATACACCACACATACGGCCAGTGAGGCCGGATAGCCCACGCCGGGCTGAGACCCAATACCCCACGAGGAGGTGAGGACAATACACCACACATACTGCCAGTGAGGCCAGATAGCCCACGCCGGGCTGAGGCCCAGTACCCCATGAGGCGGTGAGGACAATACACCACACATACTGCCAGTGAGGCCAGATAGCCCACGCCGGGCTGATACCCAGTACCCCACGAGGCGGTAAGGACAATACACCACACATACTGCCAGTGAGGCCGGAAAGCCCACGCCGGGCTGAGACCCAGTACCCCACGAGGAGGTGAGGACAATACACCACACATACTGCCAGTGAGGCCAGATAGCCCACGCCAGGCTAAGACCCAGTACCCCACGAGGAGGTGAGGACAATACACCACACATACTGCCAGTGAGGCCAGATAGCCCACGCCAGACGGAGACCCAGTACTCCACGAGGAGGTGAGGACAATACACCACACATACTGCCAGTGAGGCCAGATAGCCCGTGCCGGGCTGAGACCCAGTACCCCACGAGGAGGTGAGGACAATACACCACACATACTGCCAGTGTAGATAGAAAGCCCGTGCCGGGCTGTGACCCAGTACCCCACGAGGAGGTGAGGACAATACACCACACATACTGCCATTGAGGCCAGATAGCCCACGCTGGACTGAGACCCAGTACCCCACGAGGCGGTAAGGACAATACACCACACATACTTCCAGTGAGGCCAGATAGCCCACGCCGGGCTGAGACCCAGTACCCCACGAGGCAGTGAGGACATTACACCACACATACTGCCAGTGAGGTCGCATAGCCCGTGCCGGGCTGAGACCCAGTACCCCATGAGGAGGTGAGGACAATACACCACACATACTGCCAGTGAGGCCGGATAGCTCACGCCGGGCTGAGACCCAGTACCCCACGAGGAGGTGAGGACAATGCACAACACATACTGCCAGTGAGGCCAGATAGCCCGTGCCAGGCTGAGACCGAGTGCCTCATGAGGAGGTGAGGACAATACACCACACATACTGCCAGTCAGGCCAGATAGCCCGTGCCAGGCTGAGACCCAGTACCCCACGAGGAGGTGAGGACAATACACCACACATACTGCCAGTGAGGGCAGATAGCCCACGCCGGGCTGAGACCCAGTACCCCACGAGGCCGTGAGGACAATACACCACACATACTGCCAGTGAGGCCAGATAGCACACGCCGGGCTGAGACCCAGTACCCCACGAGGCGGTGAGGACAATACACCACACATACTGCCAATGAGGTCAGATAGCCGGTGCCAGGCTGAGACCCAGTACCCCGCGAGGAGGTGAAGACAATGAACCACACATACTGACAGTGAGGTCAGATAGCCGGTGCCAGGCTGAGACCCAGTACCCCGCGAGGAGGTGAGGACAATACACCACACATACTGCCAGTGATGCCGGATAGCCGGTGCCAGGCTGAGACCCAGTACCCCACGAGGAGGTGAGGACAATACACCACACATACTGCCAATGAGGCCGGATAGCCCGTGCCAGGCTGAGACCCAGTACCCCACGAGGAGGTGAGGACAATACACCACACATACTGCCAGTGAGGGCAGATAGCCCACGCCGGGCTGAGACCCAGTACCCCACGAGACGGTGAGGACAATACACCACACATACTGCCAGGGCGGCCAAATAGCCCACGCCGGGCTGAGACCCAGTACCACACGAGGAGGTGAGGACAATACACCACACATACTGCCAGTGAGGCCGGAGAGCCCGTGCCAGGCTGAGACCCAGTACCCCACGAGGAGGTGAGGACCCCCACGAGGAGGTGAGGACAATACACCACACATACTGCCAGTGAGGCCGGATAGCCCGTGCCAGGCTGAGACCCAGTACCCCACGAGGAGGTGAGGACCCCCACGAGGAGGTGAGGACAATACACCACACATACTGCCACTGAGGCCAGATAGCCCACGCCGTGCTGAGACCCAGTACCCCACGAGGCGGTGAGGACAATACACCACACATACTGCCAGTGAGGCCAGATAGCCCACGCCAGACTCATACCCAGTGCCCCACGAGGCGGTGAGGACAAAACACCACACATACTGCCAGTGAGGCTGGATAGCCCACGCCGGGCTGAGACCCAGGACCCCACGAGGGGGTGAGGACAATAGACCACACATACTGCCAGTGAGGCCAGATAGCCCGTGCCAGGCTGAGACACAGTACCCCACAAGGAGGTGAGGACACTACACCACACATACGGCCAGTGAGGCCGGATAGCCCGTGCCAGGCTGAGACCCAGTACCCCACAAGGAGGTGAGGACAATACACCACACATACTGCCAGTGAGGTCAGATAGCCTGTGCCAGACGGAGACCTAGTACCCCAAAAGGAGGTGAGGACAATACACCACACATACTGCCAGTGAGGCCAGATAGCCCGTGCCAGGCTGAGACCCAGTACCCCATGAGGAGGTGAGAACAATACACCACACATACTGCCAGTGAGGCTGGATAGCCCGTGCCAGGCTGAGACCCAGTACCATATGAGGAGCTGAGGACAATACACCACACATACTGCCAGTGAGGCCAGATAGCCTATGCCAGGCGATGACCTAGTACCCCACGAGGAGGTGAGGACAATACACCACACATACTGCAAGTGAGCCCAGTTAGCCCGTGCCAGGCTGAGACCCAGTACCCCATGAGGAGGTGAGGAAAATACACCACACATACGGCCAGTGAGGCCGGATAGCCCATGCCGGGCTGAGACCCAGTACCCCACGAGGAGGTGAGGACAATACTCCACACATACTGCCAGTGAGGCCAGATAGCCCACGCCGGGCTGAGACCCAGTACCCCATGAGGCGGTGAGGACAATACACCACACATACTGCCACTGAGGCCAGATAGCCCACGCCGGGCTGATACCCAGTACCCCACTAGGCGGTGAGGACAATACACCACACATACTGCCATTGAGGCCGGATAGCCTACGCTGGGCTGAGACCCAGTACCCCACGAGGAGGTGAGGACAATACACCACACATACTGCCAGTGAGGCCAGATAGCCCACGCCAGGCTGAGACCCAGTACCCCACGAGGAGGTGAGGACAATACATCACACATACTGCCAGTGAGGCCAGATAGCCCGTGCCAGATGGAGACCTAGTACCCCACGAGGAGGTGAGGACAATACACCACAAATACTGCCAGTGAGGCTGGATAGCCCGTGCCAGGCTGATACCCAGTACCCCACGAGGAGTTGAGGACAATACACCACACATACTGCCAGTGAGGACAGATAGCCTATGCCAGGCGATGACCTAGTACCCCACGAGGAGGTGAGGACAATACACCACACATACTGCAAGTGAGCCCAGATAGCCTGTGCCAGGCTGAGACCCAGTACCCCATGAGGAGGTAAGGTAAATACACCACACATACTGCCAGTGAGGCCAGATAGCCCGTGCCAGGCTGAGACCCAGTACCCCATGAGGAGGTGAGAACAATACACCACACATACTGCCAGTGAGGCTGGATAGCCCGTGCCAGGCTGAGACCCAGTACCATATGAGGAGCTGAGGACAATACACCACACATACTGCCAGTGAGGCCAGATAGCCTATGCCAGGCGATGACCTAGTACCCCACGAGGAGGTGGGGACAATACACCACACATACTGCAAGTGAGCCCAGTTAGCCCGTGCCAGGCTGAGACCCAGTACCCCATGAGGAGGTGAGGAAAATACACCACACATACGGCCAGTGAGGCCGGATAGCCCACGCCGGGCTGAGACCCAGTACCCCATGAGGAGGTGAGGACAATACTCCACACATACTGCCAGTGAGGCCAGATAGCCCACGCCGGGCTGAGACCCAGTACCCCATGAGGCGGTGAGGACAATACACCACACATACTGCCAGTGAGGCCAGATAGCCCACGCCGGGCTGATACCCAGTACCCCACTAGGCGGTGAGGACAATACACCACACATACTGCCATTGAGGCCGGATAGCCCACGCTGGGCTGAGACCCAGTACCCCACGAGGAGGTGAGGACAATACACCACACATACTGCCAGTGAGGCCAGATAGCCCACACCAGGCTGAGACCCGGTACCCCACGAGGAGGTGAGGACAATACACCACACATACAGCCAGTGAGGCCGGATAGCCCGTGCCAGGCTGAGACCCAGTACCCCATGAGGAGGTGAGGACAATACATCACACATACTGCCAGTGAGGCCAGATAGCCCGTGCCAGATGGAGACCTAGTACCCCACGAGGAGGTGAGGACAATACACCACACATACTGCCAGTGAGGCCAGATAGCCCGTGCCAGGCTGAGACCCAGTACCCCACGAGGAGGTGAGGACAATACACCACAAATACTGCCAGTGAGGCTGGATAGCCCGTGCCAGGCTGAGACCCAGTACCCCACGAGGAGTTGAGGACAATACACCACACATACTGCCAGTGAGGCCAGATAGCCTATGCCAGGCGATGACCTAGTACCCCACGAGGAGGTGAGGACAATACACCACACATACTGCAAGTGAGCCCAGATAGCCTGTGCCAGGCTGAGACCCAGTACCCCATGAGGAGGTAAGGTAAATACACCACACATACGGCCAGTGAGGCCGGATAGCCCACGCCGGGCTGAGACCCAGTACCCCACGAGGAGGTGAGGACAATACAATACACACATACTGCCAGTGATGCCGGATAGCCCGCGCCAGGCTGAGACCCAGTACCCCACGAAAGGTGAGGACAATACACCACACATACTGCCAGTGAGGCCAGATAGCCCACGCCGGGCTGTAACCCAGTACCCCATGAGGCGGTGAGGACAATACACCACACCTACTGCCAGTGAGGCCGGATAGCCCGTGCCAGGCTGAGACCCAGTACCCCACTAGGCGGTGAGGACAATACACCACACATACTGCCAGTGAGGCCAGATAGCCCACGCCGGGCTGAGACCCAGTACCCCATGAGGCGGTGAGGACAATACACCACACATACTGCCAGTGAGGCCAGATAGCCCACGCAGGGCTGATGCCCAGTACCCCACGAGGCGGTGAGGACAATACACCACACATACTGCCAGTGAGGCCGGATAGCCCACGCCAGGCTGAGACCCAGTATCCCACGGGAGGTGAGGACAATACACCACACATACTGCCAGTGAGGCCAGATAGCCCGTGCCAGGCTGAGACCCAGTACCCCACGAGGAGGTGAGGACAATACAGCACACATACTGCCAGTGAGGCCAGATAGCCCGTGTCAGACGGAGACCCAGTACCCCACGAGGCGGTGAGGACAATACACCACACATACTGCCAGTGAGGCCAGATAGCCCACGCCGGGCTGAGACCCAGTACCCCACGAGGAGGTGAGGACAATACACCACACATACTGCCAGTGAGGCCGGATAGCCCACGCCGGGCTGAGACCCAGTACCCCACAAGGAGGTGAGGACAATACAACACACACATACTGCCAGTGAGGCTAGATAGCCCGTTCCAGGCTGAGACACAGTACCGCACGAGGAGGTGAGGACAATACACCACACATACGGCCAGTGAGGCCGGATAGCCTGTGCCAGGCGATGACCTAGTACCCCACGAGGAGGTGGGGACAATACACCACACATACTGCAAGTGAGCCCAGTTAGCCCGTGCCAGGCTGAGACCCAGTACCCCATGAGGAGGTGAGGACAATACACCACACATACTGCCATTGAGGCCAGATAGCCCACGCTGGACTGAGACCCAGTACCCCACGAGGCGGTAAGGACAATACACCACACATACTTCCAGTGAGGCCAGATAGCCCACGCCGGGCTGAGACCCAGTACCCCACGAGGCAGTGAGGACATTACACCACACATACTGCCAGTGAGGTCGCATAGCCCGTGCCGGGCTGAGACCCAGTACCCCATGAGGAGGTGAGGACAATACACCCCACATACTGCCAGTGAGGCCGGATAGCCCACGCCGGGCTGAGACCCAGTACCCCACGAGGAGGTGAGGACAATGCACAACACATACTGCCAGTGAGGCCAGATAGCCCGTGCCAGGCTGAGACCGAGTGCCTCATGAGGAGGTGAGGACAATACACCACACATACTGCCAGTCAGGCCAGATAGCCCGTGCCAGGCTGAGACCCAGTACCCCACGAGGAGGTGAGGACAATACACCACACATACTGCCAGTGAGGGCAGATAGCCCACGCCGGGCTGAGACCCAGTACCCCACGAGGCCGTGAGGACAATACACCACACATACTGCCAGTGAGGCCAGATAGCCCACGCCGGGCTGAGACCCAGTACCCCACGAGGCGGTGAGGGCAATACACCACACATACTGCCAATGAGGTCAGATAGCCGGTGCCAGGCTGAGACCCAGTACCCCGCGAGGAGGTGAGGACAATGAACCACACATACTGCCAGTGAGGTCAGATAGCCGGTGCCAGGCTGAGACCCAGTACCCCGCGAGGAGGTGAGGACAATACACCACACATACTGCCAGTGATGCCGGATAGCCGGTGCCAGGCTGAGACCCAGTACCCCACGAGGAGGTGAGGACAATACACCACACATACTGCCAGTGAGGCCGGATAGCCCGTGCCAGGCTGTGACCCAGTACCCCACGAGGAGGTGAGGACAATACACCACACATACTGCCAGTGAGGCCGGATAGCCCGTGCCAGGCTGAGACCCAGTACCCCACGAGGAGGTGAGGACAATACACTACACATACTTCCAGTGAGGCTGGATAGACCGTGCCAGGTTGAGACCCAGTACCCTACGAGGAGGTGAGGACAATACACCACACATACTTCCTGTGAGGCCAGATAGCCCGTGCCGGGCTGAGACCAGTACCCCACGAGGAGGTGAGGACAATACACCACACATACTGCCAGTGAAGACAGATAGCCCGTGCCGGGCTGTGACCCAGTACCCCACGAGGAGCTGAGGACAATGCACCACACATACTGCCAGTGAGGCCAGATACCCCACTGCGGGCTGAGACCCAGTACCCCACGAGGCGGTGAGGACAACACACCACACATACTGCCAGTGAGGCGAGACAGCCCATGCCGGGCTGAGACCCAGTACCCCACGAGGCGGTGAGGACAATACACCACACATACTGCCAGTGAGGCCGGATAGCCTGTGCCGGGCTGAGTCCCAGTACCCCACGAGGAGGTGAGGACAATACACCACACATACTGCCAGTGAGGCCGGATAGCCCACGCCGGGCTGAGACCCAGTACCCCACGAGGCGGTGAGGACAATACACCACACATACTGCCAGTGAGGCCAGATAGCCCACGCCGGGCTGAGACCCAGTACCCCACGAGGAGGTGAGGACAATACACCACACATACTGTCAGTGAGGCCGGATAACCCACGCCGGGCTGAGACCCAGTACCCCACAAGGAGGTGAGGACAATACAACACACACATACTGCCAGTGAGGCTAGATAGCCCGTTCCAGGCTGAGACACAGTACCCCACGAGGAGGTGAGGACAATACACCACACATACGGCCAGTGAGGCCGGATAGCCTGTGCCAGGCTGAGACCCAGTACCCCACGAGAGGTGAGGACAATAAGTCACACATACTGCCAGTGAGGCCAGATAGCCCGTTCCAGGCTGAGACACAGTACCCCACGAGGAGGTGAGGACAATACACCACACATACGGCCAGTGAGGCCGGACAGCCCACGCTGAACCGAGACCCAGTACCCCATGAGGAGGTGAGGACAATACAGCACACATACTGCCACTGAGGCCAGATAGCCCACGCCGTGCTGAGACCCAGTACCCCACGAGGCGGTGAGGACAATACACCACACATACTGCCAGTGAGGCCAGATAGCCCACGCCAGGCTCATACCCAGTACCCCACGAGACAGTGAGGACAATACACCACACATACGGCCAGTGAGGCCGGATAGCCCACGCCGGGCTGAGACCCAGTACCCCACGAGGAGGTGAGGACAATACACCACACATACTGCCAGTGAGGCCAGATAGCCCACGCCAGGCTGAGACCCAGGACCCCACGATGGGGTGAGGACAATAGACCACTCATACTGCCAGTGAGGCCAGATAGCCCGTGCCAGGCTGAGACACAGTACCCCACAAGGAGGTGAGGACACTACACCACACATACGGCCAGTGAGGCCGGATAGCCCGTGCCAGGCTGAGACCCAGTACCCAACAAGGAGGTGAAGACAATACACCACACATACTGCCAGTGAGGCCAGATAGCCTGTGCCAGACGGAGACCTAGTACCCCACGAGGAGGTGAGGACAATACACCACACATACTGCCAGTGAGGCCAGATAGCCCGTGCCAGGCTGAGACCCAGTACCCCATGAGGAGGTGAGAACAATACACCACACATACTGCCAGTGAGGCTGGATAGCCCGTGCCAGGCTGAGACCCAGTACCATATGAGGAGCTGAGGACAATACACCACACATACTGCCAGTGAGGCCAGATAGCCTATGCCAGGCGATGACCTAGTACCCCACGAGGAGGTGAGGACAATACACCACACATACTGCAAGTGAGCCCAGTTAGCCCGTGCCAGGCTGAGACCCAGTACCCCATGAGGAGGTGAGGAAAATACACCACACATACGGCCAGTGAGGCCGGATAGCCCACGCCGGGCTGAGACCCAGTACCCCACGAGGAGGTGAGGACAATACACCACACATACTGCCAGTGAGGCCAGATAGCCCACGCAGGGCTGAGACCCAGTACCCCATGAGGCGGTGAGGACAATACACCACACATACTGCCAGTGAGGCCAGATAGCCCACGCCGGGCTGATACCCAGTACCCCACGAGGCGGTAAGGACAATACACCACACATACTGCCAGTGAGGCCGGAAAGCCCACGCCGGGCTGAGACCCAGTACCCCACGAGGAGGTGAGGACAATACACCACACATACTGCCAGTGAGGCCAGATAGCCCGCGCCAGGCTAAGACCCAGTACCCCACGAGGAGGTGAGGACAATACACCACACATACTGCCAGTGAGGCCAGATAGCCCACGCCAGACGGAGACCCAGTACTCCACGAGGAGGTGAGGACAATACACCACACATACTGCCAGTGAGGCCAGATAGCCCGTGCCGGGCTGAGACCCAGTACCCCACGAGGAGGTGAGGACAATACACCACACATACTGCCAGTGAAGATAGAAAGCCCGTGCCGGGCTGTGACCCAGTACCCCACGAGGAGGTGAGGACAATACACCACACATACTGCCATTGAGGCCAGATAGCCCACGCTGGACTGAGACCCAGTACCCCACGAGGCGGTAAGGACAATACACCACACATACTTCCAGTGAGGCCAGATAGCCCACGCCGGGCTGAGACCCAGTACCCCATGAGGCAGTGAGGACATTACACCACACATACTGCCAGTGAGGTCGCATAGCCCGTGCCGGGCTGAGACCCAGTACCCCATGAGGAGGTGAGGACAATACACCACACATACTGCCAGTGAGGCCGGATAGCTCACGCCGGGCTGAGACCCAGTACCCCACGAGGAGGTGAGGACAATGCACAACACATACTGCCAGTGAGGCCAGATAGCCCGTGCCAGGCTGAGACCGAGTGCCTCATGAGGAGGTGAGGACAATACACCACACATACTGCCAGTCAGGCCAGATAGCCCGTGCCAGGCTGAGACCCAGTACCCCACGAGGAGGTGAGGACAATACACCACACATACTGCCAGTGAGGGCAGATAGCCCACGCCGGGCTGAGACCCAGTACCCCACGAGGCCGTGAGGACAATACACCACACATACTGCCAGTGAGGCCAGATAGCCCACGCCGGGCTGAGACCCAGTACCCCACGAGGCGGTGAGGACAATACACCACACATACTGCCAATGAGGTCAGATAGCCGGTGCCAGGCTGAGACCCAGTACCCCGCGAGGAGGTGAGGACAATGAACCACACATACTGCCAGTGAGGTCAGATAGCCGGTGCCAGGCTGAGATCCAGTACCCCGCGAGGAGGTGAGGACAATACACCACACATACTGCCAGTGATGCCGGATAGCCGGTGCCAGGCTGAGACCCAGTACCCCACGAGAAGGTGAGGACAATACACCACACATACTGCCAGTGAGGCCGGATAGCCCGTGCCAGGCTGAGACCCAGTACCCCACGAGGAGGTGAGGACAATACACCACACATACTGCCAGTGAGGGCAGATAGCCCACGCCGGGCTGAGACCCAGTACCCCACGAGACGGTGAGGACAATACACCACACATACTGCCAGGGCGGCCAAATAGCCCACGCCGGGCTGAGACCCAGTACCACACGAGGAGGTGAGGACAATACACCACACATACTGCCAGTGAGGCCGGAGAGCCTGTGCCAGGCTGAGACCCAGTACCCCACGAGGAGGTGAGGACCCCCACGAGGAGGTGAGGACAATACACCACACATACTGCCAGTGAGGCCGGATAGCCCGTGCCAGGCTGAGACCCAGTACCCCACGAGGAGGTGAGGACCCCCACGAGGAGGTGAGGACAATACACCACACATACTGCCACTGAGGCCAGATAGCCCACGCCGTGCTGAGACCCAGTACCCCACGAGGCGGTGAGGACAATACACCACACATACTGCCAGTGAGGCCAGATAGCCCACGCCAGACTCATACCCAGTGCCCCACGAGGCGGTGAGGACAAAACACCATACATACTGCCAGTGAGGCTGGATAGCCCACGCCGGGCTGAGACCCAGGACCCCACGAGGGGGTGAGGACAATAGACCACACATACTGCCAGTGAGGCCAGATAGCCCGTGCCAGGCTGAGACACAGTACCCCACAAGGAGGTGAGGACACTACACCACACATACGGCCAGTGAGGCCGGATAGCCCGTGCCAGGCTGAGACCCAGTACCCCACAAGGAGGTGAGGACAATACACCACACATACTGCCAGTGAGGCCAGATAGCCTGTGCCAGACGGAGACCTAGTACCCCACAAGGAGGTGAGGACAATACACCACACATACTGCCAGTGATGCCGGATAGCCGGTGCCAGGCTGAGACCCAGTACCCCACGAGGAGGTGAGGACAATACACCACACATACTGCCAGTGAGGCCGGATAGCCCGTGCCAGGCTGAGACCCAGTACCCCACGAGGAGGTGAGGACAATACACCACACATACTGCCAGTGAGGGCAGATAGCCCACGCCGGGCTGAGACCCAGTACCCCACGAGACGGTGAGGACAATACACCACACATACTGCCAGGGCGGCCAAATAGCCCACGCCGGGCTGAGACCCAGTACCACACGAGGAGGTGAGGACAATACACCACACATACTGCCAGTGAGGCCGGAGAGCCCGTGCCAGGCTGAGACCCAGTACCCCACGAGGAGGTGAGGACCCCCACGAGGAGGTGAGGACAATACACCACACATACTGCCAGTGAGGCCGGATTGCCTGTGCCAGGCTGAGACCCAGTACCCCACGAGGAGGTGAGGACCCCCACGAGGAGGTGAGGACAATACACCACACATACTGCCACTGAGGCCAGATAGCCCACGCCGTGCTGAGACCCAGTACCCCACGAGGCGGTGAGGACAATACACCACACATACTGCCAGTGAGGCCAGATAGCCCATGCCAGACTCATACCCAGTGCCCCACGAGGCGGTGAGGACAAAACACCACACATACTGCCAGTGAGGCTGGATAGCCCACGCCGGGCTGAGACCCAGGACCCCACGAGGGGGTGAGGACAATAGACCACACATACTGCCAGTGAGGCCAGATAGCCCGTGCCAGGCTGAGACACAGTACCCCACAAGGAGGTGAGGACACTACACCACACATACGGCCAGTGAGGCCGGATAGCCCGTGCCAGGCTGAGACCCAGTACCCCACAACGAGGTGAGGACAATA
This sequence comes from Ambystoma mexicanum, assembly GCF_040938575.1. Taxonomy (NCBI): domain Eukaryota; kingdom Metazoa; phylum Chordata; class Amphibia; order Caudata; family Ambystomatidae; genus Ambystoma; species Ambystoma mexicanum. The sequence goes on from NC_090927.1 coordinate 29,227,200, forward strand.
CACCACACATACTGCCAGTGAGGCCAGATAGCCTGTGCCAGACGGAGACCTAGTACCCCACAAGGAGGTGAGGACAATACACCACACATACTGCCAGTGAGGCCAGATAGCCCGTGCCAGGCTGAGACCCAGTACCCCATGAGGAGGTGAGAACAATACACCACACATACTGCCAGTGAGGCTGGATAGCCCGTGCCAGGCTGAGACCCAGTACCATATGAGGAGCTGAGGACAATACACCACACATACTGCCAGTGAGGCCAGATAGCCTATGCCAGGCGATGACCTAGTACCCCACGAGGAGGTGAGGACAATACACCACACATACTGCAAGTGAGCCCAGTTAGCCCGTGCCAGGCTGAGACCCAGTACCCCATGAGGAGGTGAGGAAAATACACCACACATACGGCCAGTGAGGCCGGATAGCCCACGCCGGGCTGAGACCCAGTACCCCACGAGGAGGTGAGGACAATACTCCACACATACTGCCAGTGAGGCCAGATAGCCCACGCCGGGCTGAGACCCAGTACCCCATGAGGCGGTGAGGACAATACACCACACATTCTGCCAGTGAGGCCAGATAGCCCACGCCGGGCTGATACCCAGTACCCCACTAGGCGGTGAGGACAATACACCACACATACTGCCATTGAGGCCGGATAGCCCACGCTGGGCTGAGACCCAGTACCCCACAAGGAGGTGAGGACAATACACCACACATACTGCCAGTGAGGCCAGATAGCCCACGCCAGGCTGAGACCCAGTACCCCACGAGGAGGTGAGGACAATACATCACACATACTGCCAGTGAGGCCAGATAGCCCGTGCCAGATGGAGACCTAGTACCCCACGAGGAGGTGAGGACAATACACCACAAATACTGCCAGTGAGGCTGGATAGCCCGTGCCAGGCTGATACCCAGTACCCCACGAGGAGTTGAGGACAATACACCACACATACTGCCAGTGAGGCCAGATAGCCTATGCCAGGCGATGACCTAGTACCCCACGAGGAGGTGAGGACAATACACCACACATACTGCAAGTGAGCCCAGATAGCCTTCGCCAGGCTGAGACCCAGTACCCCATGAGGAGGTAAGGTAAATACACCACACATACGGCCAGTGAGGCCGGATAGCCCACGCCGGGCTGAGACCCAGTACCCCACGAGGAGGTGAGGACAATACAATACACACATACTGCCAGTGATGCCGGATAGCCCGCGCCAGGCTGAGACCCAGTACCCCACGAAAGGTGAGGACAATACACCACACATACTGCCAGTGAGGCCAGATAGCCCACGCCGGGCTGTAACCCAGTACCCCATGAGGCGGTGAGGACAATACACCACACATACTGCCAGTGAGGCCGGATAGCCCGTGCCAGGCTGAGACCCAGTACCCCACTAGGCGGTGAGGACAATACACCACACATACTGCCAGTGAGGCCAGATAGCCCACGCCGGGCTGAGACCCAGTACCCCATGAGGCGGTGAGGACAATACACCACACATACTGCCAGTGAGGCCAGATAGCCCACGCAGGGCTGATGCCCAGTACCCCACGAGGCGGTGAGGACAATACACCACACATACTGCCAGTGAGGCCGGATAGCCCACGCCGGGCTGAGACCCAGTATCCCATGAGGAGGTGAGGACAATACACCACACATACTGCCAGTGAGGCCAGATAGCCCGTGCCAGGCTGAGACCCAGTACCCCACGAGGAGGTGAGGACAATACACCACACATACTGCCAGTGAGGCCAGATAGCCCGTGCCAGGCTGAGACCCAGTACCCCACGAGGAGGTGAGGACAATACACCACACATACTGCCAGTGAGGCCAGATAGCCCGTGTCAGACGGAGACCCAGTACCCCACGAGGAGGTGAGGACAATACACCACACATACTGCCAGTGAGGCCAGATAGCCCGTGCCGGGCTGTGACCCAGCACCCCACGAGGAGGTGAGGACAATACACCACACATACTGCCAGTGAGGCCGGATAGCCCACGCCGGGCTGAGACCCAGTACCCCACGAGGCGGTGAGGACAATACACCACACATACTGCCAGTGAGGCCAGATAGCCCACGCCGGGCTGAGACCCAGTACCCCACGAGGAGGTGAGGACAAAACACCACACATACTGCCAGTGAGGCCGGATAGCCCACGCCGGGCTGAGACCCAGTACCCCACGAGGAGGTGAGGACAATACAACACACACATACTGCCAGTGAGGCTAGATAGCCCGTTCCAGGCTGAGACACAGTACCCCACGAGGAGGTGAGGACAATACACCACACATACGGCCAGTGAGGCCGGATAGCCTGTGCCAGGCTGAGACCCAGTACCCCACGAGAGGTGAGGACAATAAGTCACACATACTGCCAGTGAGGCCAGATAGCCCGTTCCAGGCTGAGACACAGTACCCCACGAGGAGGTGACGACAATACACCACACATACGGCCAGTGAGGCCGGATAGCCTGGGCCAGGCTGAGACCCAGTACCCTATGAGGGGGTGAAGAAAATTCACCACACATACGGCCAGTGAGGCCGGATAGCCCACGCTGAACCGAGACCCAGTACCCCATGAGGAGGTGAGGACAATACACCACACATACTGCCACTGAGGCCAGATAGCCCACGCCGTGCTGAGACCCCGTACCCCACGAGGCGGTGAGGACAATACACCACACATACTGCCAGTGAGGCCAGATAGCCCACGCCAGGCTCATGCCCAGTACCCCACGAGACAGTGAGGACAATACACCACACATACTGCCAGTGAGGCCGGATAGCCCACGCCGGGCTGAGACCCAGTACCCCACGAGGAGGTGAGGACAATACACCACACATACTGCCAGTGAGGCCAGATAGCCCACGCCAGGCTGAGACCCAGGACCCCACGAAGGGGTGAGGACAATAGACCACTCATACTGCCAGTGAGGCCAGATAGCCCGTGCCAGGCTGAGACACAGTACCCCACAAGGAGGTGAGGACACTACACCACACATACGGCCAGTGAGGCCGGATAGCCCGTGCCAGGCTGAGACCCAGTACCCCACAAGGAGGTGAAGACAATACACCACACATACTGCCAGTGAGGCCAGATAGCCTGTGCCAGACGGAGACCTAGTACCCCACGAGGAGGTGAGGACAATACACCACACATACTGCCAGTGAGGCCAGATAGCCCGTGCCAGGCTGAGACCCAGTACCCCATGAGGAGGTGAGAACAATACACCACACATACTGCCAGTGAGGCTGGATAGCCCGTGCCAGGCTGAGACCCAATACCATATGAGGAGCTGAGGACAATACACCACACATACTGCCAGTGAGGCCAGATAGCCTGCGCCAGACGGAGACCCAGTACTCCACGAGGAGGTGAGGACAATACACCACACATACTGCCAGTGAGGCCAGATAGCCCGTGCCGGGCTGAGACCCAGTACCCCACGAGGAGGTGAGGACAATACACCACACATACTGCCAGTGAAGATAGATAGCCCGTGCCGGGCTGTGACCCCGTACCCCACGAGGAGGTGAGGACAATACACCACAGATACTGCCATTGAGGCCAGATAGCCCACGCTGGACTGAGACCCAGTACCCCACGAGGCGGTAAGGACAATACACCACACATACTTCCAGTGAGGCCAGATAGCCCACGCCGGGTTGAGACCCAGTACCGCACGAGGCAGTGAGGACATTACACCACACATACTGCCAGTGAGGTCGCATAGCCCGTGCCGAGCTGAGACCCAGTACCCCATGAGGAGGTGAGGACAATACACCACACATACTGCCAGTGAGGCCGGATAGCCCACGCCGGGCTGAGACCCAGTACCCCACGAGGAGGTGAGGACAATGCACAACACATACTGCCAGTGAGGCCAGATAGCCCGTGCCAGGCTGAGACCGAGTGCCTCATGAGGAGGTGAGGACAATACACCACACATACTGCCCGTCAGGCCAGATAGCCCGTGCCAGGCTGAGACCCAGTACCCCACGAGGAGGTGAGGACAATACACCACACATACTGCCAGTGAGGGCAGATAGCCCACGCCGGGCTGAGACCCAGTACCCCACGAGGCCGTGAGGACAATACACCACACATACTGCCAGTGAGGCCAGATAGCCCACGCCGGGCTGAGACCCAGTACCCCACGAGGCGGTGAGGACAATACACCACACATACTGCCAATGAGGTCAGATAGCCGGTGCCAGGCTGAGACCCAGTACCCCGCGAGGAGGTGAGGACAATACACCACACATACTGCCAGTGATGCCGGATAGCCGGTGCCAGGCTGAGACCCAGTACCCCACGAGGAGGTGAGGACAATACACCACACATACTGCCAGTGAGGCTGGATAGCCCGTGCCAGGCTGAGACCCAGTACCCCACGAGGAGGTGAGGACAATACACCACACATACTGCCAGTGAGGCCGGATAGCCCGTGCCAGGCTGAGACCCAGTACCCCACGAGGAGGTGAGGACAATACACTACACATACTTCCAGTGAGGCTGGATAGCCCGTGCCAGGTTGAGACCCAGTACCCCACGAGGAGGTGAGGACAATACACTACACATACTGCCAGTGAGGCCGGATAGCCCATGCCAGGCTGAGACACAGTACCCCACGAGGAGGTGAGGACAATACACCACACATACTGCCAGTGAGGCCAGATAGCCTACGCCGTGCTGAGACCCAGTACCCCACGAGGAGGAGAGGACAATACACCACACATACTGCCATTGAGGCTGGATAGCCAATGCCAGGCTGAGACCTATTAGGCAGAAACCTGTGCAGTTCCCTTAGGGACCACTGCAAAAGATTTAAGACTACAGGTGTTGGCAGTAAACCCACTTGGTAGCAGTCTGTACCACCCAGATTTACCTGGTAGCTGTGGCTGAGCAGTCAGACTTCCCTCAAGAAGAGTTAGGCAGTATGCAGAGTATACACAATAGGCACTCAGATACAACAATACAAGAAAACACTGACCAGAGCTTTGGTATCAAAGTATATAATTATTTATTTAAAAACACACTGTTGAAAACACTCCAGCACTCTTATTGTAAAATATTCTAAACACAGTTACTATTATAATATATACACCACCCATTTTTCCTTATCAGATAAGTCACTGTAAAACACCACTTATTTTCATACAGAGGTGAGCGCTTAACTAGATGGCACTCCAATAGGTTTGTGAGAAAGGGAGGGTAAAAGACAGAATATAGAAAGGTACACCACTCTATGATTCAGGCACACTGTTAGCAAGGCAGAAGAGCAAAAGTCACTGGTGAGCCAAAGTCCAAAGGCTGGGCCCACTCTTAGAGAGAGCAGAGCACAAATGCGCCCAAGATCACACAGTTACACTAGGCTTAGAAAGTCTTGAAGAGGGTTCAAAAATAGTTTAGAGAGGCTTAGGAAAGTTTAGCCAGGGTGTCCCAGGCTAACCCAGGTTCGAAAGTCGGGGGCTAAATGTACCCCGTACAGTCGGTAGCAAGGGAAGCCAGGCGGGACACGGTACCTTAAGTGGGAAGGATCCTCCAGCGGTGGCAGTTATTCCTGGTAGTGGGTGCAAGTTGCGTCGTCGTCCAGGGGAAGAGAAGATCTCGACTTGGAGGAAAGATGAAGGTCGTTGCACTACCAGGGCAGAAACCACCCGTGGAGTTTTCCTGTTAAAGGTGGTACCTTTGTTTCGCGGTCGTGGTAAAACGTGGTATCCCGGTTGCCGGGGTGCTTGGCACAGGCAAGGCGGCCACGAGGTACGTTGGGAAGGCGAAAAGACGGTGAAACTGGTTATCCCCACCAGTCAAAGGAAGAAGACTCTCCGGCGGGAGATCTCCTCTGTCGTTGGGAAAAAGTGGTGAGACGGTCCAGCACGGCTCCACCGGTAGTGGTGTCGTGGCAGGTCGGCTCAGCTTCTCCCTCGACGGATTCTTAGGTCCTGTGGCGACTTCTGAAGTTCCAGTCCCCAAAGCCCTGCTTTTATGCAGCAAACCCCCATTCACTCAGCCTAGCCAATCAGGATGGAGTGCGACTTGAGTTGCCTAGGCAACTCAGTCCAGGGTGCCTAAATTTCCCTCCACCCCTCCTAAGTACCCCAGACATAGTGGCACCACTTTGGAGGGCTTCTGTGGAGAAGCCCGCCAGAAAGTGGAACAAAGGGCTCGACTTGGGTTGGAGTCACAGAAGAGAACACAAACGCCATTTTAGAATCAAGTTTTGGCAAAAAATACCAACCGGAGAATTAATATTAATTAAATAAACCGGCGGTATGTTCGAGGCTACCGTAAATAATTAAATAAAGATAGAAGCTTAAAACAATGGGAAATCCCATAGGAAAATATTCGCGGTTGAATATAAAAAGTAGTATCCACTGCCACCAGCCAAAACTCGATCATGGGGAACGGAGACGTGCCCCCTCGACTAACAGACCCTGGGGCAATCTAACTGCCCCAGCCAGTACGCCCACAATATGATGGTTTATACTGGTTCTGTTCAGAATTTAAGACTAGTAAAGTCAATGGTGACTTTACATGCCCTGGGAGACAGTAGTCAGTCCCAGGGTATGGAGTCTATACTGGGGGGTCACTATGACACCCCTGTGTCACTGCACTGAGGGTGCTGTGTAACACACATCACAAAAACACATGAAGCCCTATGCAGTAAAAGACCCCATAGCCCATTAAACACTTCTAGATTCAAAGAAACACACTCAAATCATGTCCAAGAGTGAGGGTAAAAGAGTCTCACTCTTGGCAGGAGAAAAAAATAAACCCCAGAAAATCCAGCAAAGCTGCTGGGGGACTCACTAGGTTAGGAAATTCAGCCTAAACAGAGAATTCTCCCTAACAGACCCAGTACCCTACGAGGGGGTGAGGACAATACACCACACATACTGCCAGTGAGGCTGGATAGCCCGTGCCAGGCTGAGACCCAGTACCCCACGAGGAGGTGAGGACAATACACCACACATACTGCCAGTGAGGCCGGATAGCCCACGCCGCGCTGAGACCCAGTACCCCACTAGGAGTGGAGGACAATACACCACACATACTGCCAGTGAGACTGGATAACCAACGCCAGGCTGAGACCCAGTACCCCACGAGGCGGTAAGGACAATACACCACACATACTGCCAGTGAGGCCGGATAGCCCATGCCGGGCTGAGACCCAGTACCCCACGAGGAGGTGAGGACAATACACCACACATACTGTCAGTGAGGCCGGATAGCCCGTGCTAGGCTGAGACCCAGTACCCCACGAGGAGGTGAGGACAATACACCACACATACTGCCTGTGAGGCCGGATAGCCCGTGCCAGGCTAAGACCCAGTATCCCACGAGGAGGTGAGGACAATACACCACACATACTGCCAGTGAGGCCGGATAGCCCTTGCCAGGCTGAGACCCAGTACCCCACAAGGAGGTGAGGACAATACACCACACATACTGCCATTGAGGCCGGATAGCCCACGCTGGGCTGAGACCCAGTACCCCACGAGGAGGTGAGGACAATACACCACACATACTGCCAGTGAGGCCAGATAGCCCACACCAGGCTGAGACCCGGTACCCCACGAGGAGGTGAGGACAATACACCACACATACAGCCAGTGAGGCCGGATAGCCCGTGCCAGGCTGAGACCCAGTACCCCATGAGGCGGTGAGGACAATACATCACACATACTGCCAGTGAGGCCAGATAGCCCGTGCCAGATGGAGACCTAGTACCCCACGAGGAGGTGAGGACAATACACCACACATACTGCCAGTGAGGCCAGATAGCCCGTGCCAGGCTGAGACCCAGTACCCCACGAGGAGGTGAGGACAATACACCACAAATACTGCCAGTGAGGCTGGATAGCCCGTGCCAGGCTGAGACCCAGTACCCCACGAGGAGTTGAGGACAATACACCACACATACTGCCAGTGAGGCCAGATAGCCTATGCCAGGCGATGACCTAGTACCCCACGAGGAGGTGAGGACAATACACCACACATACTGCAAGTGAGCCCAGATAGCCTGTGCCAGGCTGAGACCCAGTACCCCATGAGGAGGTAAGGTAAATACACCACACATACGGCCAGTGAGGCCGGATAGCCCACGCCGGGCTGAGACCCAGTACCCCACGAGGAGGTGAGGACAATACAATACACACATACTGCCAGTGATGCCGGATAGCCCGCGCCAGGCTGAGACCCAGTACCCCACGAAAGGTGAGGACAATACACCACACATACTGCCAGTGAGGCCAGATAGCCCACGCCGGGCTGTAACCCAGTACCCCATGAGGCGGTGAGGACAATACACCACACCTACTGCCAGTGAGGCCGGATAGCCCGTGCCAGGCTGAGACCCAGTACCCCACTAGGCGGTGAGGACAATACACCACACATACTGCCAGTGAGGCCAGATAGCCCACGCCGGGCTGAGACCCAGTACCCCATGAGGCGGTGAGGACAATACACCACACATACTGCCAGTGAGGCCAGATAGCCCACGCAGGGCTGATGCCCAGTACCCCACGAGGCGGTGAGGACAATACACCACACATACTGCCAGTGAGGCCGGATAGCCCACGCCAGGCTGAGACCCAGTATCCCACGAGGAGGTGAGGACAATACACCACACATACTGCCAGTGAGGCCAGATAGCCCGTGCCAGGCTGAGACCCAGTACCCCACGAGGAGGTGAGGACAATACAGCACACATACTGCCAGTGAGGCCAGATAGCCCGTGTCAGACGGAGACCCAGTACCCCACGAGGAGGTGAGGACAATACACCACACATACTGCCAGTGAGGCCAGATAGCCCGTGCCGGGCTGTGACCCAGCACCCCACGAGGAGGTGAGGACAATACACCACACATACTGCCAGTGAGGCCGGATAGCCCACGCCGGGCTGAGACCCAGTACCCCACGAGGCGGTGAGGACAATACACCACACATACTGCCAGTGAGGCCAGATAGCCCACGCCGGGCTGAGACCCAGTACCCCACGAGGAGGTGAGGACAATACACCACACATACTGCCAGTGAGGCTGGATAGCCCACGCCGGGCTGAGACCCAGTACCCCACAAGGAGGTGAGGACAATACAACACACACATACTGCCAGTGAGGCTAGATAGCCCGTTCCAGGCTGAGACACAGTACCCCACGAGGAGGTGAGGACAATACACCACACATACGGCCAGTGAGGCCGGATAGCCTGTGCCAGGCGATGACCTAGTACCCCACGAGGAGGTGGGGACAATACACCACACATACTGCAAGTGAGCCCAGTTAGCCCGTGCCAGGCTGAGACCCAGTACCCCATGAGGAGGTGAGGACAATACACCACACATACTGCCATTGAGGCCAGATAGCCCACGCTGGACTGAGACCCAGTACCCCACGAGGCGGTAAGGACAATACACCACACATACTTCCAGTGAGGCCAGATAGCCCACGCCGGGCTGAGACCCAGTACCCCACGAGGCAGTGAGGACATTACACCACACATACTGCCAGTGAGGTCGCATAGCCCGTGCCGGGCTGAGACCCAGTACCCCATGAGGAGGTGAGGACAATACACCACACATACTGCCAGTGAGGCCGGATAGCCCACGCCGGGCTGAGACCCAGTACCCCACGAGGAGGTGAGGACAATGCACAACACATACTGCCAGTGAGGCCAGATAGCCCGTGCCAGGCTGAGACCGAGTGCCTCATGAGGAGGTGAGGACAATACACCACACATACTGCCAGTCAGGCCAGATAGCCCGTGCCAGGCTGAGACCCAGTACCCCACGAGGAGGTGAGGACAATACACCACACATACTGCCAGTGAGGGCAGATAGCCCACGCCGGGCTGAGACCCAGTACCCCACGAGGCCGTGAGGACAATACACCACACATACTGCCAGTGAGGCCAGATAGCCCACGCCGGGCTGAGACCCAGTACCCCACGAGGCGGTGAGGACAATACACCACACATACTGCCAATGAGGTCAGATAGCCGGTGCCAGGCTGAGACCCAGTACCCCGCGAGGAGGTGAGGACAATGAACCACACATACTGCCAGTGAGGTCAGATAGCCGGTGCCAGGCTGAGACCCAGTACCCCGCGAGGAGGTGAGGACAATACACCACACATACTGCCAGTGATGCCGGATAGCCGGTGCCAGGCTGAGACCCAGTACCCCACGAGGAGGTGAGGACAATACACCACACATACTGCCAGTGAGGCCGGATAGCCCGTGCCAGGCTGTGACCCAGTACCCCACGAGGAGGTGAGGACAATACACCACACATACTGCCAGTGAGGCCGGATAGCCCGTGCCAGGCTGAGACCCAGTACCCCACGAGGAGGTGAGGACAATACACTACACATACTTCCAGTGAGGCTGGATAGACCGTGCCAGGTTGAGACCCAGTACCCCACGAGGAGGTGAGGACAATACACCACACATACTTCCTGTGAGGCCAGATAGCCCGTGCCGGGCTGAGACCAGTACCCCACGAGGAGGTGAGGACAATACACCACACATACTGCCAGTGAAGACAGATAGCCCGTGCCGGGCTGTGACCCAGTACCCCACGAGGAGCTGAGGACAATGCACCACACATACTGCCAGTGAGGCCAGATACCCCACTCCGGGCTGAGACCCAGTACCCCACGAGGCGGTGAGGACAACACACCACACATACTGCCAGTGAGGCGAGATAGCCCATGCCGGGCTGAGACCCAGTACCCCACGAGGCGGTGAGGACAATACACCACACATACTGCCAGTGAGGCCGGATAGCCTGTGCCGGGCTGAGTCCCAGTACCCCACGAGGAGGTGAGGACAATACACCACACATACTGCCAGTGAGGCCGGATAGCCCACGCCGGGCTGAGACCCAGTACCCCACGAGGCGGTGAGGACAATACACCACACATACTGCCAGTGAGGCCAGATAGCCCACGCCGGGCTGAGACCCAGTACCCCACGAGGAGGTGAGGACAATACACCACACATACTGTCAGTGAGGCCGGATAACCCACGCCGGGCTGAGACCCAGTACCCCACAAGGAGGTGAGGACAATACAACACACACATACTGCCAGTGAGGCTAGATAGCCCGTTCCAGGCTGAGACACAGTACCCCACGAGGAGGTGAGGACAATACACCACACATACGGCCAGTGAGGCCGGATAGCCTGTGCCAGGCTGAGACCCAGTACCCCACGAGAGGTGAGGACAATAAGTCACACATACTGCCAGTGAGGCCAGATAGCCCGTTCCAGGCTGAGACACAGTACCCCACGAGGAGGTGAGGACAATACACCACACATACGGCCAGTGAGGCCGGATAGCCTGGGCCAGGCTGAGACCCAGTACCCTATGAGGGGGTGAAGAAAATTCACCACACATACGGCCAGTGAGGCCGGACAGCCCACGCTGAACCGAGACCCAGTACCCCATGAGGAGGTGAGGACAATACACCACACATACTGCCACTGAGGCCAGATAGCCCACGCCGTGCTGAGACCCAGTACCCCACGAGGCGGTGAGGACAATACACCACACATACTGCCAGTGAGGCCAGATAGCCCACGCCGGGCTGAGACCCAGTACCCCACGAGGAGGTGAGGACAATACACCACACATACTGCCAGTGAGGCTGGATAGCCCACGCCGGGCTGAGACCCAGTACCCCACAAGGAGGTGAGGACAATACAACACACACATACTGCCAGTGAGGCTAGATAGCCCGTTCCAGGCTGAGACACAGTACCCCACGAGGAGGTGAGGACAATACACCACACATACGGCCAGTGAGGCCGGATAGCCTGTGCCAGGCGATGACCTAGTACCCCACGAGGAGGTGGGGACAATACACCACACATACTGCAAGTGAGCCCAGTTAGCCCGTGCCAGGCTGAGACCCAGTACCCCATGAGGAGGTGAGGACAATACACCACACATACTGCCATTGAGGCCAGATAGCCCACGCTGGACTGAGACCCAGTACCCCACGAGGCGGTAAGGACAATACACCACACATACTTCCAGTGAGGCCAGATAGCCCACGCCGGGCTGAGACCCAGTACCCCACGAGGCAGTGAGGACATTACACCACACATACTGCCAGTGAGGTCGCATAGCCCGTGCCGGGCTGAGACCCAGTACCCCATGAGGAGGTGAGGACAATACACCACACATACTGCCAGTGAGGCCGGATAGCCCACGCCGGGCTGAGACCCAGTACCCCACGAGGAGGTGAGGACAATGCACAACACATACTGCCAGTGAGGCCAGATAGCCCGTGCCAGGCTGAGACCGAGTGCCTCATGAGGAGGTGAGGACAATACACCACACATACTGCCAGTCAGGCCAGATAGCCCGTGCCAGGCTGAGACCCAGTACCCCACGAGGAGGTGAGGACAATACACCACACATACTGCCAGTGAGGGCAGATAGCCCACGCCGGGCTGAGACCCAGTACCCCACGAGGCCGTGAGGACAATACACCACACATACTGCCAGTGAGGCCAGATAGCCCACGCCGGGCTGAGACCCAGTACCCCACGAGGCGGTGAGGACAATACACCACACATACTGCCAATGAGGTCAGATAGCCGGTGCCAGGCTGAGACCCAGTACCCCGCGAGGAGGTGAGGACAATGAACCACACATACTGCCAGTGAGGTCAGATAGCCGGTGCCAGGCTGAGACCCAGTACCCCGCGAGGAGGTGAGGACAATACACCACACATACTGCCAGTGATGCCGGATAGCCGGTGCCAGGCTGAGACCCAGTACCCCACGAGGAGGTGAGGACAATACACCACACATACTGCCAGTGAGGCCGGATAGCCCGTGCCAGGCTGTGACCCAGTACCCCACGAGGAGGTGAGGACAATACACCACACATACTGCCAGTGAGGCCGGATAGCCCGTGCCAGGCTGAGACCCAGTACCCCACGAGGAGGTGAGGACAATACACTACACATACTTCCAGTGAGGCTGGATAGACCGTGCCAGGTTGAGACCCAGTACCCCACGAGGAGGTGAGGACAATACACCACACATACTTCCTGTGAGGCCAGATAGCCCGTGCCGGGCTGAGACCAGTACCCCACGAGGAGGTGAGGACAATACACCACACATACTGCCAGTGAAGACAGATAGCCCGTGCCGGGCTGTGACCCAGTACCCCACGAGGAGCTGAGGACAATGCACCACACATACTGCCAGTGAGGCCAGATACCCCACTCCGGGCTGAGACCCAGTACCCCACGAGGCGGTGAGGACAACACACCACACATACTGCCAGTGAGGCGAGATAGCCCATGCCGGGCTGAGACCCAGTACCCCACGAGGCGGTGAGGACAATACACCACACATACTGCCAGTGAGGCCGGATAGCCTGTGCCGGGCTGAGTCCCAGTACCCCACGAGGAGGTGAGGACAATACACCACACATACTGCCAGTGAGGCCGGATAGCCCACGCCGGGCTGAGACCCAGTACCCCACGAGGCGGTGAGGACAATACACCACACATACTGCCAGTGAGGCCAGATAGCCCACGCCGGGCTGAGACCCAGTACCCCACGAGGAGGTGAGGACAATACACCACACATACTGTCAGTGAGGCCGGATAACCCACGCCGGGCTGAGACCCAGTACCCCACAAGGAGGTGAGGACAATACAACACACACATACTGCCAGTGAGGCTAGATAGCCCGTTCCAGGCTGAGACACAGTACCCCACGAGGAGGTGAGGACAATACACCACACATACGGCCAGTGAGGCCGGATAGCCTGTGCCAGGCTGAGACCCAGTACCCCACGAGAGGTGAGGACAATAAGTCACACATACTGCCAGTGAGGCCAGATAGCCCGTTCCAGGCTGAGACACAGTACCCCACGAGGAGGTGAGGACAATACACCACACATACGGCCAGTGAGGCCGGATAGCCTGGGCCAGGCTGAGACCCAGTACCCTATGAGGGGGTGAAGAAAATTCACCACACATACGGCCAGTGAGGCCGGACAGCCCACGCTGAACCGAGACCCAGTACCCCATGAGGAGGTGAGGACAATACACCACACATACTGCCACTGAGGCCAGATAGCCCACGCCGTGCTGAGACCCAGTACCCCACGAGGCGGTGAGGACAATACACCACACATACTGCCAGTGAGGCCAGATAGCCCACGCCAGGCTCATACCCAGTACCCCACGAGACAGTGAGGACAATACACCACACATACGGCCAGTGAGGCCGGATAGCCCACGCCGGGCTGAGACCCAGTACCCCACGAGGAGGTGAGGACAATACACCACACATACTGCCAGTGAGGCCAGATAGCCCACGCCAGGCTGAGACCCAGGACCCCACGATGGGGTGAGGACAATAGACCACTCATACTGCCAGTGAGGCCAGATAGCCCGTGCCAGGCTGAGACACAGTACCCCACAAGGAGGTGAGGACACTACACCACACATACGGCCAGTGAGGCCGGATAGCCCGTGCCAGGCTGAGACCCAGTACCCCACAAGGAGGTGAAGACAATACACCACACATACTGCCAGTGAGGCCAGATAGCCTGTGCCAGACGGAGACCTAGTACCCCACGAGGAGGTGAGGACAATACACCACACATACTGCCAGTGAGGCCAGATAGCCCGTGCCAGGCTGAGACCCAGTACCCCATGAGGAGGTGAGAACAATACACCACACATACTGTCAGTGAGGCTGGATAGCCCGTGCCAGGCTGAGACCCAGTACCATATGAGGAGCTGAGGACAATACACCACACATACTGCCAGTGAGGCCAGATAGCCTATGCCAGGCGATGACCTAGTACCCCACGAGGAGGTGAGGACAATACACCACACATACTGCAAGTGAGCCCAGTTAGCCCGTGCCAGGCTGAGACCCAGTACCCCATGAGGAGGTGAGGAAAATACACCACACATACGGCCAGTGAGGCCGGATAGCCCACGCCGGGCTGAGACCCAGTACCCCACGAGGAGGTGAGGACAATACACCACACATACTGCCAGTGAGGCCAGATAGCCCACGCAGGGCTGAGACCCAGTACCCCATGAGGCGGTGAGGACAATACACCACACATACTGCCAGTGAGGCCAGATAGCCCACGCCGGGCTGATACCCAGTACCCCACGAGGCGGTAAGGACAATACACCACACATACTGCCAGTGAGGCCGGAAAGCCCACGCCGGGCTGAGACCCAGTACCCCACGAGGAGGTGAGGACAATACACCACACATACTGCCAGTGAGGCCAGATAGCCCGCGCCAGGCTAAGACCCAGTAACCCACGAGGAGGTGAGGACAATACACCACACATACTGCCAGTGAGGCCAGATAGCCCACGCCAGACGGAGACCCAGTACTCCACGAGGAGGTGAGGACAATACACCACACATACTGCCAGTGAGGCCAGATAGCCCGTGCCGGGCTGAGACCCAGTACCCCACGAGGAGGTGAGGACAATACACCACACATACTGCCAGTGAAGATAGAAAGCCCGTGCCGGGCTGTGACCCAGTACCCCACGAGGAGGTGAGGACAATACACCACACATACTGCCATTGAGGCCAGATAGCCCACGCTGGACTGAGACCCAGTACCCCACGAGGCGGTAAGGACAATACACCACACATACTTCCAGTGAGGCCAGATAGCCCACGCCGGGCTGAGACCCAGTACCCCATGAGGCAGTGAGGACATTACACCACACATACTGCCAGTGAGGTCGCATAGCCCGTGCCGGGCTGAGACCCAGTACCCCATGAGGAGGTGAGGACAATACACCACACATACTGCCAGTGAGGCCGGATAGCTCACGCCGGGCTGAGACCCAGTACCCCACGAGGAGGTGAGGACAATGCACAACACATACTGCCAGTGAGGCCAGATAGCCCGTGCCAGGCTGAGACCGAGTGCCTCATGAGGAGGTGAGGACAATACACCACACATACTGCCAGTCAGGCCAGATAGCCCGTGCCAGGCTGAGACCCAGTACCCCACGAGGAGGTGAGGACAATACACCACACATACTGCCAGTGAGGGCAGATAGCCCACGCCGTGCTGAGACCCAGTACCCCACTAGGCCGTGAGGACAATACACCACACATACTGCCAGTGAGGCCAGATAGCCCACGCCGGGCTGAGACCCAGTACCCCACGAGGCGGTGAGGACAATACACCACACATACTGCCAATGAGGTCTGATAGCCGGTGCCAGGCTGAGACCCAGTACCCCGCGAGGAGGTGAGGACAATGAACCACACATACTGCCAGTGAGGTCAGATAGCCGGTGCCAGGCTGAGATCCAGTACCCCGCGAGGAGGTGAGGACAATACACCACACATACTGCCAGTGATGCCGGATAGCCGGTGCCAGGCTGAGACCCAGTACCCCACGAGAAGGTGAGGACAATACACCACACATACTGCCAGTGAGGCCGGATAGCCCGTGCCAGGCTGAGACCCAGTACCCCACGAGGAGGTGAGGACAATACACCACACATACTGCCAGTGAGGGCAGATAGCCCACGCCGGGCTGAGACCCAGTACCCCACGAGACGGTGAGGACAATACACCACACATACTGCCAGGGCGGCCAAATAGCCCACGCCGGGCTGAGACCCAGTACCACACGAGGAGGTGAGGACAATACACCACACATACTGCCAGTGAGGCCGGAGAGCCTGTGCCAGGCTGAGACCCAGTACCCCACGAGGAGGTGAGGACCCCCACGAGGAGGTGAGGACAATACACCACACATACTGCCAGTGAGGCCGGATAGCCCGTGCCAGGCTGAGACCCAGTACCCCACGAGGAGGTGAGGACCCCCACGAGGAGGTGAGGACAATACACCACACATACTGCCACTGAGGCCAGATAGCCCACGCCGTGCTGAGACCCAGTACCCCACGAGGCGGTGAGGACAATACACCACACATACTGCCAGTGAGGCCAGATAGCCCACGCCAGACTCATACCCAGTGCCCCACGAGGCGGTGAGGACAAAACACCACACATACTGCCAGTGAGGCTGGATAGCCCACGCCGGGCTGAGACCCAGGACCCCACGAGGGGGTGAGGACAATAGACCACACATACTGCCAGTGAGGCCAGATAGCCCGTGCCAGGCTGAGACACAGTACCCCACAAGGAGGTGAGGACACTACACCACACATACGGCCAGTGAGGCCGGATAGCCCGTGCCAGGCTGAGACCCAGTACCCCACAAGGAGGTGAGGACAATACACCACACATACTGCCAGTGAGGCCAGATAGCCTGTGCCAGACGGAGACCTAGTACCCCACAAGGAGGTGAGGACAATACACCACACATACTGCCAGTGATGCCGGATAGCCGGTGCCAGGCTGAGACCCAGTACCCCACGAGGAGGTGAGGACAATACACCACACATACTGCCAGTGAGGCCGGATAGCCCGTGCCAGGCTGAGACCCAGTACCCCACGAGGAGGTGAGGACAATACACCACACATACTGCCAGTGAGGGCAGATAGCCCACGCCGGGCTGAGACCCAGTACCCCACGAGACGGTGAGGACAATACACCACACATACTGCCAGGGCGGCCAAATAGCCCACGCCGGGCTGAGACCCAGTACCACACGAGGAGGTGAGGACAATACACCACACATACTGCCAGTGAGGCCGGAGAGCCCGTGCCAGGCTGAGACCCAGTACCCCACGAGGAGGTGAGGACCCCCACGAGGAGGTGAGGACAATACACCACACATACTGCCAGTGAGGCCGGATAGCCCGTGCCAGGCTGAGACCCAGTACCCCACGAGGAGGTGAGGACCCCCACGAGGAGGTGAGGACAATACACCACACATACTGCCACTGAGACCAGATAGCCCACGCCGTGCTGAGACCCAGTACCCCACGAGGCGGTGAGGACAATACACCACACATACTGCCAGTGAGGCCAGATAGCCCACGCCAGACTCATACCCAGTGCCCCACGAGGCGGTGAGGACAAAACACCACACATACTGCCAGTGAGGCTGGATAGCCCACGCCGGGCTGAGACCCAGGACCCCACGAGGGGGTGAGGACAATAGACCACACATACTGCCAGTGAGGCCAGATAGCCTGTGCCAGGCTGAGACACAGTACCCCACAAGGAGGTGAGGACACTACACCACACATACGGCCAGTGAGGCCGGATAGCCCGTGCCAGGCTGAGACCCAGTACCCCACAACGAGGTGAGGACAATACACCACACATACTGCCAGTGAGGCCAGATAGCCTGTGCCAGACGGAGACCTAGTACCCCACAAGGAGGTGAGGACAATACACCACACATACTGCCAGTGAGGCCAGATAGCCCGTGCCAGGCTGAGACCCAGTACCCCATGAGGAGGTGAGAACAATACACCACACATACTGCCAGTGAGGCTGGATAGCCCGTGCCAGGCTGAGACCCAGTACCATATGAGGAGCTGAGGACAATACACCACACATACTGCCAGTGAGGCCAGATAGCCTATGCCAGGCGATGACCTAGTACCCCACGAGGAGGTGAGGACAATACACCACACATACTGCAAGTGAGCCCAGTTAGCCCGTGCCAGGCTGAGACCCAGTACCCCATGAGGAGGTGAGGAAAATACACCACACATACGGCCAGTGAGGCCGGATAGCCCATGCCGGGCTGAGACCCAGTACCCCACGAGGAGGTGAGGACAATACTCCACACATACTGCCAGTGAGGCCAGATAGCCCACGCCGGGCTGAGACCCAGTACCCCATGAGGCGGTGAGGACAATACACCACACATACTGCCAGTGAGGCCAGATAGCCCACGCCGGGCTGATACCCAGTACCCCACTAGGCGGTGAGAACAATACACCACACATACTGCCAGTGAGGCTGGATAGCCCGTGCCAGGCTGAGACCCAGTACCATATGAGGAGCGGAGGACAATACACCACACATACTGCCAGTGAGGCCAGATAGCCTATGCCAGGCGATGACCTAGTACCCCACGAGGAGGTGAGGACAATACACCACACATACTGCAAGTGAGCCCAGTTAGCCCGTGCCAGGCTGAGACCCAGTACCCCATGAGGAGGTGAGGAAAATACACCACACATACGGCCAGTGAGGCCGGATAGCCCATGCCGGGCTGAGACCCAGTACCCCACGAGGAGGTGAGGACAATACTCCACACATACTGCCAGTGAGGCCAGATAGCCCACGCCGGGCTGAGACCCAGTACCCCATGAGGCGGTGAGGACAATACACCACACATACTGCCAGTGAGGCCAGATAGCCCACGCCGGGCTGATACCCAGTACCCCACTAGGCGGTGAGGACAATACACCACACATACTGCCATTGAGGCCGGATAGCCCACGCTGGGCTGAGACCCAGTACCCCACGAGGAGGTGAGGACAATACACCACACATACTGCCAGTGAGGCCAGATAGCCCACGCCAGGCTGAGACCCAGTACCCCACGAGGAGGTGAGGACAATACATCACACATACTGCCAGTGAGGCCAGATAGCCCGTGCCAGATGGAGACCTAGTACCCCACGAGGAGGTGAGGACAATACACCACAAATACTGCCAGTGAGGCTGGATAGCCCGTGCCAGGCTGATACCCAGTACCCCACGAGGAGTTGAGGACAATACACCACACATACTGCCAGTGAGGCCAGATAGCCTATGCCAGGCGATGACCTAGTACCCCACGAGGAGGTGAGGACAATACACCACACATACTGCAAGTGAGCCCAGATAGCCTTCGCCAGGCTGAGACCCAGTACCCCATGAGGAGGTAAGGTAAATACACCACACATACGGCCAGTGAGGCCGGATAGCCCACGCCGGGCTGAGACCCAGTACCCCACGAGGAGGTGAGGATAATACAATACACACATACTGCCAGTGATGCCGGATAGCCCGCGCCAGGCTGAGACCCAGTACCCCACGAAAGGTGAGGACAATACACCACACATACTGCCAGTGAGGCCAGATAGCCCACGCCGGGCTGTAACCCAGTACCCCATGAGGCGGTGAGGACAATACACCACACATACTGCCAGTGAGGCCGGATAGCCCGTGCCAGGCTGAGACCCAGTACCCCACTAGGCGGTGAGGACAATACACCACACATACTGCCAGTGAGGCCAGATAGCCCACGCCGGGCTGAGACCCAGTACCCCATGAGGCGGTGAGGACAATACACCACACATACTGCCAGTGAGGCCAGATAGCCCACGCAGGGCTGATGCCCAGTACCCCACGAGGCGGTGAGGACAATACACCACACATACTGCCAGTGAGGCCGGATAGCCCACGCCGGGCTGAGACCCAGTATCCCATGAGGAGGTGAGGACAATACACCACACATACTGCCAGTGAGGCCAGATAGCCCGTGCCAGGCTGAGACCCAGTACCCCACGAGGAGGTGAGGACAATACACCACACATACTGCCAGTGAGGCCAGATAGCCCGTGCCAGGCTGAGACCCAGTACCCCACGAGGAGGTGAGGACAATACACCACACATACTGCCAGTGAGGCCAGATAGCCCGTGTCAGACGGAGACCCAGTACCCCACGAGGAGGTGAGGACAATACACCACACATACTGCCAGTGAGGCCAGATAGCCCGTGCCGGGCTGTGACCCAGCACCCCACGAGGAGGTGAGGACAATACACCACACATACTGCCAGTGAGGCCGGATAGCCCACGCCGGGCTGAGACCCAGTACCCCACGAGGCGGTGAGGACAATACACCACACATACTGCCAGTGAGGCCAGATAGCCCACGCCGGGCTGAGACCCAGTACCCCACGAGGAGGTGAGGACAAAACACCACACATACTGCCAGTGAGGCCGGATAGCCCACGCCGGGCTGAGACCCAGTACCCCACGAGGAGGTGAGGACAATACAACACACACATACTGCCAGTGAGGCTAGATAGCCCGTTCCAGGCTGAGACACAGTACCCCACGAGGAGGTGAGGACAATACACCACACATACGGCCAGTGAGGCCGGATAGCCTGTGCCAGGCTGAGACCCAGTACCCCACGAGAGGTGAGGACAATAAGTCACACATACTGCCAGTGAGGCCAGATAGCCCGTTCCAGGCTGAGACACAGTACCCCACGAGGAGGTGAGGACAATACACCACACATACGGCCAGTGAGGCCGGATAGCCTGGGCCAGGCTGAGACCCAGTACCCTATGAGGGGGTGAAGAAAATTCACCACACATACGGCCAGTGAGGCCGGATAGCCCACGCTGAACCGAGACCCAGTACCCCATGAGGAGGTGAGGACAATACACCACACATACTGCCACTGAGGCCAGATAGCCCACGCCGTGCTGAGACCCCGTACCCCACGAGGCGGTGAGGACAATACACCACACATACTGCCAGTGAGGCCAGATAGCCCACGCCAGGCTCATGCCCAGTACCCCACGAGACAGTGAGGACAATACACCACACATACTGCCAGTGAGGCCGGATAGCCCACGCCGGGCTGAGACCCAGTACCCCACGAGGAGGTGAGGACAATACACCACACATACTGCCAGTGAGGCCAGATAGCCCACGCCAGGCTGAGACCCAGGACCCCACGAAGGGGTGAGGACAATAGACCACTCATACTGCCAGTGAGGCCAGATAGCCCGTGCCAGGCTGAGACACAGTACCCCACAAGGAGGTGAGGACACTACACCACACATACGGCCAGTGAGGCCGGATAGCCCGTGCCAGGCTGAGACCCAGTACCCCACAAGGAGGTGAAGACAATACACCACACATACTGCCAGTGAGGCCAGATAGCCTGTGCCAGACGGAGACCTAGTACCCCACGAGGAGGTGAGGACAATACACCACACATACTGCCAGTGAGGCCAGATAGCCCGTGCCAGGCTGAGACCCAGTACCCCATGAGGAGGTGAGAACAATACACCACACATACTGCCAGTGAGGCTGGATAGCCCGTGCCAGGCTGAGACCCAATACCATATGAGGAGCTGAGGACAATACACCACACATACTGCCAGTGAGGCCAGATAGCCTATGCCAGGCGATGACCTAGTACCCCACGAGGAGGTGAGGACAATACACCACACATACTGCAAGTGAGCCCAGATAGCCTGCGCCAGACGGAGACCCAGTACTCCACGAGGAGGTGAGGACAATACACCACACATACTGCCAGTGAGGCCAGATAGCCCGTGCCGGGCTGAGACCCAGTACCCCACGAGGAGGTGAGGACAATACACCACACATACTGCCAGTGAAGATAGATAGCCCGTGCCGGGCTGTGACCCCGTACCCCACGAGGAGGTGAGGACAATACACCACAGATACTGCCATTGAGGCCAGATAGCCCACGCTGGACTGAGACCCAGTACCCCACGAGGCGGTAAGGACAATACACCACACATACTTCCAGTGAGGCCAGATAGCCCACGCCGGGTTGAGACCCAGTACCGCACGAGGCAGTGAGGACATTACACCACACATACTGCCAGTGAGGTCGCATAGCCCGTGCCGGGCTGAGACCCAGTACCCCATGAGGAGGTGAGGACAATACACCACACATACTGCCAGTGAGGCCGGATAGCCCACGCCGGGCTGAGACCCAGTACCCCACGAGGAGGTGAGGACAATGCACAACACATACTGCCAGTGAGGCCAGATAGCCCGTGCCAGGCTGAGACCGAGTGCCTCATGAGGAGGTGAGGACAATACACCACACATACTGCCCGTCAGGCCAGATAGCCCGTGCCAGGCTGAGACCCAGTACCCCACGAGGAGGTGAGGACAATACACCACACATACTGCCAGTGAGGGCAGATAGCCCACGCCGGGCTGAGACCCAGTACCCCACGAGGCCGTGAGGACAATACACCACACATACTGCCAGTGAGGCCAGATAGCCCACGCCGGGCTGAGACCCAGTACCCCACGAGGCGGTGAGGACAATACACCACACATACTGCCAATGAGGTCAGATAGCCGGTGCCAGGCTGAGACCCAGTACCCCGCGAGGAGGTGAGGACAATACACCACACATACTGCCAGTGATGCCGGATAGCCGGTGCCAGGCTGAGACCCAGTACCCCACGAGGAGGTGAGGACAATACACCACACATACTGCCAGTGAGGCCGGATAGCCCGTGCCAGGCTGAGACCCAGTACCCCACGAGGAGGTGAGGACAATACACCACACATACTGCCAGTGAGGCCGGATAGCCCGTGCCAGGCTGAGACCCAGTACCCCACGAGGAGGTGAGGACAATACACTACACATACTTCCAGTGAGGCTGGATAGCCCGTGCCAGGTTGAGACCCAGTACCCCACGAGGAGGTGGGGACAATACACTACACATACTGCCAGTGAGGCCGGATAGCCCATGCCAGGCTGAGACACAGTACCCCACGAGGAGGTGAGGACAATACACCACACATACTGCCAGTGAGGCCAGATAGCCTACGCCGTGCTGAGACCCAGTACCCCACGAGGAGGAGAGGACAATACACCACACATACTGCCATTGAGGCTGGATAGCCAATGCCAGGCTGAGACCTATTAGGCAGAAACCTGTGCTGTTCCCTTAGGGACCACTGCAAAAGATTTAAGACTACAGGTGTTGGCAGTAAACCCACTTGGTAGCAGTCTGTACCACCCAGATTTACCTGGTAGCTGTGGCTGAGCAGTCAGACTTCCCTCAAGAAGAGTTAGGCAGTATGCAGAGTATACACAATAGGCACTCAGATACAACAATACAAGCAAACACTGACCAGAGCTTTGGTATCAAAGTATATAATTATTTATTTAAAAACACACTGTTGAAAACACTCCAGCACTCTTATTGTAAAATATTCTAAACACAGTTACTATTATAATATATACACCACCCATTTTTCCTTATCAGATAAGTCACTGTAAAACACCACTTATTTTCATACAGAGGTGAGCGCTTAACTAGATGGCACTCCAATAGGTTTGTGAGAAAGGGAGGGAAAAAGACAGAATATTGAAAGGTACACCACTCTAAGATTCAGGCACACTGTTAGCAAGGCAGAAGAGCAAAAGTCACTGGTGAGCCAAAGTCCAAAGGCTGGGCCCACTCTTAGAGAGAGCAGAGCACAAATGCGCCCAAGATCACACAGTTACACTAGGCTTAGAAAGTCTTGAAGAGGGTTCAAAAATAGTTTAGAGAGGCTTAGGAAAGTTTAGCCAGGGTGTCCCAGGCTAACCCAGGTTCGAAAGTCGGGGGCTAAATGTACCCCGTACAGTCGGTAGCAAGGGAAGCCAGGCGGGACACGGTACCTTAAGTGGGAAGGATCCTCCAGCGGTGGCAGTTATTCCTGGTAGTGGGTGCAAGTTGCGTCGTCGTCCAGGGGAAGAGAAGATCTCGACTTGGAGGAAAGATGAAGGTCGTTGCACTACCAGGGCAGAAACCACCCGTGGAGTTTTCCTGTTAAAGGTGGTACCTTTGTTTCGCGGTCGTGGTAAAACGTGGTATCCCGGTTGCCGGGGTGCTTGGCACAGGCAAGGCGGCCACGAGGTACGTTGGGAAGGCGAAAAGACGGTGAAACTGGTTATCCCCACCAGTCAAAGGAAGAAGACTCTCCGGCGGGAGATCTCCTCTGTCGTTGGGAAAAAGTGGTGAGACGGTCCAGCACGGCTCCACCGGTAGTGGTGTCGTGGCAGGTCGGCTCAGCTTCTCCCTCGACGGATTCTTAGGTCCTGTGGCGACTTCTGAAGTTCCAGTCCCCAAAGCCCTGCTTTTATGCAGCAAACCCCCATTCACTCAGCCTAGCCAATCAGGATGGAGTGCGACTTGAGTTGCCTAGGCAACTCAGTCCAGGGTGCCTAAATTTCCCTCCACCCCTCCTAAGTACCCCAGACATAGTGGCACCACTTTGGAGGGCTTCTGTGGAGAAGCCCGCCAGAAAGTGGAACAAAGGGCTCGACTTGGGTTGGAGTCACAGAAGAGAACACAAACGCCATTTTAGAATCAAGTTTTGGCAAAAAATACCAACCGGAGAATTAATATTAATTAAATAAACCGGCGGTATGTTCGAGGCTACCGTAAATAATTAAATAAAGATAGAAGCTTAAAACAATGGGAAATCCCATAGGAAAATATTCGCGGTTGAATATAAAAAGTAGTATCCACTGCCACCAGCCAAAACTCGATCATGGGGAACGGAGACGTGCCCCCTCGACTAACAGACCCTGGGGCAATCTAACTGCCCCAGCCAGTACGCCCACAATATGATGGTTTATACTGGTTCTGTTCAGAATTTAAGACTAGTAAAGTCAATGGTGACTTTACATGCCCTGGGAGACAGTAGTCAGTCCCAGGGTATGGAGTCTATACTGGGGGGTCACTATGACACCCCTGTGTCACTGCACTGAGGGTGCTGTGTAACACACATCACAAAAACACATGAAGCCCTATGCAGTAAAAGACCCCATAGCCCATTAAACACTTCTAGATTCAAAGAAACACACTCAAATCATGTCCAAGAGTGAGGGTAAAAGAGTCTCACTCTTGGCAGGAGAAAAAAATAAACCCCAGAAAATCCAGCAAAGCTGCTGGGGGACTCACTAGGTTAGGAAATTCAGCCTAAACAGAGAATTCTCCCTAACAGACCCAGTACCCTACGAGGGGGTGAGGACAATACACCACACATACTGCCAGTGAGGCTGGATAGCCCGTGCCAGGCTGAGACCCAGTACCCCACGAGGAGGTGAGGACAATACACCACACATACTGCCAGTGAGGCCGGATAGCCCACGCCAGGCTGAGACCCAGTACCCCACTAGGAGTGGAGGACAATACACCACACATACTGCCAGTGAGGTCGGATAGCCCACGCCGCCTGAGACCCAGTGCCCCACAAGGAGGGGAGGATAATACACCACACATACTGTCAGTGAGGCTGGATAACCAACGCCAGGCTGAGACCCAGTACTCCACGAGGGGGTGAGGACAATACACCACACATACTGCCAGTGAGGCCGGATAGCCCGTGCCAGGCTGAGACCCAGTACCCCACGAGGAGGTGAGGACAATACAACACACACATACAGCCAGTGAGGCCGGATAGCCCATGCCAGGCTGAGACCCAGTACCCCACGAGAGGTGAGGACAATACACCACACATACTGCCAGTGAGGCCAGATAGCCCGTGCCAGGCTGAGACACAGTACCCTACGAGGAGGTGAGGACAATACACCACACATACGGCCAGTGAGGCCGGATAGCTTGTGCCAGGCTGAGACCCAGTACCCCACGAGGGGGTGAGGAAAATACACCACACATACGGCCAGTGAGGCCGGATAGCCCACGCCGGGCTGTGACCCAGTACCCCACGAGGAGGTGAGGACAATACACCACACATACTGCCAGTGAGGCCAGATAGCCCACGCCGGGTTGATACCCAGTACCCCAAGAGGCGGTAAGGACAATACACCACACATACTGCCAGTGAGGCCGGATATCCCACGCCGGGCTGAGACCCAGTACCCCACGAGGAGGTGAGGACAATACACCACACATACTGCCAGTGAGGCCAGATAGCCCGTGCCAGGCTGAGACCCAGTACCCCACGAGGAGGTGAGGACAATACACCACACATACTGCCAGTGAGGCCAGATAGCCCGTGCCGGGCTGAGACCCAGTACCCCACGAGGAGGTGAGGACAATACACCACACATACTGCCAGTGAGGCCAGATAGCCCGTGCCGGGCTGAGACCCAGTACCCCACGAGGAGGTGAGGACAATACACCACACATACTGCCAGTGAGGCCAGATAGCCCGTGCCGGGCTGAGACCCAGTACCCCACGAGGAGGTGAGGACAATACACCACACATACTGCCAGTGAGGCCAGATAGCCCGTGCCGGGCTGAGACCCAGTACCCCACGAGGAGGTGAGTAAAATACACCACACATACTACCAGTGAAGACAGATAGCCCGTGCCGGGCTGAGACCCAGTACCCCACGAGGAGGTGAGGACAATACACCACACATACTGCCAGTGAGGCCGGCTAGCCCGTGCTAAGGTGAGACCCAGTACCCCACGAGGAGGTGAGGACAATACACCACACATACTGCCAGTGAGGCCGGATAGCCCGTGCCAGGCTAAGACCCAGTATCCCACGAGGAGGTGAGGACAATACACCACACATACTGCCAGTGAGGCCTGATAGCCCTTGCCAGGCTGAGACCCAGTACCCCACAAGGAGGTGAGGACAATACACCACACATACTGCCAGTGAGGCCGGATAGCCCGTGCCAGGCTGAGACCCAGTACCCCATGAGGAGGTGAGGACAATACACCACACATACTGCCAGTGAGGTCGGATAGCCCACGCCGCCTGAGACCCAGTACCCCACAAGGAGGGGAGGATAATACACCACACATACTGTCAGTGAGGCTGGATAGCCAACGCCAGGCTGAGACACAGTACCCCACGAGGAGGTGAGGACAATACACCACACATACGGCCAGTGAGGCCGGATAGCCTGTGCCAGGCTGAGACCCAGTACCCCACGAGAGGTGAGGACAATAAGTCACACATACTGCCAGTGAGGCCAGATAGCCCGTTCCAGGCTGAGACACAGTACCCCACGAGGAGGTGAGGACAATACACCACACATACGGCCAGTGAGGCCGGATAGCCTGGGCCAGGCTGAGACCCAGTACCCTATGAGGGGGTGAAGAAAATTCACCACACATACGGCCAGTGAGGCCGGATAGCCCACGCTGAACCGAGACCCAGTACCCCATGAGGAGGTGAGGACAATACACCACACATACTGCCACTGAGGCCAGATAGCCCACGCCGTGCTGAGACCCCGTACCCCACGAGGCGGTGAGGACAATACACCACACATACTGCCAGTGAGGCCAGATAGCCCACGCCAGGCTCATGCCCAGTACCCCACGAGACAGTGAGGACAATACACCACACATACTGCCAGTGAGGCCGGATAGCCCACGCCGGGCTGAGACCCAGTACCCCACGAGGAGGTGAGGACAATACACCACACATACTGCCAGTGAGGCCAGATAGCCCACGCCAGGCTGAGACCCAGGACCCCACGAAGGGGTGAGGACAATAGACCACTCATACTGCCAGTGAGGCCAGATAGCCCGTGCCAGGCTGAGACACAGTACCCCACAAGGAGGTGAGGACACTACACCACACATACGGCCAGTGAGGCCGGATAGCCCGTGCCAGGCTGAGACCCAGTACCCCACAAGGAGGTGAAGACAATACACCACACATACTGCCAGTGAGGCCAGATAGCCTGAGCCAGACGGAGACCTAGTACCCCACGAGGAGGTGAGGACAATACACCACACATACTGCCAGTGAGGCCAGATAGCCCGTGCCAGGCTGAGACCCAGTACCCCATGAGGAGGTGAGAACAATACACCACACATACTGCCAGTGAGGCTGGATAGTCCGTGCCAGGCTGAGACCCAATACCATATGAGGAGCTGAGGACAATACACCACACATACTGCCAGTGAGGCCAGATAGCCTATGCCAGGCGATGACCTAGTACCCCACGAGGAGGTGAGGATGTTAGGCAGAAACCTGTGCAGTTCCCTTGGGGAACACTGCAAAAGATTTAAGACTACAGGTAGAGCAGTAAACCCCTTTGGTAGCAGTCTGTACCACCCAGATTTACCTGGTAGCTGTGGCTGAGCAGTCAGACTTCTCTCAAGAAGAGTTAGGCAGTATGCAAAGTATACACAATATGTACCAAAACACAATAGCACAAGCAAACGCTGACCAGAGCTTGGTTTCAAAAGAATATTGTTATTTATTTAAAAACACACATAAGTAAAAACACTCTAGCAACGAATATGGTAAAAACACTTCAACACAGTTATAATGAAAGTAAATTCAATCCTTTCTCCTATCTAGACAACTCTAGGTTAACACCACTTAATTAAAACAGAGGTGAGTGCTTAACGTTAGATGACACTCTAGTAGTTTCCAAGAAAGGGAGAGAAAAAGCAGAAATAGGTTAAACACACCACTCTAAGGTCCAGAACACTTGCAATAGGCTTAAAGAAGCACAAAGTCACAGGTGAGCAAAAGTCACTAGGCAGGGCCCACTCTTAGAGTAGCCGGAGCGAAAAGGTGCCCAAGATCACACTGTTAGTTAGAGATTCAAGTCTTGCAAAGAGTCAAAAAGAGTTTTAGAGTGGCTCAGAAAGTTTAGCCAAAGTGTCCCAGGCACTCCCAGGTTCGAAAGCCGGGGACTAAATCTACCCCGTACAGTCGGTGGCAAGGGAAGCCAGGCGGAACACAGTACCTTAAGCGGAAAGGATCCTCCAGCGGTGGCAGTTGTTCCAGGCAGTGGCAGCAGGGCTCGACGTCGGTCAGGGGAGAAGAAGTTCTCGCTGAAGAGCAGAAGAGGAGGGTCGTTGCACTGCCCGGGAAGAAACCAGCCGCGGAGTCCTCCGGTTAAAGGGTTGGTACCGACTTTCGCGGTAGGGGGGTAAAGTGTGGTATTCCGGTTGCCGGGGTGCTTGGCACAGGCAAGGCGGCCACGAGATACCTCAAAGAACGGAAAGAAGGCGAAAACTGGTTGTCCCCACCAGTTAAGGGAAGGAGCCACTCCGTTAAGAGTTCTCCTCGGTCGTCGGGAAAAAGTGGTGAGACGGTTCAGCAGGGCTCCACCGGGTGGTGTCGTCGAAGCAGGTCGGCTCAGCTCTTCCCTCGTCGGATTCTTGGTCCTGTGGCGACTTCTGAAGTCCCAGTCCCCAAAGCCCTGCTTTTATGCAGCAAACCCCCATTCACCCAGCCTAGCTGTCACTCAAACATGCTAAGTGGTGAGCCGGGCGGCTCACCACTTGGGCCAATCAGGACGGAGTGCGACTTGAGTTACCAAGGTAACTCAGTCCAGGGTGCCTAAATCCCCCTCCACCCCTCCTAAGTACCCCAGACAGAGTGGCACCACTTTGGAGGGCTTCTGTGGAGAAGCCCGCCAAAAGTGGAACAAAGGGCTCCACTTTGGGTCAGAGTTACAGAGGCGAACACCAACGCCATTTTAGAATCAAGTTTTGGCAAAAAGTCCCAACCGGAGTTATAAAAATAAATATATAAACCGGCGGTATGTTTAAGGCTACCGTAAATAAATAATTAAATGTGTTAGCCTAAAACAATGGGAAATCCCATAGGGAAATATTCGCGGTCGAATATAAAAAGTAGTTTCCACTGCCACCAGCCAAAACTCGATCAGGGGGGACGGAGACGTGCCCCCTCGACTAACAGACCCTGGGGCAATCGAATTGCCCCAGCCAGTACGTCCACAATATGATGGTTTGTACTGGTTCTGTTCAGGATTCAAGACTAGCAAAGTCTTTGGTGACTTTACATGCCCTGGGAGACAGTAGTCAGTCCCAGGGTATGGAGTCTATGTTGGGGAGTCCCTAGGACACTCCTGGGTCACGGCACAGAGGGTGCTGTGTAACCCACATCACAAAAATACATGAGGCCCTATGGAGTAAAAGACCCCATAGCCCATTCAACACAAGGTTTAACCAAGATAACACAGTTCAACATGTCCAAGAGTGAGGGTAAAAGAGTCTCACTCTTGGCAGGAGAAAAAAAATAAACTCCAGAAATCCAGCAAAGCTGCTGGGGGACTCACTAGGTAGGGAAATTCAGCCTAAACAGAGAATTCTCCCTAACACTCGCCCCCCCCAGACTAAGGGACAGGAGGATTTAATCCACTCCTGGATGAACCTCATACCTCTAGTCGATGATATACATCCTAGAGAGTCCATCAGCATTTTGATGGTGACACCCTGACCTATGTTCAATGGAGAACTCAAAGGTTTTCTTCTGCAAGCTAACGGACCTACAGACCCTTTGAGGAACATCAGTCTTTTTGTTATAGGGGATCTGGTTGACCAGTCCCTCAGAAGTTGGTACAACTTCTGAACCTAGGTTAGGCTTTTTGAAGGGGTCCTTATAAAGGATTCCCTTAGATCTAGAGGGGCCTCCAAGGTTCCTCACCACCTCTCTTGTGGGAGCAGGTTGGGTCTTAGGCCTCTTGGTTGGAGGGGTTGGGGTTAGGCAATGTACCTGCTTCCCCTTCCTCTTAGATCTACCCTTACCTATTTTAGGAGTTTCCCCCCTAATATTAGGATTTGAGTTGGGGTCTTCAGTAGAAGGTCCAACAGTCTGAAGGTTTTTGGCCTTAGACTTTTCTTTTCTGGTTTTCCACCAGCACTGAGAATTACCAGTTCTCTCAGGTCCAGATAGGGGCCTAGTTGGTCTATCCACCTCTTCCTCAGAAGCAGGGGGAGTCAGAGACTCTGAGACTAGGGGAACAATGATGGAGCTTGGTTGGGGCGCCCATGTTCCTAGCATACTATCCTGAAATGTGCCTGGGTTAGAGGTCAACTTACTAACACCAGGGCTTGTAGTGGGGTTCTCAGTAGAGGGTCCCACAGGCTTAGAAGGGTCCTTCAAGGTAGCCTGTCTAGCCAATTTGGTTAAGTCCTGCTTCTCCATACTGGGAGGCCTGGGGGTATGTGACACTACTCCTAGAGTTCTTAGGTCATTCCCCAACAGGACCTTCCCAGGTACCTCAGTCTGAACACTGACAGGGATCCTCACTGTCATGTTGTTACACTGAATGAGGGCTGGTAGAATAGGAACCATTTGGACAGGGCCTCCAGACATCTTAGTGGGACCTTTGGGTGCTTTGGCCACATCCTCAGGTTGAAAGAAGCTTTCATCCACTACTGTTCTGCTGGCCCCAGTGTCTCTCCTGGCAGGAGTATCCTGGCCATTGACAAGAACACTGTCCACATAATACACCTTAGAGTTAACAGGTAGGGAGTTATACACAACCCTATTCTGGGGACTAACCAGACCCATAGGCTCTAAGTTTACAGTTGCTTGAAGACCCAAGGGTTCTTCAGCAAAGAGTTCAAAGTGGGCACTAGCCATCTGTACTTCATCCTCAGGAGTGAAGGCTAAGGAGACTGTGCTGATCCCTGCAGGTTTACCCTTGCACTTGGGATCTCCTTTGATATGGTCAGTACCCTGACAGACATAGCATTGTCCAAATGCTCTCTGGAAGGGTGGCTTGTTCTGACCTCCTTCTGGCTTGTGGCCAGAAGGTACAGTAGCCTGACTAGGTTTCCCATGTGGCTTACCCTGGTTATTTTGTGGTTTGGGGCCCTCTTTGGGATAGGAATTATTAGAATTCTCTTTGGAGTCTTTTTTAGGCTGTTTCTCCCCATCCTTCTTCTGAGTTACCCCAGAATCCTTGTGAGTGGCCCTGTTGGCAACCCACAAGTCAGCAGCCTTAGCTAGTCTCCGGGAATCCAATTCCCTGGAATCAGCCAAGTGTTGTCTGAGCTCAGGAGAGCAGGCATCATAAATAGTCTCCAACATAAACAAATTCTTCATACCTTCATAAGTGTTCACCTTGTAACCCTTAATCCATCCCTCTAAGTTTTTCAAACATTCACTCACCCAGGTAGCCCAAGGGGTACCATCATGCTTTTTGAGGTTCCTAAACCTCTTAAGATACTGGGAAGGGGTCTTCCCAAACCTAGCTATCAAAGCTAGTTTCACACATTCATAGTCCTTCCTATCCTCCTCCCCCATCTCCATTACCACATCAGTTGCAACCGGGGGGAGCCTAGAGAACAACCAGGTGAGTAAGTCATTTCCTGTGATGTTCTGGAGCCCATGATTATATTCAAACAGAGACAACCAATCCAACACATCCAACTTAGGCTCATACATACCAACCAATTCTTTAGGCATCCGGGGTCTTTTAGGACTGGAACTTCTAGAGGAGCCAGAGAGAGAAACATTCTCAACAGATAATTTCTTCATTTCTAAGTCATACTTGAGCTCCATTTCCCTTAGCCTTAGTTCTTTGTCAGTTTGAGCATTAAGTTTCTTATACTCCAATTCTAGCTTCATTTTCTCCAGTTCAAAGTACTGAGGACTAAATGTGGGACCTGGTAAAGGTCCAGTAGGCACAGCAGGTAGAGCAGGCAGAGGCCTAGGGGGGACAGTTACAACAGCCTCACCCTCCTCTTCTGACTCTTCCTCAGAAACATCAACATTTTGCTCCATGTTAACTTCAACACTGTCATCTACAGTTGCTGGAGTGGTAGGTTCCTCTGAACCATCACCCAGACTTTGGTTAGCTAACAATCTTTCAATCAGCTCCATTTTCTTGCCCTTAGTCAGGAGATCCTTATGTTTACAGAGCATTCTTAAACAATCAGCAGTTTTGGCTGCAAGGGACTCTTGACTATAGCTTTCTATAACTGACATGTTAGAGGTTTTACTTTTTCAGTGCTAAGCTTTGTGGTTAGTTGCACTAAGGTATCTAAAGCACAATAAAATGTATACTCAATACAAATCCCACCGCTGTACACCAGTGTTAGGCAGAAACCTGTGCAGTTCCCTTGGGGAACACTGCAAAAGATTTAAGACTACAGGTAGAGCAGTAAACCCCTTTGGTAGCAGTCTGTACCACCCAGATTTACCTGGTAGCTGTGGCTGAGCAGTCAGACTTCTCTCAAGAAGAGTTAGGCAGTATGCAAAGTATACACAATATGTACCAAAACACAATAGCACAAGCAAACACTGACCAGAGCTTGGTTTCAAAAGAATATTGTTATTTATTTAAAAACACACATAAGTAAAAACACTCTAGCAACGAATATGGTAAAAACACTTCAACACAGTTATAATGAAAGTAAATTCAATCCTTTCTCCTATCTAGACAACTCTAGGTTAACACCACTTAATTAAAACAGAGGTGAGTGCTTAACGTTAGATGACACTCTAGTAGTTTCCAAGAAAGGGAGAGAAAAAGCAGAAATAGGTTAAACACACCACTCTAAGGTCCAGAACACTTGCAATAGGCTTAAAGAAGCACAAAGTCACAGGTGAGCAAAAGTCACTAGGCAGGGCCCACTCTTAGAGTAGCCGGAGCGAAAAGGTGCCCAAGATCACACTGTTAGTTAGAGATTCAAGTCTTGCAAAGAGTCAAAAAGAGTTTTAGAGTGGCTCAGAAAGTTTAGCCAAAGTGTCCCAGGCACTCCCAGGTTCGAAAGCCGGGGACTAAATCTACCCCGTACAGTCGGTGGCAAGGGAAGCCAGGCGGAACACAGTACCTTAAGCGGAAAGGATCCTCCAGCGGTGGCAGTTGTTCCAGGCAGTGGCAGCAGGGCTCGACGTCGGTCAGGGGAGAAGAAGTTCTCGCTGAAGAGCAGAAGAGGAGGGTCGTTGCACTGCCCGGGAAGAAACCAGCCGCGGAGTCCTCCGGTTAAAGGGTTGGTACCGACTTTCGCGGTAGGGGGGTAAAGTGTGGTATTCCGGTTGCCGGGGTGCTTGGCACAGGCAAGGCGGCCACGAGATACCTCAAAGAACGGAAAGAAGGCGAAAACTGGTTGTCCCCACCAGTTAAGGGAAGGAGCCACTCCGTTAAGAGTTCTCCTCGGTCGTCGGGAAAAAGTGGTGAGACGGTTCAGCAGGGCTCCACCGGGTGGTGTCGTCGAAGCAGGTCGGCTCAGCTCTTCCCTCGTCGGATTCTTGGTCCTGTGGCGACTTCTGAAGTCCCAGTCCCCAAAGCCCTGCTTTTATGCAGCAAACCCCCATTCACCCAGCCTAGCTGTCACTCAAACATGCTAAGTGGTGAGCCGGGCGGCTCACCACTTGGGCCAATCAGGACGGAGTGCGACTTGAGTTACCAAGGTAACTCAGTCCAGGGTGCCTAAATCCCCCTCCACCCCTCCTAAGTACCCCAGACAGAGTGGCACCACTTTGGAGGGCTTCTGTGGAGAAGCCCGCCAAAAGTGGAACAAAGGGCTCCACTTTGGGTCAGAGTTACAGAGGCGAACACCAACGCCATTTTAGAATCAAGTTTTGGCAAAAAGTCCCAACCGGAGTTATAAAAATAAATATATAAACCGGCGGTATGTTTAAGGCTACCGTAAATAAATAATTAAATGTGTTAGCCTAAAACAATGGGAAATCCCATAGGGAAATATTCGCGGTCGAATATAAAAAGTAGTTTCCACTGCCACCAGCCAAAACTCGATCAGGGGGGACGGAGACGTGCCCCCTCGACTAACAGACCCTGGGGCAATCGAATTGCCCCAGCCAGTACGTCCACAATATGATGGTTTGTACTGGTTCTGTTCAGGATTCAAGACTAGCAAAGTCTTTGGTGACTTTACATGCCCTGGGAGACAGTAGTCAGTCCCAGGGTATGGAGTCTATGTTGGGGAGTCCCTAGGACACTCCTGGGTCACGGCACAGAGGGTGCTGTGTAACCCACATCACAAAAATACATGAGGCCCTATGGAGTAAAAGACCCCATAGCCCATTCAACACAAGGTTTAACCAAGATAACACAGTTCAACATGTCCAAGAGTGAGGGTAAAAGAGTCTCACTCTTGGCAGGAGAAAAAAAATAAACTCCAGAAATCCAGCAAAGCTGCTGGGGGACTCACTAGGTAGGGAAATTCAGCCTAAACAGAGAATTCTCCCTAACAGAGGACAATACACCACACATACTGCAAGTGAGCCCAGATAGCCTGCGCCAGACGGAGACCCAGTACTCCACGAGGAGGTGAGGACAATACACCACACATACTGCCAGTGAGGCCAGATAGCCCGTGCCGGGCTGAGACCCAGTACCCCACGAGGAGGTGAGGACAATACACCACACATACTGCCAGTGAAGATAGATAGCCCGTGCCGGGCTGTGACCCCGTACCCCACGAGGAGGTGAGGACAATACACCACAGATACTGCCATTGAGGCCAGATAGCCCACGCTGGACTGAGACCCAGTACCCCACGAGGCGGTAAGGACAATACACCACACATACTTCCAGTGAGGCCAGATAGCCCACGCCGGGTTGAGACCCAGTACCGCACGAGGCAGTGAGGACATTACACCACACATACTGCCAGTGAGGTCGCATAGCCCGTGCCGGGCTGAGACCCAGTACCCCATGAGGAGGTGAGGACAATACACCACACATACTGCCAGTGAGTCCGGATAGCCCACGCCGGGCTGAGACCCAGTACCCCACGAGGAGGTGAGGACAATGCACAACACATACTGCCAGTGAGGCCAGATAGCCCGTGCCAGGCTGAGACCGAGTGCCTCATGAGGAGGTGAGGACAATACACCACACATACTGCCCGTCAGGCCAGATAGCCCGTGCCAGGCTGAGACCCAGTACCCCACGAGGAGGTGAGGACAATACACCACACATACTGCCAGTGAGGGCAGATAGCCCACGCCGGGCTGAGACCCAGTACCCCACGAGGCCGTGAGGACAATACACCACACATACTGCCAGTGAGGCCAGATAGCCCACGCCGGGCTGAGACCCAGTACCCCACGAGGCGGTGAGGAAAATACACCACACATACTGCCAATGAGGTCAGATAGCCGGTGCCAGGCTGAGACCCAGTACCCCGCGAGGAGGTGAGGACAATACACCACACATACTGCCAGTGATGCCGGATATCCGGTGCCAGGCTGAGACCCAGTACCCCACGAGGAGGTGAGGACAATACACCACACATACTGCCAGTGAGGCCGGATAGCCCGTGCCAGGCTGAGACCCAGTACCCCACGAGGAGGTGAGGACAATACACCACACATACTGCCAGTGAGGCCGGATAGCCCGTGCCAGGCTGAGACCCAGTACCCCACGAGGAGGTGAGGACAATACACTACACATACTTCCAGTGAGGCTGGATAGCCCGTGCCAGGTTGAGACCCAGTACCCCACGAGGAGGTGGGGACAATACACTACACATACTGCCAGTGAGGCCGGATAGCCCATGCCAGGCTGAGACACAGTACCCCACGAGGAGGTGAGGACAATACACCACACATACTGCCAGTGAGGCCAGATAGCCTACGCCGTGCTGAGACCCAGTACCCCACGAGGAGGAGAGGACAATACACCACACATACTGCCATTGAGGCTGGATAGCCAATGCCAGGCTGAGACCTATTAGGCAGAAACCTGTGCAGTTCCCTTAGGGACCACTGCAAAAGATTTAAGACTACAGGTGTTGGCAGTAAACCCACTTGGTAGCAGTCTGTACCACCCAGATTTACCTGGTAGCTGTGGCTGAGCAGTCAGACTTCCCTCAAGAAGAGTTAGGCAGTATGCAGAGTATACACAATAGGCACTCAGATACAACAATACAAGCAAACACTGACCAGAGCTTTGGTATCAAAGTATATAATTATTTATTTAAAAACACACTGTTGAAAACACTCCAGCACTCTTATTGTAAAATATTCTAAACACAGTTACTATTATAATATATACACCACCCATTTTTCCTTATCAGATAAGTCACTGTAAAACACCACTTATTTTCATACAGAGGTGAGCGCTTAACTAGATGGCACTCCAATAGGTTTGTGAGAAAGTTAGGGAAAAAGACAGAATATAGAAAGGTACACCACTCTAAGATTCAGGCACACTGTTAGCAAGGCAGAAGAGCAAAAGTCACTGGTGAGCCAAAGTCCAAAGGCTGGGCCCACTCTTAGAGAGAGCAGAGCACAAATGCGCCCAAGATCACACAGTTACACTAGGCTTAGAAAGTCTTGAAGAGGGTTCAAAAATAGTTTAGAGAGGCTTAGGAAAGTTTAGCCAGGGTGTCCCAGGCTAACCCAGGTTCGAAAGTCGGGGGCTAAATGTACCCCGTACAGTCGGTAGCAAGGGAAGCCAGGCGGGACACGGTACCTTAAGTGGGAAGGATCCTCCAGCGGTGGCAGTTATTCCTGGTAGTGGGTGCAAGTTGCGTCGTCGTCCAGGGGAAGAGAAGATCTCGACTTGGAGGAAAGATGAAGGTCGTTGCACTACCAGGGCAGAAACCACCCGTGGAGTTTTCCTGTTAAAGGTGGTACCTTTGTTTCGCGGTCGTGGTAAAACGTGGTATCCCGGTTGCCGGGGTGCTTGGCACAGGCAAGGCGGCCACGAGGTACGTTGGGAAGGCGAAAAGACGGTGAAACTGGTTATCCCCACCAGTCAAAGGAAGAAGACTCTCCGGCGGGAGATCTCCTCTGTCGTTGGGAAAAAGTGGTGAGACGGTCCAGCACGGCTCCACCGGTAGTGGTGTCGTGGCAGGTCGGCTCAGCTTCTCCCTCGACGGATTCTTAGGTCCTGTGGCGACTTCTGAAGTTCCAGTCCCCAAAGCCCTGCTTTTATGCAGCAAACCCCCATTCACTCAGCCTAGCCAATCAGGATGGAGTGCGACTTGAGTTGCCTAGGCAACTCAGTCCAGGGTGCCTAAATTTCCCTCCACCCCTCCTAAGTACCCCAGACATAGTGGCACCACTTTGGAGGGCTTCTGTGGAGAAGCCCGCCAGAAAGTGGAACAAAGGGCTCGACTTGGGTTGGAGTCACAGAAGAGAACACAAACGCCATTTTAGAATCAAGTTTTGGCAAAAAATACCAACCGGAGAATTAATATTAATTAAATAAACCGGCGGTATGTTCGAGGCTACCGTAAATAATTAAATAAAGATAGAAGCTTAAAACAATGGGAAATCCCATAGGAAAATATTCGCGGTTGAATATAAAAAGTAGTATCCACTGCCACCAGCCAAAACTCGATCATGGGGAACGGAGACGTGCCCCCTCGACTAACAGACCCTGGGGCAATCTAACTGCCCCAGCCAGTACGCCCACAATATGATGGTTTATACTGGTTCTGTTCAGAATTTAAGACTAGTAAAGTCAATGGTGACTTTACATGCCCTGGGAGACAGTAGTCAGTCCCAGGGTATGGAGTCTATACTGGGGGGTCACTATGACACCCCTGTGTCACTGCACTGAGGGTGCTGTGTAACACACATCACAAAAACACATGAAGCCCTATGCAGTAAAAGACCCCATAGCCCATTAAACACTTCTAGATTCAAAGAAACACACTCAAATCATGTCCAAGAGTGAGGGTAAAAGAGTCTCACTCTTGGCAGGAGAAAAAAATAAACCCCAGAAAATCCAGCAAAGCTGCTGGGGGACTCACTAGGTTAGGAAATTCAGCCTAAACAGAGAATTCTCCCTAACAGACCCAGTACCCTACGAGGGGGTGAGGACAATACACCACACATACTGCCAGTGAGGCTGGATAGCCCGTGCCAGGCTGAGACCCAGTACCCCACGAGGAGGTGAGGACAATACACCACACATACTGCCAGTGAGGCCGGATAGCCCACGCCGCGCTGAGACCCAGTACCCCACTAGGAGTGGAGGACAATACACCACACATACTGCCAGTGAGACTGGATAACCAACGCCAGGCTGAGACCCAGTACCCCACGAGGCGGTAAGGACAATACACCACACATACTGCCAGTGAGGCCGGATAGCCCATGCCGGGCTGAGACCCAGTACCCCACGAGGAGGTGAGGACAATACACCACACATACTGTCAGTGAGGCCGGATAGCCCGTGCTAGGCTGAGACCCAGTACCCCACGAGGAGGTGAGGACAATACACCACACATACTGCCTGTGAGGCCGGATAGCCCGTGCCAGGCTAAGACCCAGTATCCCACGAGGAGGTGAGGACAATACACCACACATACTGCCAGTGAGGCCGGATAGCCCTTGCCAGGCTGAGACCCAGTACCCCACAAGGAGGTGAGGACAATACACCACACATACTGCCATTGAGGCCGGATAGCCCACGCTGGGCTGAGACCCAGTACCCCACGAGGAGGTGAGGACAATACACCACACATACTGCCAGTGAGGCCAGATAGCCCACACCAGGCTGAGACCCGGTACCCCACGAGGAGGTGAGGACAATACACCACACATACAGCCAGTGAGGCCGGATAGCCCGTGCCAGGCTGAGACCCAGTACCCCATGAGGCGGTGAGGACAATACATCACACATACTGCCAGTGAGGCCAGATAGCCCGTGCCAGATGGAGACCTAGTACCCCACGAGGAGGTGAGGACAATACACCACACATACTGCCAGTGAGGCCAGATAGCCCGTGCCAGGCTGAGACCCAGTACCCCACGAGGAGGTGAGGACAATACACCACAAATACTGCCAGTGAGGCTGGATAGCCCGTGCCAGGCTGAGACCCAGTACCCCACGAGGAGGTGAGGACAATACATCACACATACTGCCAGTGAGGCCAGATAGCCCGTGCCAGATGGAGACCTAGTACCCCACGAGGAGGTGAGGACAATACACCACAAATACTGCCAGTGAGGCTGGATAGCCCGTGCCAGGCTGATACCCAGTACCCCACGAGGAGTTGAGGACAATACACCACACATACTGCCAGTGAGGCCAGATAGCCTATGCCAGGCGATGACCTAGTACCCCACGAGGAGGTGAGGACAATACACCACACATACTGCAAGTGAGCCCAGATAGCCTTCGCCAGGCTG
The DNA here is from genome assembly GCF_040938575.1 of Ambystoma mexicanum. Taxonomy (NCBI): domain Eukaryota; kingdom Metazoa; phylum Chordata; class Amphibia; order Caudata; family Ambystomatidae; genus Ambystoma; species Ambystoma mexicanum. Next base: position 29,267,726 of record NC_090927.1, read on the forward strand.
AGACCCAGTACCCCATGAGGAGGTAAGGTAAATACACCACACATACGGCCAGTGAGGCCGGATAGCCCACGCCGGGCTGAGACCCAGTACCCCACGAGGAGGTGAGGATAATACAATACACACATACTGCCAGTGATGCCGGATAGCCCGCGCCAGGCTGAGACCCAGTACCCCACGAAAGGTGAGGACAATACACCACACATACTGCCAGTGAGGCCAGATAGCCCACGCCGGGCTGTAACCCAGTACCCCATGAGGCGGTGAGGACAATACACCACACATACTGCCAGTGAGGCCGGATAGCCCGTGCCAGGCTGAGACCCAGTACCCCACTAGGCGGTGAGGACAATACACCACACATACTGCCAGTGAGGCCAGATAGCCCACGCCGGGCTGAGACCCAGTACCCCATGAGGCGGTGAGGACAATACACCACACATACTGCCAGTGAGGCCAGATAGCCCACGCAGGGCTGATGCCCAGTACCCCACGAGGCGGTGAGGACAATACACCACACATACTGCCAGTGAGGCCGGATAGCCCACGCCGGGCTGAGACCCAGTATCCCATGAGGAGGTGAGGACAATACACCACACATACTGCCAGTGAGGCCAGATAGCCCGTGCCAGGCTGAGACCCAGTACCCCACGAGGAGGTGAGGACAATACACCACACATACTGCCAGTGAGGCCAGATAGCCCGTGCCAGGCTGAGACCCAGTACCCCACGAGGAGGTGAGGACAATACACCACACATACTGCCAGTGAGGCCAGATAGCCCGTGTCAGACGGAGACCCAGTACCCCACGAGGAGGTGAGGACAATACACCACACATACTGCCAGTGAGGCCAGATAGCCCGTGCCGGGCTGTGACCCAGCACCCCACGAGGAGGTGAGGACAATACACCACACATACTGCCAGTGAGGCCGGATAGCCCACGCCGGGCTGAGACCCAGTACCCCACGAGGCGGTGAGGACAATACACCACACATACTGCCAGTGAGGCCAGATAGCCCACGCCGGGCTGAGACCCAGTACCCCACGAGGAGGTGAGGACAAAACACCACACATACTGCCAGTGAGGCCGGATAGCCCACGCCGGGCTGAGACCCAGTACCCCACGAGGAGGTGAGGACAATACAACACACACATACTGCCAGTGAGGCTAGATAGCCCGTTCCAGGCTGAGACACAGTACCCCACGAGGAGGTGAGGACAATACACCACACATACGGCCAGTGAGGCCGGATAGCCTGTGCCAGGCTGAGACCCAGTACCCCACGAGAGGTGAGGACAATAAGTCACACATACTGCCAGTGAGGCCAGATAGCCCGTTCCAGGCTGAGACACAGTACCCCACGAGGAGGTGAGGACAATACACCACACATACGGCCAGTGAGGCCGGATAGCCTGGGCCAGGCTGAGACCCAGTACCCTATGAGGGGGTGAAGAAAATTCACCACACATACGGCCAGTGAGGCCGGATAGCCCACGCTGAACCGAGACCCAGTACCCCATGAGGAGGTGAGGACAATACACCACACATACTGCCACTGAGGCCAGATAGCCCACGCCGTGCTGAGACCCCGTACCCCACGAGGCGGTGAGGACAATACACCACACATACTGCCAGTGAGGCCAGATAGCCCACGCCAGGCTCATGCCCAGTACCCCACGAGACAGTGAGGACAATACACCACACATACTGCCAGTGAGGCCGGATAGCCCACGCCGGGCTGAGACCCAGTACCCCACGAGGAGGTGAGGACAATACACCACACATACTGCCAGTGAGGCCAGATAGCCCACGCCAGGCTGAGACCCAGGACCCCACGAAGGGGTGAGGACAATAGACCACTCATACTGCCAGTGAGGCCAGATAGCCCGTGCCAGGCTGAGACACAGTACCCCACAAGGAGGTGAGGACACTACACCACACATACGGCCAGTGAGGCCGGATAGCCCGTGCCAGGCTGAGACCCAGTACCCCACAAGGAGGTGAAGACAATACACCACACATACTGCCAGTGAGGCCAGATAGCCTGTGCCAGACGGAGACCTAGTACCCCACGAGGAGGTGAGGACAATACACCACACATACTGCCAGTGAGGCCAGATAGCCCGTGCCAGGCTGAGACCCAGTACCCCATGAGGAGGTGAGAACAATACACCACACATACTGCCAGTGAGGCTGGATAGCCCGTGCCAGGCTGAGACCCAATACCATATGAGGAGCTGAGGACAATACACCACACATACTGCCAGTGAGGCCAGATAGCCTATGCCAGGCGATGACCTAGTACCCCACGAGGAGGTGAGGACAATACACCACACATACTGCAAGTGAGCCCAGATAGCCTGCGCCAGACGGAGACCCAGTACTCCACGAGGAGGTGAGGACAATACACCACACATACTGCCAGTGAGGCCAGATAGCCCGTGCCGGGCTGAGACCCAGTACCCCACGAGGAGGTGAGGACAATACACCACACATACTGCCAGTGAAGATAGATAGCCCGTGCCGGGCTGTGACCCCGTACCCCACGAGGAGGTGAGGACAATACACCACAGATACTGCCATTGAGGCCAGATAGCCCACGCTGGACTGAGACCCAGTACCCCACGAGGCGGTAAGGACAATACACCACACATACTTCCAGTGAGGCCAGATAGCCCACGCCGGGTTGAGACCCAGTACCGCACGAGGCAGTGAGGACATTACACCACACATACTGCCAGTGAGGTCGCATAGCCCGTGCCGGGCTGAGACCCAGTACCCCATGAGGAGGTGAGGACAATACACCACACATACTGCCAGTGAGGCCGGATAGCCCACGCCGGGCTGAGACCCAGTACCCCACGAGGAGGTGAGGACAATGCACAACACATACTGCCAGTGAGGCCAGATAGCCCGTGCCAGGCTGAGACCGAGTGCCTCATGAGGAGGTGAGGACAATACACCACACATACTGCCCGTCAGGCCAGATAGCCCGTGCCAGGCTGAGACCCAGTACCCCACGAGGAGGTGAGGACAATACACCACACATACTGCCAGTGAGGGCAGATAGCCCACGCCGGGCTGAGACCCAGTACCCCACGAGGCCGTGAGGACAATACACCACACATACTGCCAGTGAGGCCAGATAGCCCACGCCGGGCTGAGACCCAGTACCCCACGAGGCGGTGAGGACAATACACCACACATACTGCCAATGAGGTCAGATAGCCGGTGCCAGGCTGAGACCCAGTACCCCGCGAGGAGGTGAGGACAATACACCACACATACTGCCAGTGATGCCGGATAGCCGGTGCCAGGCTGAGACCCAGTACCCCACGAGGAGGTGAGGACAATACACCACACATACTGCCAGTGAGGCCGGATAGCCCGTGCCAGGCTGAGACCCAGTACCCCACGAGGAGGTGAGGACAATACACCACACATACTGCCAGTGAGGCCGGATAGCCCGTGCCAGGCTGAGACCCAGTACCCCACGAGGAGGTGAGGACAATACACTACACATACTTCCAGTGAGGCTGGATAGCCCGTGCCAGGTTGAGACCCAGTACCCCACGAGGAGGTGGGGACAATACACTACACATACTGCCAGTGAGGCCGGATAGCCCATGCCAGGCTGAGACACAGTACCCCACGAGGAGGTGAGGACAATACACCACACATACTGCCAGTGAGGCCAGATAGCCTACGCCGTGCTGAGACCCAGTACCCCACGAGGAGGAGAGGACAATACACCACACATACTGCCATTGAGGCTGGATAGCCAATGCCAGGCTGAGACCTATTAGGCAGAAACCTGTGCTGTTCCCTTAGGGACCACTGCAAAAGATTTAAGACTACAGGTGTTGGCAGTAAACCCACTTGGTAGCAGTCTGTACCACCCAGATTTACCTGGTAGCTGTGGCTGAGCAGTCAGACTTCCCTCAAGAAGAGTTAGGCAGTATGCAGAGTATACACAATAGGCACTCAGATACAACAATACAAGCAAACACTGACCAGAGCTTTGGTATCAAAGTATATAATTATTTATTTAAAAACACACTGTTGAAAACACTCCAGCACTCTTATTGTAAAATATTCTAAACACAGTTACTATTATAATATATACACCACCCATTTTTCCTTATCAGATAAGTCACTGTAAAACACCACTTATTTTCATACAGAGGTGAGCGCTTAACTAGATGGCACTCCAATAGGTTTGTGAGAAAGGGAGGGAAAAAGACAGAATATTGAAAGGTACACCACTCTAAGATTCAGGCACACTGTTAGCAAGGCAGAAGAGCAAAAGTCACTGGTGAGCCAAAGTCCAAAGGCTGGGCCCACTCTTAGAGAGAGCAGAGCACAAATGCGCCCAAGATCACACAGTTACACTAGGCTTAGAAAGTCTTGAAGAGGGTTCAAAAATAGTTTAGAGAGGCTTAGGAAAGTTTAGCCAGGGTGTCCCAGGCTAACCCAGGTTCGAAAGTCGGGGGCTAAATGTACCCCGTACAGTCGGTAGCAAGGGAAGCCAGGCGGGACACGGTACCTTAAGTGGGAAGGATCCTCCAGCGGTGGCAGTTATTCCTGGTAGTGGGTGCAAGTTGCGTCGTCGTCCAGGGGAAGAGAAGATCTCGACTTGGAGGAAAGATGAAGGTCGTTGCACTACCAGGGCAGAAACCACCCGTGGAGTTTTCCTGTTAAAGGTGGTACCTTTGTTTCGCGGTCGTGGTAAAACGTGGTATCCCGGTTGCCGGGGTGCTTGGCACAGGCAAGGCGGCCACGAGGTACGTTGGGAAGGCGAAAAGACGGTGAAACTGGTTATCCCCACCAGTCAAAGGAAGAAGACTCTCCGGCGGGAGATCTCCTCTGTCGTTGGGAAAAAGTGGTGAGACGGTCCAGCACGGCTCCACCGGTAGTGGTGTCGTGGCAGGTCGGCTCAGCTTCTCCCTCGACGGATTCTTAGGTCCTGTGGCGACTTCTGAAGTTCCAGTCCCCAAAGCCCTGCTTTTATGCAGCAAACCCCCATTCACTCAGCCTAGCCAATCAGGATGGAGTGCGACTTGAGTTGCCTAGGCAACTCAGTCCAGGGTGCCTAAATTTCCCTCCACCCCTCCTAAGTACCCCAGACATAGTGGCACCACTTTGGAGGGCTTCTGTGGAGAAGCCCGCCAGAAAGTGGAACAAAGGGCTCGACTTGGGTTGGAGTCACAGAAGAGAACACAAACGCCATTTTAGAATCAAGTTTTGGCAAAAAATACCAACCGGAGAATTAATATTAATTAAATAAACCGGCGGTATGTTCGAGGCTACCGTAAATAATTAAATAAAGATAGAAGCTTAAAACAATGGGAAATCCCATAGGAAAATATTCGCGGTTGAATATAAAAAGTAGTATCCACTGCCACCAGCCAAAACTCGATCATGGGGAACGGAGACGTGCCCCCTCGACTAACAGACCCTGGGGCAATCTAACTGCCCCAGCCAGTACGCCCACAATATGATGGTTTATACTGGTTCTGTTCAGAATTTAAGACTAGTAAAGTCAATGGTGACTTTACATGCCCTGGGAGACAGTAGTCAGTCCCAGGGTATGGAGTCTATACTGGGGGGTCGCTATGACACCCCTGTGTCACTGCACTGAGGGTGCTGTGTAACACACATCACAAAAACACATGAAGCCCTATGCAGTAAAAGACCCCATAGCCCATTAAACACTTCTAGATTCAAAGAAACACACTCAAATCATGTCCAAGAGTGAGGGTAAAAGAGTCTCACTCTTGGCAGGAGAAAAAAATAAACCCCAGAAAATCCAGCAAAGCTGCTGGGGGACTCACTAGGTTAGGAAATTCAGCCTAAACAGAGAATTCTCCCTAACAGACCCAGTACCCTACGAGGGGGTGAGGACAATACACCACACATACTGCCAGTGAGGCTGGATAGCCCGTGCCAGGCTGAGACCCAGTACCCCACGAGGAGGTGAGGACAATACACCACACATACTGCCAGTGAGGCCGGATAGCCCACGCCAGGCTGAGACCCAGTACCCCACTAGGAGTGGAGGACAATACACCACACATACTGCCAGTGAGGTCGGATAGCCCACGCCGCCTGAGACCCAGTGCCCCACAAGGAGGGGAGGATAATACACCACACATACTGTCAGTGAGGCTGGATAACCAACGCCAGGCTGAGACCCAGTACTCCACGAGGGGGTGAGGACAATACACCACACATACTGCCAGTGAGGCCGGATAGCCCGTGCCAGGCTGAGACCCAGTACCCCACGAGGAGGTGAGGACAATACAACACACACATACAGCCAGTGAGGCCGGATAGCCCATGCCAGGCTGAGACCCAGTACCCCACGAGAGGTGAGGACAATACACCACACATACTGCCAGTGAGGCCAGATAGCCCGTGCCAGGCTGAGACACAGTACCCTACGAGGAGGTGAGGACAATACACCACACATACGGCCAGTGAGGCCGGATAGCTTGTGCCAGGCTGAGACCCAGTACCCCACGAGGGGGTGAGGAAAATACACCACACATACGGCCAGTGAGGCCGGATAGCCCACGCCGGGCTGTGACCCAGTACCCCACGAGGAGGTGAGGACAATACACCACACATACTGCCAGTGAGGCCAGATAGCCCACGCCGGGTTGATACCCAGTACCCCAAGAGGCGGTAAGGACAATACACCACACATACTGCCAGTGAGGCCGGATATCCCACGCCGGGCTGAGACCCAGTACCCCACGAGGAGGTGAGGACAATACACCACACATACTGCCAGTGAGGCCAGATAGCCCGTGCCAGGCTGAGACCCAGTACCCCACGAGGAGGTGAGGACAATACACCACACATACTGCCAGTGAGGCCAGATAGCCCGTGCCGGGCTGAGACCCAGTACCCCACGAGGAGGTGAGGACAATACACCACACATACTGCCAGTGAGGCCAGATAGCCCGTGCCGGGCTGAGACCCAGTACCCCACGAGGAGGTGAGGACAATACACCACACATACTGCCAGTGAGGCCAGATAGCCCGTGCCGGGCTGAGACCCAGTACCCCACGAGGAGGTGAGGACAATACACCACACATACTGCCAGTGAGGCCAGATAGCCCGTGCCGGGCTGAGACCCAGTACCCCACGAGGAGGTGAGTAAAATACACCACACATACTACCAGTGAAGACAGATAGCCCGTGCCGGGCTGAGACCCAGTACCCCACGAGGAGGTGAGGACAATACACCACACATACTGCCAGTGAGGCCGGCTAGCCCGTGCTAAGGTGAGACCCAGTACCCCACGAGGAGGTGAGGACAATACACCACACATACTGCCAGTGAGGCCGGATAGCCCGTGCCAGGCTAAGACCCAGTATCCCACGAGGAGGTGAGGACAATACACCACACATACTGCCAGTGAGGCCGGATAGCCCTTGCCAGGCTGAGACCCAGTACCCCACAAGGAGGTGAGGACAATACACCACACATACTGCCAGTGAGGCCGGATAGCCCGTGCCAGGCTGAGACCCAGTACCCCATGAGGAGGTGAGGACAATACACCACACATACTGCCAGTGAGGTCGGATAGCCCACGCCGCCTGAGACCCAGTACCCCACAAGGAGGGGAGGATAATACACCACACATACTGTCAGTGAGGCTGGATAGCCAACGCCAGGCTGAGACACAGTACCCCACGAGGAGGTGAGGACAATACACCACACATACGGCCAGTGAGGCCGGATAGCCTGTGCCAGGCTGAGACCCAGTACCCCACGAGAGGTGAGGACAATAAGTCACACATACTGCCAGTGAGGCCAGATAGCCCGTTCCAGGCTGAGACACAGTACCCCACGAGGAGGTGAGGACAATACACCACACATACGGCCAGTGAGGCCGGATAGCCTGGGCCAGGCTGAGACCCAGTACCCTATGAGGGGGTGAAGAAAATTCACCACACATACGGCCAGTGAGGCCGGATAGCCCACGCTGAACCGAGACCCAGTACCCCATGAGGAGGTGAGGACAATACACCACACATACTGCCACTGAGGCCAGATAGCCCACGCCGTGCTGAGACCCCGTACCCCACGAGGCGGTGAGGACAATACACCACACATACTGCCAGTGAGGCCAGATAGCCCACGCCAGGCTCATGCCCAGTACCCCACGAGACAGTGAGGACAATACACCACACATACTGCCAGTGAGGCCGGATAGCCCACGCCGGGCTGAGACCCAGTACCCCACGAGGAGGTGAGGACAATACACCACACATACTGCCAGTGAGGCCAGATAGCCCACGCCAGGCTGAGACCCAGGACCCCACGAAGGGGTGAGGACAATAGACCACTCATACTGCCAGTGAGGCCAGATAGCCCGTGCCAGGCTGAGACACAGTACCCCACAAGGAGGTGAGGACACTACACCACACATACGGCCAGTGAGGCCGGATAGCCCGTGCCAGGCTGAGACCCAGTACCCCACAAGGAGGTGAAGACAATACACCACACATACTGCCAGTGAGGCCAGATAGCCTGAGCCAGACGGAGACCTAGTACCCCACGAGGAGGTGAGGACAATACACCACACATACTGCCAGTGAGGCCAGATAGCCCGTGCCAGGCTGAGACCCAGTACCCCATGAGGAGGTGAGAACAATACACCACACATACTGCCAGTGAGGCTGGATAGTCCGTGCCAGGCTGAGACCCAATACCATATGAGGAGCTGAGGACAATACACCACACATACTGCCAGTGAGGCCAGATAGCCTATGCCAGGCGATGACCTAGTACCCCACGAGGAGGTGAGGACAATACACCACACATACTGCAAGTGAGCCCAGATAGCCTGCGCCAGACGGAGACCCAGTACTCCACGAGGAGGTGAGGACAATACACCACACATACTGCCAGTGAGGCCAGATAGCCCGTGCCGGGCTGAGACCCAGTACCCCACGAGGAGGTGAGGACAATACACCACACATACTGCCAGTGAAGATAGATAGCCCGTGCCGGGCTGTGACCCCGTACCCCACGAGGAGGTGAGGACAATACACCACAGATACTGCCATTGAGGCCAGATAGCCCACGCTGGACTGAGACCCAGTACCCCACGAGGCGGTAAGGACAATACACCACACATACTTCCAGTGAGGCCAGATAGCCCACGCCGGGTTGAGACCCAGTACCGCACGAGGCAGTGAGGACATTACACCACACATACTGCCAGTGAGGTCGCATAGCCCGTGCCGGGCTGAGACCCAGTACCCCATGAGGAGGTGAGGACAATACACCACACATACTGCCAGTGAGTCCGGATAGCCCACGCCGGGCTGAGACCCAGTACCCCACGAGGAGGTGAGGACAATGCACAACACATACTGCCAGTGAGGCCAGATAGCCCGTGCCAGGCTGAGACCGAGTGCCTCATGAGGAGGTGAGGACAATACACCACACATACTGCCCGTCAGGCCAGATAGCCCGTGCCAGGCTGAGACCCAGTACCCCACGAGGAGGTGAGGACAATACACCACACATACTGCCAGTGAGGGCAGATAGCCCACGCCGGGCTGAGACCCAGTACCCCACGAGGCCGTGAGGACAATACACCACACATACTGCCAGTGAGGCCAGATAGCCCACGCCGGGCTGAGACCCAGTACCCCACGAGGCGGTGAGGAAAATACACCACACATACTGCCAATGAGGTCAGATAGCCGGTGCCAGGCTGAGACCCAGTACCCCGCGAGGAGGTGAGGACAATACACCACACATACTGCCAGTGATGCCGGATATCCGGTGCCAGGCTGAGACCCAGTACCCCACGAGGAGGTGAGGACAATACACCACACATACTGCCAGTGAGGCCGGATAGCCCGTGCCAGGCTGAGACCCAGTACCCCACGAGGAGGTGAGGACAATACACCACACATACTGCCAGTGAGGCCGGATAGCCCGTGCCAGGCTGAGACCCAGTACCCCACGAGGAGGTGAGGACAATACACTACACATACTTCCAGTGAGGCTGGATAGCCCGTGCCAGGTTGAGACCCAGTACCCCACGAGGAGGTGGGGACAATACACTACACATACTGCCAGTGAGGCCGGATAGCCCATGCCAGGCTGAGACACAGTACCCCACGAGGAGGTGAGGACAATACACCACACATACTGCCAGTGAGGCCAGATAGCCTACGCCGTGCTGAGACCCAGTACCCCACGAGGAGGAGAGGACAATACACCACACATACTGCCATTGAGGCTGGATAGCCAATGCCAGGCTGAGACCTATTAGGCAGAAACCTGTGCAGTTCCCTTAGGGACCACTGCAAAAGATTTAAGACTACAGGTGTTGGCAGTAAACCCACTTGGTAGCAGTCTGTACCACCCAGATTTACCTGGTAGCTGTGGCTGAGCAGTCAGACTTCCCTCAAGAAGAGTTAGGCAGTATGCAGAGTATACACAATAGGCACTCAGATACAACAATACAAGCAAACACTGACCAGAGCTTTGGTATCAAAGTATATAATTATTTATTTAAAAACACACTGTTGAAAACACTCCAGCACTCTTATTGTAAAATATTCTAAACACAGTTACTATTATAATATATACACCACCCATTTTTCCTTATCAGATAAGTCACTGTAAAACACCACTTATTTTCATACAGAGGTGAGCGCTTAACTAGATGGCACTCCAATAGGTTTGTGAGAAAGGGAGGGAAAAAGACAGAATATAGAAAGGTACACCACTCTAAGATTCAGGCACACTGTTAGCAAGGCAGAAGAGCAAAAGTCACTGGTGAGCCAAAGTCCAAAGGCTGGGCCCACTCTTAGAGAGAGCAGAGCACAAATGCGCCCAAGATCACACAGTTACACTAGGCTTAGAAAGTCTTGAAGAGGGTTCAAAAATAGTTTAGAGAGGCTTAGGAAAGTTTAGCCAGGGTGTCCCAGGCTAACCCAGGTTCGAAAGTCGGGGGCTAAATGTACCCCGTACAGTCGGTAGCAAGGGAAGCCAGGCGGGACACGGTACCTTAAGTGGGAAGGAACCTCCAGCGGTGGCAGTTATTCCTGGTAGTGGGTGCAAGTTGCGTCGTCGTCCAGGGGAAGAGAAGATCTCGACTTGGAGGAAAGATGAAGGTCGTTGCACTACCAGGGCAGAAACCACCCGTGGAGTTTTCCTGTTAAAGGTGGTACCTTTGTTTCGCGGTCGTGGTAAAACGTGGTATCCCGGTTGCCGGGGTGCTTGGCACAGGCAAGGCGGCCACGAGGTACGTTGGGAAGGCGAAAAGACGGTGAAACTGGTTATCCCCACCAGTCAAAGGAAGAAGACTCTCCGGCGGGAGATCTCCTCTGTCGTTGGGAAAAAGTGGTGAGACGGTCCAGCACGGCTCCACCGGTAGTGGTGTCGTGGCAGGTCGGCTCAGCTTCTCCCTCGACGGATTCTTAGGTCCTGTGGCGACTTCTGAAGTTCCAGTCCCCAAAGCCCTGCTTTTATGCAGCAAACCCCCATTCACTCAGCCTAGCCAATCAGGATGGAGTGCGACTTGAGTTGCCTAGGCAACTCAGTCCAGGGTGCCTAAATTTCCCTCCACCCCTCCTAAGTACCCCAGACATAGTGGCACCACTTTGGAGGGCTTCTGTGGAGAAGCCCGCCAGAAAGTGGAACAAAGGGCTCGACTTGGGTTGGAGTCACAGAAGAGAACACAAACGCCATTTTAGAATCAAGTTTTGGCAAAAAATACCAACCGGAGAATTAATATTAATTAAATAAACCGGCGGTATGTTCGAGGCTACCGTAAATAATTAAATAAAGATAGAAGCTTAAAACAATGGGAAATCCCATAGGAAAATATTCGCGGTTGAATATAAAAAGTAGTATCCACTGCCACCAGCCAAAACTCGATCATGGGGAACGGAGACGTGCCCCCTCGACTAACAGACCCTGGGGCAATCTAACTGCCCCAGCCAGTACGCCCACAATATGATGGTTTATACTGGTTCTGTTCAGAATTTAAGACTAGTAAAGTCAATGGTGACTTTACATGCCCTGGGAGACAGTAGTCAGTCCCAGGGTATGGAGTCTATACTGGGGGGTCACTATGACACCCCTGTGTCACTGCACTGAGGGTGCTGTGTAACACACATCACAAAAACACATGAAGCCCTATGCAGTAAAAGACCCCATAGCCCATTAAACACTTCTAGATTCAAAGAAACACACTCAAATCATGTCCAAGAGTGAGGGTAAAAGAGTCTCACTCTTGGCAGGAGAAAAAAATAAACCCCAGAAAATCCAGCAAAGCTGCTGGGGGACTCACTAGGTTAGGAAATTCAGCCTAAACAGAGAATTCTCCCTAACAGACCCAGTACCCTACGAGGGGGTGAGGACAATACACCACACATACTGCCAGTGAGGCTGGATAGCCCGTGCCAGGCTGAGACCCAGTACCCCACGAGGAGGTGAGGACAATACACCACACATACTGCCAGTGAGGCCGGATAGCCCACGCCGCGCTGAGACCCAGTACCCCACTAGGAGTGGAGGACAATACACCACACATACTGCCAGTGAGACTGGATAGCCAACGCCAGGCTGAGACCCAGTACCCCACGAGGCGGTAAGGACAATACACCACACATACTGCCAGTGAGGCCGGATAGCCCATGCCGGGCTGAGACCCAGTACCCCACGAGGAGGTGAGGACAATACACCACACATACTGCCAGTGAGGCCGGATAGCCCGTGCTAGGCTGAGACCCAGTACCCCACGAGGAGGTGAGGACAATACACCACACATACTGCCTGTGAGGCCGGATAGCCCGTGCCAGGCTAAGACCCAGTATCCCACGAGGAGGTGAGGACAATACACCACACATACTGCCAGTGAGGCCGGATAGCCCTTGCCAGGCTGAGACCCAGTACCCCACAAGGAGGTGAGGACAATACACCACACATACTGCCAGTGAGGCCGGATAGCCCGTGCCAGGCTGAGACCCAGTACCCCACGAGGAGGTGAGGACAATACACCACACATACTGCCAGTGAGGTCGGATAGCCCACGCCGCCTGAGACCCAGTGCCCCACAAGGAGGGGAGGATAATACACCACACATACTGTCAGTGAGGCTGGATAACCAACGCCAGGCTGAGACCCAGTACTCCACGAGGGGGTGAGGACAATACACCACACATACTGCCAGTGAGGCCGGATAGCCCGTGCCAGGCTGAGACCCAGTACCCCACGAGGAGGTGAGGACAATACAACACACACATACAGCCAGTGAGGCCGGATAGCCCATGCCAGGCTGAGACCCAGTACCCCACGAGAGGTGAGGACAATACACCACACATACTGCCAGTGAGGCCAGATAGCCCGTGCCAGGCTGAGACACAGTACCCTACGAGGAGGTGAGGACAATACACCACACATACGGCCAGTGAGGCCGGATAGCTTGTGCCAGGCTGAGACCCAGTACCCCACGAGGGGGTGAGGAAAATACACCACACATACGGCCAGTGAGGCCGGATAGCCCACGCCGGGCTGTGACCCAGTACCCCACGAGGAGGTGAGGACAATACACCACACATACTGCCAGTGAGGCCAGATAGCCCACGCCGGGTTGATACCCAGTACCCCAAGAGGCGGTAAGGACAATACACCACACATACTGCCAGTGAGGCCGGATATCCCACGCCGGGCTGAGACCCAGTACCCCACGAGGAGGTGAGGACAATACACCACACATACTGCCAGTGAGGCCAGATAGCCCGTGCCAGGCTGAGACCCAGTACCCCACGAGGAGGTGAGGACAATACACCACACATACTGCCAGTGAGGCCAGATAGCCCGTGCCGGGCTGAGACCCAGTACCCCACGAGGAGGTGAGGACAATACACCACACATACTGCCAGTGAGGCCAGATAGCCCGTGCCGGGCTGAGACCCAGTACCCCACGAGGAGGTGAGGACAATACACCACACATACTGCCAGTGAGGCCAGATAGCCCGTGCCGGGCTGAGACCCAGTACCCCACGAGGAGGTGAGGACAATACACCACACATACTGCCAGTGAGGCCAGATAGCCCGTGCCGGGCTGAGACCCAGTACCCCACGAGGAGGTGAGTAAAATACACCACACATACTACCAGTGAAGACAGATAGCCCGTGCCGGGCTGAGACCCAGTACCCCACGAGGAGGTGAGGACAATACACCACACATACTGCCAGTGAGGCCGGCTAGCCCGTGCTAAGGTGAGACCCAGTACCCCACGAGGAGGTGAGGACAATACACCACACATACTGCCAGTGAGGCCGGATAGCCCGTGCCAGGCTAAGACCCAGTATCCCACGAGGAGGTGAGGACAATACACCACACATACTGCCAGTGAGGCCGGATAGCCCTTGCCAGGCTGAGACCCAGTACCCCACAAGGAGGTGAGGACAATACACCACACATACTGCCAGTGAGGCCGGATAGCCCGTGCCAGGCTGAGACCCAGTACCCCATGAGGAGGTGAGGACAATACACCACACATACTGCCAGTGAGGTCGGATAGCCCACGCCGCCTGAGACCCAGTACCCCACAAGGAGGGGAGGATAATACACCACACATACTGTCAGTGAGGCTGGATAGCCAACGCCAGGCTGAGACCCAGTACTCCACGAGGGGGTGAGGACAATACACCACACATACTGCCAGTGAGGCCGGATAGCCCGTGCCAGGCTGAGACCCAGTACCCCACGAGAGGTGAGGACAATACACCACACATACTGCCAGTGAGGCCAGATAGCCCGTGCCAGGCTGAGACACAGTACCCTACGAGGAGGTGAGGACAATACACCACACATACGGCCAGTGAGGCCGGATAGCTTGTGCCAGGCTGAGACCCAGTACCCCACGAGGGGGTGAGGAAAACACACCACACATATGGCCAGTGAGGCCGGATAGCCCACGCCGGGCTGTGACCCAGTACCCCACGAGGAGGTGAGGACAATACACCACACATACTGCCTGTGAGGCCAGATAGCCCACGCCGGGTTGATACCCAGTACCCCAAGAGGCGGTAAGGACAATACACCACACATACTGCCAGTGAGGCCGGATAGCCCACGCCGGGCTGAGACCCAGTACCCCACGAGGAGGTGAGGACAATACACCACACATACTGCCACTGAGGCCAGATAGCCCGTGCCAGGCTGAGACCCAGTACCCCACAAGGAGGTGAGGACAATACACCACACATACTGCCAGTGAGGCCAGATAGCCTGTGCCAGACGGAGACCCAGTACCCCACGAGGAGGTGAGGACAATACACCACACATACTGCCAGTGAGGCCAGATAGCCCGTGCCGGGCTGAGACCCAGTACCCCACGAGGAGGTGAGGACAATACACCACACATACTGCCAGTGAGGCCAGATAGCCCGTGCCGGGCTGAGACCCAGTACCCCACGAGGAGGTGAGGACAATACACCACACATACTGCCAGTGAAGACAGATAGCCCGTGCCGGGCTGTGACCCAGTACCCCATGACGAGGTGAGGACAATACACCACACATACTGCCAGTGAGGCCAGATAGCCCGTGCCGGGCTGAGACCCAGCACCCCACGAGGCGGTGAGGACAATACACCACACATACTGCCAGTGAGGCCGGATAGCCCGTGCCGGGCTGAGACCCAGTACCCCACGAGGAGGTGAGGACAATACACCACATATACTGCCAGTGAGGCCGGAGAGCCCGTGCCAGGCTGAGACCCAGTACCCCACGAGGAGGTGAGGACCCCCACGAGGAGGTGAGGACAATACACCACACATACTGCCAGTGAGGCCGGATAGCCCGTGCCAGGCTGAGACCCAGTACCCCACAAGGAGGTGAGGACAATACACCACACATACTGCCAGTGAGGCCGGATAGCCCGTGCCAGGCTGAGACCCAGTACCCCATGAGGAGGTGAGGACAATACACCACACATACTGCCAGTGAGGTCGGATAGCCCACGCCGCCTGAGACCCAGTACCCCACAAGGAGGGGAGGATAATACACCACACATACTGTCAGTGAGGCTGGATAGCCAACGCCAGGCTGAGACCCAGTACTCCACGAGGGGGTGAGGACAATACACCACACATACTGCCAGTGAGGCCGGATAGCCCGTGCCAGGCTGAGACCCAGTACCCCACGAGAGGTGAGGACAATACACCACACATACTGCCAGTGAGGCCAGATAGCCCGTGCCAGGCTGAGACACAGTACCCTACGAGGAGGTGAGGACAATACACCACACATACGGCCAGTGAGGCCGGATAGCTTGTGCCAGGCTGAGACCCAGTACCCCACGAGGGGGTGAGGAAAACACACCACACATATGGCCAGTGAGGCCGGATAGCCCACGCCGGGCTGTGACCCAGTACCCCACGAGGAGGTGAGGACAATACACCACACATACTGCCTGTGAGGCCAGATAGCCCACGCCGGGTTGATACCCAGTACCCCAAGAGGCGGTAAGGACAATACACCACACATACTGCCAGTGAGGCCGGATAGCCCACGCCGGGCTGAGACCCAGTACCCCACGAGGAGGTGAGGACAATACACCACACATACTGCCACTGAGGTGAGATAGCCCGTGCCAGGCTGAGACCCAGTACCCCACAAGGAGGTGAGGACAATACACCACACATACTGCCAGTGAGGCCAGATAGCCTGTGCCAGACGGAGACCCAGTACCCCACGAGGAGGTGAGGACAATACACCACACATACTGCCAGTGAGGCCAGATAGCCCGTGCCGGGCTGAGACCCAGTACCCCACGAGGAGGTGAGGACAATACACCACACATACTGCCAGTGAGGCCAGATAGCCCGTGCCGGGCTGAGACCCAGTACCCCACGAGGAGGTGAGGACAATACACCACACATACTGCCAGTGAAGACAGATAGCCCGTGCCGGGCTGTGACCCAGTACCCCATGACGAGGTGAGGACAATACACCACACATACTGCCAGTGAGGCCAGATAGCCCGTGCCGGGCTGAGACCCAGCACCCCACGAGGCGGTGAGGACAATACACCACACATACTGCCAGTGAGGCCGGATAGCCCGTGCCGGGCTGAGACCCAGTACCCCACGAGGAGGTGAGGACAATACACCACATATACTGCCAGTGAGGCCGGAGAGCCCGTGCCAGGCTGAGACCCAGTACCCCACGAGGAGGTGAGGACCCCCACGAGGAGGTGAGGACAATACACCACACATACTGCCAGTGAGGCCGGATAGCCCGTGCCAGGCTGAGACCCAGTACCCCACCAGGAGGTGAGGACCCCCACGAGGAGGTGAGGACAATACACCACACATACTGCCAGTGAGGCTGGATAGCCCACGCCGGGCTGAGACCCAGTACCCCACGAGGATGTGAGGACAATACACCACACATACTGCCAGTGAGGCCAGATAGCACACGCCAGGCTGAGACCCAGGACCCCACGAGGGGGTGAGGACAATAGACCACACATACTGCCAGTGAGGCCAGATAGCCCGTGCCAGGCTGAGACACAGTACTCCACAAGGAGGTGAGGACACTACACCACACATACGGCCAGTGGGGCCGGATAGCCCGTGCCAGGCTTAGACCCAGTACCCCACAAGGAGGTGAGGACAATACACCACACATACTGCCAGTGAGGCTGGATAGCCCGTGCCAGGCTGAGACCCAGTACACCACGAGGAGGTGAGGACAATACACCACACATACTGACAGTGAGGCCGGATAGCCCGTGCCAGGCTGAGACCCAGTACCCCACGAGGAGGTCAGGACAATACACCACACATACTGCCAGTGATGCCGGATAGCCCGCGGCAGGCTGAGACCCAGTACCCCACGAGAGGTGAGGACAATACACCACACATACTGCCAGTGAGGCCAGATAGCCCGTGCCAGGCTGAGACACAGTACCCCACGAGGAGGTGAGGACAATACACCACACATACGGCCAGTGAGGCCGGATAGCCCGTGCCAGACTGAGACCCAGTACCCCACGAAGGGGTGAGGAAAATATACCACACATATGGCCAATGAGGCCGGATAGCCCACGCCGGGCTGAGACCCAGTACCACACGAGGAGGTGAGGACAATACACCACACATACTGCCAGTGAGGCCAGATAGCCCACGCCGGGCTGAGACCCAGTACCCCACGAGGCGGTGAGGACAATACACCACACATACTGCCAGTGAGGCCAGATAGCCCACGCCGGGCTGATACCCAGTACCCCACAAGGCGGTAAGGACAATACACCACACATACTGCCATTGAGGCCGGATAGCCCACGCCGGGCTGAGACCCAGTACCCCACGAGGAGGTGAGGACAATACACCACACATACTGCCAGTGAGGCCAGATAGCCCGTGCCATGCTGAGACCCAGTACCCCACGAGGAGGTGAGGACAATACACCACACATACTGCCAGTGAGGCCAGATAGCCCGTGCCAGACGGAGACCCAGTACCCCACGAGGAGGTGAGGACAATACACCACACATACTTCCTGTGAGGCCAGATAGCCCGTGCCGGGCTGAGACCAGTACCCCACGAGGAGGTGAGGACAATACAACACACATACTGCCAGTGAAGACAGATAGCCCGTGCCGGGCTGTGACCCAGTACCCCACGAGGAGCTGAGGACAATACACCACACATACTGCCAGTGAGGCCAGATACCCCACTCCGGGCTGAGACCCAGTACCCCACGAGGCGGTGAGGACAACACACCACACATACTGCCAGTGAGGCGAGATAGCCCATGCCGGGCTGAGACCCAGTACCCCACGAGGCGGTGAGGACAATACACCACACATACTGCCAGTGAGGCCGGATAGCCTGTGCCGGGCTGAGTCCCAGTACCCCACGAGGAGGTGAGGATAATACACCACACATACTGCCAGTGAGGCCGGATAGCCCACGCCGGGCTGAGACCCAGTACCCCACGAGGAGGTGAGGACAATACACCACACATACTGCCAGTGAGGCCAGATAGCCCACGCCGGGCTGAGACACAGTACCCCACGAGGAGGTGAGGACAACACACAACACATACTGCCAGTGAGGCCAGATAGCCCGTGCCAGGCTGAGACCGAGTACCTCACGAGGAGGTGAGGACAATACACCACACATACTGCCAGTGAGGCCAGATAGCCTGTGCCAGGCTGAGACCCAGTACCCCATGACGAGGTGAGGACAATACACCACACATACTGCCAGTGAGGGCAGATAGCCCACGCCGGGCTGAGACCCAGTACCCCACGAGACGGTGAGGACAATACACCACACATACTGCCAGGGCGGCCAAATAGCCCACGCCGGGCTGAGACCCAGTACCACACGAGGAGGTGAGGACAATACACCACACATACTGCCAGTGAGGCCGGAGAGCCCGTGCCAGGCTGAGACCCAGTACCCCATGAGGAGGTGAGGACCCCCACGAGGAGGTGAGGACAATACACCACACATACTGCCAGTGAGGCCGGATAGCCCGTGCCAGGCTGAGACCCAGTACCCCACGAGGAGGTGAGGACCCCCACGAGGAGGTGAGGACAATACACCACACATACTGCCACTGAGGCAAGATAGCCCACGCCGTGCTGAGACCCAGTACCCCACGAGGCGGTGAGGACAATACACCACACATACTGCCAGTGAGGCCAGATAGCCCACGCCAGGCTCATACCCAGTACCCGACGAGGCAGTGAGGACAATACACCACACATACTGCCAGTGAGGCTGGATAGCCCACGCCGGGCTGAGACCCAGTACCCCACGAGGATGTGAGGACAATACACCACAAATACTGCCAGTGAGGCCAGATAGCACACGCCAGGCTGAGACCCAGGACCCCACGAGGGGGTGAGGACAATAGACCACACATACTGCCAGTGAGGCCAGATAGCCCGTGCCAGGCTGAGACACAGTACCCCACAAGGAGGTGAGGACACTACACCACACATACGGCCAGTGAGGCCGGATAGCCCGTGCCAGGCTTAGACCCAGTACCCCACAAGGAGGTGAGGACAATACACCACACATACTGCCAGTGAGGCCAGATAGCCTGTGCCAGACGGAGACCTAGTACCCCACAAGGAGGTGAGGACAATACACCACACATACTGCCAGTGAGGCCAGATAGCCCGTGCCAGGCTGAGACCCAGTACCCCATGAGGAGGTGAGAACAATACACCACACATACTGCCAGTGAGGCTGGATAGCCCGTGCCAGGCTGAGACCCAGTACCATATGAGGAGCTGAGGACAATACACCACACATACTGCCAGTGAGGCCAGATAGCCTATGCCAGGCGATGACCTAGTACCCCACGAGGAGGTGGGGACAATACACCACACATACTGCAAGTGAGCCCAGTTAGCCCGTGCCAGGCTGAGACCCAGTACCCCATGAGGAGGTGAGGAAAATACACCACACATACGGCCAGTGAGGCCGGATAGCCCACGCCGGGCTGAGACCCAGTACCCCACGAGGAGGTGAGGACAATACTCCACACATACTGCCAGTGAGGCCAGATAGCCCACGCCGGGCTGAGACCCAGTACCCCATGAGGCGGTGAGGACAATACACCACACATACTGCCAGTGAGGCCAGATAGCCCACGCCGGGCTGATACCCAGTACCCCACTAGGCGGTGAGGACAATACACCACACATACTGCCATTGAGGCCGGATAGCCCACGCTGGGCTGAGACCCAGTACCCCACGAGGAGGTGAGGACAATACACCACACATACTGCCAGTGAGGCCAGATAGCCCACACCAGGCTGAGACCCGGTACCCCACGAGGAGGTGAGGACAATACACCACACATACAGCCAGTGAGGCCGGATAGCCCGTGCCAGGCTGAGACCCAGTACCCCATGAGGAGGTGAGGACAATACATCACACATACTGCCAGTGAGGCCAGATAGCCCGTGCCTGATGGAGACCTAGTACCCCACGAGGAGGTGAGGACAATACACCACACATACTGCCAGTGAGGCCACATAGCCCGTGCCAGGCTGAGACCCAGTACCCCACGAGGAGGTGAGGACAATACACCACAAATACTGCCAGTGAGGCTGGATAGCCCGTGCCAGGCTGAGACCCAGTACCCCACGAGGAGTTGAGGACAATACACCACACATACTGCCAGTGAGGCCAGATAGCCTATGCCAGGCGATGACCTAGTACCCCACGAGGAGGTGAGGACAATACACCACACATACTGCAAGTGAGCCCAGATAGCCTGTGCCAGGCTGAGACCCAGTACCCCATGAGGAGGTAAGGTAAATACACCACACATACGGCCAGTGAGGCCGGATAGCCCACGCCGGGCTGAGACCCAGTACCCCACGAGGAGGTAAGGACAATACAATACACACATACTGCCAGTGATGCCGGATAGCCCGCGCCAGGCTGAGACCCAGTACCCCACGAAAGGTGAGGACAATACACCACACATACTGCCAGTGAGGCCAGATAGCCCACGCCGGGCTGTAACCCAGTACCCCATGAGGCGGTGAGGACAATACACCACACATACTGCCAGTGAGGCCGGATAGCCCGTGCCAGGCTGAGACCCAGTACCCCACTAGGCGGTGAGGACAATACACCACACATACTGCCAGTGAGGCCAGATAGACCACGCCGGGCTGAGACCCAGTACCCCATGAGGCGGTGAGGACAATACACCACACATACTGCCAGTGAGGCCAGATAGCCCACGCAGGGCTGATGCCCAGTACCCCACGAGGCGGTGAGGACAATACACCACACATACTGCCAGTGAGGCCGGATAGCCCACGCCAGGCTGAGACCCAGTATCCCACGAGGAGGTGAGGACAATACACCACACATACTGCCAGTGAGGCCAGATAGCCCGTGCCAGGCTGAGACCCAGTACCCCACGAGGAGGTGAGGACAATACAGCACACATACTGCCAGTGAGGCCAGATAGCCCGTGTCAGACGGAGACCCAGTACCCCACGAGGGGGTGAGGACAATACACCACACATACTGCCAGTGAGGCCAGATAGCCCGTGCCGGGCTGTGACCCAGCACCCCACGAGGAGGTGAGGACAATACACCACACATACTGCCAGTGAGGCCGGATAGCCCACGCCGGGCTGAGACCCAGTACCCCACGAGGCGGTGAGGACAATACACCACACATACGGCCAGTGAGGCCGGATAGCATGTGCCAGGCGATGACCTAGTACCCCACGAGGAGGTGGGGACAATACACCACACATACTGCAAGTGAGCCCAGTTAGCCCGTGCCAGGCTGAGACCCAGTACCCCATGAGGAGGTGAGGACAATACACCACACATACTGCCATTGAGGCCAGATAGCCCACGCTGGACTGAGACCCAGTACCCCACGAGGCGGTAAGGACAATACACCACACATACTTCCAGTGAGGCCAGATAGCCCACGCCGGGCTGAGACCCAGTACCCCACGAGGCAGTGAGGACATTACACCACACATACTGCCAGTGAGGTCGCATAGCCCGTGCCGGGCTGAGACCCAGTACCCCATGAGGAGGTGAGGACAATACACCACACATACTGCCAGTGAGGCCGGATAGCCCACGCCGGGCTGAGACCCAGTACCCCACGAGGAGGTGAGGACAATGCACAACACATACTGCCAGTGAGGCCAGATAGCCCGTGCCAGGCTGAGACCGAGTGCCTCATGAGGAGGTGAGGACAATACACCACACATACTGCCAGTCAGGCCAGATAGCCCGTGCCAGGCTGAGACCCAGTACCCCACGAGGAGGTGAGGACAATACACCACACATACTGCCAGTGAGGGCAGATAGCCCACGCCGGGCTGAGACCCAGTACCCCACGAGGCCGTGAGGACAATACACCACACATACTGCCAGTGAGGCCAGATAGCCCACGCCGGGCTGAGACCCAGTACCCCACGAGGCGGTGAGGACAATACACCACACATACTGCCAATGAGGTCAGATAGCCGGTGCCAGGCTGAGACCCAGTACCCCGCGAGGAGGTGAGGACAATGAACCACACATACTGCCAGTGAGGTCAGATAGCCGGTGCCAGGCTGAGACCCAGTACCCCGCGAGGAGGTGAGGACAATACACCACACATACTGCCAGTGATGCCGGATAGCCGGTGCCAGGCTGAGACCCAGTACCCCACGAGGAGGTGAGGACAATACACCACACATACTGCCAGTGAGGCCGGATAGCCCGTGCCAGGCTGAGACCCAGTACCCCACGAGGAGGTGAGGACAATACACCACACATACTGCTAGTGAGGCCGGATAGCCCGTGCCAGGCTGAGACCCAGTACCCCACGAGGAGGTGAGGACAATACACTACACATACTTCCAGTGAGGCTGGATAGACCGTGCCAGGTTGAGACCCAGTACCCCACGAGGAGGTGAGGACAATACACCACACATACTTCCTGTGAGGCCAGATAGCCCGTGCCGGGCTGAGACCAGTACCCCACGAGGAGGTGAGGACAATACACCACACATACTGCCAGTGAAGACAGATAGCCCGTGCCGGGCTGTGACCCAGTACCCCACGAGGAGATGAGGACAATGCACCACACATACTGCCAGTGAGGCCAGATACCCCACTCCGGGCTGAGACCCAGTACCCCACGAGGCGGTGAGGACAACACACCACACATACTGCCAGTGAGGCGAGATAGCCCGTGCCGGGCTGAGACCCAGTACCCCACGAGGCGGTGAGGACAATACACCACACATACTGCCAGTGAGGCCGGATAGCCTGTGCCGGGCTGAGTCCCAGTACCCCACGAGGAGGTGAGGACAATACACCACACATACTGCCAGTGAGGCCGGATAGCCCACGCCGGGCTGAGACCCAGTACCCCACGAGGCGGTGAGGACAATACACCACACATACTGCCAGTGAGGCCAGATAGCCCACGCCGGGCTGAGACCCAGTACCCCACGAGGAGGTGAGGACAATACACCACACATACTGCCAGTGAGGCCGGATAACCCACGCCGGGCTGAGACCCAGTACCCCACAAGGAGGTGAGGACAATACAACACACACATACTGCCAGTGAGGCTAGATAGCCCGTTCCAGGCTGAGACACAGTACCCCACGAGGAGGTGAGGACAATACACCACACATACGGCCAGTGAGGCCGGATAGCCTGTGCCAGGCTGAGACCCAGTACCCCACGAGAGGTGAGGACAATAAGTCACACCTACTGCCAGTGAGGCCAGATAGCCCGTTCCAGGCTGAGACACAGTACCCCACGAGGAGGTGAGGACAATACACCACACATACAGCCAGTGAGGCCGGATAGCCTGGGCCAGGCTGAGACCCAGTACCCTATGAGGGGGTGAAGAAAATTCACCACACATACGGCCAGTGAGGCCGGACAGCCCACGCTGAACCGAGACCCAGTACCCCATGAGGAGGTGAGGACAATACACCACACATACTGCCACTGAGGCCAGATAGCCCACGTCGTGCTGAGACCCAGTACCCCACGAGGCGGTGAGGACAATACACCACACATACTGCCAGTGAGGCCAGATAGCCCACGCCAGGCTCATACCCAATACCCGACGAGGCAGTGAGGACAATACACCACACATACTGCCAGTGAGGCTGGATAGCCCACGCCGGGCTGAGACCCAGTACCCCACGAGGATGTGAGGACAATACACCACAAATACTGCCAGTGAGGCCAGATAGCACACGCCAGGCTGAGACCCAGGACCCCACGAGGGGGTGAGGACAATAGACCACACATACTGCCAGTGAGGCCAGATAGCCCGTGCCAGGCTGAGACACAGTACCCCACAAGGAGGTGAGGACACTACACCACACATACGGCCAGTGAGGCCGGATAGCCCGTGCCAGGCTTAGACCCAGTACCCCACAAGGAGGTGAGGACAATACACCACACATACTGCCAGTGAGGCCAGATAGCCTGTGCCAGACGGAGACCTAGTACCCCACAAGGAGGTGAGGACAATACACCACACATACTGCCAGTGAGGCCAGATAGCCCGTGCCAGGCTGAGACCCAGTACCCCATGAGGAGGTGAGAACAATACACCACACATACTGCCAGTGAGGCTGGATAGCCCGTGCCAGGCTGAGACCCAGTACCATATGAGGAGCTGAGGACAATACACCACACATACTGCCAGTGAGGCCAGATAGCCCACGCCAGGCTCATACCCAGTACCCCACGAGACAGTGAGGACAATACACCACACATACGGCCAGTGAGGCCGGATAGCCCACGCCGGGCTGAGACCCAGTACCCCACGAGGAGGTGAGGACAATACACCACACATACTGCCAGTGAGGCCAGATAGCCCACGCCAGGCTGAGACCCAGGACCCCACGATGGGGTGAGGACAATAGACCACTCATACTGCCAGTGAGGCCAGATAGCCCGTGCCAGGCTGAGACACAGTACCCCACAAGGAGGTGAGGACACTACACCACACATACGGCCAGTGAGGCCGGATAGCCCGTGCCAGGCTGAGACCCAGTACCCCACAAGGAGGTGAAGACAATACACCACACATACTGCCAGTGAGGCCAGATAGCCTGTGCCAGACGGAGACCTAGTACCCCACGAGGAGGTGAGGACAATACACCACACATACTGCCAGTGAGGCCAGATAGCCCGTGCCAGGCTGAGACCCAGTACCCCATGAGGAGGTGAGAACAATACACCACACATACTGCCAGTGAGGCTGGATAGCCCGTGCCAGGCTGAGACCCAGTACCATATGAGGAGCTGAGGACAATACACCACACATACTGCCAGTGAGGCCAGATAGCCTATGCCAGGCGATGACCTAGTACCCCACGAGGAGGTGAGGACAATACACCACACATACTGCAAGTGAGCCCAGTTAGCCCGTGCCAGGCTGAGACCCAGTACCCCATGAGGAGGTGAGGAAAATACACCACACATACGGCCAGTGAGGCCGGATAGCCCACGCCGGGCTGAGACCCAGTACCCCACGAGGAGGTGAGGACAATACACCACACATACTGCCAGTGAGGCCAGATAGCCCACGCCGGGCTGAGACCCAGTACCCCATGAGGCGGTGAGGACAATACACCACACATACTGCCAGTGAGGCCAGATAGCCCACGCCGGGCTGATACCCAGTACCCCACGAGGCGGTAAGGACAATACACCACACATACTGCCAGTGAGGCCGGAAAGCCCACGCCGGGCTGAGACCCAGTACCCCACGAGGAGGTGAGGACAATACACCACACATACTGCCAGTGAGGCCAGATAGCCCGCGCCAGGCTAAGACCCAGTCCCCCACGAGGAGGTGAGGACAATACACCACACATACTGCCAGTGAGGCCAGATAGCCCACGCCAGACGGAGACCCAGTACTCCACGAGGAGGTGAGGACAATACACCACACATACTGCCAGTGAGGCCAGATAGCCCGTGCCGGGCTGAGACCCAGTACCCCACGAGGAGGTGAGGACAATACACCACACATACTGCCAGTGAAGATAGAAAGCCCGTGCCGGGCTGTGACCCAGTACCCCACGAGGAGGTGAGGACAATACACCACACATACTGCCATTGAGGCCAGATAGCCCACGCTGGACTGAGACCCAGTACCCCACGAGGC
This sequence comes from Ambystoma mexicanum, assembly GCF_040938575.1. Lineage (NCBI taxonomy): Eukaryota > Metazoa > Chordata > Amphibia > Caudata > Ambystomatidae > Ambystoma > Ambystoma mexicanum. Next base: position 29,294,438 of record NC_090927.1, read on the forward strand.
GGTAAGGACAATACACCACACATACTTCCAGTGAGGCCAGATAGCCCACGCCGGGCTGAGACCCAGTACCCCACGAGGCAGTGAGGACATTACACCACACATACTGCCAGTGAGGTCGCATAGCCCGTGCCGGGCTGAGACCCAGTACTCCATGAGGAGGTGAGGACAATACACCACACATACTGCCAGTGAGGCCGGATAGCTCACGCAGGGCTGAGACCCAGTACCCCACGAGGAGGTGAGGACAATGCACAACACATACTGCCAGTGAGGCCAGATAGCCCGTGCCAGGCTGAGACCGAGTGCCTCATGAGGAGGTGAGGACAATACACCACACATACTGCCAGTCAGGCCAGATAGCCCGTGCCAGGCTGAGACCCAGTACCCCACGAGGAGGTGAGGACAATACACCACACATACTGCCAGTGAGGGCAGATAGCCCACGCCGGGCTGAGACCCAGTACCCCACGAGGCCGTGAGGACAATACACCACACATACTGCCAGTGAGGCCAGATAGCCCACGCCGGGCTGAGACCCAGTACCCCACGAGGCGGTGAGGACAATACACCACACATACTGCCAATGAGGTCAGATAGCCGGTGCCAGGCTGAGACCCAGTACCCCGCGAGGAGGTGAGGACAATGAACCACACATACTGCCAGTGAGGTCAGATAGCCGGTGCCAGGCTGAGACCCAGTACCCCGCGAGGAGGTGAGGACAATACACCACACATACTGCCAGTGATGCCGGATAGCCGGTGCCAGGCTGAGACCCAGTACCCCACGAGGAGGTGAGGACAATACACCACACATACTGCCAGTGAGGCCGGATAGCCCGTGCCAGGCTGAGACCCAGTACCCCACGAGGAGGTGAGGACAATACACCACACATACTGCCAGTGAGGGCAGATAGCCCACGCCGGGCTGAGACCCAGTACCCCACGAGACGGTGAGGACAATACACCACACATACTGCCAGGGCGGCCAAATAGCCCACGCCGGGCTGAGACCCAGTACCACACGAGGAGGTGAGGACAATACACCACACATACTGCCAGTGAGGCCGGAGAGCCCGTGCCAGGCTGAGACCCAGTACCCCACGAGGAGGTGAGGACCCCCACGAGGAGGTGAGGACAATACACCACACATACTGCCAGTGAGGCCGGATAGCCCGTGCCAGGCTGAGACCCAGTACCCCACGAGGAGGTGAGGACCCCCACGAGGAGGTGAGGACAATACACCACACATACTGCCACTGAGGCCAGATAGCCCACGCCGTGCTGAGACCCAGTACCCCACGAGGCGGTGAGGACAATACACCACACATACTGCCAGTGAGGCCAGATAGCCCACGCCAGATTCATACCCAGTGCCCCACGAGGCGGTGAGGACAAAACACCACACATACTGCCAGTGAGGCTGGATAGCCCACGCCGGGCTGAGACCCAGGACCCCACGAGGGGGTGAGGACAATAGACCACACATACTGCCAGTGAGGCCAGATAGCCCGTGCCAGGCTGAGACACAGTACCCCACAAGGAGGTGAGGACACTACACCACACATACGGCCAGTGAGGCCGGATAGCCCGTGCCAGGCTGAGACCCAGTACCCCACAAGGAGGTGAGGACAATACACCACACATACTGCCAGTGAGGCCAGATAGCCTGTGCCAGACGGAGACCTAGTACCCCACAAGGAGGTGAGGACAATACACCACACATACTGCCAGTGATGCCGGATAGCCGGTGCCAGGCTGAGACCCAGTACCCCACGAGGAGGTGAGGACAATACACCACACATACTGCCAGTGAGGCCGGATAGCCCGTGCCAGGCTGAGACCCAGTACCCCACGAGGAGGTGAGGACAATACACCACACATACTGCCAGTGAGGGCAGATAGCCCACGCCGGGCTGAGACCCAGTACCCCACGAGACGGTGAGGACAATACACCACACATACTGCCAGGGCGGCCAAATAGCCCAGGCCGGGCTGAGACCCAGTACCACACGAGGAGGTGAGGACAATACACCACACATACTGCCAGTGAGGCCGGAGAGCCCGTGCCAGGCTGAGACCCAGTACCCCACGAGGAGGTGAGGACCCCCACGAGGAGGTGAGGACAATACACCACACATACTGCCAGTGAGGCCGGATAGCCCGTGCCAGGCTGAGACCCAGAACCCCACGAGGAGGTGAGGACCCCCACGAGGAGGTGAGGACAATACACCACACATACTGCCACTGAGGCCAGATAGCCCACGCCGTGCTGAGACCCAGTACCCCACGAGGCGGTGAGGACAATACACCACACATACTGCCAGTGAGGCCAGATAGCCCACGCCAGACTCATACCCAGTGCCCCACGAGGCGGTGAGGACAAAACACCACACATACTGCCAGTGAGGCTGGATAGCCCACGCCGGGCTGAGACCCAGGACCCCACGAGGGGGTGAGGACAATAGACCACACATACTGCCAGTGAGGCCAGATAGCCCGTGCCAGGCTGAGACACAGTACCCCACAAGGAGGTGAGGACACTACACCACACATACGGCCAGTGAGGCTGGATAGCCCGTGCCAGGCTGAGACCCAGTACCCCACAAGGAGGTGAGGACAATACACCACACATACTGCCAGTGAGGCCAGATAGCCTGTGCCAGACGGAGACCTAGTACCCCACAAGGAGGTGAGGACAATACACCACACATACTGCCAGTGAGGCCAGATAGCCCGTGCCAGGCTGAGACCCAGTACCCCATGAGGAGGTGAGAACAATACACCACACATACTGCCAGTGAGGCTGGATAGCCCGTGCCAGGCTGAGACCCAGTACCATATGAGGAGCTGAGGACAATACACCACACATACTGCCAGTGAGGCCAGATAGCCTATGCCAGGCGATGACCTAGTACCCCACGAGGAGGTGAGGACAATACACCACACATACTGCAAGTGAGCCCAGTTAGCCCGTGCCAGGCTGAGACCCAGTACCCCATGAGGAGGTGAGGAAAATACACCACACATACGGCCAGTGAGGCCGGATAGCCCACGCCGGGCTGAGACCCAGTACCCCACGAGGAGGTGAGGACAATACTCCACACATACTGCCAGTGAGGCCAGATAGCCCACGCCGGGCTGAGACCCAGTACCCCATGAGGCGGTGAGGACAATACACCACACATACTGCCAGTGAGGCCAGATAGCCCACGCCGGGCTGATACCCAGTACCCCACTAGGCGGTGAGGACAATACACCACACATACTGCCATTGAGGCCGGATAGCCCACGCTGGGCTGAGACCCAGTACCCCACGAGGAGGTGAGGACAATACACCACACATACTGCCAGTGAGGCCAGATAGCCCACGCCAGGCTGAGACCCAGTACCCCACGAGGAGGTGAGGACAATACATCACACATACTGCCAGTGAGGCCAGATAGCCCGTGCCAGATGGAGACCTAGTACCCCACGAGGAGGTGAGGACAATACACCACAAATACTGCCAGTGAGGCTGGATAGCCCGTGCCAGGCTGATACCCAGTACCCCACGAGGAGTTGAGGACAATACACCACACATACTGCCAGTGAGGCCAGATAGCCTATGCCAGGCGATGACCTAGTACCCCACGAGGAGGTGAGGACAATACACCACACATACTGCAAGTGAGCCCAGATAGCCTGTGCCAGGCTGAGACCCAGTACCCCATGAGGAGGTAAGGTAAATACACCACACATACGGCCAGTGAGGCCGGATAGCCCACGCCGGGCTGAGACCCAGTACCCCACGAGGAGGTGAGGACAATACAATACACACATACTGCCAGTGATGCCGGATAGCCCGCGCCAGGCTGAGACCCAGTACCCCACGAAAGGTGAGGACAATACACCACACATACTGCCAGTGAGGCCAGATAGCCCACGCCGGGCTGTAACCCAGTACCCCATGAGGCGGTGAGGACAATACACCACACATACTGCCAGTGAGGCCGGATAGCCCGTGCCAGGCTGAGACCCAGTACCCCACTAGGCGGTGAGGACAATACACCACACATACTGCCAGTGAGGCCAGATAGCCCACGCCGGGCTGAGACCCAGTACCCCATGAGGCGGTGAGGACAATACACCACACATACTGCCAGTGAGGCCAGATAGCCCACGCAGGGCTGATGCCCAGTACCCCACGAGGCGGTGAGGACAATACACCACACATACTGCCAGTGAGGCCGGATAGCCCACGCCGGGCTGAGACCCAGTATCCCACGAGGAGGTGAGGACAATACACCACACATACTGCCAGTGAGGCCAGATAGCCTGTGCCAGGCTGAGACCCAGTACCCCACGAGGAGGTGAAGACAATACACCACACATACTGCCAGTGAGGCCAGATAGCCCGTGCCAGGCTGAGACCCAGTACCCCACGAGGAGGTGAGGACAATACACCACACATACTGCCAGTGAGGCCAGATAGCCCGTGTCAGACGGAGACCCAGTACCCCACGAGGAGGTGAGGACAATACACCACACATACTGCCAGTGAGGCCAGATAGCCCGTGCCGGGCTGTGACCCAGCACCCCACGAGGAGGTGAGGACAATACACCACACATACTGCCAGTGAGGCCGGATAGCCCACGCCGGGCTGAGACCCAGTACCCCACGAGGCGGTGAGGACAATACACCACACATACTGCCAGTGAGGCCAGATAGCGCACGCCGGGCTGAGACCCAGTACCCCACGAGGAGGTGAGGACAAAACACCACACATACTGCCAGTGAGGCCGGATAGCCCACGCCGGGCTGAGACCCAGTACCCCACGAGGAGGTGAGGACAATACAACACACACATACTGCCAGTGAGGCTAGATAGCCCGTTCCAGGCTGAGACACAGTACCCCACGAGGAGGTGAGGACAATACACCACACATACGGCCAGTGAGGCCGGATAGCCTGTGCCAGGCTGAGACCCAGTACCCCACGAGAGGTGAGGACAATAAGTCACACATACTGCCAGTGAGGCCAGATAGCCCGTTCCAGGCTGAGACACAGTACCCCACGAGGAGGTGAGGACAATACACCACACATACGGCCAGTGAGGCCGGATAGCCTGGGCCAGGCTGAGACCCAGTACCCTATGAGGGGGTGAAGAAAATTCACCACACATACGGCCAGTGAGGCCAGATAGCCCACGCTGAACCGAGACCCAGTACCCCATGAGGAGGTGAGGACAATACACCACACATACTGCCACTGAGGCCAGATAGCCCACGCCGTGCTGAGACCCAGTACCCCACGAGGCGGTGAGGACAATACACCACACATACTGCCAGTGAGGCCAGATAGCCCACGCCAGGCTCATACCCAGTACCCCACGAGACAGTGAGGACAATACACCACACATACTGCCAGTGAGGCCGGATAGCCCACGCCGGGCTGAGACCCAGTACCCCACGAGGAGGTGAGGACAATACACCACACATACTGCCAGTGAGGCCAGATAGCCCACGCCAGGCTGAGACCCAGGACCCCACGAGGGGGTGAGGACAATAGACCACTCATACTGCCAGTGAGGCCAGATAGCCCGTGCCAGGCTGAGACACAGTACCCCACAAGGAGGTGAGGACACTACACCACACATACGGCCAGTGAGGCCGGATAGCCCGTGCCAGGCTGAGACCCAGTACCCCACAAGGAGGTGAAGACAATACACCACACATACTGCCAGTGAGGCCAGATAGCCTGTGCCAGACGGAGACCTAGTACCCCACGAGGAGGTGAGGACAATACACCACACATACTGCCAGTGAGGCCAGATAGCCCGTGCCAGGCTGAGACCCAGTACCCCATGAGGAGGTGAGAACAATACACCACACATACTGCCAGTGAGGCTGGATAGCCCGTGCCAGGCTGAGACCCAATACCATATGAGGAGCTGAGGACAATACACCACACATACTGCCAGTGAGGCCAGATAGCCTATGCCAGGCGATGACCTAGTACCCCACGAGGAGGTGAGGACAATACACCACACATACTGCAAGTGAGCCCAGATAGCCCGCGCCAGACGGAGACCCAGTACTCCACGAGGAGGTGAGGACAATACACCACACATACTGCCAGTGAGGCCAGATAGCCCGTGCCGGGCTGAGACCCAGTACCCCACGAGGAGGTGAGGACAATACACCACACATACTGCCAGTGAAGATAGATAGCCCGTGCCGGGCTGTGACCCAGTACCCCACGAGGAGGTGAGGACAATACACCACAGATACTGCCATTGAGGCCAGATAGCCCACGCTGGACTGAGACCCAGTACCCCACGAGGCGGTAAGGACAATACACCACACATACTTCCAGTGAGGCCAGATAGCCCACGCCGGGTTGAGACCCAGTACCGCACGAGGCAGTGAGGACATTACACCACACATACTGCCAGTGAGGTCGCATAGCCCGTGCCGGGCTGAGACCCAGTACCCCATGAGGAGGTGAGGACAATGCACAACACATACTGCCAGTGAGGCCAGATAGCACGTGCCAGGCTGAGACCGAGTGCCTCATGAGGAGGTGAGGACAATACACCACACATACTGCCAGTCAGGCCAGATAGCCCGTGCCAGGCTGAGACCCAGTACCCCACGAGGAGGTGAGGACAATACACCACACATACTGCCAGTGAGGGCAGATAGCCCACGCCGGGCTGAGACCCAGTACCCCACGAGGCCGTGAGGACAATACACCACACATACTGCCAGTGAGGCCAGATAGCCCACGCCGGGCTGAGACCCAGTACCCCACGAGGTGGTGAGGACAATACACCACACATACTGCCAATGAGGTCAGATAGCCGGTGCCAGGCTGAGACCCAGTACCCCGCGAGGAGGTGAGGACAATACACCACACATACTGCCAGTGATGCCGGATAGCCGGTGCCAGGCTGAGACCCAGTACCCCACGAGGAGGTGAGGACAATACACCACACATACTGCCAGTGAGGCCGGATAGCCCGTGCCAGGCTGAGACCCAGTACCCCACGAGGAGGTGAGGACAATACACCACACATACTGCCAGTGAGGCCGGATAGCCCGTGCCAGGCTGAGACCCAGTACCCCACGAGGAGGTGAGGACAATACACTACACATACTTCCAGTGAGGCTGGATAGCCCGTGCCAGGTTGAGACCCAGTACCGCACGAGGAGGTGAGGACAATACACTACACATACTGCCAGTGAGGCCGGATAGCCCATGCCAGGCTGAGACACAGTACCCCACGAGGAGGTGAGGACAATACACCACACATACTGCCAGTGAGGCCAGATAGCCTACGCTGTGCTGAGACCCAGTACCCCACGAGGAGGAGAGGACAATACACCACACATACTGCCATTGAGGCTGGATAGCCAATGCCAGGCTGAGACCTATTAGGCAGAAACCTGTGCAGTTCCCTTAGGGACCACTGCAAAAGATTTAAGACTACAGGTGTTGGCAGTAAACCCACTTGGTAGCAGTCTGTACCACCCAGATTTACCTGGTAGCTGTGGCTGAGCAGTCAGACTTCCCTCAAGAAGAGTTAGGCAGTATGCAGAGTATACACAATAGGCACTCAACTACAACAATACAAGCAAACACTGACCAGAGCTTTGGTATCAAAGTATATAATTATTTATTTAAAAACACACTGTTGAAAACACTCCAGCACTCTTATTGTAAAATATTCTAAACACAGTTACTATTATAATATATACACCACCCATTTTTCCTTATCAGATAAGTCACTGTAAAACACCACTTATTTTCATACAGAGGTGAGCGCTTAACTAGATGGCACTCCAATAGGTTTGTGAGAAAGGGAGGGAAAAAGACAGAATATAGAAAGGTACACCACTCTAAGATTCAGGCACAATGTTAGCAAGGCAGAAGAGCAAAAGTCACTGGTGAGCCAAAGTACAAAGGCTGGGCCCACTCTTAGAGAGAGCAGAGCACAAATGCGCCCAAGATCACACAGTTACACTAGGCTTAGAAAGTCTTGAAGAGGGTTCAAAAATAGTTTAGAGAGGCTTAGGAAAGTTTAGCCAGGGTGTCCCAGGCTAACCCAGGTTCGAAAGTCGGGGGCTAAATGTACCCCGTACAGTCGGTAGCAAGGGAAGCCAGGCGGGACACGGTACCTTAAGTGGGAAGGATCCTCCAGCGGTGGCAGTTATTCCTGGTAGTGGGTGCAAGTTGCGTCTTCGTCCAGGGGAAGAGAAGATCTCGACTTGGAGGAAAGATGAAGGTCGTTGCACTACCAGGGCAGAAACCACCCGTGGAGTTTTCCTGTTAAAGGTGGTACCTTTGTTTCGCGGTCGTGGTAAAACGTGGTATCCCGGTTGCCGGGGTGCTTGGCACAGGCAAGGCAGCCACGAGGTACGTTGGGAAGGCGAAAAGACGGTGAAACTGGTTATCCCCACCAGTCAAAGGAAGAAGACTCTCCGGCGGGAGATCTCTTCTGTCGTTGGGAAAAAGTGGTGAGACGGTCCAGCACGGCTCCACCGGTAGTGGTGTCGTGGCAGGTCGGCTCAGCTTCTCCCTCGACGGATTCTTAGGTCCTGTGGCGACTTCTGAAGTTCCAGTCCCCAAAGCCCTGCTTTTATGCAGCAAACCCCCATTCACTCAGCCTAGCCAATCAGGATGGAGTGCGACTTGAGTTGCCTAGGCAACTCAGTCCAGGGTGCCTAAATTTCCCTCCACCCCTCCTAAGTACCCCAGACATAGTGGCACCACTTTGGAGGGCTTCTGTGGAGAAGCCCGCCAGAAAGTGGAACAAAGGGCTCGACTTGGGTTGGAGTCACAGAAGAGAACACAAACGCCATTTTAGAATCAAGTTTTGGCAAAAAATACCAACCGGAGAATTAATATTAATTAAATAAACCGGCGGTATGTTCGAGGCTACCGTAAATAATTAAATAAAGATAGTAGCTTAAAACAATGGGAAATCCCATAGGAAAATATTCGCGGTTGAATATAAAAAGTAGTATCCACTGCCACCAGCCAAAACTCGATCAGGGGGGACGGAGACGTGCCCCCTCGACTAACAGACCCTGGGGCAATCTAACTGCCCCAGCCAGTACGCCCACAATATGATGGTTTATACTGGTTCTGTTCAGAATTTAAGACTAGTAAAGTCAATGGTGACTTTACATGCCCTGGGAGACAGTAGTCAGTCCCAGGGTATGGAGTCTATACTGGGGGGTCACTATGACACCCCTGTGTCACTGCACTGAGGGTGCTGTGTAACACACATCACAAAAACACATGAAGCCCTATGGAGTAAAAGACCCCATAGCCCATTAAACACTTCTAGATTCAAAGAAACACACTCAAATCATGTCCAAGAGTGAGGGTAAAAGAGTCTCACTCTTGGCAGGAGAAAAAAATAAACCCCAGAAAATCCAGCAAAGCTGCTGGGGGACTCACTAGGTTAGGAAATTCAGCCTAAACAGAGAATTCTCCCTAACAGACCCAGTACCCTACGAGGGGGTGAGGACAATACACCACACATACTGCCAGTGAGGCTGGATAGCCCGTGCCAGGCTGAGACCCAGTACCCCACGAGGAGGTGAGGACAATACACCACACATACTGCCAGTGAGGCCGGATAGCCCACGCCGCGCTGAGACCCAGTACCCCACTAGGAGTGGAGGACAATACACCACACATACTGCCAGTGAGACTGGATAGCCAACGCCAGGCTGAGACCCAGTACCCCACGAGGCGGTAAGGACAATACACCACACATACTGCCAGTGAGGCTGGATAGCCCATGCCGGGCTGAGACCCAGTACCCCACGAGGAGGTGAGGACAATACACCACACATACTGCCAGTGAGGCCGGATAGCCCGTGCTAGGCTGAGACCCAGTACCCCACGAGGAGGTGAGGACAATACACCACACATACTGCCTGTGAGGCCGGATAGCCCGTGCCAGGCTAAGACCCAGTATCCCACGAGGAGGTGAGGACAATACACCACACATACTGCCAGTGAGGCCGGATAGCCCTTGCCAGGCTGAGACCCAGTACCCCACAAGGAGGTGAGGACAATACACCACACATACTGCCAGTGAGGCCGGATAGCCCGTGCCAGGCTGAGACCCAGTACCCCACGAGGAGGTGAGGACAATACACCACACATACTGCCAGTGAGGTCGGATAGCCCACGCCGCCTGAGACCCAGTGCCCCACAAGGAGGGGAGGATAATACACCACACATACTGTCAGTGAGGCTGGATAACCAACGCCAGGCTGAGACCCAGTACTCCACGAGGGGATGAGGACAATACACCACACATACTGCCAGTGAGGCCGGATAGCCCGTGCCAGGCTGAGACCCAGTACCCCACGAGGAGGTGAGGACAATACAACACACACATACAGCCAGTGAGGCCGGATAGCCCACGCCGGGCTGTGACCCAGTACCCCACGAGAGGTGAGGACAATACACCACACATACTGCCAGTGAGGCCAGATAGCCCACGCCGGGTTGATACCCAGTACCCCAAGAGGCGGTAAGGACAATACACCACACATACTGCCAGTGAGGCCGGATATCCCACGCCGGGCTGAGACCCAGTACCCCACGAGGAGGTGAGGACAATACACCACACATACTGCCAGTGAGGCCAGATAGCCCACGCCGGGCTGAGACCCAGTACCCCATGAGGCGGTGAGGACAATACACCACACATACTGCCAGTGAGGCCAGATAGCCCACGCCGGGCTGATACCCAGTACCCCACGAGGCGGTAAGGACAATACACCACACATACTGCCAGTGAGGCCGGAAAGCCCACGCCGGGCTGAGACCCAGTACCCCACGAGGAGGTGAGGACAATACACCACACATACTGCCAGTGAGGCCAGATAGCCCGCGCCAGGCTAAGACCCAGTCCCCCACGAGGAGGTGAGGACAATACACCACACATACTGCCAGTGAGGCCAGATAGCCCACGCCAGACGGAGACCCAGTACTCCACGAGGAGGTGAGGACAATACACCACACATACTGCCAGTGAGGCCAGATAGCCCGTGCCGGGCTGAGACCCAGTACCCCACGAGGAGGTGAGGACAATACACCACACATACTGCCAGTGAAGATAGAAAGCCCGTGCCGGGCTGTGACCCAGTACCCCACGAGGAGGTGAGGACAATACACCACACATACTGCCATTGAGGCCAGATAGCCCACGCTGGACTGAGACCCAGTACCCCACGAGGCGGTAAGGACAATACACCACACATACTTCCAGTGAGGCCAGATAGCCCACGCCGGGCTGAGACCCAGTACCCCACGAGGCAGTGAGGACATTACACCACACATACTGCCAGTGAGGTCGCATAGCCCGTGCCGGGCTGAGACCCAGTACTCCATGAGGAGGTGAGGACAATACACCACACATACTGCCAGTGAGGCCGGATAGCTCACGCAGGGCTGAGACCCAGTACCCCACGAGGAGGTGAGGACAATGCACAACACATACTGCCAGTGAGGCCAGATAGCCCGTGCCAGGCTGAGACCGAGTGCCTCATGAGGAGGTGAGGACAATACACCACACATACTGCCAGTCAGGCCAGATAGCCCGTGCCAGGCTGAGACCCAGTACCCCACGAGGAGGTGAGGACAATACACCACACATACTGCCAGTGAGGGCAGATAGCCCACGCCGGGCTGAGACCCAGTACCCCACGAGGCCGTGAGGACAATACACCACACATACTGCCAGTGAGGCCAGATAGCCCACGCCGGGCTGAGACCCAGTACCCCACGAGGCGGTGAGGACAATACACCACACATACTGCCAATGAGGTCAGATAGCCGGTGCCAGGCTGAGACCCAGTACCCCGCGAGGAGGTGAGGACAATGAACCACACATACTGCCAGTGAGGTCAGATAGCCGGTGCCAGGCTGAGACCCAGTACCCCGCGAGGAGGTGAGGACAATACACCACACATACTGCCAGTGATGCCGGATAGCCGGTGCCAGGCTGAGACCCAGTACCCCACGAGGAGGTGAGGACAATACACCACACATACTGCCAGTGAGGCCGGATAGCCCGTGCCAGGCTGAGACCCAGTACCCCACGAGGAGGTGAGGACAATACACCACACATACTGCCAGTGAGGGCAGATAGCCCACGCCGGGCTGAGACCCAGTACCCCACGAGACGGTGAGGACAATACACCACACATACTGCCAGGGCGGCCAAATAGCCCACGCCGGGCTGAGACCCAGTACCACACGAGGAGGTGAGGACAATACACCACACATACTGCCAGTGAGGCCGGAGAGCCCGTGCCAGGCTGAGACCCAGTACCCCACGAGGAGGTGAGGACCCCCACGAGGAGGTGAGGACAATACACCACACATACTGCCAGTGAGGCCGGATAGCCCGTGCCAGGCTGAGACCCAGTACCCCACGAGGAGGTGAGGACCCCCACGAGGAGGTGAGGACAATACACCACACATACTGCCACTGAGGCCAGATAGCCCACGCCGTGCTGAGACCCAGTACCCCACGAGGCGGTGAGGACAATACACCACACATACTGCCAGTGAGGCCAGATAGCCCACGCCAGATTCATACCCAGTGCCCCACGAGGCGGTGAGGACAAAACACCACACATACTGCCAGTGAGGCTGGATAGCCCACGCCGGGCTGAGACCCAGGACCCCACGAGGGGGTGAGGACAATAGACCACACATACTGCCAGTGAGGCCAGATAGCCCGTGCCAGGCTGAGACACAGTACCCCACAAGGAGGTGAGGACACTACACCACACATACGGCCAGTGAGGCCGGATAGCCCGTGCCAGGCTGAGACCCAGTACCCCACAAGGAGGTGAGGACAATACACCACACATACTGCCAGTGAGGCCAGATAGCCTGTGCCAGACGGAGACCTAGTACCCCACAAGGAGGTGAGGACAATACACCACACATACTGCCAGTGATGCCGGATAGCCGGTGCCAGGCTGAGACCCAGTACCCCACGAGGAGGTGAGGACAATACACCACACATACTGCCAGTGAGGCCGGATAGCCCGTGCCAGGCTGAGACCCAGTACCCCACGAGGAGGTGAGGACAATACACCACACATACTGCCAGTGAGGGCAGATAGCCCACGCCGGGCTGAGACCCAGTACCCCACGAGACGGTGAGGACAATACACCACACATACTGCCAGGGCGGCCAAATAGCCCAGGCCGGGCTGAGACCCAGTACCACACGAGGAGGTGAGGACAATACACCACACATACTGCCAGTGAGGCCGGAGAGCCCGTGCCAGGCTGAGACCCAGTACCCCACGAGGAGGTGAGGACCCCCACGAGGAGGTGAGGACAATACACCACACATACTGCCAGTGAGGCCGGATAGCCCGTGCCAGGCTGAGACCCAGAACCCCACGAGGAGGTGAGGACCCCCACGAGGAGGTGAGGACAATACACCACACATACTGCCACTGAGGCCAGATAGCCCACGCCGTGCTGAGACCCAGTACCCCACGAGGCGGTGAGGACAATACACCACACATACTGCCAGTGAGGCCAGATAGCCCACGCCAGACTCATACCCAGTGCCCCACGAGGCGGTGAGGACAAAACACCACACATACTGCCAGTGAGGCTGGATAGCCCACGCCGGGCTGAGACCCAGGACCCCACGAGGGGGTGAGGACAATAGACCACACATACTGCCAGTGAGGCCAGATAGCCCTTGCCAGGCTGAGACACAGTACCCCACAAGGAGGTGAGGACACTACACCACACATACGGCCAGTGAGGCTGGATAGCCCGTGCCAGGCTGAGACCCAGTACCCCACAAGGAGGTGATGACAATACACCACACATACTGCCAGTGAGGCCAGATAGCCTGTGCCAGACGGAGACCTAGTACCCCACAAGGAGGTGAGGACAATACACCACACATACTGCCAGTGAGGCCAGATAGCCCGTGCCAGGCTGAGACCCAGTACCCCATGAGGAGGTGAGAACAATACACCACACATACTGCCAGTGAGGCTGGATAGCCCGTGCCAGGCTGAGACCCAGTACCATATGAGGAGCTGAGGACAATACACCACACATACTGCCAGTGAGGCCAGATAGCCTATGCCAGGCGATGACCTAGTACCCCACGAGGAGGTGAGGACAATACACCACACATACTGCAAGTGAGCCCAGTTAGCCCGTGCCAGGCTGAGACCCAGTACCCCATGAGGAGGTGAGGAAAATACACCACACATACGGCCAGTGAGGCCGGATAGCCCACGCCGGGCTGAGACCCAGTACCCCACGAGGAGGTGAGGACAATACTCCACACATACTGCCAGTGAGGCCAGATAGCCCACGCCGGGCTGAGACCCAGTACCCCATGAGGCGGTGAGGACAATACACCACACATACTGCCAGTGAGGCCAGATAGCCCACGCCGGGCTGATACCCAGTACCCCACTAGGCGGTGAGGACAATACACCACACATACTGCCATTGAGGCCGGATAGCCCACGCTGGGCTGAGACCCAGTACCCCACGAGGAGGTGAGGACAATACACCACACATACTGCCAGTGAGGCCAGATAGCCCACGCCAGGCTGAGACCCAGTACCCCACGAGGAGGTGAGGACAATACATCACACATACTGCCAGTGAGGCCAGATAGCCCGTGCCAGATGGAGACCTAGTACCCCACGAGGAGGTGAGGACAATACACCACAAATACTGCCAGTGAGGCTGGATAGCCCGTGCCAGGCTGATACCCAGTACCCCACGAGGAGTTGAGGACAATACACCACACATACTGCCAGTGAGGCCAGATAGCCTATGCCAGGCGATGACCTAGTACCCCACGAGGAGGTGAGGACAATACACCACACATACTGCAAGTGAGCCCAGATAGCCTGTGCCAGGCTGAGACCCAGTACCCCATGAGGAGGTAAGGTAAATACACCACACATACGGCCAGTGAGGCCGGATAGCCCACGCCGGGCTGAGACCCAGTACCCCACGAGGAGGTGAGGACAATACAATACACACATACTGCCAGTGATGCCGGATAGCCCGCGCCAGGCTGAGACCCAGTACCCCACGAAAGGTGAGGACAATACACCACACATACTGCCAGTGAGGCCAGATAGCCCACGCCGGGCTGTAACCCAGTACCCCATGAGGCGGTGAGGACAATACACCACACATACTGCCAGTGAGGCCGGATAGCCCGTGCCAGGCTGAGACCCAGTACCCCACTAGGCGGTGAGGACAATACACCACACATACTGCCAGTGAGGCCAGATAGCCCACGCCGGGCTGAGACCCAGTACCCCATGAGGCGGTGAGGACAATACACCACACATACTGCCAGTGAGGCCAGATAGCCCACGCAGGGCTGATGCCCAGTACCCCACGAGGCGGTGAGGACAATACACCACACATACTGCCAGTGAGGCCGGATAGCCCACGCCGGGCTGAGACCCAGTATCCCACGAGGAGGTGAGGACAATACACCACACATACTGCCAGTGAGGCCAGATAGCCTGTGCCAGGCTGAGACCCAGTACCCCACGAGGAGGTGAAGACAATACACCACACATACTGCCAGTGAGGCCAGATAGCCCGTGCCAGGCTGAGACCCAGTACCCCACGAGGAGGTGAGGACAATACACCACACATACTGCCAGTGAGGCCAGATAGCCCGTGTCAGACGGAGACCCAGTACCCCACGAGGAGGTGAGGACAATACACCACACATACTGCCAGTGAGGCCAGATAGCCCGTGCCGGGCTGTGACCCAGCACCCCACGAGGAGGTGAGGACAATACACCACACATACTGCCAGTGAGGCCGGATAGCCCACGCCGGGCTGAGACCCAGTACCCCACGAGGCGGTGAGGACAATACACCACACATACTGCCAGTGAGGCCAGATAGCCCACGCCGGGCTGAGACCCAGTACCCCACGAGGAGGTGAGGACAAAACACCACACATACTGCCAGTGAGGCCGGATAGCCCACGCCGGGCTGAGACCCAGTACCCCACGAGGAGGTGAGGACAATACAACACACACATACTGCCAGTGAGGCTAGATAGCCCGTTCCAGGCTGAGACACAGTACCCCACGAGGAGGTGAGGACAATACACCACACATACGGCCAGTGAGGCCGGATAGCCTGTGCCAGGCTGAGACCCAGTACCCCACGAGAGGTGAGGACAATAAGTCACACATACTGCCAGTGAGGCCAGATAGCCCGTTCCAGGCTGAGACACAGTACCCCACGAGGAGGTGAGGACAATACACCACACATACGGCCAGTGAGGCCGGATAGCCTGGGCCAGGCTGAGACCCAGTACCCTATGAGGGGGTGAAGAAAATTCACCACACATACGGCCAGTGAGGCCAGATAGCCCACGCTGAACCGAGACCCAGTACCCCATGAGGAGGTGAGGACAATACACCACACATACTGCCACTGAGGCCAGATAGCCCACGCCGTGCTGAGACCCAGTACCCCACGAGGCGGTGAGGACAATACACCACACATACTGCCAGTGAGGCCAGATAGCCCACGCCAGGCTCATACCCAGTACCCCACGAGACAGTGAGGACAATACACCACACATACTGCCAGTGAGGCCGGATAGCCCACGCCGGGCTGAGACCCAGTACCCCACGAGGAGGTGAGGACAATACACCACACATACTGCCAGTGAGGCCAGATAGCCCACGCCAGGCTGAGACCCAGGACCCCACGAGGGGGTGAGGACAATAGACCACTCATACTGCCAGTGAGGCCAGATAGCCCGTGCCAGGCTGAGACACAGTACCCCACAAGGAGGTGAGGACACTACACCACACATACGGCCAGTGAGGCCGGATAGCCCGTGCCAGGCTGAGACCCAGTACCCCACAAGGAGGTGAAGACAATACACCACACATACTGCCAGTGAGGCCAGATAGCCTGTGCCAGACGGAGACCTAGTACCCCACGAGGAGGTGAGGACAATACACCACACATACTGCCAGTGAGGCCAGATAGCCCGTGCCAGGCTGAGACCCAGTACCCCATGAGGAGGTGAGAACAATACACCACACATACTGCCAGTGAGGCTGGATAGCCCGTGCCAGGCTGAGACCCAATACAATATGAGGAGCTGAGGACAATACACCACACATACTGCCAGTGAGGCCAGATAGCCTATGCCAGGCGATGACCTAGTACCCCACGAGGAGGTGAGGACAATACACCACACATACTGCAAGTGAGCCCAGATAGCCCGCGCCAGACGGAGACCCAGTACTCCACGAGGAGGTGAGGACAATACACCACACATACTGCCAGTGAGGCCAGATAGCCCGTGCCGGGCTGAGACCCAGTACCCCACGAGGAGGTGAGGACAATACACCACACATACTGCCAGTGAAGATAGATAGCCCGTGCCGGGCTGTGACCCAGTACCCCACGAGGAGGTGAGGACAATACACCACAGATACTGCCATTGAGGCCAGATAGCCCACGCTGGACTGAGACCCAGTACCCCACGAGGCGGTAAGGACAATACACCACACATACTTCCAGTGAGGCCAGATAGCCCACGCCGGGTTGAGACCCAGTACCGCACGAGGCAGTGAGGACATTACACCACACATACTGCCAGTGAGGTCGCATAGCCCGTGCCGGGCTGAGACCCAGTACCCCATGAGGAGGTGAGGACAATGCACAACACATACTGCCAGTGAGGCCAGATAGCACGTGCCAGGCTGAGACCGAGTGCCTCATGAGGAGGTGAGGACAATACACCACACATACTGCCAGTCAGGCCAGATAGCCCGTGCCAGGCTGAGACCCAGTACCCCACGAGGAGGTGAGGACAATACACCACACATACTGCCAGTGAGGGCAGATAGCCCACGCCGGGCTGAGACCCAGTACCCCACGAGGCCGTGAGGACAATACACCACACATACTGCCAGTGAGGCCAGATAGCCCACGCCGGGCTGAGACCCAGTACCCCACGAGGTGGTGAGGACAATACACCACACATACTGCCAATGAGGTCAGATAGCCGGTGCCAGGCTGAGACCCAGTACCCCGCGAGGAGGTGAGGACAATACACCACACATATTGCCAGTGATGCCGGATAGCCGGTGCCAGGCTGAGACCCAGTACCCCACGAGGAGGTGAGGACAATACACCACACATACTGCCAGTGAGGCCGGATAGCCCGTGCCAGGCTGAGACCCAGTACCCCACGAGGAGGTGAGGACAATACACCACACATACTGCCAGTGAGGCCGGATAGCCCGTGCCAGGCTGAGACCCAGTACCCCACGAGGAGGTGAGGACAATACACTACACATACTTCCAGTGAGGCTGGATAGCCCGTGCCAGGTTGAGACCCAGTACCCCACGAGGAGGTGAGGACAATACACTACACATACTGCCAGTGAGGCCGGATAGCCCATGCCAGGCTGAGACACAGTACCCCACGAGGAGGTGAGGACAATACACCACACATACTGCCAGTGAGGCCAGATAGCCTACGCTGTGCTGAGACCCAGTACCCCACGAGGAGGAGAGGACAATACACCACACATACTGCCATTGAGGCTGGATAGCCAATGCCAGGCTGAGACCTATTAGGCAGAAACCTGTGCAGTTCCCTTAGGGACCACTGCAAAAGATTTAAGACTACAGGTGTTGGCAGTAAACCCACTTGGTAGCAGTCTGTACCACCCAGATTTACCTGGTAGCTGTGGCTGAGCAGTCAGACTTCCCTCAAGAAGAGTTAGGCAGTATGCAGAGTATACACAATAGGCACTCAACTACAACAATACAAGCAAACACTGACCAGAGCTTTGGTATCAAAGTATATAATTATTTATTTAAAAACACACTGTTGAAAACACTCCAGCACTCTTATTGTAAAATATTCTAAACACAGTTACTATTATAATATATACACCACCCATTTTTCCTTATCAGATAAGTCACTGTAAAACACCACTTATTTTCATACAGAGGTGAGCGCTTAACTAGATGGCACTCCAATAGGTTTGTGAGAAAGGGAGGGAAAAAGACAGAATATAGAAAGGTACACCACTCTAAGATTCAGGCACAATGTTAGCAAGGCAGAAGAGCAAAAGTCACTGGTGAGCCAAAGTCCAAAGGCTGGGCCCACTCTTAGAGAGAGCAGAGCACAAATGCGCCCAAGATCACACAGTTACACTAGGCTTAGAAAGTCTTGAAGAGGGTTCAAAAATAGTTTAGAGAGGCTTAGGAAAGTTTAGCCAGGGTGTCCCAGGCTAACCCAGGTTCGAAAGTCGGGGGCTAAATGTACCCCGTACAGTCGGTAGCAAGGGAAGCCAGGCGGGACACGGTACCTTAAGTGGGAAGGATCCTCCAGCGGTGGCAGTTATTCCTGGTAGTGGGTGCAAGTTGCGTCTTCGTCCAGGGGAAGAGAAGATCTCGACTTGGAGGAAAGATGAAGGTCGTTGCACTACCAGGGCAGAAACCACCCGTGGAGTTTTCCTGTTAAAGGTGGTACCTTTGTTTCGCGGTCGTGGTAAAACGTGGTATCCCGGTTGCCGGGGTGCTTGGCACAGGCAAGGCAGCCACGAGGTACGTTGGGAAGGCGAAAAGACGGTGAAACTGGTTATCCCCACCAGTCAAAGGAAGAAGACTCTCCGGCGGGAGATCTCTTCTGTCGTTGGGAAAAAGTGGTGAGACGGTCCAGCACGGCTCCACCGGTAGTGGTGTCGTGGCAGGTCGGCTCAGCTTCTCCCTCGACGGATTCTTAGGTCCTGTGGCGACTTCTGAAGTTCCAGTCCCCAAAGCCCTGCTTTTATGCAGCAAACCCCCATTCACTCAGCCTAGCCAATCAGGATGGAGTGCGACTTGAGTTGCCTAGGCAACTCAGTCCAGGGTGCCTAAATTTCCCTCCACCCCTCCTAAGTACCCCAGACATAGTGGCACCACTTTGGAGGGCTTCTGTGGAGAAGCCTGCCAGAAAGTGGAACAAAGGGCTCGACTTGGGTTGGAGTCACAGAAGAGAACACAAACGCCATTTTAGAATCAAGTTTTGGCAAAAAATACCAACCGGAGAATTAATATTAATTAAATAAACCGGCGGTATGTTCGAGGCTACCGTAAATAATTAAATAAAGATAGTAGCTTAAAACAATGGGAAATCCCATAGGAAAATATTCGCGGTTGAATATAAAAAGTAGTATCCACTGCCACCAGCCAAAACTCGATCAGGGGGGACGGAGACGTGCCCCCTCGACTAACAGACCCTGGGGCAATCTAACTGCCCCAGCCAGTACGCCCACAATATGATGGTTTATACTGGTTCTGTTCAGAATTTAAGACTAGTAAAGTCAATGGTGACTTTACATGCCCTGGGAGACAGTAGTCAGTCCCAGGGTATGGAGTCTATACTGGGGGGTCACTATGACACCCCTGTGTCACTGCACTGAGGGTGCTGTGTAACACACATCACAAAAACACATGAAGCCCTATGGAGTAAAAGACCCCATAGCCCATTAAACACTTCTAGATTCAAAGAAACACACTCAAATCATGTCCAAGAGTGAGGGTAAAAGAGTCTCACTCTTGGCAGGAGAAAAAAATAAACCCCAGAAAATCCAGCAAAGCTGCTGGGGGACTCACTAGGTTAGGAAATTCAGCCTAAACAGAGAATTCTCCCTAACAGACCCAGTACCCTACGAGGGGGTGAGGACAATACACCATACATACTGCCAGTGAGGCTGGATAGCCCGTGCCAGGCTGAGACCCAGTACCCCACGAGGAGGTGAGGACAATACACCACACATACTGCCAGTGAGGCCGGATAGCCCACGCCGCGCTGAGACCCAGTACCCCACTAGGAGTGGAGGACAATACACCACACATACTGCCAGTGAGACTGGATAGCCAACGCCAGGCTGAGACCCAGTACCCCACGAGGCGGTAAGGACAATACACCACACATACTGCCAGTGAGGCTGGATAGCCCATGCCGGGCTGAGACCCAGTACCCCACGAGGAGGTGAGGACAATACACCACACATACTGCCAGTGAGGCCGGATAGCCCGTGCTAGGCTGAGACCCAGTACCCCACGAGGAGGTGAGGACAATACACCACACATACTGCCTGTGAGGCCGGATAGCCCGTGCCAGGCTAAGACCCAGTATCCCACGAGGAGGTGAGGACAATACACCACACATACTGCCAGTGAGGCCGGATAGCCCTTGCCAGGCTGAGACCCAGTACCCCACAAGGAGGTGAGGACAATACACCACACATACTGCCAGTGAGGCCGGATAGCCCGTGCCAGGCTGAGACCCAGTACCCCACGAGGAGGTGAGGACAATACACCACACATACTGCCAGTGAGGTCGGATAGCCCACGCCGCCTGAGACCCAGTGCCCCAAAAGGAGGGGAGGATAATACACCACACATACTGTCAGTGAGGCTGGATAACCAACGCCAGGCTGAGACCCAGTACTCCACGAGGGGGTGAGGACAATACACCACACATACTGCCAGTGAGGCCGGATAGCCCGTGCCAGGCTGAGACCCAGTACCCCACGAGGAGGTGAGGACAATACAACACACACATACAGCCAGTGAGGCCGGATAGCCCACGCCGGGCTGTGACCCAGTACCCCACGAGAGGTGAGGACAATACACCACACATACTGCCAGTGAGGCCAGATAGCCCACGCCGGGTTGATACCCAGTACCCCAAGAGGCGGTAAGGACAATACACCACACATACTGCCAGTGAGGCCGGATATCCCACGCCGGGCTGAGACCCAGTACCCCACGAGGAGGTGAGGACAATACACCACACATACTGCCAGTGAGGCCAGATAGCCCGTGCCAGGCTGAGACCCAGTACCCCACGAGGAGGTGAGGACAATACACCACACATACTGCCAGTGAGGCCAGATAGCCCGTGCCGGGCTGAGACCCAGTACCCCACGAGGAGGTGAGGACAATACACCACACATACTGCCAGTGAGGCCAGATAGCCCGTGCCGGGCTGAGACCCAGTACCCCACGAGGAGGTGAGGACAATACACCACACATACTGCCAGTGAGGCCAGATAGCCCGTGCCGGGCTGAGACCCAGTACCCCACGAGGAGGTGAGGACAATACACCACACATACTGCCAGTGAGGCCAGATAGCCCGTGCCGGGCTGAGACCCAGTACCCCACGAGGAGGTGAGTAAAATACACCACACATACTGCCAGTGAAGACAGATAGCCCGTGCTGGGCTGAGACCCAGTACCCCACGAGGAGGTGAGGACAATACACCACACATACTGCCAGTGAGGCCGGCTAGCCCGTGCTAAGGTGAGACCCAGTACCCCACGAGGAGGTGAGGACAATACACCACACATACTGCCAGTGAGGCCGGATAGCCCGTGCCAGGCTAAGACCCAGTATCCCACGAGGAGGTGAGGACAATACACCACACATACTGCCAGTGAGGCCGGATAGCCCGTGCCAGGCTGAGACCCAGTACCCCATGAGGAGGTGAGGACAATACACCACACATACTGCCAGTGAGGTCGGATAGCCCACGCCGCCTGAGACCCAGTACCCCACAAGGAGGGGAGGATAATACACCACACATACTGTCAGTGAGGCTGGATAGCCAACGCCAGGCTGAGACCCAGTACTCCACGAGGGGGTGAGGACAATACACCACACATACTGCCAGTGAGGCCGGATAGCCCGTGACAGGCTGAGACCCAGTACCCCACGAGGAGGTGAGGACAATACAACACACACATACAGCCAGTGAGGCCGGATAGCCCATGCCAGGCTGAGTCCCAGTACCCCACGAGAGGTGAGGACAATACACCACACATACTGCCAGTGAGGCCAGATAGCCCGTGCCAGGCTGAGACACAGTACCCTACGAGGAGGTGAGGACAATACACCACACATACGGCCAGTGAGGCCGGATAGCTTGTGCCAGGCTGAGACCCAGTACCCCACGAGGGGGTGAGGAAAATACACCACACATACGGCCAGTGAGGCCGGATAGCCCACGCCGGGCTGTGACCCAGTACCCCATGAGGAGGTGAGGACAATACACCACACATACTGCCAGTGAGGCCAGATAGCCCACGCCGGGTTGATACCCAGTACCCCAAGAGGCGGTAAGGACAATACACCACACATACTGCCAGTGAGGCCGGATAGCCCACGCCGGGCTGAGACCCAGTACCCCACGAGGAGGTGAGGACAATACACCACACATACTGCCAGTGAGGCCAGATAGCCCGTGCCAGGCTGAGACCCAGTACCCCACAAGGAGGTGAGGGCAATACACCACACATACTGCCAGTGAGGCCAGATAGCCTGTGCCAGACGGAGACCCAGTACCCCACGAGGAGGTGAGGGCAATACACCACACATACTGCCAGTGAGGCCAGATAGCCCGTGCCGGGCTGAGACCCAGTACCCCACGAGGAGGTGAGGACAATACACCACACATACGGCCAGTGAGGCCGGATAGCCTGGGCCAGGCTGAGACCCAGTACCCTATGAGGGGGTGAAGAAAATTCACCACACATACGGCCAGTGAGGCCGGATAGCCCACGCTGAACCGAGACCCAGTACCCCATGAGGAGGTGAGGACAATACACCACACATACTGCCACTGAGGCCAGATAGCCCACGCCGTGCTGAGACCCAGTACCCCACGAGGCGGTGAGGACAATACACCACACATACTGCCAGTGAGGCCAGATAGCCCACGCCAGGCTCATACCCAGTACCCCACGAGACAGTGAGGACAATACACCACACATACTGCCAGTGAGGCCGGATAGCCCACGCCGGGCTGAGACCCAGTACCCCACGAGGAGGTGAGGACAATACACCACACATACTGCCAGTGAGGCCAGATAGCCCACGCCAGGCTGAGACCCAGGACCCCACGAGGGGGTGAGGACAATAGACCACTCATACTGCCAGTGAGGCCAGATAGCCCGTGCCAGGCTGAGACACAGTACCCCACAAGGAGGTGAGGACACTACACCACACATACGGCCAGTGAGGCCGGATAGCCCGTGCCAGGCTGAGACCCAGTACCCCACAAGGAGGTGAAGACAATACACCACACATACTGCCAGTGAGGCCAGATAGCCTGTGCCAGACGGAGACCTAGTACCCCACGAGGAGGTGAGGACAATACACCACACATACTGCCAGTGAGGCCAGATAGCCCGTGCCAGGCTGAGACCCAGTACCCCATGAGGAGGTGAGAACAATACACCACACATACTGCCAGTGAGGCTGGATAGCCCGTGCCAGGCTGAGACCCAATACCATATGAGGAGCTGAGGACAATACACCACACATACTGCCAGTGAGGCCAGATAGCCTATGCCAGGCGATGACCTAGTACCCCACGAGGAGGTGAGGACAATACACCACACATACTGCAAGTGAGCCCAGATAGCCCGCGCCAGACGGAGACCCAGTACTCCACGAGGAGGTGAGGACAATACACCACACATACTGCCAGTGAGGCCAGATAGCCCGTGCCGGGCTGAGACCCAGTACCCCACGAGGAGGTGAGGACAATACACCACACATACTGCCAGTGAAGATAGATAGCCCGTGCCGGGCTGTGACCCAGTACCCCACGAGGAGGTGAGGACAATACACCACAGATACTGCCATTGAGGCCAGATAGCCCACGCTGGACTGAGACCCAGTACCCCACGAGGCGGTAAGGACAATACACCACACATACTTCCAGTGAGGCCAGATAGCCCACGCCGGGTTGAGACCCAGTACCGCACGAGGCAGTGAGGACATTAAACCACACATACTGCCAGTGAGGTCGCATAGCCCGTGCCGGGCTGAGACCCAGTACCCCATGAGGAGGTGAGGACAATACACCACACATACTGCCTTTGAGGCCGGATAGCCCACGCCGGGCTGAGACCCAGTACCCCACGAGGAGGTGAGGACAATGCACAACACATACTGCCAGTGAGGCCAGATAGCCCGTGCCAGGCTGAGACCGAGTGCCTCATGAGGAGGTGAGGACAATACACCAGACATACTGCCAGTCAGGCCAGATAGCCCGTGCCAGGCTGAGACCCAGTACCCCACGAGGAGGTGAGGACAATACACCACACATACTGCCAGTGAGGGCAGATAGCCCACGCCGGGCTGAGACCCAGTACCCCACGAGGCCGTGAGGACAATACACCACACATACTGCCAGTGAGGCCAGATAGCCCACGCCGGGCTGAGACCCAGTACCCCACGAGGTGGTGAGGACAATACACCACACATACTGCCAATGAGGTCAGATAGCCGGTGCCAGGCTGAGACCCAGTACCCCGCGAGGAGGTGAGTACAATACACCACACATACTGCCAGTGATGCCGGATAGCCGGTGCCAGGCTGAGACCCAGTACCCCACGAGGAGGTGAGGACAATACACCACACATACTGCCAGTGAGGCCGGATAGCCCGTGCCAGGCTGAGACCCAGTACCCCACGAGGAGGTGAGGACAATACACCACACATACTGCCAGTGAGGCCGGATAGCCCGTGCCAGGCTGAGACCCAGTACCCCACGAGGAGGTGAGGACAATACACTACACATACTTCCAGTGAGGCTGGATAGCCCGTGCCAGGTTGAGACCCAGTACCCCACGAGGAGGTGAGGACAATACACTACACATACTGCCAGTGAGGCCGGATAGCCCATGCCAGGCTGAGACACAGTACCCCACGAGGAGGTGAGGACAATACACCACACATACTGCCAGTGAGGCCAGATAGCCTACGCCGTGCTGAGACCCAGTACCCCACGAGGAGGAGAGGACAATACACCACACATACTGCCATTGAGGCTGGATAGCCAATGCCAGGCTGAGACCTATTAGGCAGAAACCTGTGCAGTTCCCTTAGGGACCACTGCAAAAGATTTAAGACTACAGGTGTTGGCAGTAAACCCACTTGGTAGCAGTCTGTACCACCCAGATTTACCTGGTAGCTGTGGCTGAGCAGTCAGACTTCCCTCAAGAAGAGTTAGGCAGTATGCAGAGTATACACAATAGGCACTCAGATACAACAATACAAGCAAACACTGACCAGAGCTTTGGTATCAAAGTATATAATTATTTATTTAAAAACACACTGTTGAAAACACTCCAGCACTCTTATTGTAAAATATTCTAAACACAGTTACTATTATAATATATACACCACCCATTTTTCCTTATCAGATAAGTCACTGTAAAACACCACTTATTTTCATACAGAGGTGAGCGCTTAACTAGATGGCACTCCAATAGGTTTGTGAGAAAGGGAGGGAAAAAGACAGAATATAGAAAGGTACACCACTCTAAGATTCAGGCACACTGTTAGCAAGGCAGAAGAGCAAAAGTCACTGGTGAGCCAAAGTCCAAAGGCTGGGCCCACTCTTAGAGAGAGCAGAGCACAAATGCACCCAAGATCACACAGTTACACTAGGCTTAGAAAGTCTTGAAGAGGGTTCAAAAATAGTTTAGAGAGGCTTAGGAAAGTTTAGCCAGGGTGTCCCAGGCTAACCCAGGTTCGAAAGTCGGGGGCTAAATGTACCCCGTACAGTCGGTAGCAAGGGAAGCCAGGCGGGACACGGTACCTTAAGTGGGAAGGATCCTCCAGCGGTGGCAGTTATTCCTGGTAGTGGGTGCAAGTTGCGTCGTCGTCCAGGGGAAGAGAAGATCTCGACTTGGAGGAAAGATGAAGGTCGTTGCACTACCAGGGCAGAAACCACCCGTGGAGTTTTCCTGTTAAAGGTGGTACCTTTGTTTCGCGGTCGTGGTAAAACGTGGTATCCCGGTTGCCGGGGTGCTTGGCACAGGCAAGGCAGCCACGAGGTACGTTGGGAAGGCGAAAAGACGGTGAAACTGGTTATCCCCACCAGTCAAAGGAAGAAGACTCTCCGGCGGGAGATCTCCTCTGTCGTTGGGAAAAAGTGGTGAGACGGTCCAGCACGGCTCCACCGGTAGTGGTGTCGTGGCAGGTCGGCTCAGCTTCTCCCTCGACGGATTCTTAGGTCCTGTGGCGACTTCTGAAGTTCCAGTCCCCAAAGCCCTGCTTTTATGCAGCAAACCCCCATTCACTCAGCCTAGCCAATCAGGATGGAGTGCGACTTGAGTTGCCTAGGCAACTCAGTCCAGGGTGCCTAAATTTCCCTCCACCCCTCCTAAGTACCCCAGACATAGTGGCACCACTTTGGAGGGCTTCTGTGGAGAAGCCCGCCAGAAAGTGGAACAAAGGGCTCGACTTGGGTTGGAGTCACAGAAGAGAACACAAACGCCATTTTAGAATCAAGTTTTGGCAAAAAATACCAACCGGAGAATTAATATTAATTAAATAAACCGGCGGTATGTTCGAGGCTACGTAAATAATTAAATAAAGATAGTAGCTTAAAACAATGGGAAATCCCATAGGAAAATATTCGCGGTTGAATATAAAAAGTAGTATCCACTGCCACCAGCCAAAACTCGATCAGGGGGGACGGAGACGTGCCCCCTCGACTAACAGACCCTGGGGCAATCTAACTGCCCCAGCCAGTACGCCCACAATATGATGGTTTATACTGGTTCTGTTCAGAATTTAAGACTAGTAAAGTCAATGGTGACTTTACATGCCCTGGGAGACAGTAGTCAGTCCCAGGGTATGGAGTCTATACTGGGGGGTCACTATGACACCCCTGTGTCACTGCACTGAGGGTGCTGTGTAACACACATCACAAAAACACATGAAGCCCTATGGAGTAAAAGACCCCATAGCCCATTAAACACTTCTAGATTCAAAGAAACACACTCAAATCAGGTCCAAGAGTGAGGGTAAAAGAGTCTCACTCTTGGCAGGAGAAAAAAATAAACCCCAGAAAATCCAGCAAAGCTGCTGGGGGACTCACTAGGTTAGGAAATTCAGCCTAAACAGAGAATTCTCCCTAACAGACCCAGTACCCTACGAGGGGGTGAGGACAATACACCACACATACTGCCAGTGAGGCTGGATAGCCCGTGCCAGGCTGAGACCCAGTACCCCACGAGGAGGTGAGGACAATACACCACACATACTGCCAGTGAGGCCGGATAGCCCACGCCGCGCTGAGACCCAGTACCCCACTAGGAGTGGAGGACAATACACCACACATACTGCCAGTGAGACTGGATAGCCAACGCCAGGCTGAGACCCAGTACCCCACGAGGCGGTAAGGACAATACACCACACATACTGCCAGTGAGGCCGGATAGCCCATGCCGGGCTGAGACCCAGTTCCCCACGAGGAGGTGAGGACAATACACCACACATACTGCCAGTGAGGCCGGATAGCCCGTGCTAGGCTGAGACCCAGTACCCCACGAGGAGGTGAGGACAATACACCACACATACTGCCTGTGAGGCCGGATAGCCCGTGCCAGGCTAAGACCCAGTATCCCACGAGGAGGTGAGGACAATACACCACACATACTGCCAGTGAGGCCGGATAGCCCTTGCCAGGCTGAGACCCAGTACCCCACAAGGAGGTGAGGACAATACACCACACATACTGCCAGTGAGGCCGGATAGCCCGTGCCAGGCTGAGACCCAGTACCCCACGAGGAGGTGAGGACAATACACCACACATACTGCCAGTGAGGCCGGATAGCCCGTGCCAGGCTGAGACCCAGTGCCCCACAAGGAGGGGAGGATAATACACCACACATACTGTCAGTGAGGCTGGATAACCAACGGCAGGCTGAGACCCAGTACTCCACGAGGGGGTGAGGACAATACACCACACATACTGCCAGTGAGGCCGGATAGCCCGTGCCAGGCTGAGACCCAGTACCCCACGAGGAGGTGAGGACAATACAACACACACATACAGCCAGTGAGGCCGGATAGCCCATGCCAGGCTGAGACCCAGTACCCCACGAGAGGTGAGGACAATACACCACACATACTGCCAGTGAGGCCAGACAGCCCGTGCCAGGCTGAGACACAGTACCCTACGAGGAGGTGAGGACAATACACCACACATACGGCCAGTGAGGCCGGATAGCTTGTGCCAGGCTGAGACCCAGTACCCCACGAGGGGGTGAGGAAAATACACCACACATACGCCAGTGAGGCCGGATAGCCCACGCCGGGCTGTGACCCAGTACCCCACGAGGAGGTGAGGACAATACACCACACATACTGCCAGTGAGGCCAGATAGCCCACGCCGGGTTGATACCCAGTACCCCAAGAGGCGGTAAGGACAATACACCACACATACTGCCAGTGAGGCCGGATATCCCACGCCGGGCTGAGACCCAGTACCCCACGAGGAGGTGAGGACAATACACCACACATACTGCCAGTGAGGCCAGATAGCCCGTGCCAGGCTGAGACCCAGTACCCCACGAGGAGGTGAGGACAATACACCACACATACTGCCAGTGAGGCCAGATAGCCCGTGCCAGACGGAGACCCAGTACCCCACGAGGAGGTGAGGACAATACACCACACATACTGCCAGTGAGGCCAGATAGCCCGTGCCGGGCTGAGACCCAGTACCCCACGAGGAGGTGAGGACAATACACCACACATACTGCCAGTGAGGCCAGATAGCCCGTGCCGGGCTGAGACCCAGTACCCCACGAGGAGGTGAGGACAATACACCACACATACTGCCAGTGAGGCCAGATAGCCCGTGCCGGGCTGAGACCCAGTACCCCACGAGGAGGTGAGGACAATACACCACACATACTGCCAGTGAGGCCAGATAGCCCGTGCCGGGCTGAGACCCAGTACCCCACGAGGAGGTGAGGACAATACACCACACATACTGCCAGTGAGGCCAGATAGCCCGTGCCGGGCTGAGACCCAGTACCCCACGAGGAGGTGAGTAAAATACACCACACATACTGCCAGTGAAGACAGATAGCCCGTGCTGGGCTGAGACCCAGTACCCCACGAGGAGGTGAGGACAATACACCACACATACTGCCAGTGAGGCCGGCTAGCCCGTGCTAAGGTGAGACCCAGTACCCCACGAGGAGGTGAGGACAATACACCACACATACTGCCAGTGAGGCCGGATAGCCCGTGCCAGGCTAAGACCCAGTATCCCACGAGGAGGTGAGTACAATACACCACACATACTGCCAGTGAGGCCGGATAGCCCTTGCCAGGCTGAGACCCAGTACCCCACAAGGAGGTGAGGACAATACACCACACATACTGCCAGTGAGGCCGGATAGCCCGTGCCAGGCTGAGACCCAGTACCCCATGAGGAGGTGAGGACAATACACCACACATACTGCCAGTGAGGTCGGATAGCCCACGCCGCCTGAGACCCAGTACCCCACAAGGAGGGGAGGATAATACACCACACATACTGTCAGTGAGGCTGGATAGCCAACGCCAGGCTGAGACCCAGTACTCCACGAGGGGGTGAGGACAATACACCACACATACTGCAAGTGAGGCCGGATAGCCCGTGCCAGGCTGAGTCCCAGTACCCCACGAGAGGTGAGGACAATACACCACACATACTGCCAGTGAGGCCAGATAGCCCGTGCCAGGCTGAGACACAGTACCCTACGAGGAGGTGAGGACAATACACCACACATACGGCCAGTGAGGCCGGATAGCTTGTGCCAGGCTGAGACCCAGTACCCCACGAGGGGGTGAGGAAAATACACCACACATACGGCCAGTGAGGCCGGATAGCCCACGCCGGGCTGTGACCCAGTACCCCACGAGGAGGTGAGGACAATACACCACACATACTGCCAGTGAGGCCAGATAGCCCACGCCGGGTTGATACCCAGTACCCCAAGATTCGGTAAGGACAATACACCACACATACTGCCAGTGAGGCCGGATAGCCCACGCCGGGCTGAGACCCAGTACCCCACGAGGAGGTGAGGACAATACACCACACATACTGCCAGTGAGGCCAGATAGCCCGTGCCAGGCTGAGACCCAGTACCCCACAAGGAGGTGAGGACAATACACCACACATACTGCCAGTGAGGCCAGATAGCCTGTGCCAGACGGAGACCCAGTACCCCACGAGGAGGTGAGGACAATACACCACACATACTGCCAGTGAGGCCAGATAGCCCGTGCCGGGCTGAGACCCAGTACCCCACGAGGAGGTAAGGACAATACACCACACATACTGCCAGTGAGGCCAGATAGCCCGTGCCGGGCTGAGACCCAGTACCCCACGAGGAGGTGAGGACAATACACCACACATACGGCCAGTGAGGCCGGATAGCTTGTGCCAGGCTGAGACCCAGTACCCCACGAGGGGGTGAGGAAAATACACCACACATACGGCCAGTGAGGCCGGATAGCCCACGCCGGGCTGTGACCCAGTACCCCACGAGGAGGTGAGGACAATACACCACACATACTGCCAGTGAGGCCAGATAGCCCACGCCGGGTTGATACCCAGTACCCCAAGAGGCGGTAAGGACAATACACCACACATACTGCCAGTGAGGCCGGATAGCCCACGCCGGGCTGAGACCCAGTACCACACGAGGAGGTGAGGACAATACACCACACATACTGCCAGTGAGGCCAGATAGCCCGTGCCAGGCTGAGACCCAGTACCCCACAAGGAGGTGAGGACAATACACCACACATACTGCCAGTGAGGCCAGATAGCCTGTGCCAGACGGAGACCCAGTACCCCACGAGGAGGTGAGGACAATACACCACACATACTGCCAGTGAGGCCAGATAGCCCGTGCCGGGCTGAGACCCAGTACCCCACGAGGAGGTGAGGACAATACACCACACATACTGCCAGTGAGGCCAGATAGCCCGTGCCGGGCTGAGACCCAGTACCCCACGAGGAGGTGAGTACAATACACCACACATACTGCCAGTGAAGACAGATAGCCCGTGCTGGGCTGTGACCCAGTACCCCACGAGGAGGTGAGGACAATACACCACACATACTGCCAGTGAGGCCAGTTAGCCCACGCCGGGCTGAGACCCAGCACCCCACGAGGCGGTGAGGACAATACACCACACATACTGCCAGTGAGGCCAGTTAGCCCACGCCGGGCTGAGACCCAGCACCCCACGAGGCGGTGAGGACAATACACCACACATACTGCCAGTGAGGCCGGATAGCCCGTGCCGGGCTGAGACCCAGTACCCCACGAGGAGGTGAGGACAATACACCACATATACTGCCAGTGAGGCCGGATAGCCCGTGCCGGTCTGTGACCCAGTACCCCACGAGGAGGTGAGTACAATACACCACACATACTGCCAGTGAGGCCAGATAGCCCACGCCGGGCTGAGACTCAGCACCCCACGAGGCGGTGAGGACAATACACCACACATACTGCCAGTGAGGCCGGATAGCCCGTGCCGGGCTGAGACCCAGTACCCCACGAGGAGGTGAGGACAATACACCACATATACTGCCAGTGAGGCCGGATAGCCCACGCCGGGCTGAGACCCAATACCCCATGAGGAGGTGAGGACAATACACCACACATACTGCCAGTGAGGGCAGAAAGCCCATGCCGGGCTGAGACCCAGTATCCCACGAGGCGGTGAGGACAATACACCACACATACTGCCGGTGAGGCCAGATAGCCTTCGCCGGGCTGAGACCCAGTACCCCACGAGGAGGTGAGGACAATACACCACACATACTGCCAGTGAGGCCAGATAGCCCGTGCCAGGTTGAGACCCAGTAACCCACGAGGAGGTGTGGACAATACACCACACATACTGCCAGTGAGGCCGGATAGCCCGTGCCAGGCTGAGACCCAGTACCCCACGAGGAGGTGAGGCCAATACACCACACATACTGCCAGTGAGGCCGGATAGCCCGTGCCAGGCTGAGACCCAGTACCCCACGAGGAGGTCAGGACAATACACCACACATACTGCCAGTGATGCCGGATAGCCCGCGGCAGGCTGAGACCCAGTACCCCACGAGAGGTGAGGACAATACACCACACATACTGCCAGTGAGGCCAGATAGCCCGTGCCAGGCTGAGACACAGTACCCCACGAGGAGGTGAGGACAATACACCACACATACGGCCAGTGAGGCCGGATAGCCCGTGCCAGACTGAGACCCAGTACCCCACGAAGGGGTGAGGAAAATACACCACACATATGGCCAATGAGGCCGGATAGCC
Organism: Ambystoma mexicanum; assembly: GCF_040938575.1. Classification (NCBI taxonomy): domain Eukaryota; kingdom Metazoa; phylum Chordata; class Amphibia; order Caudata; family Ambystomatidae; genus Ambystoma; species Ambystoma mexicanum. The sequence goes on from NC_090927.1 coordinate 29,327,665, forward strand.
CACGCCGGGCTGAGACCCAGTACCACACGAGGAGGTGAGGACAATACACCACACATACTGCCAGTGAGGCCAGATAGCCCACGCCGGGCTGAGACCCAGTACCCCACGAGGCGGTGAGGACAATACACCACACATACTGCCAGTGAGGCCAGATAGCCCACGCCGGGCTGATACCCAGTACCCCACAAGGCGGTAAGGACAATACACCACACATACTGCCATTGAGGCCGGATAGCCCACGCCGGGCTGAGACCCAGTACCCCACGAGGAGGTGAGGACAATACACCACACATACTGCCAGTGAGGCCAGATAGCCCGTGCCATGCTGAGACCCAGTACCCCACGAGGAGGTGAGGACAATACACCACACATACTGCCAGTGAGGCCAGATAGCCCGTGCCAGACGGAGACCCAGTACCCCACGAGGAGGTGAGGACAATACACCACACATACTTCCTGTGAGGCCAGATAGCCCGTGCCGGGCTGAGACCAGTACCCCACGAGGAGGTGAGGACAATACAACACACATACTGCCAGTGAAGACAGATAGCCCGTGCCGGGCTGTGACCCAGTACCCCACGAGGAGCTGAGGACAATACACCACACATACTCCCAGTGAGGCCAGATACCCCACTCCGGGCTGAGACCCAGTACCCCACGAGGCGGTGAGGACAACACACCACACATACTGCCAGTGAGGCGAGATAGCCCATGCCGGGCTGAGACCCAGTACCCCACGAGGCGGTGAGGACAATACACCACACATATTGCCAGTGAGGCCGGATAGCCTGTGCCGGGCTGAGTCCCAGTACCCCACGAGGAGGTGAGGATAATACACCACACATACTGCCAGTGAGGCCGGATAGCCCACGCCGGGCTGAGACCCAGTACCCCACGAGGAGGTGAGGACAATACACCACACATACTGCCAGTGAGGCCAGATAGCCCACGCCGGGCTGAGACACAGTACCCCACGAGGAGGTGAGGACAACACACAACACATACTGCCAGTGAGGCCAGATAGCCCGTGCCAGGCTGAGACCGAGTACCTCACGAGGAGGTGAGGACAATACACCACACATACTGCCAGTGAGGCCAGATAGCCTGTGCCAGGCTGAGACCCAGTACCCCATGACGAGGTGAGGACAATACACCACACATACTGCCAGTGAGGGCAGATAGCCCACGCCGGGCTGAGACCCAGTACCCCACGAGACGGTGAGGACAATACACCACACATACTGCCAGGGCGGCCAAATAGCCCACGCCGGGCTGAGACCCAGTACCACACGAGGAGGTGAGGACAATACACCACACATACTGCCAGTGAGGCCGGAGAGCCCGTGCCAGGCTGAGACCTAGTACCCCACGAGGAGGTGAGGACCCCCACGAGGAGGTGAGGACAATACACCACACATACTGCCAGTGAGGCCGGATAGCCCGTGCCAGGCTGAGACCCAGTACCCCACGAGGAGGTGAGGACCCCCACGAGGCGGTGAGGACAATACACCACACATACTGCCAGTGAGGCCAGATAGCCCACGCCAGGCTCATACCCAGTACCCGACGAGGCAGTGAGGACAATACACCACACATACTGCCAGTGAGGCTGGATAGCCCACGCCGGGCTGAGACCCAGTACCCCACGAGGATGTGAGGACAATACACCACACATACTGCCAGTGAGGCCAGATAGCACACGCCAGGCTGAGACCCAGGACCCCACGAGGGGGTGAGGACAATAGACCACACATACTGCCAGTGAGGCCAGATAGCCCGTGCCAGGCTGAGACACAGTACCCCACAAGGAGGTGAGGACACTACACCACACATACGGCCAGTGAGGCCGGATAGCCCGTGCCAGGCTGAGACCCAGTACCCCACAAGGAGGTGAGGACAATACACCACACATACTGCCAGTGAGGCCAGATAGCCTGTGCCAGACGGAGACCTAGTACCCCACAAGGAGGTGAGGACAATACACCACACATACGGCCAGTGAGGCCAGATAGCCCGTGCCAGGCTGAGACCCAGTACCCCATGAGGAGGTGAGAACAATACACCACACATACTGCCAGTGAGGCTGGATAGCCCGTGCCAGGCTGAGACCCAGTACCATATGAGGAGCTGAGGACAATACACCACACATACTGCCAGTGAGGCCAGATAGCCTATGCCAGGCGATGACCTAGTACCCCACGAGGAGGTGGGGACAATACACCACACATACTGCAAGTGAGCCCAGTTAGCCCGTGCCAGGCTGAGACCCAGTACCCCATGAGGAGGTGAGGAAAATACACCACACATACGGCCAGTGAGGCCGGATAGCCCACGCCGGGCTGAGACCCAGTACCCCACGAGGAGGTGAGGACAATACTCCACACATACTGCCAGTGAGGCCAGATAGCCCACGCCGGGCTGAGACCCAGTACCCCATGAGGCGGTGAGGACAATACACCACACATACTGCCAGTGAGGCCAGATAGCCCACGCCGGGCTGATACCCAGTACCCCACTAGGCGGTGAGGACAATACACCACACATACTGCCATTGAGGCCGGATAGCCCACGCTGGGCTGAGACCCAGTACCCCACGAGGAGGTGAGCACAATACACCACACATACTGCCAGTGAGGCCAGATAGCCCACACCAGGCTGAGACCCGGTACCCCACGAGGAGGTGAGGACAATACACCACACATACAGCCAGTGATGCCGGATAGCCCGTGCCAGGCTGAGACCCGGTACCCCATGAGGAGGTGAGGACAATACATCACACATACTGCCAGTGAGGCCAGATAGCCCGTGCCAGATGGAGACCTAGTACCCGACGAGGAGGTGAGGACAATACACCACACATACTGCCAGTGAGGCCAGATAGCCCGTGCCAGGCTGAGACCCAGTACCCCACGAGGAGGTGAGGACAATACACCACAAATACTGCCAGTGAGGCTGGATAGCCCGTGCCAGGCTGAGACCCAGTACCCCACGAGGAGTTGAGGACAATACACCACACATACTGCCAGTGAGGCCAGATAGCCTATGCCAGGCGATGACCTAGTACCCCACGAGGAGGTGAGGACAATACACCACACATACTGCAAGTGAGCCCAGATAGCCTGTGCCAGGCTGAGACCCAGTACCCCATGAGGAGGTAAGGTAAATACACCACACATACGGCCAGTGAGGCCGGATAGCCCACGCCGGGCTGAGACCCAATACCCCACGAGGAGGTGAGGACAATACAATACACACATACTGCCAGTGATGCCGGATAGCCCCCGCCAGGCTGAGACCCAGTACCCCACGAAAGGTGAGGACAATACACCACACATACTGCCAGTGAGGCCAGATAGCCCACGCCGGGCTGTAACCCAGTACCCCATGAGGCGGTGAGGACAATACACCACACATACTGCCAGTGAGGCCGGATAGCCCGTGCCAGGCTGAGACCCAGTACCCCACTAGGCGGTGAGGACAATACACCACACATACTGCCAGTGAGGCCAGATAGCCCACGCCGGGCTGAGACCCAGTACCCCATGAGGCGGTGAGGACAATACACCACACATACTGCCAGTGAGGCCAGATAGCCCACGCAGGGCTGATGCCCAGTACCCCACGAGGCGGTGAGGACAATACACCACACATACTGCCAGTGAGGCCGGATAGCCCACGCCAGGCTGAGACCCAGTATCCCACGAGGAGGTGAGGACAATACACCACACATACTGCCAGTGAGGCCAGATAGCCCGTGCCAGGCTGAGACCCAGTACCCCACGAGGAGGTGAGGACAATACAGCACACATACTGCCAGTGAGGCCAGATAGCCCGTGTCAGACGGAGACCCAGTACCCCACGAGGAGGTGAGGACAATACACCACACATACTGCCAGTGAGGCCAGATAGCCCGTGCCGGGCTGTGACCCAGCACCCCACGAGGAGGTGAGGACAATACACCACACATACTGCCAGTGAGGCCGGATAGCCCACGCCGGGCTGAGACCCAGTACCCCACGAGGCGGTGAGGACAATACACCACACATACTGCCAGTGAGGCCAGATAGCCCACGCCGGGCTGAGACCCAGTACCCCACGAGGAGGTGAGGACAATACACCACACATACTGCCAGTGAGGCCGGATAGCCCACGCCGGGCTGAGACCCAGTACCCCACGAGGAGGTGAGGACAATACAACACACACATACTGCCAGTGAGGCTAGATAGCCCGTTCCAGGCTGAGACACAGTACCCCACGAGGAGGTGAGGACAATACACCACACATACGGCCAGTGAGGCCGGATAGCCTGTGCCAGGCTGAGACCCAGTACCCCACGAGAGGTGAGGACAATAAGTCACACATACTGCCAGTGAGGCCAGATAGCCCGTTCCAGGCTGAGACACAGTACCCCACGAGGAGGTGAGGACAATACACCACACATACGGCCAGTGAGGCCGGATAGCCTGGGCCAGGCTGAGACCCAGTACACTATGAGGGGGTGAAGAAAATTCACCACACATACGGCCAGTGAGGCCGGACAGCCCACGCTGAACCGAGACCCAGTACCCCATGAGGAGGTGAGGACAATACACCACACATACTGCCACTGAGGCCAGATAGCCCACGCCGTGCTGAGACCCAGTACCCCACGAGGCGGTGAGGACAATACACCACACATACTGCCAGTGAGGCCAGATAGCCCACGCCAGGCTCATACCCAGTACCCCACGAGACAGTGAGGACAATACACCACACATACGGCCAGTGAGGCCGGATAGCCCACGCCGGGCTGAGACCCAGTACCCCACGAGGAGGTGAGGACAATACACCACACATACTGCCAGTGAGGCCAGATAGCCCACGCCAGGCTGAGACCCAGGACCCCACGAGGGGGTGAGGACAATAGACCACTCATACTGCCAGTGAGGCCAGATAGCCCGTGCCAGGCTGAGACACAGTACCCCACAAGGAGGTGAGGACACTACACCACACATACGGCCAGTGAGGCCGGATAGCCCGTGCCAGGCTGAGACCCAGTACTCCACAAGGAGGTGAAGACAATACACCACACATACTGCCAGTGAGGCCAGATAGCCTGTGCCAGACGGAGACCTAGTACCCCACGAGGAGGTGAGGACAATACACCACACATACTGCCAGTGAGGCCAGATAGCCCGTGCCAGGCTGAGACCCATTACCCCATGAGGAGGTGAGAACAATACACCACACATACTGCCAGTGAGGCTGGATAGCCCGTGCTAGGCTGAGACCCAGTACCATATGAGGAGCTGAGGACAATACACCACACATACTGCCAGTGAGGCCAGATAGCCTATGCCAGGCGATGACCTAGTACCCCACGAGGAGGTGAGGACAATACACCACACATACTGCAAGTGAGCCCAGTTAGCCCGTGCCAGGCTGAGACCCAGTACCCCATGAGGAGGTGAGGAAAATACACCACACATACGGCCAGTGAGGCCGGATAGCCCACGCCGGGCTGAGAACCAGTACCCCACGAGGAGGTGAGGACAATACACCACACATACTGCCAGTGAGGCCAGATAGCCCACGCCGGGCTGAGACCCAGTACCCCATGAGGCGGTGAGGACAATACACCACACATACTGCCAGTGAGGCCAGATAGCCCACGCCGGGCTGATACCCAGTACCCCACGAGGCGGTAAGGACAATACACCTCACATACTGCCAGTGAGGCCGGAAAGCCCACGCCGGGCTGAGACCCAGTACCCCACGAGGAGGTGAGGACAATACACCACACATACTGCCAGTGAGGCCAGATAGCCCGCGCCAGGCTGAGACCCAGTACCCCACGAGGAGGTGAGGACAATACACCACACATACTGCCAGTGAGGCCAGATAGCCCACGCCAGACGGAGACCCAGTACTCCACGAGGAGGTGAGGACAATACACCACACATACTGCCAGTGAGGCCAGATAGCCCGTGTCGGGCTGAGACCCAGTACCCCACGAGGAGGTGAGGACAATACACCACACATACTGCCAGTGAAGATAGAAAGCCCGTGCCGGGCTGTGACCCAGTACCCCACGAGGAGGTGAGGACAATACACCACACATACTGCCATTGAGGCCAGATAGCCCACGCTGGACTGAGACCCAGTACCCCACGAGGCGGTAAGGACAATACACCACACATACTTCCAGTGAGGCCAGATAGCCCACGCCGGGCTGAGACCCAGTACCCCACGAGGCAGTGAGGACATTACACCACACATACTGCCAGTGAGGTCGCATAGCCCGTGCCGGGCTGAGACCCAGTACCCCATGAGGAGGTGAGGACAATACACCACACATATTGCCAGTGAGGCCGGATAGCCCACGCCGGGCTGAGACCCAGTACCCCACGAGGAGGTGAGGACAATGCACAACACATACTGCCAGTGAGGCCAGATAGCCCGTGCCAGGCTGAGACCGAGTGCCTCATGAGGAGGTGAGGACAATACACCACACATACTGCCAGTCAGGCCAGATAGCCCGTGCCAGGCTGAGACCCAGTACCCCACGAGGAGGTGAGGACAATACACCACACATACTGCCAGTGAGGGCAGATAGCCCACGCCGGGCTGAGACCCAGTACCCCACGAGGCCGTGAGGACAATACACCACACATACTGCCAGTGAGGCCAGATAGCCCACGCCAGGCTGAGACCCAGTACCCCACGAGGCGGTGAGGACAATACACCACACATACTGCCAGTGAGGTCAGATAGCCGGTGCCAGGCTAAGACCCAGTACCCCACGAGGAGGTGAGGACAATACACCACACATACTGCCAGTGAGGCCGGATAGCCCGTGTCAGGCTGAGACCCAGTACCCCACGAGGAGGTGAGGACAATACACTACACATACTTCCAGTGAGGCTGGATAGACCGTGCCAGGTTGAGACCCAGTACCCCACGAGGAGGTGAGGACAATACACCACACATACTTCCTGTGAGGCCAGATAGTCAGTGCCGGGCTGAGACCAGTACCCCACGAGGAGGTGAGGACAATACACCACACATACTGCCAGGGAAGACAGATAGCCCGTGCCGGGCTGTGACCCAGTACCCCACGAGGAGCTGAGGACAATGCACCACACATACTGCCAGTGAGGCCAGATACCCCACTCCGGGCTGAGACCCAGTACCCCACGAGGCGGTGAGGACAACACACCACACATACTGCCAGTGAGGCGAGATAGCCCATGCCGGGCTGAGACCCAGTACCCCACGAGGCGGTGAGGACAATACACCACACATACTGCCAGTGAGGCCGGATAGCCTGTGCCGGGCTGAGTCCCAGTACCCCACGAGGAGGTGAGGACAATACACCACACATACTGCCAGTGAGGCCGGATAGCCCACGCCGGGCTGAGACCCAGTACCCCACGAGGAGGTGAGGACAATACACCACACATACTGCCAGTGAGGCCAGATAGCCCACGCCGGGCTGAGACACAGTACCCCACGAGGAGGTGAGGACAATACACAACACATACTGACAGTGAGGCCAGATAGCCCGTGCCAGGCTGAGACCGAGTACCTCACGAGGAGGTGAGGACAATACACCACACATACTGCCAGTGAGGCCAGATAGCCTGTGCCAGGCTGAGACCCAGTACCCCATGACGAGGTGAGGACAATACACCACACATACTGCCAGTGAGGGCAGATAGCCCACGCCGGGCTGAGACCCAGTACCCCACGAGACGGTGAGGACAATACACCACACATACTGCCAGGGCGGCCAAATAGCCCACGCCGGGCTGAGACCCAGTACCACACGAGGAGGTGAGGACAATACACCACACATACTGCCAGTGAGGCCGGAGAGCCCGTGCCAGGCTGAGACCCAGTACCCCACGAGGAGGTGAGGACCCCCACGAGGAGGTGAGGACAATACACCACACATACTGCCAGTGAGGCCGGATAGCCCGTGCCAGGCTGAGACCCAGTACCCCACGAGGAGGTGAGGACCCCCACGAGGAGGTGAGGACAATACACCACACATACTGCCACTGAGGCCAGATAGCCCACGCCGTGCTGAGACCCAGTACCCCACGAGGCGGTGAGGACAATACACCACACATACTGCCAGTGAGGCCAGATAGCCCACGCCAGGCTCATACCCAGTGCCCCACGAGGCGGTGAGGACAATACACCACACATACTGCCAGTGAGGCTGGATAGCCCACGCCGGGCTGAGACCCAGTACCCCTCGAGGATGTGAGGACAATACACCACACATACTGCCAGTGAGGCCAGATAGCACACGCCAGGCTGAGACCCAGGACCCCACGAGGGGGTGAGGACAATAGACCACATATACTGCCAGTGAGGCCAGATAGCCCGTGCCAGGCTGAGACACAGTACCCCACAAGGAGGTGAGGACACTACACCACACATACGGCCAGTGAGGCCGGATAGCCCGTGCCAGGCTGAGACCCAGTACCCCACAAGGAGGTGAGGACAATACACCACACATACTGCCAGTGAGGCCAGATAGCCTGTGCCAGACGGAGACCTAGTACCCCACAAGGAGGTGAGGACAATACACCACACATACTGCCAGTGAGGCCAGATAGCCCGTGCCAGGCTGAGACCCAGTACCCCATGAGGAGGTGAGAACAATACACCACACATACTGCCAGTGAGGCTGGATAGCCCGTGCCAGGCTGAGACCCAGTACCATATGAGGAGCTGAGGACAATACACCACACATACTGCCAGTGAGGCCAGATAGCCTATGCCAGGCGATGACCTAGTACCCCACGAGGAGGTGAGGACAATACACCACACATACTGCCAGTGAGGCCGGATAGCCCACGCCGGGCTGAGACCCAGTACCCCACGAGGAGGTGAGGACAATACACCACACATACTGCCAGTGAGGCCAGATAGCCCACGCCGGGCTGAGACACAGTACCCCACGAGGAGGTGAGGACAATACACAACACATACTGACAGTGAGGCCAGATAGCCCGTGCCAGGCTGAGACCGAGTACCTCACGAGGAGGTGAGGACAATACACCACACATACTGCCAGTGAGGCCAGATAGCCTGTGCCAGGCTGAGACCCAGTACCCCATGACGAGGTGAGGACAATACACCACACATACTGCCAGTGAGGGCAGATAGCCCACGCCGGGCTGAGACCCAGTACCCCACGAGACGGTGAGGACAATACACCACACATACTGCCAGGGCGGCCAAATAGCCCACGCCGGGCTGAGACCCAGTACCACACGAGGAGGTGAGGACAATACACCACACATACTGCCAGTGAGGCCGGAGAGCCCGTGCCAGGCTGAGACCCAGTACCCCACGAGGAGGTGAGGACCCCCACGAGGAGGTGAGGACAATACACCACACATACTGCCAGTGAGGCCGGATAGCCCGTGCCAGGCTGAGACCCAGTACCCCACGAGGAGGTGAGGACCCCCACGAGGAGGTGAGGACAATACACCACACATACTGCCACTGAGGCCAGATAGCCCACGCCGTGCTGAGACCCAGTACCCCACGAGGCGGTGAGGACAATACACCACACATACTGCCAGTGAGGCCAGATAGCCCACGCCAGGCTCATACCCAGTGCCCCACGAGGCGGTGAGGACAATACACCACACATACTGCCAGTGAGGCTGGATAGCCCACGCCGGGCTGAGACCCAGTACCCCACGAGGATGTGAGGACAATACACCACACATACTGCCAGTGAGGCCAGATAGCACACGCCAGGCTGAGACCCAGGACCCCACGAGGGGGTGAGGACAATAGACCACACATACTGCCAGTGAGGCCAGATAGTCCGTGCCAGGCTGAGACACAGTACCCCACAAGGAGGTGAGGACACTACACCACACATACGGCCAGTGAGGCCGGATAGCCCGTGCCAGGCTGAGACCCAGTACCCCACAAGGAGGTGAGGACAATACACCACACATACTGCCAGTGAGGCCAGATAGCCTGTGCCAGACGGAGACCTAGTACCCCACAAGGAGGTGAGGACAATACACCACACATACTGCCAGTGAGGCCAGATAGCCCGTGCCAGGCTGAGACCCAGTACCCCATGAGGAGGTGAGAACAATACACCACACATACTGCCAGTGAGGCTGGATAGCCCGTGCCAGGCTGAGACCCAGTACCATATGAGGAGCTGAGGACAATACACCACACATACTGCCAGTGAGGCCAGATAGCCTATGCCAGGCGATGACCTAGTACCCCACGAGGAGGTGAGGACAATACACCACACATACTGCAAGTGAGCCCAGTTAGCCCGTGCCAGGCTGAGACCCAGTACCCCATGAGGAGGTGAGGAAAATACACCACACATACGGCCAGTGAGGCCGGATAGCCCACGCCGGGCTGAGACCCAGTACCCCACGAGGAGGTGAGGACAATACTCCACACATACTGCCAGTGAGGCCAGATAGCCCACGCCGGGCTGAGACCCAGTACCCCATGAGGCGGTGAGGACAATACACCACACATACTGCCAGTGAGGCCAGATAGCCCACGCCGGGCTGATACCCAGTACCCCACTAGGCGGTGAGGACAATACACCACACATACTGCCATTGAGGCCGGATAGCCCACGCTGGGCTGAGACCCAGTACCCCACGAGGAGGTGAGGACAATACACCACACATACTGCCAGTGAGGCCAGATAGCCCGTGCCAGATGGAGACCTAGTACCCCATGAGGAGGTGAGGACAATACACCACAAATACTGCCAGTGAGGCTGGATAGCCCGTGCCAGGCTGATACCCAGTACCCCACGAGGAGTTGAGGACAATACACCACACATACTGCCAGTGAGGCCAGATAGTCTATGCCAGGCGATGACCTAGTACCCCACGAGGAGGTGAGGACAATACACCACACATACTGCAAGTGAGCCCAGATAGCCTGTGCCAGGCTGAGACCCAGTACCCCATGAGGAGGTAAGGTAAATACACCACACATACGGCCAGTGAGGCCGGATAGCCCACGCCTTGCTGAGACCCAGTACCCCACGAGGAGGTGAGGACAATACAATACACACATACTGCCAGTGATGCCGGATAGCCCGCGCCAGGCTGAGACCCAGTACCCCACGAAAGGTGAGGACAATACACCACACATACTGCCAGTGAGGCCAGATAGCCCACGCCGGGCTGTAACCCAGTACCCCATGAGGCGGTGAGGACAATACACCACACATACTGCCAGTGAGGCCGGATAGCCCGTGCCAGGCTGAGACCCAGTACCCCACTAGGCGGTGAGGACAATACACCACACATACTGCCAGTGAGGCCAGATAGCCCACGCCGGGCTGAGACCCAGTACCCCATGAGGCGGTGAGGACAATACACCACACATACTGCCAGTGAGGCCAGATTACCCACGCAGGGCTGATGCCCAGTACCCCACGAGGCGGTGAGGACAATACACCACACATACTGCCAGTGAGGCCGGATAGCCCACGCCGGGCTGAGACACAGTACCCCACGAGGAGGTGAGGACAATACACCACACATACGGCCAGTGAGGCCGGATAGCCTGGGCCAGGCTGAGACCCAGTACCCTATGAGGGGGTGAAGAAAATTCACCACACATAAGGCCAGTGAGGCCGGATAGCCCACGCTGAACCGAGACCCAGTACCCCATGAGGAGGTGAGGACAATACACCACACATACTGCCACTGAGGCCACATAGCCCACGCCGTGCTGAGACCCAGTACCCCACGAGGCGGTGAGGACAATACACCACACATACTGCCAGTGAGGCCAGATAGCCCACGCCAGGCTCATACCCAGTACCCCACGAGACAGTGAGGACAATACACCACACATACTGCCAGTGAGGCCGGATAGCCCACGCCGGGCTGAGACCCAGTACCCCACGAGGAGGTGAGGACAATACACCACACATACTGCCAGTGAGGCCAGATAGCCCACGCCAGGCTGAGACCCAGGACCCCACGAGGGGGTGAGGACAATAGACCACTCATACTGCCAGTGAGGCCAGATAGCCCGTGCCAGGCTGAGACACAGTACCCCACAAGGAGGTGAGGACACTACACCACACATACGGCCAGTGAGGCCGGATAGCCCGTGCCAGGCTGAGACCCAGTACCCCACAAGGAGGTGAAGACAATACACCACACATACTGCCAGTGAGGCCAGATAGCCCGTGCCAGGCTGAGACCCAGTACCCCATGAGGAGGTGAGAACAATACACCACACATACTGCCAGTGAGGCTGGATAGCCCGTGCCAGGCTGAGACCCAGTACCATATGAGGAGCTGAGGACAATACACCACACATACTGCCAGTGAGGCCAGATAGCCTATGCCAGGTGATGACCTAGTACCCCACGATGAGGTGAGGACAATACACCACACATACTGCAAGTGAGCCCAGATAGCCCGCGCCAGACGGAGACCCAGTACTCCACGAGGAGGTGAGGACAATACACCACACATACTGCCAGTGAGGCCAGATAGCCCGTGCCGGGCTGAGACCCAGTACCCCACGAGGAGGTGAGGACAATACACCACACATACTGCCAGTGAAGATAGATAGCCCGTGCCGGGCTGTGACCCAGTACCCCACGAGGAGGTGAGGACAATACACCACACATACTGCCATTGAGGCCAGATAGCACACGCTGGACTGAGACCCAGTACCCCACGAGGAGGTGAGGACAATGCACAACACATACTGCCAGTGAGGCCAGATAGCCCGTGTCAGGCTGAGACCGAGTGCCTCATGAGGAGGTGAGGACAATACACCACACATACTGCCAGTCAGGCCAGATAGCCCGTGCCAGGCTGAGACCCAGTACCCCACGAGGAGGTGAGGATAATACAAAACGCATACTGCCAGTGAGGGCAGATAGCCCACGCCGGGCTGAGACCCAGTACCCCACGAGGCCGTGAGGACAATACACCACACATACTGCCAGTGAGGCCAGATAGCCCACGCCGGGCTGAGACCCAGTACCCCACGAGGCGGTGAGGACAATACACCACACATACTGCCAATGAGGTCAGATAGCCGGTGCCAGGCTGAGACCCAGTACCCCGCGAGGAGGTGAGGACAATACACCACACATACTGCCAGTGATGCCGGATAGCCGGTGCCAGGCTGAGACCGAGTACCCCACGAGGAGGTGAGGACAATACACCACACATACTGCCAGTGAGGCCGGATAGCCCGTGCCAGGCTGAGACCCAGTACCCCACGAGGAGGTGAGGACAATACACCACACATACTGCCAGTGAGGCCGGATAGCCCGTGCCAGGCTGAGACCCAGTACCCCACGAGGAGGTGAGGACAATACACTACACATACTTCCAGTGAGGCTGGATAGCCCGTGCCAGGTTGAGACCCAGTACCCCACGAGGAGGTGAGGACAATACACTACACATACTGCCAGTGAGGCCGGATAGCCCATGCCAGGCTGAGACACAGTACCCCACGAGGAGGTGAGGACAATACACCACACATACTGCCAGTGAGGCCAGATAGCCTACGCCGTGCTGAGACCCAGTACCCCACGAGGAGGAGAGGACAATACACCACACATACTGCCATTGAGGCTGGATAGCCAATGCCAGGCTGAGACCTATTAGGCAGAAACCTGTGCAGTTCCCTTAGGGACCACTGCAAAAGATTTAAGACTACAGGTGTTGGCAGTAAACCCACTTGGTAGCAGTCTGTACCACCCAGATTTACCTGGTAGCTGTGGCTGAGCAGTCAGTCTTCCCTCAAGAAGAGTTAGGCAGTATGCAGAGTATACACAATAGGCACTCAGATACAACAATACAAGCAAACACTGACCAGAGCTTTGGTATCAAAGTATATAATTATTTATTTAAAAACACACTGTTGAAAACACTCCAGCACTCTTATTGTAAAATATTCTAAACACAGTTACTATTATAATATATACACCACCCATTTTTCCTTATCAGATAAGTCACTGTAAAACACCACTTATTTTCATACAGAGGTGAGCGCTTAACTAGATGGCACTCCAATAGGTTTGTGAGAAAGGGAGGGAAAAAGACAGAATATAGAAAGGTACACCACTCTAAGATTCAGGCACACTGTTAGCAAGGCAGAAGAGCAAAAGTCACTGGTGAGCCAAAGTCCAAAGGCTGGGCCCACTCTTAGAGAGAGCTGAGCACAAATGCGCCCAAGATCACAGTTACACTAGGCTTAGAAAGTCTTGAAGAGGGTTCAAAAATAGTTTAGAGAGGCTTAGGAAAGTTTAGCCAGGGTGTCCCAGGCTAACCCAGGTTCGAAAGTCGGGGGCTAAATGTACCCCGTACAGTCGGTAGCAAGGGAAGCCAGGCGGGACACGGTACCTTAAGTGGGAAGGATCCTCCAGCGGTGGCAGTTATTCCTGGTAGTGGGTGCAAGTTCCGTCGTCATCCAGGGGAAGAGAAGATCTCGACTTGGAGGAAAGATGAAGGTCGTTGCACTACCAGGGCAGAAACCACCCGTGGAGTTTTCCTGTTAAAGGTGGTACCTTTGTTTCGCGGTCGTGGTAAAACGTGGTATCCCGGTTGCCGGGGTGCTTGGCACAGGCAAGGCGGCCACGAGGTACGTTGGGAAGGCGAAAAGACGGTGAAACTGGTTATCCCCACCAGTCAAAGGAAGAAGACTCTCCGGCGGGAGATCTCCTCTGTCGTTGGGAAAAAGTGGTGAGACGGTCCAGCACGGCTCCACCGGTAGAGGTGTCGTGGCAGGTCGGCTCAGCTTCTCCCTCGACGGATTCTTAGGTCCTGTGGCGACTTCTGAAGTTCCAGTCCCCAAAGCCCTGCTTTTATGCAGCAAACCCCCATTCACTCAGCCTAGCCAATCAGGATGGAGTGCGACTTGAGTTGCCTAGGCAACTCAGTCCAGGGTGCCTAAATTTCCCTCCACCCCTCCTAAGTACCCCAGACATAGTGGCACCACTTTGGAGGGCTTCTGTGGAGAAGCCCGCCAGAAAGTGGAACAAAGGGCTCGACTTGGGTTGGAGTCACAGAAGAGAACACAAACGCCATTTTAGAATCAAGTTTTGGCAAAAAATACCAACCGGAGAATTAATATTAATTAAATAAACCGGCGGTATGTTCGAGGCTACCGTAAATAATTAAATAAAGATAGTAGCTTAAAACAATGGGAAATCCCATAGGAAAATATTCGCGGTTGAATATAAAAAGTAGTATCCACTGCCACCAGCCAAAACTCGATCAGGGGGGACGGAGACGTGCCCCCTCGACTAACAGACCCTGGGGCAATCTAACTGCCCCAGCCAGTACGCCCACAATATGATGGTTTATACTGGTTCTGTTCAGAATTTAAGACTAGTAAAGTCAATGGTGACTTTACATGCCCTGGGAGACAGTAGTCAGTCCCAGGGTATGGAGTCTATACTGGGGGGTCACTATGACACCCCTGTGTCACTGCACTGAGGGTGCTGTGTAACACACATCACAAAAACACATGAAGCCCTATGGAGTAAAAGACCCCATAGCCCATTAAACACTTCTAGATTCAAAGAAACACACTCAAATCATGTCCAAGAGTGAGGGTAAAAGAGTCTCACTCTTGGCAGGAGAAAAAAATAAACCCCAGAAAATCCAGCAAAGCTGCTGGGGGACTCACTAGGTTAGGAAATTCAGCCTAAACAGAGAATTTTCCCTAACAGACCCAGTACCCTACGAGGGGGTGAGGACAATACACCACACATACTGCCAGTGAGGCTGGATAGCCCGTGCCAGGCTGAGACCCAGTACCCCACGAGGAGGTGAGGACAATACACCACACATACTGCCAGTGAGGCCGGATAGCCCACGCCGCGCTGAGACCCAGTACCCCACTAGGAGTGGAGGACAATACACCACACATACTGCCAGTGAGACTGGATAGCCAACGCCAGGCTGAGACCCAGTACCCCACGAGGCGGTAAGGACAATACACCACACATACTGCCAGTGAGGCCGGATAGCCCATGCCGGGCTGAGACCCAGTACCCCACGAGGAGGTGAGGACAATACACCACACATACTGCCAGTGAGGCCGGATAGCCCGTGCTAGGCTGAGACCCAGTACCCCACGAGGAGGTGAGGACAATACACCACACATACTGCCTGTGAGGCCGGATAGCCCGTGCCAGGCTAAAACCCAGTATCCCACGAGGAGGTGAGGACAATACACCACACATACTGCCAGTGAGGCCGGATAGCCCTTGCCAGGCTGAGACCCAGTACCCCACAAGGAGGTGAGGACAATACACCACACATACTGCCAGTGAGGCCGGATAGCCCGTGCCAGGCTGAGACCCAGTACCCCACGAGGAGGTGAGGACAATACACCACACATACTGCCAGTGAGGTCGGATAGCCCACGCCGCCTGAGACCCAGTACCCCACAAGGAGGGGAGGATAATACACCACACATACTGTCAGTGAGGCTGGATAACCAACGCCAGGCTGAGACCCAGTACCCCACGAGAGGTGAGGACAATACACCACACATACTGCCAGTGAGGCCAGATAGCCCGTGCCAGGCTGAGACACAGTACCCTACGAGGAGGTGAGGACAATACACCACACACATACAGCCAGTGAGGCCGGATAGCCCATGCCAGGCTGAGACCCAGTACCCCACGAGAGGTGAGGACAATACACCACACATACTGCCAGTGAGGCCAGATAGCCCGTGCCAGGCTGAGACACAGTACCCTACGAGGAGGTGAGGACAATACACCACACATACGGCCAGTGAGGCCGGATAGCTTGTGCCAGGCTGAGACCCAGTACCCCACGAGGGGGTGAGGAAAATACACCACACATACGGCCAGTGAGGCCGGATAGCCCACGCCGGGCTGTGACCCAGTACCCCACGAGGAGGTGAGGACAATACACCACACATACTGCCAGTGAGGCCAGATAGCCCACGCCGGGTTGATACCCAGTACCCCAAGAGGCGGTAAATACAATACACCACACATACTGCCAGTGAGGCCTGATATCCCACGCCGGGCTGAGACCCAGTACCCCACGAGGAGGTGAGGACAATACACCACACATACTGCCAGTGAGGCCAGATAGCCCGTGCCAGGCTGAGACCCAGTACCCCACAAGGAGGTGAGGACAATACACCACACATACTGCCAGTGAGGCCAGATAGCCCGTGCCAGACGGAGACCCAGTACCCCACGAGGAGGTGAGGACAATACACCACACATACTGCCAGTGAGGCCAGATAGCCCGTGCCGGGCTGAGACCCAGTACCCCACGAGGAGGTGAGGACAATACACCACACATACTGCCAGTGAGGCCAGATAGCCCGTGCCGGGCTGAGACCCAGTACCCCACGAGGAGGTGAGGACAATACACCACACATACTGCCAGTGAGGCCAGATAGCCCGTGCCGGGCTGAGACCCAGTACCCCACGAGGAGGTGAGTAAAATACACCACACATACTGCCAGTGAAGACAGATAGCCCGTGCTGGGCTGAGACCCAGTACCCCACGAGGAGGTGAGGACAATACACCACACATACTGCCAGTGAGGCCAGATAGCCCGTGCCAGGCTGAGACCCAGTATCCCACGAGGAGGTGAGGACAATACACCACACATACTGCCAGTGAGGCCAGATAGCCCGTGCCAGGCTGAGACCCAGTACCCCACGAGGAGGTGAGGACAATACACCACATATACTGCCAGTGAGGCCAGATAGCCCGTGCCAGGCTGAGACCCAGTACCCCACGAGGAGGTGAGGACAATACACCACACATACTGCCAGTGAGGCCAGATAGCCCGTGTCAGACGGAGACCCAGTACCCCACGAGGAGGTGAGGACAATACATCACACATACTGCCAGTGAGGCCGGATAGCCCGTGCCGGGCTGTGACCCAGCACCCCACGAGGAGGTGAGGACAATACACCACACATACTGCCAGTGAGGCCGGATAGCCCACGCCGGGCTGAGACCCAGTACCCCACGAGGCGGTGAGGACAATACACCACACATACTGCCAGTGAGGCCAGATAGCCCACGCCGGGCTGAGACCCAGTACCCCACGAGGAGGTGAGGACAATACACCACACATACTGCCAGTGAGGCCGGATAGCCCACGCCGGGCTGAGACCCAGTACCCCACGAGGAGGTGAGGACAATACAACACACACATACTGCCAGTGAGGCTAGATAGCCCGTTCCAGGCTGAGACACAGTACCCCACGAGGAGGTGAGGACAATACACCACACATACGGCCAGTGAGGCCAGATAGCCTGTGCCAGGCTGAGACCCAGTACCCCACGAGAGGTGAGGACAATAAGTGACACATAATGCCTGTGAGGCCAGATAGCCCGTGACAGGCTGAGACACAGTACCCCACGAGGAGGTGAGGACAATACACCACACATAGGGCCAGTGAGGCCGGATAGCCTGGGCCAGGCTGAGACCCAGTACCCTATGAGGGGGTGAAGAAAATTCACCACACATACGGCCAGTGAGGCCGGATAGCCCACGCTGAACCGAGACCCAGTACCCCATGAGGAGGTGAGGACAATACACCACACATACTGCCACTGAGGCCAGATAGCCCACGCCGTGCTGAGACCCAGTACCCCACGAGGCGGTGAGGACAATACACCACACATACTGCCAGTGAGGCCAGATAGCCCACGCCAGGCTCATACCCAGTACCCCACGAGACAGTGAGGACAATACACCACACATACTGCCAGTGAGGCCGGATAGCCCACGCCAGGCTCATACCCAGTACCCCACGAGAAAGTGAGGACAATACACCACACATACTGCCAGTGAGGCCGGATAGCCCACGCCGGGCTGAGACCCAGTACCCCACGAGGAGGTGAGGACAATACACCACACATACTGCCAGTGAGGCCAGATAGCCCACGCCAGGCTGAGACCCAGGACCCCACGAGGGGGTGAGGACAATAGACCACTCATACTGCCAGTGAGGCCAGATAGCCCGTGCCAGGCTGAGACACAGTACCCCACAAGGAGGTGAGGACACTACACCACACATACGGCCAGTGAGGCCGGATAGCCCGTGCCAGGCTGAGACCCAGTACCCCACAAGGAGGTGAAGACAATACACCACACATACTGCCAGTGAGGCCAGATAGCCTGTGCCAGACGGAGACCTAGTACCCCACGAGGAGGTGAGGACAATACACCACACATACTGCCAGTGAGGCCAGATAGCCCGTGCCAGGCTGAGACCCAGTACCCCATGAGGAGGTGAGAACAATACACCACACATACTGCCAGTGAGGCTGGATAGCCCGTGCCAGGCTGAGACCCAGTACCATATGAGGAGCTGAGGACAATACACCACACATACTGCCAGTGAGGCCAGATAGCCTATGCCAGGCGATGACCTAGTACCCCACGAGGAGGTGAGGACAATACACCACACATACTGCAAGTGAGCCCAGTTAGCCCGTGCCAGGCTGAGACCCAGTACCCCATGAGGAGGTGAGGAAAATACACCACACATATGGCCAGTGAGGCCGGATAGCCCACGCCGGGCTGAGACCCAGTACCCCACGAGGAGGTGAGGACAATACACCACACATACTGCCAGTGAGGCCAGATAGCCCACGCCGGGCTGAGACCCAGTACCCCATGAGGCGGTGAGGACAATACACCACACATACTGCCAGAGAGGCCAGATAGCCCACGCCGGGCTGATACCCAGTACCCCACTAGGCGGTGAGGACAATACACCACACATACTGCCATTGAGGCCGGATAGCCCACGCTGGGCTGAGACCCAGTACCCCACGAGGAGGTGAGGACAATACACCACACATACTGCCAGTGAGGCCAGATAGCCCACGCCAGGCTGAGACCCAGTACCCCACGAGGAGGTGAGGACAATACACCACACATACAGCCAGTGAGGCCGGATAGCCCGTGCCAGGCTGAGACCCAGTACCCCATGAGGAGGTGAGGATAATACACCACACATACTGCCAGTGAGGCCAGATAGCCCGTGCCAGATGGAGACCTAGTACCCCACGAGGAGGTGAGGACAATACACCACACATACTGCCAGTGAGGCCAGATAGCCCGTGCCAGGCTGAGACCCAGTACCCCACGATGAGGTGAGGACAATACACCACAAATACTGGCAGTGAGGCTGGATAGCCCGTGCCAGGCTGAGACCCAGTACCCCACGAGGAGTTAAGGACAATACACCATACATACTGCCAGTGAGGCCAGATAGCCTATGCCAGGCGATGACCTAGTACCCCACGAGGAGGTGAGGACAATACACCACACATACTGCAAGTGAGCCCAGATAGCCTGTGCCAGGCTGAGACCCAGTACCCCATGAGGAGGTAAGGTAAATACACCACACATACGGCCAGTGAGGCCGGATAGCCCACGCCGGGCTGAGACCCAGTTCCCCACAAGGAGGTGAGGACAATACAATACACACATATTGCCAGTGATGCCGGATAGCCCGCGCCAGGCTGAGACCCAGTACCCCACGAGAGGTGAGGACAATACACCACACATACTGCCAGTGAGGCCAGATAGCCCACGCCGGGCTGAGACCCAGTACCCCATGAGGCGGTGAGGACAATACACCACACATACTGCCAGTGAGGCCGGATAGCCCGTGCCAGGCTGAGACCCAGTACCCCACTAGGCGGTGAGGACAATACACCACACATACTGCCAGTGAGGCCAGATAGCCCATGCCGGGCTGAGACCCAGTACCCCATGAGGCGGTGAGGACAATACACCACACATACTGCCAGTGAGGCCAGATAGCCCATGCAGGGCTGATGCCCAGTACCCCACGAGGCGGTGAGGACAATACACCACACATACTGCCAGTGAGGCCGGATAGCCCACGCCGGGCTGAGACCCAGTATCCCACGAGGAGGTGAGGACAATACACCACACATACTGCCAGTGAGGCCAGATAGCCCGTGCCAGGCTGAGACCCAGTACCCCATGAGGAGGTGAGGACAATACACCACACATACGGCCAGTGAGGCCAGATAGCCCGTGCCAGGCTGAGACCCAGTACCCCACGAGGAGGTGATGACAATACACCACACATACTGCCAGTGAGGCCAGATAGCCCGTGCCAGACGGAGACCCAGTACCCCACGAGGAGGTGAGGACAATACATCACACATACTGCCAGTGAGGCCAGATAGCCCGTGCTGGGCTGTGACCCAGCACCCCACGAGGAGGTGAGGACAATACACCACACATACTGCCAGTGAGGCCAGATAGCCCACGCCGGGCTGAGACCCAGTACCCTACGAGGAGGCGAGGACAATACACCACACATACTGCCAGTGAGGCCAGATAGCCCATGCCAGGCTGAGACCGAGTACCTCACGAGGAGGTGAGGACAATACACCACACATACTGCCATTGAGGGAAGATAGCCCACGCCGGGCTGAGACCCAGTACCCCACGAGGCAGTGGGGACAATACACCACACATACTGCCAGTGAGGCCAGATAGCCCACACCGGGCTGAGACCCAGTACCCCATGATGAGGTGAGGACAATACACCACACATACTGCCAGTGAGGCCAGATAGCCCGTGCCAGGCTGGGACTCAGTACCCCACGAGGAGGTGAGGACAATACACCACACATACTGCCAGTGAGGCCGGATAGCCCGTGCCAGGCTGAGACCCAGTACCCCAACGAGGAGGTGAGGACAATACACCACACATACTGCCAGTGAGGCCAGATAGCCCGTGCCAGGCTGAGACCCAGTACCCCACGAGGAGGTGAGGACAATACACCACACATACTGCCAGTGAGGCCGGATAGCCTGTGCCAGGCTGAGACCCAGTACCCCACGAGGAGGTGAGGACAATACATTACACATACTGCCAGTGAGGCCGGATAGCCCGTGCCAGGCTGAGACCCAGTACCCCACGAGGAGGTGAGGACAATACACCACACATACTGCCAGTGAGGCCGGATAGCCCACGCCGGGCTCAGACCCAGTACCCCACGAGGAGGTGAGGACAATACAACACACACATACTGCCAGTGAGGCCGGATAGCCCGTGCCAGGCTGAGAACCAGTACCCCACGAGAGATGAGGACAACACATCACACATACTGCCAGTGAGGCCAGATAGCCCGTGCCAGGCTGAGACACAGTACCCCATGAGGAGGTGAGGACAATACACCACACATACGGCCAGTGAGGCCGGATAGCCCGTGCCAGGCTGAGACCCAGTACCCTACGAGGGGGTGAGGAAAATACACCACACATACGGCCAGTGAGGCCAGATAGCCCACGCCGGGCTGAGACCCAGTACCCCACGAGGAGGTGAGGACAATACACCACACATACTGCCAGTGAGGCCGGATAGCCCACGCCTGGCTGAGACCCAGTACCCCACGAGGCGGTGAGGACAATACACCACACATACTGCCAGTGAGGCCGGATAGCCCACGCCGGGCTGATACCCAGTACCACACGAGGCGGTGAGGACAATACACCACACATACTGCCAGTGAGGCCGGATAGCCCACGCCGGGCTTAGACCCAGTACCCCACGAGGAGGTGAGGACAATACACCACATATACTGCCAGTGAGGCCAGATAGCCCACACCAGGCTGAGACCCAGTACTCCACGAGGAGGTGAGGACAATACACCACACATACTGCCAGTGAGGCCAGATAGCCCACGCCAGGCTGAGACCCAGTACCCCACAAGGAGGTGAGGACAATGCACCACATATACCGCCAGTGAGGCCAGATAGCCCATGCCAGGCTGAGACCCAGTACCCCACGAGGAGGTGAGGACAATACACCACACATACGGCCAGTGAGGCCAGATAGCGCATGCCGGGGTAGAGACCCAGTACCCCATGAGGGGGTGAGGACAATACACCACACATATGGCCAGTGAGGCCGGATAGCCCACGCCGGGCTGAGACCCAGTACCCCACGAGGAGGTGAGGACAATACACCACACATACGGCCAGTGAGGCCAGATAGCGCATGCCGGGGTAGAGACCCAGTACCCCATGAGGGGGTGAGGACAATACACCACACATATGGCCAGTGAGGCCAGATAGCGCATGCTGGGATAGAGACCCAGTACCCTGTGAAGGTACGAGAATATCGCAAATCTATGACAGGCTGAAGAGGGAAAGCACCCACGCCGGGCTAACACAATTACAAGTGAGGCGAAGACACCCGAGAGGGGTGAACCAGAAACAAAGATCCCACGAAGGAGCCAAAGCCACAAGAGAGTCACACGGTCTGAAGGACCTGAAAGCCCAGCCAGGGCTGAGAAACCAAATAAGCAGCAGGAAGCTGAGAATTGTGTTGACCTGAGTCTAGCTGGACCGATAGATTTACAAACCCAAGAGAGACTGGAACACCCTTGAGGGGTCAGCAAGAAATAGAATTCAAGAAGGGGGCTAAACCCTGTTGTAGCACAAGATTTCCTGACCCACAAGCAGGGGCGTTGCTAGGGGGGGGCTAAGGGGGCTATAGCCCTTGATCTTTTGGTTGTAGCCCCGGATAGAATCTCAGGAGCTACAGCCAAAAGTCTAGCTAGCCCCCAGTCCCAACAGTTCCGACATCAGCTTAGCCCCGGGTCTTTTCCAGACCTAGCAACTCCCCTGCCCACAAGTACAACAATGAAGGGCTTAACATTTTGAATTGTGCAGAACACTGGTGAATCAGTCAGGAATACTCTTTTCTAGAAAACCAGGAACCAAACAGAATTTATTTGAACTGCAGCAAAAGGCTGAAGCCTAAACTACAGAGATAGAGAGAGAGAGAGAGAGAGATAGAGATAGAGACCAGTGAGACGATTGGGTGGGGGTCACACACCAGCCAGACCAAGCCATGAAAGGAGTGAGGGGTGGAGGGAGTAAAAACACTCCTCTAGGCTAAGTTATGTTTTTTGTTGTTGGTAGTGGTAGAGTCGGTCAGTAGGATAGAATAGGTCCGGAGAAAGGACTACGTTTATTTTTGTAACCCGTTGGCTATTTTTCAGAATATGTAACCACCATCGTAGAAATAGGGAAGACGAGGCATTTCTTTACTTTAAGAAAGCTGAAACATTTGAGCCCATGTCCTCCGGTCCGCCTCCTAGGTCTGACTTCCCACAGGTAGTAAAGGGAGCAAATGGACACTACATAGCTGGCAACTCCTCAACAGAGGGAGTATTTCCAACCCTTACACAATTCATCAGTGAAGGGAGGATAGCTCTGTGGCAACGTGCAGCACAGGTTCGAATCCCGGATCCGCCTTGAAACCGATCTCGGTATTAAGCGTTAACCTGCACTTGCAGGATCCAAATGTACAAGGCCTAGTAGGATTGTTCCCCGCCCCCCTCCTTGCCTTGTAGCACCTTGAGAGACAGGTGTATAGGCGCCTAATAAATTACCAATAAAATAAATGAAAAACCTCACTTCGGGGATTGGGATTTCCGAACCTTACCGTGCAACAAGCCAGCTCACAACTCTTTTTTTGGTAGGGAGGGGTATTTGCAACTCTTAGAATGACTCTGCAGAGCCCCTTACTATTTAGAGCCTTTAATTCAATACCCAAAGCATATGAACCCAGCCAGCGGGAGCATGGGGCCAGGCGCAGCATAATGTTGCTCTGCCTTTGTTGTGTTGTCTGTGTGTGGCTGCCACATGAAATGCCTGGGGTTTCTTTGTACAGTGGCTTCACTGCCAGTGGTGGGTTGCATTGGTCAGTTAAGATGTCTATTCTGTAGCCTGCTTCCCAGTAGGGGGCAGTGCTGCACCCTGGTGACATCGGCATAACCGAGAGAGAGGCCTAGGCTGACTGACAGGTGCAGTGACCTTTTGGAATGTATACTTTGTTAGTTCAGACATGAATCTTCTCTGGGAGAGGAGAGGCTGAGGCTGAAGCAGGACGATGTACTTGGTAATGTCCCTGGACTAGGTGGTGTGCATTCCTAAACTCCAGGGGCCCCCTTCTTAAGTATGGGAGTGGGCCTTCCCCAATGAAGCTGCAGTTCTATGGCTTCCTAGTGGCCGGGATCCTTGGAGACCTGGAGTATTACTGCAATAGGTAGAGATTTGGGTCTTTCTGGACATGAGGTTCTGAGTGATGGAGTTGCAAGCATAATGAATATAATAATAAGCAAAGGGTTCTATGTGAGGCAGCTGTGCAGTGCATAAGCAGGACACTTGTTATCTCTGTTATAGTGTCACAGACGCCCTGTGTAGCATCTGAAACTCTGGTACCAGCCCTGCTCCTTCCCTTTAGTGGATGGCGAAACTGAAAGCTAACTAGTCTCTCAATTCCAAATCCTTGGCTTGATTTTTCTGGGTGTGTACGATCTGGGGCTCAATAAATGAAATGGCTCTTATTAAAGACAGGAATCCTAAATATGGCCTCCTGTATGACCGGAGGAGAAGGTTAATAAAAAGTGGTATCTAATTATTAAGGGCTTCATCTTCCCATCTTCCAGAGTTTTCTCTGTTCAGTTTTGCCAGGTGTTTCCTATGTTCCGGAGTTTGCCAGGAGGTTTCTGTGTTCAGGAGTTTGCTCTGAGTTTTCTATGTTCAGGAGTTTGCAAGGAGTTGCCCGGATTGATTAGTTTGCCAGGGGCTTCCTGTGCTCAGGCGTTTGCCAGGTTAAGTAGTTTGCCAGGAGTTTCCCATCTTCAGGAGTTTGCCAGAAGTTGACGTATTCTAGGGGTGTGGCAGAAGTTTCCTGTATTCAGGAGTTTGCCAGGTGTTTGCTATGTTCAGGAGTTTGCCAGGAGTTGCCCATATTGAGGAGTTTGCCAGGTGTTTGCTATGTTCAGGAGTTTGCCAGGAGTTGCCCATATTGAGGAGTTTGCCAGCAGTTTCGTATGCTCAGGAGTTTGCCAGGAATTGCCTGTATTGAGGAGTTTGCCAGGAGTTTCCTGTGCTCAGGAGTTTGCCAGATATAGTAGTTTGCCAGGAGTTTGCCAGAAGTTGCCCATATTCCAGGAGTGTGACAGGAGTTTCCTGTATTCAGGAGTTTGCCAGGTGTTTGCTATGTTCAGGAGTTTGCCAGGAGTTGCCCATATTGAAGAGTTTGCCAGCAGTTTCGTATGCTCAGGAGTTTGCCAGGAGTTGCCTGTATTGAGGAGTTTGCCAGGAGTTTCCTGTGCTCAGGAGTTTGCCAGATATAGTAGTTTGCCAGGAGTTTGCCAGAAGTTGCCCATATTCCAGGAGTGTGACAGGAGTTTCCTGTATTCAGGAGTTTGCCAGGTGTTTGCTATGTTCAGGAGTTTGCCATGAGATTTCTGTGTGTGGTAGTTCTCCAGGAGTTTGCTCTGAGTTTTCTATGTTCAGGAGTTTGCCAGGAGTTGCTCATATTGAGGAGTTTGCCAGCAGTTTCCTATGCTCAGGAGTTTGCCAGGAGTTGCCCATATTGAGGAGTTTGCCAGGAGTTTCCTGTGCTCAGGAGTTTGCCAGATTTAGTAGTTTGCCAGGAGTTTGCCATAAATTGCCCATATTCCAGGAGTGTGGCAGGAGTTTCCTGTGATCAGGAGTTTGCCAGGTGTTTCCGATGTTCAGGAGTTTGCCATGAGATTTCTGTGTGTGGTAGTTTGCCAGGAGTTTGCTCGGAGTTTTCTATGTTCAGGAGTTTGCAAGGAGTTGCCCGGATTGATTAGTTTGCCAGGGGCTTCCTGTGCTCAGGCGTTTGCCAGGTTAAGTAGTTTGCCAGGAGTTTCCCATCTTCAGGAGTTTGCCAGAAGTTGACGTATTCTAGGGGTGTGGCAGAAGTTTCCTGTATTCAGGAGTTTGCCAGGTGTTTGCTATGTTCAGGAGTTTGCCAGGAGTTGCCCATATTGAGGAGTTTGCCAGCAGTTTCGTATGCTCAGGAGTTTGCCAGGAATTGCCTGTATTGAGGAGTTTGCCAGGAGTTTCCTGTGCTCAGGAGTTTGCCAGATATAGTAGTTTGCCAGGAGTTTGCCAGAAGTTGCCCATATTCCAGGAGTGTGACAGGAGTTTCCTGTATTCAGGAGTTTGCCAGGTGTTTGCTATGTTCAGGAGTTTGCCAGGAGTTGCCCATATTGAGGAGTTTGCCAGCAGTTTCGTATGCTCAGGAGTTTGCCAGGAGTTGCCTGTATTGAGGAGTTTGCCAGGAGTTTCCTGTGCTCAGGAGTTTGCCAGATATAGTAGTTTGCCAGGAGTTTGCCAGAAGTTGCCCATATTCCAGGAGTGTGACAGGAGTTTCCTGTATTCAGGAGTTTGCCAGGTGTTTGCTATGTTCAGGAGTTTGCCAGGAGTTGCCCATATTGAGGAGTTTGCCAGCAGTTTAGTATGCTCAGGAGTTTGCCAGGAGTTGACTGTATTGAGGAGTTTGCCAGGAGTTTCCTGTGCTCAGAAGTTTGCCAGATATAGTAGTTTGCCAGGAGTTTGCCAGAAGTTGCCCATATTCCAGGAGTGTGACAGGAGTTTCCTGTATTCAGGAGTTTGCCAGGTGTTTGCTATGTTCAGGAGTTTGCCAGGAGTTGCCCATATTGAGGAGTTTGCCAGCAGTTTCGTATGCTCAGGAGTTTGCCAGGAGTTGCCTGTATTGAGGAGTTTGCCAGGAGTTTCCTGTGCTCAGGAGTTTGCCAGATATAGTAGTTTGCCAGGAGTTTGCCAGAAGTTGCCCATATTCCAGGAGTGTGACAGGAGTTTCCTGTGCTCAGGAGTTTGCCAGGTGTTTGCTATGTTCAGGAGTTTGCCAGGAGTTGCCCATATTGAGCAGTTTGCCAGCAGTTTCGTATGCTCAGGAGTTTGCCAGGAGTTGCCTGTATTGAGGAGTTTGCCAGGAGTTTCATGTGCTCAGGAGTTTGCCAGATATAGTAGTTTGCCAGGAGTTTGCCAGAAGTTGCCCATATTCCAGGAGTGTGACAGGAGTTTCCTGTATTCAGGAGTTTGCTAGGTGTTTGCTATGTTCAGGAGTTTGCCAGGAGTTGCCCATATTGAGGAGTTTGCCAGCAGTTTCGTATGCTCAGGAGTTTGCCAGGAGTTGCCTGTATTGAGGAGTTTGCCAGGAGTTTCCTGTGCTCAGGAGTTTGCCAGATATAGTAGTTTGCCAGGAGTTTGCCAGAAGTTGCCCATATTCCAGGAGTGTGACAGGAGTTTCCTCTATTCAGGAGTTTGCCAGGTGTTTGCTATGTTCAGGAGTTTGCCAGGAGTTGCCCATATTGAGGAGTTTGCCAGCAGTTTCGTATGCTCAGGAGTTTGCCAGGAGTTGCCTGTATTGAGGAGTTTGCCAGGAGTTTCCTGTGCTCAGGAGTTTGCCAGATATAGTAGTTTGCCAGGAGTTTGCCAGAAGTTGCCCATATTCCAGGAGTGTGACAGGAGTTTCCTGTGCTCAGGAGTATGCCAGTGCAGGCTGAGTGCTTGATTTCTTAGATATTTGGAGAGGATTTGTTTTTTAAATGCCAATCCTTATCCGACACTTCGCTGGGATTGGCTCCTTATGGGACATATGATAAATTGTATCCTGCTTTGGTGGCATAATAAATAAACACATACACCCACATGCCTGTCTGTGCTTCCTGATGCCCTGATACTGGGAATGGCAATGCCAGTGGGCACCCTGGTGTATGCGCAGGTGCCCCTTTTGGGTAGTAAAATGGAATGATCCGAGGTCCTGCCTCCTCTGTAAGCTTAGCAGCTGGAAGCGCTGCTACTTGTATCCCCTGGTGGTCTTCCCAGTCCTAGTTGTGTCCCCATGATCTTAGTTTGTGGTAACAGGAGTCTGGCCATCGATACACCTCTCTTGTTCCACGCATTGGCACCTGGAGTACAGGAGCCTCTGTGCTCACCCAGGTCTTGCACCCTTCTGTAAAGGTACACATGTGGCCTGCCAGCATGTTTTTGTCAATTCACAAACTGCATACCCTACAATACACCTCTTGGTGGTCTGGAAACTTGGCTATTTCCATATGAGATCTTGAGAAGTACAATCCCTGGAAGTCCAGTGGTCTGCTTAGCTTTCACTTTTCATGGTTCAGAGAGGGGAGAGGCAGATTACAGTCAGGGGCGAGCTCCTGCTGCAGATCAGAATGTTTCAATGTTTAAGCAGCAAGCTGCAGGATCTTTGTTCTTGCATGACACATGCCCCCAGAACCTCTTGCTTTGAACGATAATTTCCTGCTGCCTGCTATTACAGTGACATACTTCAGTTGGAGGGCCATGTTCGTCTGCCACGCAACCTTGTCCTCTCTGCCCTGTAGTTCCCCTTGCTCCTCTGCCTGTAATTACCCATTTTCCGCTGTCTGCAGTTCCCCTTTTTCCGCCATCTGTAGTTCCCCTTTCTTCTCTGCCTGCAGTTCCCCTGGCTCCTCTGCCTGTAATCCACATTGCTCCTCTGACTGCAGTTTTCTTTGTTACATTTACCTGCAGTTCCCTTTGCTTCATTTACCTACAGTGACCTTTTCTCACCAGTGTGCAGCTCCCTTTGCTCCTCTACCTACAGTTCCCTTTGCTTCTTTTACCTGCAGTGCCCTTTTCTCCCCAGCTTTCAGTTCTGTTTGCTCGTCTGCCTCTAGGTCACTTTGCTCCTCTACCTGCAGTCCCCTTTGCTTCTTTTACCTGCAGTGTCCTTTTCTCCCCAGCTTGCAGTTTCCTTTGCTCCATTACATGCAGTTCCCTTTGCTCCTCTAGCCGCAGTTCCCTTTGATTCTTTTACCTGCAGTGCCCTTTTCTCCCCAGCTTGCAGTTCCCTTTGCTCCTCTACCCGCAGTTCCCTTTCCTCCTCTACCTGCAGTTCCCTTTGCTTCTTTTATCTGCAGTGCCCTTTTCTCCCCAGCTTGCAGTTCCCTTTGCTACTCTACCCGCAGTTCCCTTTGCTCCTCTACCCGCAGTTCCCTTTGCTCCTCTACCTGCAGTTCCCTTTGCTCCTCTACGTGCAGTTCCCTTTGCTTCTTTTACCTGCAGTGCCCTTTTCTCCCCAGATTGTAGTTCCCTATGCTCCTCTAACTGCAGTTCCCTTTGCTCCTTTACCTGCAGTTCCCTTTGCTCCTCTACCCAAAGTTCCCTTTGCTTCTTTTACCTGCAGTGCCCTTTTCTCCCCTGCTTGCAGTTCCCTTTGCTCCTCTACCTGCAGTTCCCTATGCTCCTCTCATCGCAGTTTACCTGCAGTGCCCTTTTCTCCCCAGCTTGCAGTTCCCTTTGCTCCTTTACCTGCAGTTCCATTTGCTCCTCTACCCACAGTTCCCTTTGCTTTTTTACCTGCAGTGCCCTTTTCTCCCCAGATTGTAGTTCCCTATGCTCCTCTAACTGCAGTTCCCTTTGCTCCTTTACCTGCAGTTCCCTTTGCTCCTCTACCCAAAGTTCCCTTTGCTTCTTTTACCTGCAGTGCCCTTTTCTCCCCTGCTTGCAGTTCCCTTTGCTCCTCTACCTGCAGTTCCCTATGCTCCTCTCATCGCAGTTTACCTGCAGTGCCCTTTTCTCCCCAGCTTGCAGTTCCCTTTGCTCCTTTACCTGCAGTTCCCTTTGCTCCTCTACCTACAGTTCCCTTTGCTCCTCTACCTTAAATTCCTTTTGCTCCTCTACCTGTAGATCTCTTTGCTCCCCTACCTGCAGTTCCCTTTGTTCCTCTACCTGTAGATCTCCTTTCTCCTCTACCTGCAGTTCCCTTTGCTTCTTTTACCTGCAGTGCCCTTTTCTCCCCAGCTTGCAGTTCCCTTTGCTCCTCTACCCGCAGTTCCCTTTCCTCCTCTACCTGCAGTTCCCTTTGCTTCTTTTACCTGCAGTGCCCTTTTCTCCCCAGCTTGCAGTTCCCTTTGCTCCTCTACCTGCAGTTCCCTTTGCTGCTTTACCTGCAGTTCCATTTGCTCCTCTACCTGCAGTTCCCATTGCTTCTTTTATCTGCAGTGCCCTTTTCTCCCCAGCTTGCAGTTCCCTTTGCTCCTCTACCCGCAGTTCCCTTTGCTCCTCTACCCGCAGTTCCCTTTGCTCCTCTACCTGCAGTTCCCTTTGCTTCTTTTACCTGCAGTGCCCTTTTCTCCCCAGATTGCAGTTCCCTATGCTCCTCTACCTGCAGTTCCCTTTGCTCCTTTACCTGCAGTTCCCTTTGCTCCTCTACCCACAGTTCCCTTTGCTTATTTTACCTGCAGTGCCCTTTTCTCTCCAGCTTGCAGTTCCCTTTGCTCCTCTACCTGCAGTTCCCTTTGCTCCTCTACCCGCAGTTCCCTTTGCTTTTTTACCTGCAGTGCCCTTTTCTCCTCAGCTTGCAATTCCCTTTGCTCCTTTACCTGCAGTTCCATTTGCTCCTCTACCCGCAGTTCCCTTTGCTTTTTTACCTGCAGTGCCCTTTTCTCCCCAGCGTGCAGTTCCCTTTGCTCAACTACCTACAGTTCCCTTTGCTCCTCTACCTTAAGTTCCCTTTGCTCCTCTACCTGTAGATCTCTTTGCTCCTCTACCTGCAGTTCCCTTTGTTCCTCTACCTGTAGATCTCCTTTCTCCTCTACCTGCAGTTCCCTTTACTCCTCTACTTGCAGTTCCCTTTGCTTCTTTTACCTGCAGTGCCCTTTTCTCCCAATCTTGCATTTCCCTTTGCTCCACTACCTGCAGGTCCCTTTGCTCCTCTACCTGCAGTTACCTTTGTTTCTTTTACCTACAGTGCCCTTTTCTCCCCAGCGTGATGTTCCCTTTGCTCCTCTACCTGCAGTTACCTTTGCTCCTCTACCTGCAGTCCGCTTTGCTTCTTTTACCTGCAGTGCCCTTTTCTCCCCAGCATGCAGTTCCCTTTGCTCCTCTACCTGCAGTTCCCTTTACTCCTCTGCCGGCAGTCCCCTTTACTCCTCTACCTGCAGTACACTTTGTTCTTTTACCTGCCGTGCCCTTTTCTCCACAGCTTGCAGTTCCTCTTGCCCCTCTACCTGCAGTTCCCTTTGCTCCTCTACCTGCAGTTCCCTTTGCTCCTCTACCTGTAGATCACTTTGCGTCTCTATTTGCAGTTCGCTTTGCTTCTTTTACCTGCAATGCCCTTTTATCCCAAGCTTGCAGTTCCCTTTGCTCCGCTACCTGCAGTTCCCTTTACTCCTCTACCTGTAGATCTGTTTGCTCCTCTACATGAAGTTCCCTTTGCTCCTCTACCTGCAGTTTCCTTTGCTCCTCTACCTGGAGTACCCTTTGCTTCTTTTACCTGCAGTGCTCTTTTCTCCCCAGCTTGCAGTTCCCTTTGATTCTCTAGCTGCAGTTCCATTTGCTCCTCTATCTGCAGTTCCCTTTGTTTCTTTTACCTACAGTGCCCTTTTCTCCCAGGCGTGATGTTCCCTTTGCTCCTCTACCCGCAGTTCCCTTTGCTCCTCTGCCTGCGGTTCCCTTTGCTTCTTTTTCCTGCAGTGCCCTTTTCTCCCCAGCTTGAAGTTCCCTTTGCTCCTCTACCTGCAGTTCCCTTTGCTCCTTTACAAGCAGTTCCCTTTGCTCCTCTACCTGCAGTTCCCTTTGCTCCTCTACCCGCAGTTCCCTTTGCTTCTTTAACCTGCAGTGCCTTTTCTCCCCTTCGTGCAGTTCCCTTTGCTCCTCTACCTGCAGTTCCCTTTGCTTCTTTTACCTGCAGTGCCCTTTTTTCCCCAGCTTGCAGTTCCCCTTGCTCCTCTACCTGCAGTTCCCTTTGCTCCTCTACCTGCAGTTCCCTTTGCTTCTTTTACCTGCAGTGCCCTTTTCTCCCCAGCGTGATGTTCCCTTGGCTCCTCTACCCACAGTGCCCTTTTTTCCTCTACCCGCAGTTCCCTTTGCGTCTTTAACCTGCAGTGTCTTTTTCTCTCCAGCGTGCAGTTCCCTTTGCTCCTCTACCTGTAGATCTCTTTGCTCCTCTACCTGCAGGTCCCTTAGCTCCTCTACCTGCAGTTCCCCTTGCTTCTTTTACCTGCAGTGCCCTTTTCTCCCCAGCTTGCAGTTCCCTTTGCTCCTCTACCTGCAGTTCCCTTTGCTTCTTTTACCTGCTGTGCCCTTGTCTCCCCAGCTTGCAGTTCCCTTTGCTCCTCTACCTGTAGATCTCTTTGCTCCTCTACCTGCAGTTCTCTTTGCTCCTCTACCTGTAAATCTCTTTGCTCCTCTACCTGCAGTTCCCTTTACTCCTCTACCTGCAGTTCCCTTTGCTTCTTTTACCTGCAGTGCCCTTTTCTCCCCAGCGTGCAGTTCCCTTTGCTCCTCTACCTGCAGTTCCCTTTGCTTCTTCTACCGGCAGTGCCCTTTTCTCCCCAGCTTGCAGTTCCCTTTGCTCCTCTACCTGTAGATCTCTTTGCTCCTCTAGCTGCAGTTCCCTTTACTCCTCTACCTGCAGTCCCCTTTGCTTCTTTTACCTGCAGTGCCCTTTTCTCCCCAGCTTGCAGTTCCCTTTGCTCCTCTACCTGTAGTTCCCTTTGCTCCTCTTCCTGCAGTTGCCTTTGCTTCTTTTACCGGCAGTGCCCTTTTCTCCCCAGCTTGCAGTTCCCTTTGCTCCTCTACCTTTAGTTCCCTTTGCTCCTCTACCTGCAGTCCCCTTTGCTTCTTTTACCTGCAGTGCCCTTTTCTCCCCAGCTTGCAGTTCCCTTTGCTCCTCTACCTGCAGTTGCCTTTGCTTCTTTTACCGGCAGTGCCCTTTTCTCCCCAGCTTGCAGTTCCCTTTGCTCCTCTACCTGCAGTTCCCTTTGCTTCTTTTACCTGCAGTGCCCCTTTCTCCCCAGCTTTCAGTTCCCTTTGCTCGTCTACCAGCAGTTCCCTTTGCTTCTTTTACCTGCTGTACCCTTTTCTCCCCAGCGTGCAGTTCCCTTTGCTCCTCTACCTGTAGTTCCCTTTGCTCCTCTAACTGCAGTTCCCTTTGCTCCTCTACCTGTAGTTCCCTTTGCTCCTCTACCTGCAGTTCCCTTTGCTTCTTTTACCTGCAGTGCCCCTTTCTCCCCAGCTTTCAGTTCCCTTTGCTCGTCTACCAGCAGTTCCCTTTGCTTCTTTTACCTGCTGTACCCTTTTCTCCCCAGCGTGCAGTTCCCTTTGCTCCTCTACCTGTAGTTCCCTTTGCTCCTCTAACTGCAGTTCCCTTTGCTCCTCTACCTGTAGTTCCCTTTGCTCGTCTACCAGCAGTTCCCTTTGCTTCTTTTACCTGCTGTACCCTTTTCTCCCCAGCGTGCAGTTCCCTTTGCTCCTCTACCTGTAGTTCCCTTTGCTCCTCTAACTGCAGTTCCCTTTGCTCCTCTAACTGCAGTTCCCTTTGCTCCTCTACCTGTAGTTCCCTTTGCTCCTCTACCTGAAGTTCCCTTTGATTCTTTTACCTGCAGTGCCCTTTTCTCCACAGCTTTCAGTTCATTTTGCTCGTCTGCCTGCAGGTCGCTTTGCTGTTCTCTTGGAGTCATTGACACCCGTCTGAAGTTTCAGTCCACAGTTTCCTTGATTCTAGTCTGCAGTTTCTATCTGTAGTTTCCTTGTTTACCAGTCCATAACCAGTCCTTGTTATTCCAGTCCAGAGTTTCTGTAGTTTCCTGTCTGTGTTCTTTTGTATTCAAACTTCCTGTTCTTTCCTTGCATATTCCTGTGAATCTTTGTGTTACTGTTTGTGTCCTCACTTGTGCTTGGATAGTTTCTTTGCCCAGAGTTTGGCTGCTGGGTTTTCCAGCAGGCAAGCTCTGTTCCTTTCGTTTGCAGCGTCTCTGTTTTGTCCATTGTGCGCTGGTCCCAGTTCCAGGCGGCAGTCACTGTTCTTTTCCTGTTGGGCACATACAGGCGACTGTTTTAGGAGAATTCTTTCCTTGTCTGTTCCTTAGGCTCCAACAGTAGAAGTCCACTCCTGCTGCTCCTTCTCACGAGCATTCTGAATGAGGCACTGTTACATTAACCTGCTGAGAAGGTCAGAGTTTCTTGACACTGAGGGAAACCTGCCACCTTTCCGTGTATAACCCAAGTGGAAACTAAATCTGTTTGTTTTAGGTGTGTTCCGTGCTGTTTCTTGTTCACTGCCTTTGGTTCTAGGCTCTACTTACAGCCGACCTGCTCATGTCTGGGGCGCTCTTCCTTCATGTATGTACTATGTCATCATCCATTCAGCTTCGGGGTGCAAGTCCACCCTCAGCCTTTTGACATTAGGGTCAGGTTTTATTTGTCTCCTCATAGATATAAGATGCACCTTTGGGTAAGTTCTACCCCCAAGGGTTTGCCTAAACCAAGAGCACTTCACATTCTGCCTAAAGAAACTCTAACTAAAAATGTAGTCTGTAAACCGCCCCCACCTGTATTTTTACAGCTGCTTATCGCTGTACTGTGCATACGTATGAGTGCCAAGAACCAATCAATGTGTAGAAAATAAAAGGTTTTGCAAATGTGCTGACTGTGTTTTTACATTACATTTTTATGGTGACAGGTCACCAGCCTAAATCTGGGCATGTCTAGTAGGGTGACTCGGTGGCCTCCCAAGATAGTGGATGATGGATCTGGGGGAGGTATGCGGAATCGCGAATCCATCCTTACTTGATCCCCAGCAACAACAAGTGGACAGTTGCACGCCACCCATCTGCAAGTCTGGCCCTCTAAAGGGAGCGTATCATGGCATAAGGATCTATAGGGAGCGTATCATGGCATAAGGATCTATAGGGAGCGTATCATGGCATAAGGATCTAAAGGGAGCGTATTATGGCATAAGGATCTATAGGGAGCGTATCATGGCATAAGGATCTAAAGGGAGCGTATCATGGCATAAGGATCTAAAGGGAGCGTTTGATTGCACAAGAAACCAGGCCCATGATTTGCCCTCTATAGGGAGCATATCATTGCATAAGAATCTATAGGGAGCGTATCATGGCATAAGGATCTAAAGGGAGCGTATCATGGCATAAGGATCTAAAGGGAGCGTATCATGGCATAAGGATCTAAAGGGAGCGTATCATGGCATAAGGATCTAAAGGGAGCGTTTGATTGCACAAGAAACCAGGCCCATGATTTGCCCTTTATAGGGAGCATATCATTGCATAAGGATCTATAGGGAGCGTATCATGGCATAAGGATCTAAAGGGAGCGTATCATGGCATAAGGATCTATAGGGAGCGTATCATGGCATAAGGATCTATAGGGAGCGTATCATGGCATAAGGATCTAAATGGAGCGTATCATGGCATAAGGATCTAAATGGAGCGTATCATGGCATAAGGATCTAAAGGGAGCGTTTGATTGCACAAGAAACCAGGCCCATGATTTGCCCTCTATAGGGAGCATATGATTGCATAAGGATCTATAGGGAGCGTATCATTGCATAAGGATCTAAAGGGAGCGTATTATGGCATAAGGATCTATAGGGAGCGTATCATGGCATAAGGATCCAAAGGGAGCGTATCATGGCATAAGGATCTAAAGGGAGCGTTTGATTGCACAAGAAACCAGGCCCATGATTTGCCCTCTATAGGGAGCATATGATTGCATAAGGATCTATAGGGAGCGTATCATGGCATAAGGATCTAAAGGGAGCGTATTATGGCATAAGGATCTATAGGGAGCGTATCATGGCATAAGGATCTAAAGGGAGCGTATCATGGCATAAGGATCTAAAGGGAGCGTTTGATTGCACAAGAAACCAGGCCCATGATTTGCCCTCTATAGGGAGCATATCATTGCATAAGGATCTATAGGGAGCGTATCATTGCATAAGGATCTATAGGGAGCATATCATGGCATAAGGATCTAAAGGGAGCGTATCATGGCATAAGGATCTAAAGGGAGCGTATCATGGCATAAGGATCTAAAGGGAGCGTTTGATTGCACAAGAAACCAGGCCCATGATTTGCCCTCTATAGGGAGCATATCATTGCATAAGAATCTATAGGGAGCGTATCATGGCATAAGGATCTAAAGGGAGCGTATCATGGCATAAGGATCTAAAGGGAGCGTTTGATTGCACAAGAAACCAGGCCCATGATTTGCCCTTTATAGGGAGCATATCATTGCATAAGGATCTATAGGAAGCATATCATTGCATAAGGATCTATAGGGAGCGTATCATGGCATAAGGATCTATAGGGAGCATATCATGGCATAAGGATCTCAAGGAAGCGTATGACTGCATAAGGAACCAGGCCCATGTTCCAGGCCTCTACAGGGAGCATATGATTGCATAAGGATCTATAGAGAGCATATGATGGCATACTGAACCAGGCCCATGTTCGGCCCTCTATAGGGAGCATATGGTTGCGTAAGGATCTATTAGGGAGCGTATGATTGCATAAGGAACCAGGCCCATGTTCAGCCCTCTATAGGGAGCATATGGTTGCATAAGGATCTATTAGGGAGCGTATGATTGCATAAGAAACCAGGCACATGTTCGACCCTCTATAGGGAGCACATAATTGCATAAGGATCTATAGGGAGCATATGATTGCATAAGGAACCAGGCCCAAGTTCAGCCCTCTATAGGGAACACATGATTGCGTAATGATCTAAAGGGAGTGTATGATTACATAAGGAAGCATGCCCATGTTCCAGCCGTCTATAGGGAGCATATGATTGCATAAGGATCTAAAGGGAGCGTATGATTGCATAAGGAACCAGGCCCCTGTTTGGCCCTCTATATAGACCATATGATTGCATAAGGATCTATAGGGAACATATGACTGCATAAGGAACCAGGCCCATGTTGCAGCCCTCTATAGGGAGCATATGATTGCATAAGGATCTATACAGAGCATATAATGGCATAATGAACCAGGCCCATGTTCGGCCCTCTATAGGGAGCATATGATTGCATAAGGATCTAAAGGAAGCGTATGACTGCATAAGGAACCAGGCCCATGTTTGACCCTCTATAAGGAGCATATGATTGCATAAGGATCTAAAGGAAGCGTATGACTGCATAAGGAACCAGGCCCATGTTTGACCCTCTATAGAGAGCACATAATTGCATAAGGATCTATAGGGAGCATATGGTTGCATAAGGAACCAGGCCCAAGTTCGGCCCTCTATAGGGAACACATGATTGCGTAACGATCTAAAGGGAGTGTATGATTACATAAGGAACCATGCCCATGTTCCAGTTGTCTATAGGGAGCATATGATTGCATAAAGATCTAAAGAGAGCGTATGATTGCATAAGGAACGAGGCCCATGTTCGGCCCTCTTTATAGACCATATGACTGCATAAGGATCTATAGGGAACATATGATTGCATAAGGAACCAGGCCCATGTTCGGCCCTCCATAGGCAGCATATGATTGCATTAGGATCTATAGGGAGAGATTGATTGCATAAGGAACCAGGCCCATGTTCGGCCCCCTATAGGGAGCATATGATTGCTTAAGGATGTAAGGGGAGTGTATGATTGCATAAGGAACCAGGCCCATGTGCCAGCCCTCTATAGGGAACATATGATTGCATAAGGATCTATAGGGAGTGTATAATT
This sequence comes from Ambystoma mexicanum, assembly GCF_040938575.1. Classification (NCBI taxonomy): domain Eukaryota; kingdom Metazoa; phylum Chordata; class Amphibia; order Caudata; family Ambystomatidae; genus Ambystoma; species Ambystoma mexicanum. Next base: position 29,366,055 of record NC_090927.1, read on the forward strand.
GCATAAGGAACCAGGCCCATGTTTGTAAGACTATCGCGGATCAGGACCGCAAGATGCTAATTGTTCTCAAGACACTTACTGGACTGACTGTCACAGTTGGATTCAAGAATTCAAGGATTCGGTTAGGTAGATCAGGTATTTTATTGTTAGATTTCACACCTGGGCTGATGGTGGACTGCAGGAAGGCCTTATACATCACTCAACTTTCCGTGGGCTCCCCCACCATAGCCCAGTCGTCCCTACTCCCCAGCGGGTCATAAGGCAAGATTAGTGATATATAAGCCCTACTATCTGGTGCGTGCCTCTCTTACAAGCTCCAGGACTTTGGCTTTCTTTGGACTTTTGATTCCTTCTCTGATGATACCAGACAGTATGACGTGCCTTCTCTCTCTCTCTCTCTCTCTCTCTCTCTCTCTCTCTCTTCTCTCTCTCTTCTCTCTCTCGCTCTCTCTTCTCTCTCTCTCTTCTCTCTGCTATCCTGTCTCCCCACTCTTCCTCTGTGTCCTTCTCTCTCTACCTCCAACTACTCACTCTGCTCTCTCCTTTTCTCCTCTTTCTCTCTGGTCTTTCCCACTCTCCTCCTTCAGCTCTCTCACACTCTTTCACCATCCTGCTACTGCCACCTGTCTCTCTCTCTCCACCTCTGTACCTCTGACCTTTTTATCTTTCCTCCCTTCTCTCTGCCCATCCTGCTGTTCCCTCCTAATTTCCAAACTCCCCTCTACACCTTTCTCCTCTCCACCATCCTCTTTCACTCTCTCTCACTCCCTCTCTCTGTACCAATCTCACCTTCTAACATCACTACTCTCACTCTGTCCTATTGCTCACACCCTATCTCTCTAATACCACTGGTTCCAACACCCACTATCACCGCAATCACGCCACTCTCTCATGCTTGGCACCATTCACTTTCACACAATACTTCACCTACTTTCTTTTTGATACTTCCAGCACATTCTTGGCCCACCACGCCAACATCTGCCCACTGCTTGGTCTCTTTGTCCACCACCACTTCTCCTTACTTAACCTAAACTCCATTCCTACGTCTTTGTGAGTGCAGGTCTGTTATATCCTGGTCTCCATTAGTCACTGCCCCTCCCCCTTCCCATTGGTCCCTTTTTAGCACCTGGATGCTCTGAACAATCTATCCCTATATTTTCCCCCTTTGCATTGTTCTCCACTAGCACCTGACCTGGTTTGGCCAATCTATCCCTATATTTTCCCCCTTTTGCATTGTTCTCCGCTAGCACCTGACCTGGTTTGGCCAATCTATCCCTATGCTTTCCCCCTTTTCATTGTTCTCCACTAGCACCTGACCTGGTTTGGCCAATCTATCCCTATGCTTTCCCCAGTGGCCAGGATGCACTGGTGCATAGTTTAAAAAAAATCACTTGATCCTGCCCCCTTACCGCTCACGGGCATTCATGGCACTTCCGTAACCTGGTCCTGTTTGACGGCCGCTGTGCCCGTCTTCTTTCTGCAGTCCGAGGAAGTTAGTGTTCCTACTGGTAGTGTGGATGGTGTGGAGGATCGAGACGTTTATTCTGCATCCCTATTTCCCATTGCTGTGTTCACCACTGACTACCTGGATTCTGGAGCCTGCAATTTTGTAGGTAATAAGAAAGAACTCTAGCCAGACAAGAGGCTACGAGGCATGGTGCGATAGACTGTGGTGCCAACAGTTAAAACATGGCAGGCACGTTCAGGGATTCAACAACTGGATTTCCCCTCCCCAACTTCTTACCCCACTTCTAGGGTAGGATCACCTCTGGTATGTGCTCTAGTAGGCCACCATACCCAGGATGTCAGGGGTCGGCATCCACTCTCTGACAGGGCCAAGCCCATCAACCCGTCACCTACCTCTAGCTCTTCTTCTAAGTCTTCTCTCCTTTATTGCTCGCTATTTGGGGATATCTGGGCATAAAAACGACATTCACTTGTATTCTAACCTGAAAGGCATTACATAGTATTCGTAGTGGCTGAAGGGTGTACGAAAGGCGATCTTCCACTCATCACTGCTACAAATCCAGAGGAGATGTTAAGTGCCTCTCAAGTCCAGCTTCGTGAAGATAGAAGCCCCACAAACAACTTCCAGAATGTCAGGAATTAAGGGTAGCAGATACTTGTCCTTAACTGTTATTTTGTTTAACTCATGGTAGTCAGTACAGGGGCATAGTTCTGCCGAGTCCTTCTTGGGAATGAAAAATAGCACTGCTGTCGAGATGATGTGATGTCTCTAACCGAACGGGATGCCGAGTGAATTAGAGCTAGAAAAACGAGACGCAAGCTCTAATTCACTCTGTATCCCGTTCGGTTAGAGACATCACGCTCAGATGATGTGAATATAAACTACATGAACTAAATAGAAGGAATCACATGGAAGTCAAGCCTGTGCCCTGAGACCACAAAAGACACCAATGTGAATGCCAGAGAAAATGTTGTGGCTCCACCAAAAGGAACCTCTAAAAAGATGTCCTTGTTTCAAGTCTACTAGAACAAGGAAGAAATAAGGGTTAGAAGATCCATTCGTGACCAGAAGCAAAGATAACCACCTGTCCTGATGAAGGCGTCCGGAAAAACCTTCTCTAGGATGGAGTTTATTCTACGTAAATAAGTCGAAATGCGTTGACAATACATCCCGCAGATATATCAATTTGAGAAACGACTTACTTGCATTTAATAACTCTGTGAAAATAAATGTAAAATTGTAACTATTTGAAACATTAAGAAAAAACAAGTCCACATATAACCCTTGAAATATTTTTAGTTATGTTTTGTTATGTGATGTTTTTTGTATAAAATGCCAATACAAGGAAAATATTGTTATAAAATAAATTATTCAATATGCCTATTTGCTACATGAGTAAGAATTCGGAGTCCGGGTGTTTTATAGTAATTTGAGAATGGCATAAATGTTTATGTCATAGAGTGTGTGGATCAAATGCGTCACCATCTTGAAGGGGCAGAAACACTGTGTGGATGGACTTTCCTCCACTGCTGCCAGAGAGACCAAGCCCTGGTGGGTTTCCTAACACAATCCATCACATAGGAACATGTGTGCATGTGTTAGTAGAGTGACATCCTTAAGCTACATGTAGAAACTAACAAAATAATACATGCTTGAGCATATAGTATGGTAACGGAAATTGTGCCCAAAATAATGCATGCCAGTATGCTAATAGATATTTAGCCACCTGCATGGCCATCAGTATCACCCCTCTAGAGGCTTTATCAAGGCAAATTGCTCCAATCTTTAAGCTAGTTAGAATATGCATAGAAGAAGGGGTGCAAGGGAAAACAACCCAAAATCGTAAAATAGAATTAATCATTGCAAAAATCATAATCCACCAATAAAACATTCACAGACAAAATGAAGATAGACAGGGGGAATGAAAAGACACAAAAAGAAAAACATGTTAGTGGCACTGTTCTAATTAAACTCATGGTACTTAGCAGACAAATGCGTGCCACTCTACTCTGCAAGGCATCTAGTCATAATTATAATTATCATCTCGTTTAGGCTAGTCAATTTACCTTTTACCAAATGCCATAAAAAATGTTCCTAGTTCATGGGAAATTTGCAAATGAGAAGAAATGATGAAAGTAGGAGGTATAATGTATAAACAAAAAATACACTATTCTCATATCCCTCCTGCCATAAATAGTGCTACTGAATCCCTGACTTATTATGATATGACTTCCATAAATGCCCACCAGCTAGTCAACCTTGCAACAATCTCCAAAATAATTCAGTCGAAAATTGAAGCCACTTTAGTGTTCCTAGCACTATTGTATATCGATCCATGAAAATACAGAACACCAAATTAGTCGAAATTCAAATTATTTTAGAGTTCATTTAAAGTCTCAAGTCTGTTAACATATTCCAGCTCACCTAACATATGTCGTCATCCCATAAATTGGCGATGGGTAGGGACTCTTAAAGCAGGCACAAAAAACCACGTGTTGTTGGAATTTAAGCAATCTACGGTCTTGTTTCAAACTGTAAGAAAAATAAATAACACAATTTGAAATTATGTTTGTCTATTAAAGCTATTACCCTCTATACCATGAGGCAGCCCTCAGTATTATGTACTTTCTACGCTGGCCTCATGTTACATGTTGTCATGCCACATTGAACTCTTACAAGAAATTATGTTGAATTCTAATGCAGTAATCCCTAGAACTGCTATTTATGACAGCATATGTATGTCAAATGTGTGTCACAATTATTTGAAATTAAGAAAGATTGTAGTCCATACGACACGGTACCCTGCTCTAAGTGCGCGCCATATTGAGACGATACTGTACTCAATCTAAACTATACTTAAAGTGTAATGCTAATATTTTGTAGTGGTCATTTGACTGAGTGCCTGACCAGTGTGTATTAAATCCCAGTGTTCATCCCCAAAATATCCAAAGAATGAATTGAAGTTTTCATGTGATATTCTTTATTGTTGGTTTGCAACAATAGATCCTTTTAGGGATACTATGTATTCAGACTTCCAATGCACAAAATGAAAATGTTGCAGTGTTAAATCAGCAGGCTTTCCTTTGTATTGACTTTCCCAATTTAAAGTATTGTGCAATATTTGATGAAAATAGCAATCAATTCTTTAAAAAAAAGCCTTTACATTTGGCCAATACTTGTTTGTTTTCGTGGCTATAGATTGATTTGATCCTTGTCCTCTTTACATTTGGCCAATCCTTGTAGTTTACTTTTATGGCTATAGATTGATTTGATACTTATTTGTGTGTGTATAGATTAATTTGATACTTGTCCTCTTTAAATTTGGCCCATCCTTGTGCTTTATTTTCGTGGCTATAGATTGATTTGATCCTTGTCGTCTACACGTGTTTCACCACCCACTGGTGGATCTTCAGGAGGAATTATCTTATTTTTTCTCATCTAATAACATACATTATTTGAAATAAAAGAAAACATTATGTGATCATTAGAATATGTGGGAGAATTGGGTAGTTATGTTATTTATATTTGAGTTTCCTCTTATCAAATGATCTGTGTTATTTTAGATAATAACCCTTACCCAGCCCTCATCTTGTGAATAACTTGCTTTTCAAAAATATCTGGTCCTCATTCCAAAATGTAATAGTGTGAGCTTTGGCTGGTAATTAGAATGGGTATCAAAGGGCAAAAGTAGAAAAAACAGAAAGCAATTTGTGAAAGTAACCTTGAATTAAAGTTCCTACAGCTTGTTCTTTAAGGTTTAATAACATCAGCTGCAGTGTGATTCCGTGTACAGTTTGGTTAAAAAGGCAATAATTCAATAAAATATGTTGCTCAATTACCTAGCAGTAAACTGTGCCGGGATGGATGGGATTATCCTGCTTCATTCGCCACAAATTTTGGGCGGTCCAAGATGACGCCCGTTGTTTTAAATGCATGCAAGGATGTAATCAGGCATAACATGATGCGTGATGACATCATCACATGTTTGTTTGTTTTGCGGAGCACAGGCTAGAAAACAACGTTGTTCTAACATTCTTTATTGCTTTGTATAGATAAGATCAATTCAGAAGAAAGTTGAATATTGATATGGTTCCCACTATTTATGTGGATATAATGCTAGAGTTGAGAGTCATCAGTCTATGGATTGATTGTTATTAATGTCATCACAATAAATATTGCTGTTCAGATCTCAAATGATAAATTAGAGTAATCTTATAGCAAGTTTTATTAGATTAGTGGTTGCTCCATCACAATTAGAAGTTTAAAAGGCAAAACTCTTATAGCATGGCATAACCTGATAACTGGACCATATTAGATAGTACATTCATCTCATTTGACTAAATGATTTTTTAGAAGAATGACCAATACTCATTATCCTGATTTAAACCATTATGGCAAGTATCCATGAGTGTGATCTATTTTAATTCGACTTGTCTTCGCTGTAATTCTGTGTTTCTCCCTCACATTGGTGAATCAACTACTGTGAAGCCAATCAATCTGAGATCTTCAATTTGATGTCTTGAATGTTCCATATTGTGGTAAATGGCCAATGGATATTTGGGGTCCTCATTTTTGATTGCTCTCATGTGCTCCATGATTCTCAGTTTGAGCTTCCTTATTGTGCTTCCAATGTACCATTTGTCCCAATGACATTTTATACCACACACACAAAATGTTTGCGTTTTAGTTTATGAAGTTGTTAACTTTGCATTTCTCACCATTTGGTAGTTCAATAGAATCTACATTTTCCATGATCTGAGGACATATCTTGCAACTTCCACATCTATGGTTGCCTTTAATGGCCGAAATGTTCCATAAAGAGTGTAAAGTACCCTTTGGGCTTTCTTTTTCCGGTATTATAAAGCTAGGACTTTAATGTTGTAGCTCTTCTGTAAGTCATTTTTGGGCTACTATCCAGGTGTTTTGTTACTTTGATGTCAAGATGTTGAATATACTAGTGTCTGCTCAGGATTTTTCTAATCTGGTGATGATCCAAACTACAGGTTGTTACTAGCCTGGTTTTTCTTTTAACACTGGACAGCAATGCTGCTTTTACTTTGTCCACTAGCAACTCTGCTCTGTCTTTAGATGCAGCTCTTATTTTGGCTTTTTGTAGTGTTTTTCCTTGATAGTGTCTGGCTATACGTTTTATTATACTTTTGTTTAAGTGTTTCTTACATTATGTGTCATCACTACTGTTTGTTTTTATTCTTAATAATTCTCTGTAGGGAATATTTTTATTGTGTGTGAAGGATGATTGCTGCTGGCATGTAGTGTACTATTACCTGCTGTCAGTTTGTTGAAAAGAGTTGTGCAGATTTCATTGTTTTGTACATATATTTCCAGATGTAGGAAGTTAATTCTAACAGTACTTTCTTGCATTGTTAGCTTAATGTTGTATTTGCTTTGATTTAGATAATCAGTGTACTTCATCAATGAATTCAAGTCTCCATTCCAAATTATTAGAATTTGGTCAATAAAAGGACCCCAATATATGATGTTGTGTGCTTCCGTAAATGCTGTCTGTGCCCAAACATATTCTAACTCGAAATAACCCATGAAAGATCGGCACAGGATGGTGCGTGATTAGCAACCATTGTTGTGCCCTGTTCTTGGCAATACATTTGATTGTTAAAACAGAAGATGCTATTAGTAAGAGTAAACTTTAACATCTCAATTATCATTTTGATCTGTTCTAGATAGGAGATCGATCTGGATTTCAAAAAGTATTCTGCTGCCTCAATTCCTGTTTCACGTTTTATGCAAGTGTGCAATGTGGTCAATCCATTGTTACCAGTTTGTAATTCTTCTGCCACATAATGGATTACATTTTCTGTTTAACATGCTTTGTATCAGATGTGTATCTATGTACTACGACATTCTCTCTGTTATCAACCCAATTCCATTAATGATTGGTCTGAATAACGGAAATCCTAAATATTGTTTATGGATTTTGGGCAAGTAATATATTGCCGCTATTTTTGGATATTATATATAGATATAGTCATGTTCATGATCATTTAAAAGGCCAATCCGATGTCAATTCTTGCTTAACTTTTGCCATTCATCTTTAATTCTCATTAGTGGGTTGGAAGTAAGTTGTTTATAACATTTTGTGTTATTCAATTCTTTGTTTGCTTCTCTAATATAATCAACTCTGTTCATGATTACTATTTTTCTGCCTTGTCTGACGATTTTGTAATGATGTCTTTGTTGGTTCTTAATCCTTTCAAGGTCTTATTTTCTGCAAATGTGAGGTTTTGTTTGGTGCTTATTTTGATGCCACTGAGGTATACTGTTCTGAGATCTTCCCTGACTGCCTGATTAAACAGATCAATGGCATTGTCTGCTGGTAATTGTGGTATACATTTTGATTTTAACTTCAGTTTGCTTTCCCCTGTTAAGAAAGTGTCAATATCTTGTTCCGAGATGACATTTTCAAATGTGAATTCATCATCAATCCCTTCTATATTCAAAAGGGTGATGGTGTATTCTACCAGAGCCACTGTTAATCTTGATGGAATAGATGGTGCCACGTGGGGTATCTCCAAATTCACCTGTGTATCAAAATACTTCTTTAATTTAAGACATGTGCAGAATGTGTAGAGATCTACATTGGTCTGTATACATGAGTGTTAGTGGGACAGTACGACATACCTTTTTTGAGAGCAGAGATGAGTTCACTAGAAAGTTTCATATTTGAGAGATTAAGGACTAAATCTCTGTGTTTGTTTTGTTCTTGCGTGATCTTGTTGCGGCCCGTGTTTGGTCTTCTTCTGTGCCTTTTGCCCACCCTTTTTCCTATTCTTTCTTTTCCGATGGGGATGAGGTGTTTACTCTTGTTGTTGGTCTTCTTGATACAATTTTAGGGTTCATTTGGAACATTGTCGTCTTGTGCCTGATTTGTACCTCTTGAGTTCTTCTAAAAAAGGGCAGTCTGATGCAATTTCGGTGGATCCATATTCTTTGTTGGATTCTATATTACAACTACTGGACGATGATTCCACATCTGATGAGGAGCAGGATGAATCTGACTGCTGAGTTGTATGACAAGCGACGGGACCACAATATCATTGGGGATATCGCCCTGAGAATTAGTGAATGCCTGCAATTTAGTATAATTAGCGTGTATTCACTTGGAAACTTGCGAGTAAGCGATTTCAATTCCGATGCAATAGACATTTAATACGCTATTTGCCACAGCATCTTTATGTCAAAATAAGCGTCACGCTCATTTCAATAAGAAGGGTTGCAATCCATAAGATCCGCTCCCGTGCAACTAGCACATCACTCTATGTGCGCATCATATTGGAACAATACTCTAGTCACTCTAAACTGTACTTAGCATGTATTTGCTTGGATGACAGAGCCACATTAATTGCGGTACGTACATTCTAATTAAATTAACAAATCTGAAATATTGAATACCACATTGTGGATATGGTTATATGCCAATTGTGTAGCATTACCATCTTTGAATAATACTTTCTCTTCAAGCATTTATCATACCTCACCTGCTAAAGCCCGTAGTCCTGTTATTTAAAGAACTGAAGTCATTATTTATTTTAATTACTCTTAAATTAAAATAAATCGTTTGTATCTGCATGTCACATTCCTGGTATGGAATAGTAACAATGAATAGGTTGCATACCCTGTTACCAGTACAGATAAGCATAATTGATTCAACTAGACCAGTGTTTAACCTGGTTGCCATAGCCCTCTATGCTGCTTGGTATATGCTGCTATTCATGAAAAAGATATAGATCTATTGTGAGAAACGGAACTCCCCCATAATTATAACACGCAATGGCAGAAAGGCATGTCCACCCATTTGTGTTGCAGAATACCAGCACATAAATTGATCACCCATGGGGAGTTGTCATAAGAAAACTTCCATTTCGGTATCCGTATTTGATCAAACATAGTTGACCTCAGCTTGCAGGTGTACGTAGCATCCATTATACTTAGTTCTTTTTCCCTGTGCACGACTCTTGAAAAAGAGGGTTTCACATGATCAATTGAAATGAATCTCACATGTTCCTTGTCCTCAGGCCTGTGCATTTCAAACCAGTGATGAGCAAGTGGGGTCATATATCTTCATTTTTAATAGAATTCAGATGTTCTTGCATCCGGAATTGGAGCTCTCTGATTATACTTCCAACTGTAAAGGCATCATCAAGCAATACACAGGCAACAGAGTCAAGATTCAAAGTAAATTGGTTTATTAAATTAAATGTCAGGATGGTAGAAGGCCTGACTTGCCCTATGCTTAGGTGGGATTTCCCTACCTGAAAATAAAAACGAAGGAAAGTCTGAGTCAAAGTGTTCAACTTAAAAGTTTGTCTGTGTACAAGACCCATCCTTGCCCTCACAACTAAAGTTAATAATGTGTAGGCATGTCAATGATAAAAAACACAGTGATCAACAGAATGTTCTGAGCTTCTTACAGCTCTTAGCCTCTTCTTCAGCTCCCCAAAAAACAGCTCCACAAAAGTATCAAGATTACCTTTCTCCATTCCAAGGCGATACAGTTCTGCACAATCCTCCGGGTTCCCTTACCAAAGTTCCAAGCAACGCAGCTCAAAAGAAACAGGTCTTGAGGCTCCATCCTCAAGACAGCACTTGCAGCTCCTCAAGTCTCAGGTTCCCTTCCCCAAGACTTTAATCTAACAACAAGTGTTTGTTTCAATCTCTCAAAGTTCAACACAACTCTTGGTCAACCTGACCCTCTTTCTGAATGGCATTACCAGTTTGCTTACAGTGCTTCTCCTTGGATGTATTTACCAATGTACTTCGCGTTCACAATTTAGGGCTCGCTGGTCTAAGCGTAGTTGTCAGACCACACGGTCCACCCATCACAGGTTGCGCAACCAGGATCCCTAGGCTCATCAGCCTGCACAGGTTTTTCTATACCTATCCTGGGCACAGATTTATATTCATTTAGTTTTCTCTTTGTTGCCCTTTTGGCTTTATTGGTGGTTTTTCACTCTCTGGCTTCTCATGGTTTGCCTCTTGGCCTTTGATAAGAGATAAGAGAGAGGTGCACAACCTTATTTGATAATCTTATTTTTGCTGGTTCAACTTAGAACCCTGATAAACAAACTCAAAGTCTCTATGTATGTTAATCTATTTGTATAGGTATCACTTCTTTTGCAGGAAAGTAAGGTCTCCAGGCCAACAGAGACCTTCAATATGAACATCCGAACCCCAACCCCGTTGTTGCCAATAGGAACTCCTTCTTGCACTGCTGTCGAGCTAAAGCTCTGTATAAGATGTATATAAAGCATATGAATTCAGTATCTTCTTGGGTAAGCCAGTATTTAGTGAACGTCTAAATTAAACTCAGAGAATAATATTTAAAAACAAAGCATTTGTAAGAAACGAACTCCCACATGACAGTAATTTCATAATGTAACATTCAATACAACTAATGTTTCAATAAATCCAACAATGATGAGATAACATACAATTCAGTAGTAAATATCAATCATATAAACAGGTGTTTTGGTTGCACAGAGAACCTTACATAACGCTCCTAAAGTCAGCGCCATGTGGACATATTTGTGTACATCGCAGTATCTACCGTATTCACAATGTCCAAATAAGCTCAAATCGTTGTTCACAACAAAACATTTCTGAATCTGTATCATTATTCAGGGCAGTTGAAGCTAAATGTTCCAAGTGTTTTCTAGGTACTGTGTAACCTATAAACACACCAGATATAGGTGCTTAATGACATGTTCCACACAGACAATGGGCCTCATTACGCCATTGGAGGTAGCCATGCCACTATTTGCGGCATGGCTACCCCCATTCCGGGTACCGAGTCCGGGTTCCTTGAATGGGGAAATACCAGGCCATTCCGACCTTGGAGGGCCCGGTATTTCCCCATTCAGGGAACCCGGACCCGGTACATCCCCATTCCCATTTGAGCCCCCTTAGGGCTCAATGGGATTGGGGAGGATGCAAACAACGGGCCCGTTAAGAACGGGCCCGTTGTTTGCATCCTGGTCTGCTTGCCTGGTTTAACCAGGCATCCTTACCGAGTACCGTGAGGAGACCTTGTAATGAGGCGGTAGGGGGTTAACGGGGCCAGCATCTCTATCGGCCCCATTAACCCCCTACCGCCAGGGTCGTAATGACCCCCTATGTCCAGTACACTTATTCATATTATAGTAAAGAAGTCGCCTAATACTGACGTGTGCATCATTATTGCTGTATACATTTCTATATTTTCCGAAACCCACAACAAAAGGAGTGAAGTCCCACTGTTAATACGAAAACTATATTATATAGAGATAAAGAGAGTTCACAGAAGTATCTTCACTGATATCCTTAGTAAAGATATCCATAGTAAAACCAATGAGGGGGCATGCACTCACTCGCCCTGTGAGTCAAAATGGCTTGGCGGGGGAGTGTGACTTGATGACTGGCTTTCATAAATTCAGGAATCACTGAAAAAAACCAATGATTCTGATTAGAGTCATGAATTATATTGTGATTTAACTCAAAGGTACATACATTCAAATTCAAATTCTAATTGCGATATCCGATGATGTTAAAACATATTTCCTTGTCACAAAGCTAAGGCACTATCTCTAATTCCCGCCGCGGCTTTTGAGAAAAATGGAAAAACCGACAACAATAGGTACAAGTTGTAATTTCTAGTTGCTCCCCCCAACTATATTCTGTGTCGTATCATACATAGTTGTGTCTAATCCTATTCTTACATCTACAGAACAGCATGCATTTATTTAACAACTAGTGATGTATTCCTCCGCGGCTGCTGCCATCTACTATAGCTGTGGGTTTAACCAGCACTGTAAAACGTGCTGAAATGGTGTATCGTTTCCTCAAATCTACGTTAGTAAAGGTTGCCCATTGTTATCCACATGTTAGATAAATAACGTTCATTTCAGATAAGACAAATGCTATATCTGATCGCAGGTGTCGGCGTCTGCCGGTCACCCTCTGCCTTACCTGAGCTAAAACACCTGTATTCCTAAAATGGTTCATCATTGCGTAACATATGTGCCATATCGATATGCAATCATAACCGTGTGTGTATCTAGTTTGTTGAACCCCACCCCCGGGTACGTTTTACCTGCAAGAATAACAGCGTGTCCTCGAGTCTTCCAGCCGTATACCGCGCGGCTTTCGGACACTGGGCCTCATTACGACTCAGGCGGTAAGGGTTTTACGGCGGCGTAAACAGCGCCGACCCTTACCGCCTGAGTACGAGGTCCCTTAGCGCCATGGCGGACTTAACACCTGCTTTTAGCAGGTGTTAAAATCCATGGCGCTAAGGGACCATGGAGTTAATTACGCCACCGTAATTTACGGTGGCGTAATTAACGCCTTCCCCACTCCCATTATGCCCTATGGGGCAAAAATGGGAATGGGGAAGGGTAAATGGGGATTGGGGACTTACCGCCCCGCCAAGGTCGGAATGGGGCGGTAAGTCCGCCAACCACCATGGCGTAAACGTAGTTTACGCCATGGTGGTAAAGTCACGGCCCAGGCGGTAACTTACCGCCTGGGTCGTAATGAGGCCCACTGTGTTTATTAGTTGGCTGTGCGTTCTCCCGCCCACCATATTGCTGCGGGCAGCGTAGCATACAGGCACGTCCGGTTACCAAGGTAACTCACAATGCTTATTAAACATCTCTTTTCATCAACTACCTGAGGCCAGAACCCACTCACATTCTTATACATAAAAATAAATGTCATTGAGACCTTTCCTTAGCTCGACAGGAGTGCAAGAAGGAGTTCCTGTTGGCAACGACTAGCCTTGGGGTTTGGTTGCCTCTTGGCCTTGCCATACCGTGTCACACACCTCTTGCCCGACTTTGGCCTTGCCACACCGGGTCCATTCAAAAAGTTCAATAGGCTTCTTTCACTTGGGCACTTTCCTGTTTTGGTTTTCATCAGTTACTTGCTTTGCCCATAAAGTTTCCATTTAGTGTTCAGAATGCTTAATTTCAAGGTTTGGTTCAGTTAAAAATTCAATATGAGTAATTCAGCTTACTTGCTCATTTTCATTCAGTTTGGTACTCAATATGTATAACTCAACTTAGTTTCAAGTTAGTATTCGGGGCAATATTCAGTATGCATAGTTCAGCTTAATTACAAGTTTAATATTCAGCTCGTTATAACTTTACCTACATGTGGTCCGCTGGGAGTGTCTTCCCCTGACACTCGCTGGTCCTCGGCTTTCCTTCCCGGTGGCTCCTGCTGCTTCTCTCCTGCTTCTGGTTGCCCCCAGGTAACCTAGGGTGACCAACCCCAAGTTCCTTCAAAGAATTCAACAAAGGTAGCAGGCGCCCCTCTCTCGTGGACTCCCTGCTCACTGTGCTTAGAGAGGCACAGCTTCACCTCACTGATGATGCCCAACAAGGCTGAAACACGTGTATGGGGTTGCTGTTGGTACTCTTGTTCAGAGAGGAATTGCCATAGCATTTCGGTGCTGGACTGCCCTTGTGGGTGTGACAAAGACTGATATGCAAATGGATATTTCCCATCTGTGAAAGGTACAGTGAGCAAAAAGCAATGGCTGCGAACTCTCAATGTGGTTAATAACCACTGAACAGGTTATCATGCCTTGTTCTTTCGAGAGAGGGGCGCCTGCTACCTTTTTTGTATTGATTGAAAACAGACCTCAATGAAAGAGACAAAGTTGCATTTAGTGATTAACAATGAACTGTAAGTAATTATGAAACTAATTTGAATGAAAGATTCTGAGTTGGAGTTAAGGTTAAGAGACCATTTGTCTATTAAAGTTGTGGAGCTACATTGGAGAAACTACTTGTGTGGCTGAACTACTCAAGGAGATCTGGAGGTTCCTGGTTCCTGGCTCCTACTTATTGCATTTAACTTTGCTACGCGTTCAGCTTTGCTGTGATTTTTATCCCTCCTGAAGGGCTTTGCTTTCTAAGCGTGAGTCCTTGTTGATTCCCTCTGGCGTAAATGTGCTGAAGAGAATGCCCGTGCAGCGGATGGGCACAGCGTCCGTGCACTGGCCTGTCACTGGAAGTCTGCATCAGGCAGGACTCGTTTTGCACCCCCAGTATTTAGTTTATCTCAGGCAGATCTTCTTGGTCTGGCCCCAGTGACTACTATTTTTCTGTCTAGCTTTGACAGAGCATGTGCTCCTTGTGCAACTCTGATATAAAAAAACTATTTGTACTATGAATAGTTTTCTGGTTAATGCGCGTTCCTTGATGGCAGATGCCCTAAACTGTAAAAATCTTGTTGAAGAGCATTGTCCGGATTTTGTATTAATTTCTGAAACACACTTTGGCCGCCATTCTGAGCCTGGAGTGATTCAGAAAATTCCTCCTAATTTAGAGATGGCACGCTGCAAACGCAGCTCGCCACGCCCGGGTGGTGGGGTACCTGCAATTTCTAAATCTGTTTTCAAGGTTGTTTCCATCAAACTCAATCATTCTCTAAATATGCATGGGATTCTCATTCGTATCCCACTTTCTGCCACCAGCACTATATTTGTTCTCTCGATATATATCGCCCTCCGGGCTATGACCGCGAGTTCTGTAATGAATTTCCTGCTCTCGTGGATATGCTATGTCATAAATATTTGTACTTGATCATTGTGGGAGATTTTAATCTTCCTATAAACAAATCTAACTGCCACCTAGTCAGTCAATACCTGGCCACGATGTCGGACCTGGACTTTTCCCAGCTGGTTACTTACCCTACACATCAGCTGGGGAATACCCTGGATCTTATTTTTGCTCCACCAGCAGTTTTGTCAATTTTTCCAGCGTTTCCCATTATTTGGTCCGATCACATGGTAATCCCTTTCTCTATGGCAGAAGTGTCTTCTCTTTCTCCCTGTGCTCGGAAGTTTATTTCAAAGCATTGCTGGCATGCTGTTTCTACTCAGAATCTTAGTACATTGATTTCAAGGGATTGCACTAATGTCCCCCACTGCACACTGGGGACAGTCTCTCATACATTTAAGTCAGTGGTGGACTGCTCTTGCACCCTTTAAACGCCGTCTTGTGAAGTCTCATTGCTCTGAGCGTGGTTCACAGTGGAGCGTAACATTTTTAAATTGCACCGCAGACAGGTGGAAAGAAAACAGAGAATGGCTTATCTTCCCTCCGACAGAGCTCTTCATAGTCTTGCCACTGCAAAATACCATGAAGCTATCTTGACGGCCAAACAAGCTTTTTTTAGTACTAAGATTGAACAGGCCATTAACCAGCCTAAAGCCTGATTCGCGGCTGTTCAAATCCCAGGCTACTACCCCACCTCACAGGTTCTCTGTGACTCTCTTTCATCCTTTTTAACTATAAGATAACTGCCAGTCGTAAGGCCATTGACCTTACCTGTCCTCAGGTGGTGTGATGGGCCCATACCTGGCTTGCCCGTCGCTCTGGACATAGCGGTTGGTCCCTGGTCCTCCTTTCTAGTTTTTTCAGACGAGGAGGTTTTGGCGGCTATACAAAGTCTAAAGTCAGCGTTGGGCAGCGACCCTATTCCGCTTTCTATTTTGAAAAATATTTCCGATGACATTGTTCCATGGCTCACTAGAGCTGTCAATGACTCTTTTTCAGCAGGGATGATCCCTGACAACCATAAGCACGCTCTTGTAATTCCGTTGCTGAAGAGGCCTGGCCTGGACACATTAGTTCTGTCCAATTTTCCTCTGACTTCTCTGCTTCCTTTCCTAATGAAACTGTTTGAGTCCTTGATCTCCCCACTCCTTAGTGCTTTTTTGGAATTATCGGGCTTCTTTGATCCTTTTCAATTAGGTTTTCGCCCCTGGTCGAGGCACTAAATCAGTGCTGCTATCAGTTGTGGATGATCTTGCACATTTGGTAGACCAGGGCGGGGTGGGCGCCTTGATTTTGTTGGACTTGTCAGCAGCATTTGACACCTTTGACCACCCTACCCTGGTCACCCGTCTCTTCTCTGCCGGCCTTTCTGGTCAAGTTTTGGCCTGGTTCTCCTCCTTTTTGGCAGGGCGCTATCAATCTGTTTCTCTACCTCCTATTCACTCCCCTTCTCTCCCACTGCGCGTGGAGTCCCTCAGGGGTCTTCGCTGTCCCCTACGCTGTTCATCTTCTTGCCATTATCCACGCTTTTGGCTGTTTGTGCTACTCTTAGGCCAACGATACACAAATGATTGTGCATCTTGACATGACTCAGCCTGAGACGGCTGGTCGTATTAGGAGTTGCATAAAGGCAGTTGGCGATTGGATGGCAATGAACTAGCTTAAATTGAATGGTGAGAAAACCGAGGTGTTAGTGGTTGCCACTGCTACCCCCTCCTTGCTTGGACACCTGAGTTCTGGCCCGTCAGCATTGATCCTTGTCCTTCTCCCATTTCATCAGTGAAGGGCCTTGGTGTAAAGATTCCAGCCTCGTTATCCATGGCTGAACAGGTCTCCTCTTCCTGTCAGAAGGCGCATTTTAAATTAGGGACCCTACGGAGAGTGCTTCCTTGCATTCCATCTAAATTCCACGCTCCAGTGATTTCATCTTTGGTAATTAGTAACATCGATTGCTGTAATGCCTTATATTTAGTCATTCCGCGTCACCTCCTCCATCACCTAAAGCTGCTGCAGAACATGGCAGCCAGAGCAGTACGCCCTTGTGATGCTGCTTTTTTGCCAGCTTCAATGTCTTCCAGTCGTACAGCGTATTAAATTTAAGTCGCTGTGTCTGGTTCACAAAGCCTTCTATAAATTTAGAGCAGAATATCTTCAAATTAAGTTCTGCCTCTACAAACCCTGCAGGTCTCTTCGCTCTGAATCTCTGAAAACTATTAAGCCCCCTTGGCTTAGACTCTCTTGGGCCAGTGGCTGTGCCTTCTCAGTGGCTGAGGCGAAGGCATGGGACTCTCTACCTTTCCATTGGCGTGGTATTTTGGCCCACCTTCTCTTTCTGTGGGCTCTTAAAACCTTTGTCTCCTGAGTATTCCTCCCTTGGCGGGCCCCCACCTCTACATTGTAGTGCCATGATGCCTTTGGGTGAACGATGCGCTATAAGTATTGATAAGATAAGATAAGACCTGGAGGTTCCTGGTTGCGTTACCTGCAATGGATGGACCGTGTGGTCTAAAACTGTGCCAAGACCAGTCAACCCCTATATGCTATCAAGGAAGTTTAATATTGTGGAAGGAAGAAATCAACCATTGGTGTATATGAGACTAGGGGAAGGGCACCCTAAATTGTAAAGGATTGTTTTTTTGGGGAAGGGCATCATGACTTTTACAAAAGTGTGCAACTTTATAGCTTCAAGTCCAAAAGAAGGTAAACTGAACATTGTAAGTGAAATGAACTAATTGACACTTGGGGAAAGGAAGCTGAAGATTAAGCCTGAGCTGGAAGTAGCTCAGAACTTTACTTTTGGAACACTGTTTAGTTTCTGGTTGACATCCAAGCACATTGTTTTGTCTTAGTTGTGAGGGCAAGCATAGGTTTTGGACACAGACAGACTTTTAAGTTGAGCATATTGACACAGACTTTCCTTAGTTTCTTTAGGTAGGGAAATCCCGCCTTAGCATAGGGAGAGTTAGGCCTCACTCCATCCTGAGATTGTCCTTGATAAAAGCTTTTGTTTTATGTATTGAATCTGTTGCCTGTGTCTCCTTCCATGATGCCAATCTCACAGTACTCGTATATTCATGGGAGCATATCTGCCCAATGCAGGGGGTAGGAGTGAAGGCATGATCAGGACGGGTGCAATCCATGGAAAGCTGACGAACAAGTGCATCGAGCAGACACAGTAAAGAAGAGGGAAGCTGAGGCCCTCTTGACATCGCCTGTGGGGACTGGGGAAGACACGCCAAGTTGGCTCCAACTCAAAGTGGACGAGAATCTGCAGTTATAGCTATAACTATTTCCCTTGTGGCAATAAGGAATGAAGAGACTGACCAAGTGGTGCAATAATGGTTGCGGTAGACTTTTATTAAATGAAAACCAGACCTATCTATCCCTAACTCTAATAGGTTTTCCCTACCTAAGTTAAAGAAACTCAGGTGCTTGTCAGGAAGTCCGTGTGTGTCAAAACAGAAATGCAATGTCCCAGTCTCAAAGGCTCCTATTCTTTCCCTGTCACTACAACAAAACACCATAAAGTCCAGCTACTGTTTGTAATCCAAGAGAATGACTCCCTTCTCCTGGATGTGAAGAGTCCAAACGCCCCCCAGGTTGTTCAAAACAAAAGTTCCACAAAAGTTCTGGGTTTTCCGTAACCCAACAGAAAATAAACAGTTGCATAAAGTTCTCCTGGGGCTAGGAGAATGACTCCCTTCTCCTACCTGGTTGCCCAATGTCTTGCACAGTTCTTAATAGGAATTGTTGCTGCTTTACAGAGGTCTTTGCAATTTCTTGGTTTTGCACAATTCTCCATCCGCCTCACTGGGATGATGAAGCTGTTCCCCAGAGTCCCTTCCGACTACACAGTACCACACTCCTGTGGAATTAGACTGGGAACTATATCAGAAATTGGTATACGACTTTTTTCTCTTTCTTTCTAGTTTACAGTCTCAAAGGGTTTTCTATTTTCTGTGTGTTTGAAGCTCGAAGGAAATGACAATGTTAACAGTTTTCTTCTTATCTCTGCGGAAGGCAACGTCAAGGTCATGGGCTGAAAAGATGGGGCTCTTGGCAGGATCTGGTGTTGACCAATCAGCAACGAGTAATAGTGGTATGGACAGAAGATGATTGGGGTTTGGCTTGATGGACCAGCCCTAGATGATTCTGGGAGGTGTCCAGTGCATCTCGCCTTTGGGGAAGGGTTTTACCAGCCGCTCGATGTTTGGATAGAGGAGAGCATAAAATATCCCTGGGCCTCAAACCTTTTTTGTCCCATCTGTTGTACATTCCAGGGTCAATAAGATTATCCCCTTCTATGGCGTTTCAGGGGGTTCGGGTCTCGGGATTACAGAAAATTAATCTTCTCAATGGCTGAGGTAGGAGTTCTCAGTTCGTATTATTCACTGTTCACCCTTGTTGCCTTAAGTTTCATTAGTACCTAAAGAGTTTCTTAACCAGCTCGTCCACTCCCTGCCAGACTTTCGTTAACTCCCATTACCTGTATTGGGGTCGAGATGCTTCACCAGGTTGGTAGGATTTCGGACGATGGTCAATTGCCTTCTTCCACTATCGTCAGGGCTCACGTCTTGGGCCCTGTACAGCTGGCTGTTGGGCAGGGAACCAGGGATTCGACCTTCCTTCCCAGTAGAGAATGCCCAGCCACCACCTCTTTGGATACTGTTCAGGTTTGTATAGTGTGAGGCAGGCATGATAGCACAAGTAAGGATAAAGAAAGAAAGGTACAGGTTTCAACAACTTTATTAAGTTTGACTGGGGTTGGAGACTTCCTAGCTGGCCCTAATTCTATAATGAAAGTAGTCTCGACCATTAAAGTAAAATAAAAGGGTCCAAGTCAGTCAAACAAAGGAAAAGACTGTTTCAGAAACCTATACTTGCCCTCACGTTTCACAATAACTAAGTGTGGGAAAATGTATGAAAATAAAGAGTGTATAAAAAGAATGCAAGAATGAAATGGAAGTGGATCACCACTCCCTTCTCCAAGTTCAGTTCACTGGGGCTCTTGCAAAGTTCCGACAAGGTGGGTGGTATGCACAGTTCAAAGATTTCCCACAAATCTGTTAGGCTTCCCTCGTCTATTTCAATGTCAGTTCAGTGTACATCACAGTTCTTTTCAAATAGATTCTTTTGGGCTTCCCTCACCCGGCTTCACAATTCTCAAACAAACAGATATTCACAAAGTTCCTTCTTAGTTACTTTGACAGGCTGCCCTTGCCAGTCTTCAAACACTTAAACATGGCTGAAACACTTTCCAGCTAAACAGCTCTGCTTCACAGAACTCAGGGAGAGCTTCCTTCCCCAACCTTTGTACTTCTCTTTCACAATGTTCACCTGTCAGACACCATCGCAACCACAAAGTTGTATTACCCCCATGCATGACAACTCTGACAGCAGGGACCTTCTTGACAGCCTTGCCACAGACTTTGGCAACCACACAGTATTCTCACCCCTATGCGTGACCACTCTGATAATAGGGTTGGTTTCTTAATATCTGTGCCTCTTGCACTTGGTTTAGCAGAACGGGCCCTCAGCCACTCTGTTCCTTATTTCACAAAAGCATATAGTTCATTAGAACCGGCCCATGGCCACAATGTTCATCATTTCACTTAAAATGCCCATTCACTTTCACATTAGCCTTTCAGGATCTCTGCACGCTCTCTTTCCCTTAAGCCTTTCATTCAATGGCTTTCAAGACATTTCGCTTTCATTATTCACTGTTATGTTATCTTTCAAGAAGCGTTTGTTAGGTAGGATCCTGTGCAGTTCCCTTGGGGAGCACTACAGAGATTAAGACTACATGTATGAGCAAGAAAAATCCCCTTTGGTATCAGTCTGTACCACAAAGATTTAGTTGGTAGCTGTGGCTGAGCAGTCAGACTTATCTCAAGAGGGAGATGAGCAGTATTCAGGGTTTACACAATAGGTATCACAGTACTATGGCACAAGGAAACACTGACCAAAGCTTGTATTAAAATAAGCATATATAGATTTATTTTATAACCATATAGTTCAACACATAAATCACAGTTGATAAAGCAAGTTAAGTTTAGTCAAGGAAAGTATATACAACTCTCTAGTCAATTGTAGACAAGTTTGCGGTAGAGTGAAAACTGAGCAAAACGGCACAGTGAAAACCAACTACAAATGGCACTCTATCAATTTAATGAAAGGGAGGGAAAGCACAAGTTAAACCGAAATATCTTCAGACACCCCCTAGCAACACTTCCCTGAAGTTTTGCGAACAAGTAATGCACAGTAACACTTTAGCAGAAAGATAGGTGAATGAAAACTGAGTAAAATGGCACTTCACAAGTTAAAACAGTAGGAAGGAAGAGGTGTTTAGAAGATTCAGGTGCATCAACACATTTCTTATTGAAAACCAATCTAGTGAGAGCAGATCTAACAAATCAGCCAGAGTCAATAGGCCTGAGCCAGAGTCAGAGGTACAGGACCAAGGGCTTAGGAGCAAAAATGTTCTTGTAGCTGCAGTCAAGTCTTTGGTTAACGAATATTGAAAAGGTAGATGCAAGGCGAAAGACAATGTTAAGAGAGAGGGGCGGTCGACCCAACAAGTAGATAAAGGATTTAAAACACCTTTAGGGCTACCACGGAGAAAGGGAGGCCTGGCGGAACAATGTACCTTAAACGTGAAGAAGTGGCTCCTGCAGTGGCGGTTGTTCCTGGTAGTTCCTGCAGGTCGAGGGGTCCAGCAGAGGAAGAGAGGCTCTCGTCGTGGAGGAAGGTTTGAGTCACTGCACTACCCAGGGATGAATCCAGCCGCGAGGAAGGTACGCTCCTTTAAATAGCGGTCGGGGTGGATGGCTGCCTGGCTATCCGGCCTCCAAGTGCTGGGCACTGGCAATTCGACCAAGGCAGGTCCGAGGAAGCGATTGGTGAACTGGTTGGTCCCACCAGCTCAAGGGAAGAAGACTCTTGCAAAGAAGATCTCCTCTTGTCGTGTGGAAGAAAAGTGGTGAGACGCTGCAGCAGGGCTTCACCGGTGGTGCAGGTGCTGAAGATGTCTGTGGCTTCTCTCTCCTTCGGTTCCGTAGTTCCAGTGGCAACGTCTTGCTCTTCTAGTCCTTGGGCCCCTGCTTTTATGCAGAAAGAACCCCCTTCATACAGCCTAGCTGTCACTCACACAGTGGAGTGGTTATCTTGGCGGGAGACCCTCCAGTCTATCAGGATAGAGTGCGACATGGGTTGCGCAGGCAAGCCTGTCCACGGGTCCAACTCACCCTCCCACACAAAGGACCCACCCCAGACACAGTGGTGGCGAAAGGAGGGCTTCTTGGCAGAAGCCCGCCAAAAGGACGAACAAAGGATCCCCGACCTGGGTTAGGAGTTTAGAGTAAGACACGAGAAAGAATTTATATTAAAGATCTGGCAAATAAAATCTACCAGAGTAAAGTTAATAATAAAATAGACCGGCGGTATGTTAGAGGCTGTCAGAAAAAGTGGTAGTCTCGAACAATGGGAAAATCCCATAGGAAAATATTCGCGGTCGAATATTTATGGTATTAACCACTGCCACCAGCCAGAAACTTTAGAGAGCGGAACTTTAATGTACCCCCTCGAAAATGAACCCAAGGGAAAAACTATTAACCCTTCCCAGTACCTCCATAGTAAGATGGGTTGTACTGTTTTAGTTCATAAGATTTGACTAGTAAAGTCAATGGGGACTTTACATGCCCTGGGAGACAGTAGTCAGTCCCAGGGTATGGAGTCTATGTTTGGGGGTGGCTACGACACCCCTGTGCCACTGCACTGAGGGTGCTGTGTAACACACGTGAATAAAGATGGTTCCTATGGGGGAGAGAAAATCCCATAGGCATTAAACACAAAAATAGCCTAGAACACACATAGCAAAAATGCCTAAGAGTGGGAAAAAGAGTCTCACTCTTATCAGGTGAAAAGAAACAAACCCTTCAAATCCAGCAAAGTTGGACTCTATAGGTAAGGGAAATTAGAATTAGCCATAGAATGAGAATTCTCCCTAACAGCGTTTAACAACGTGCCTTCTCACACGGCACTGCTCCGTTACTATGTTTCTCATCGGCTCCCTCGCGGGTAAATATATACAAGATTTCAGTTCAATGTCTTTATCCTTCAACGCGTAGTAACACTGTAGCTTTCCACCATCGTGTGTATCACAAATCGGGCTCTCCCTTTCTTTGACCCCACCGGCTATGATTGCTTTTGCGCGTCCTTCTGTTTTCAGCTCGTCGAGGTCAGGGTCTTGCCCACCTGCCCCTTAGACACTCCCGGGCAGCCTTGCGGCCCCAGAGAGGAAAAAAGCAGTTTGCTGGCGCATGGAGGAAAAGGTTTAACTGGCTCCTCGGCTCCCTTTTCTGAACTCTCCCGG
This sequence comes from Ambystoma mexicanum, assembly GCF_040938575.1. Classification (NCBI taxonomy): domain Eukaryota; kingdom Metazoa; phylum Chordata; class Amphibia; order Caudata; family Ambystomatidae; genus Ambystoma; species Ambystoma mexicanum. Next base: position 29,389,474 of record NC_090927.1, read on the forward strand.
CTTCTTGGAGACACATCTCCCTCGCCATGCTTTCTCCTGCCTCAACTTGCAGCCTGTCAGTGTCTCAGAGTCCTGTTATCCCTTGCCTGGTATCTTGATAGCTCTCTCTCAGCTGCTCCTCCGTCTCGCCATCCAGCTTGCCTTCCTTCTTGGCCCCTGTCTTGCTCTCTATGTATTTCTGTGCAACAACTTTTAAAGTTTGGAAAACGGTCCATAAGTTTCAGGTGTGTGTTTCAGGGCGCGACGATCAAGGGAGGGGTACAAGGGAGGACAAAAACAACGATCTTACTAGGCCCAGTGACATTGAGAACGCACAAGTGCAGGTGAGAGGTAAGGGGGAAGTGAAAGGGGCAGGGGAGGAGTGGAACGTGCTGAACATGTAATCAAACAACAACAGGTAGTGCGGCCAGTAGGTGGCAAGTAAAAGCATAGGGCACAGACAATGGGTGTCTAATAAGTGCAGGAAGGGGACTGTGGGGTTGCAGATACAGACCCAAGTGCAAGGGTTGCCAGGTGGCAGTGCGGGTATGTGGCTGGGTGGGCAAGGATCTGGGCCAGAAATCAGTGGGTCGCCGGGTGCCCAGTGCCGAAACAGAAAGAGATTAACAGGGGAGAGGAAGAGCGAAGGCAGAAGCGAAGAGGAAGGTCTTGAGGTGCTTCCAGAACCGAAGATGGTTCTCCGCAAGTTTCATAGAGGCAGGGAGGCTTTTGTAGAGGGAGTCCCCAGTCGAAGAAAGAGATCTACCCCCAACTCGTTGCTTGGAGAATCGGCTGATCCTGAGAGAGTTAAAGGTGAAGGAGCGAAGAGCTTAAGTAGGAAGGCATTTCCGAAGGGAGAGTTGAAGGTATTGTGGACCCAGGACCCAGAAGGCCTTGTGGACAATGCAATTGGTCTTGAACTTAATTCTTGCAGCTACTGGGAGGCAATGCAGAGATTTCACGGCTGGAGATATACGATCCCTGGGCTTGAGGCCAAGGACAAGTCTCGCAGTCCTGTTCTGGATGAGTTGCAGAGGGCAGAGAGTAGTAGCAGGCATATTTAGAAAGAGGCTGTTGCAGTAGTCCAGCCTAGAGAGAACCAGAGCTCTAGAGACAGAGAGCTTCTGGCGGAAGGAGAGGAAAGGAAGGATACCTCTGAGGAGGTGCAGTTGGTAGTTTGACTTCTTAGAGACGTCAGAGATGTGTGGAGAAAGGGAAAGCGTGGAGTTGAAGATGACCCCGGGGTTCTTAGCCTTACAGGTGGGTGCAGGAAGATGGTCAAGGGAGGCCGGCCAGAGAGTGACAGGAAGGAAGGTGCAGGAGTGCCGATGAGGAGGATTTCCGTCTTACTGGCATTAAGGCAGAGGTTGTTGGCGGCACACCACTCCTGGATGGCATACAGACAGTCAGAGATGAGGGAAGGGGAAGAGGTGGCAGAGGGGAGCCGGAAAAATAGCTGAGTGTCATCCGCATATCAGTTTCTTCTTTCTGTTCCAAAACCTCCATTCGCGTTTTCTTGCTTCCTTTCCTTTGACCTCCCTCTGTCTATGCGTTCTTCCTCTTCTCTCTGCATTTTTCAGTCTAATCTCAAGCCTCGTCTCTTATTCATTCATTCTAGTAACTAAACGTTATCTTTTATTCCCTCTTCTGATTAATTTACCCGGAATGTTTTGCTCTTTTTGATTGTACCATTACTATTTTTTCTTGTACTATCTCTTTTGGTGAAAAGTGCCTTTATAAATGAATACAAATACAAGAGAAGTGCCTCTCGGCTAAGACCATCTAAAAAAATGATATATGAAACAACACCTAATAAAAATACTGGCTCTAGAAAATGATTAAGCTTGGACTCTAAAGCCAACCAAAAAATATCTGCAGTCTTATCTCGGTCAACTGATGAGTCGAGGGGGACTAATAAGGGGCCTAAGGAGAAAAAGGGTCATGCACAGATGGAGTCGCTTGTTGAGGGTTGTTCTCTTCCTTCTTCTATGATTCCTAGAAGCTCAATTAAATACTACTTGGCACCTATCTCGGTATCCCCTAAATTTGAAAGTCATGCTATTAATTTGAGTAATGTTTCAGCCTGAAAGGAGATGATAGACGATTGTATTCCTCGTAACACGGCTGACATCACATGTGATGCATCCCACCTGTTCCTCTTTCTACCGTGGAGGAAAAAAAAGCAAAATCCAGCAAAAGATCTCACAGGGACGACCATAATCAGTGTGTATCTATTCCTTTGTCTCTTTCTGTGTTTCATAATGGTGTACACGGTGCATGCCTTGAATGGTCATGGTCAATGGTCGCTGGTCATCACGCCCTACCTCAAGCCCAATACTAAATTCATAATTCTAGGGGACATCAGCCTAGGCTACAAGGACCCCCAAGACCATAAATGAAACGCTTTCATCTCTGCGCTGCATGAGATGGACTTCACCCAACTGGTGACTGAACACACACATGATAAAGGGAGAACCCTAGACTGGGTTTTGACCCTAAATGTATGCCTATCCATAGACTCCATCACAGAGATTAACTGGTCGGATCACCATCTAATCAGTTTCACACTATCTACTCCGGAGAAACTCACCCCCCCATTCAATTTCACCTACCCCCATTGAAACCAGAAACACCCGCAACCTCACATCTGATAATCTCTCCCCTCTGCTGGCGGAGGCCCTCTCCTCTACGACACTTACCAACCAGAACACAGATCCCAGCAGCATTGCTAGTGATTACCACATCTGCCTAAAAACACTATTGACGCTCTAGCCCAGCTCATAACTAAAATACCATGCAAAGCCAAACATACTAATTTCTGGTTCAATCAAGAACTAGTTGCTCTCCTGCGTAACAAAAGAGCAATGGAACATGCTCATAAAAAATCCCCTACTACAGTCATGGCTAATTCACTTCAGGAAGTGATCAAAAACTATAAAAAAAAGTCTGTTATTGAACACAAAGCCAACGCTCTGAACTCCCGCATTAATAACGCAGCCTGAAACTCGAAAGAACTTTTCACCATCCTACGAGAACTGGAAAACCCCACCCCCATCACCAACACTATGCCCGCAAGCAAAGAATGGTGTACGACCATCCAGAACGCGCTAGCGGCTAAAATAGTAAAGCTCCAAGATAAAATCATAGCCAAACAAAAACTCTTAGCCAGTAAATGCCCATCTACGCCGCCTCACGAAACTAAACAGCCAAACCAGAATTGCAGTTTAATTTCTCTCAGGCCAACCAAAATCAAGTCCAGGAGATTATTGCTGGACTTGAACCCTCAAACTGCAAAGGAGATTGCTTTCCTGGCCAACTAATCAAATTGTGCGCACACATACTCTCTCCTATTATCACCAATTTTGTCAATGCTTCCTTCAGAACTAATATAGTCCCCACTAGCATTAAAGAAGCTTGGGTCACACCACTTCTGAAAAAACCCTCACTGGACCCCACAGTACCCACCAACTACCGTCCCATTACCACAGTCCCCTTTCTCTTGAAAACAATAGGTAGAATTGCCTATTCTCAAATCCAAACCCATTTGGAATCAAATAATTTATTAGGAACTGGACAATAAGGTTTTTGGCTTAGCCGTAGTACGGAAACGGCCCTATTGGATTTTAAAATCCAAATGGTTTCCATTAGAGACTCGGGCAACCTCTGCATCCTACTCCTCTTAGACTTGTCGGCTCAATTTGACTTGGTGGACCATACGATAAGCTCTGTACCACCTTGGCAGAAAATGTCCACTTCTCTCATGAAGCCAACCTCTGGGTGAAATCCCTCTTAGCGGACCGTACCTCCAGAGTTAGCTGCTGATCCTATTCCAGTACCCATAGGAGTACTGCAAGGTTCCTGCCTTTCGGCCACCCTTTACAATGCCTACACTAAGCTTCTCTTCGCAGCCCTGGGCGCCATGGGTGTCATCTATACTAACTTTGCAGATGACACCCAGACCCTGATCCCCATTACAGGGAAACATGAGCAAGACACAAGTCTAGTAAATAAAATCTACGCCATCATCCAGAACTGGATGGCTGTCAATAGCTTTTGTCTCAATGATGAAAAGATGGAAATCCTCATTGTGGGCGCACCATCCAAAATCAATTCCCTCCACCCTGGCTACTCCTCAATCACCATTGATGGCACACCTCAATTAGGTTAAAACACTAGGCGTTTACCTAGATTCTAACCTAACATTGACCAAGCATATCAATACTCTTTCAACAGCCACCGAATATACTGCCAAGCTTATTGGACTAAGTCGGCAATTCATGACCTCACAAAATTGTATTACTCTCGCCCGTGCATTAATATTGTCTAAGTTAGATTACTGCAATGTGCTATCACTAAGCTCATCCAACGCAAACCTCGCAAAATTACAACTCCTGCAAAATGAAGAGTTGAGAGCAGCACTTTGCATAAATAAAATCTGACCATATCTCAAAGACTAGAAGGGAAGTTCACCTGCTGCCTATTAAGGCAAGAATTCTCTTTAAAACACTTTGCATCACACACAAATGTTTAGCCAAGACAGCCCCCATGTACCTTACCAACACAGTAAAACCGAACACCTCCATAAGAACACTGAGATCTAATAACAGCTCCCAACTCCATGTCCCACGCTTCAAGCGTACGAGGGCAGGGGGGAGGGGCTTTCAGGTCCTAGCCCCAAAAACCTGGAACTCCCTCCCAGTGACATTGAGAAGCAAACCATCGCACCCAAGATTAAAAAAAAAAATCCTATAAACCTGGCTTTTTGTAAAAAGACTAGGCCAAGGCTTGCTCCATCCTGACCTGTCACTGCACTGACAATCTTCTGTAAATAGTTTCTTTTTTCTGGGTTTCCAATAACCACTGTTTTCATATGTATGGTCCCTTTCTGTTCATTGTTGTGTAACTTTTCTTTCACTGCAACCAGAGATGTTAAGCCTTCTGTAACCTACGCCGTGATACCTCAGGTTTTGGGCGTATAACAAATGCAATAAATAAATAAATAAATAAATAAATAAATGTCTTTTCAGATGTGGCAGACAGATTACACTGAATAGACAAAGGGCCTCATTACGACCCTGGCGGAATGGGTTAACGGGTGCTGCAAATGGATGCGGACCCGTTAAACCCATTCTGCCTGATTACGAGGTCCCCTTGCGGGACCTGGTAAGAACGCCTGGTAAAACCAGGCGTCCTTAACGGGTCCCGCGAGGGTACCAGGGAGCTAACAACGGGCCGGCCGTAATCGGGCACGGGTTCCCTGTAGGGGGAATTACCGGGCCCTCCAAACTCGGAATGGTCCGGTAATTTCCCATTCAGGGAACCCGGACCCGGTTTTGGTGGCAGCCATGCTGCCAATAGCGGCATGGCTACCGCCAAAGCCGTAAAGAGGCCCAAAGTGTTGCAATTATTACTAGGCATTTCACGTTTCAGATATCGATCATCTAAAGATATTGATCAAATTGAATTTGTTATGAGTTGTTACTAGAGTACATTTCTGCATTTTTAACCCTAGGATATGACATTTATAAGAATTTCAACTTGCCTCTTAGGAGAGATCTAAACCCTCTTTGTTGGCCACCAATGACAGACTTCAACAGGCTTACAAGGTACATAATGAGTTTGATAACGACAATTCCATACATTGAAAGGTTACACTTATGCAACCTTCTCATGTGGCCCAGTTGGACCTGGGAGGGTCGATTTGAGAGGAAAGAGGTCAGCCAAGCCAGAGCCTGACCAGTGATACCCAGGTTATCACAGAGACGGTTAAGCAGGATGGCATGGTTGACAGTATCAAAGGCAGAAGAGAGATCAAGCAAGATGAGAACACATGGAATGTTAGAGTCAAGGTTCGAGAGTAGATCCTCACAGATGTTCAGGAGAGCAGTTTCCGTGCTTCTGGCAGCTCTGAAGCCAGACTGATGGTCATGAAGGCTACCAACAGCTTCAGCATGGAGATTAAGCTGGGAGATGGCCTGTTTCTCCAGGAGCTTTCCCAGGAAGGGAGTGATAGAGATTGGGCGATAGTTAGCTGGGCAGGAAGGGTCAGAAGAGGGTTTCTTAAGAAGGGGGTGCACAAGGGAGTGCTTGAGAGGGGATGGGAAGACTCCAGAGGCGAAGGAGTGATTGCAGAAGTCAGCAAGGGCAGGAGCCAAGGAGTCAATGTGGTCCTTGATAGTTTTGGAGGAACAGGAGTGGACCTGTTTTGACGAGACTTTCATAGATCGGACTTGTCTCGAAACCTCGTCAGCAGAAAAAAGGGGAAAGGCAGAGAAGGAGAGAGGAGGGGTGGCTGCAGAGGGGCCAGAGGACCCTTGTGTTGGACAGATTTCTGTGTATTAGAAATTGACTAGGGCTATAAATAATGTTCAGAATATAGATGCAAGAAAAAGCTGCATTTGTGAAAGTGACATCCCAGAAGAATTAACCCATGTGTAAAAGGGTGCTATCTCAAAGACTAGAAGGGAAGTTCACTGGCTTCCTATTAAGGCAAGAATTCTCTTCAAAACTCTTTGCATCACACACAAATGTTTAGCCAAGACAGCCCACATCTACCTTACTAACACAGTAATGCCGAACACCTCGATAAGAACACTGAGATCTAATAACAGCTCCCAACTCCATGTCCCACGCTTCAAACGTACAAGGGCAGGGGGAGGAGCTTTCAGGTCCTAACCCCAAAAACCTGGAACTCCCTCCCAATGGCATTGAGAAGCAAACCATTGCACCCAAGATTAAAAAAAATCCTACTGGGTTTCCAATAACCACTGTTTTCATATGTATGGTCCCTTTCTGTTTATTGTTGTGTAATTTGTCTTTCACTGTGACCAGAGATGTTAAGCCTTCTGTAACCTACGCCGTGATACCTCATGTTTTGGGCGTATAACAAATGCAATAAATAAATAAATAAATGTCTTTTCACATGTGACAAACAGATTACGCTGAATAGACAAAGTGTTGCAATTATTATTATTAAGGGTGCTTTTGACAAACAAGAAAATGCCTTTTAAAAAGTAAAATATTAAAGGCCCTGTGCTTGCAAAGAAATGTGATGGGGGCTTGCTTTGAATATGTACATGATATTTATTCCAAAAGACTTGCTTTCTGGTTAAGGGAAGAAAAATAAAGAAATAAATAAAAGTACTGTGAGGCCAGAAGAACAGGTTTGGCATGCCCTGGCTTCAAAGGGCCCTGCCTCCCCTGGGAACAGAATCACCTTCTCCAAGTGGACCTGCCCCCTTGGGCACATGAAAGGGGCCAAGGTGGAGAATCTAGCACCCTCGTCAGACGAAGCAGCACTGCTCCAGCATGAGACAATGGCCTGCCCTGGCACACAAGGTGTGAAATCCTCTGACACTTCTCCTCAGTTGCAACAGCCTAACTTCAAAGGCGAATCCATGGCAACCCTAGGCTAAGATGACCAGAGCCTGACATTTGGCTGGGGGTTGGAAGGATTGCCCACATTTCGAAAACAAAGCCAGCCCTTTTGATTTCAGACACTGTTGAGATTGTCATTTATTTCAGTGAACAAAAGACATATTAATGTGAAATTATGACTGTTTAAATGTCATGTTTGTGTCATTAAAATAAGATGTTGTAGGTTTTCCTAGCATGTTGGGGACGCAAACGTCAGGAAAATGGCCATTATGGGGAAAGTTTACATGGTACAGCTTTGAAAATTAATGAAAACATGCCCTGTGATAATATGTATACATATGCCTAAACAGCATTGCACCGTTTGGAGATTTGAATGATACATTCTTTATAAAATATGGGATCTGTCTATCTAATTTCTATAAGGATGATGGGTATAAAAATCAGTGTTTTGCTCCATAACTTATTTTGGCAAAAATAACTTTGGTGAAACAAAGGTACCTCATAAAACACCCACCCTAAAAATGAGTCATCTCCTTCCGTCTAATCTGATTACAGGGAGGAATCAACTTCCATAGGCTGACCTATCTGATTCTTAGAGGTAAGTCTAGCTTAGTTCTGCCCACATAGTAAAACTACTCTGATGTCATCCGGCTTATAATGAGGGAGACATTCAAAAGCCCAGGACACACACAGATTCCAGAAAGACAGCCAGCCATTCAAGAAAATCCAGCACTCATAACTCAATTTCCAGAGATTCAGATATTCCCCATTCACCCTGCAAGATTCCTGATTCCAGGAGCCTGGCCAGAGGTAGCTGATCTTACCCAGGATAAACCTCTGGTCCAGAATTAAACCCTCCTGAAATCCTAATAATTCAAGGAGAGCCCAGTTGAAGCAGACTAGGCCCAGCTGTCTCTTTACAGGAGAGCCCAGCTGATGCACCTCGCTATCCATTGACTAGACTGGGCCCAGCTGCCCCTTTCCAGGAGAGCCCAGCTGATGCACCTCGCTATCCAGTGACTAAACTAGGCCCAGCTGTCCCTTTCCAGGAGAGCCCAGCTCATGCACCTCTCTATCCAGTGACCAGCTCATGGGCCTCGATATCCAATGACCAGACTCGGCCTAGCTGTCCCTTTCCAGGAGAGCCCAGCTCATGCGCCTCGCTATCCAGCAACCAGACTAGGCCCAGCTGTCCCTTTCCAGGAGAGCCCAGCTCATGCACCTCGCTATCCAGCGACCAGAGTAGGCCCAGCTGGCTTTTCCAGGAGAGCCCAGCTGATGCGCTTCACTATCCAGTGACCAGACTAGGCCCAGCTGTCCCTTTCCAGGAGAGCCCAGCTGATGCGCCTCGCTATCCAGTGACCAGGTTAGTCCCAGCTGTCCCTTTCCAGGAGTGCCCAGCTGATGCGCCTCGCTATCCAGTGACCAGGCTAGGCCCAGCTGCCCCTTTCCAGGGGTGCCCAGCTGATGCATCTTGCTATCCAGGGACCAGACTAGGCCCAGCTGTCCCTTTCCAGGAGAGCCCAGCTGATGCACCTCGCTATCCAGTGACCAGACTAGGCCCAGCTGTCCCTTTCCAGGAGAGCCCAGCTGATGCACCCCACTTTCCAGTGACCAGATTGGGTCCAGCTGTCCCTTTCCAGGAGAGCCCAGCTGATGCACCTCGCTATCCAGTGACTAGACTGGGCCCAGCTGCCCCTTTCCAGGAGAGCCCAGCTGATGCACCTCGCTATCCAGTGACTAAACTAGGCCCAGCTGTCCCTTTCCAGGAGAGCCCAGCTCATGCACCTCTCTATCCAGTGACCAGCTCATGGGCCTCGATATCCAATGACCAGACTCGGCCTAGCTGTCCCTTTCCAGGAGAGCCCAGCTCATGCGCCTCGCTATCCAGCAACCAGACTAGGCCCAGCTGTCCCTTTCCAGGAGAGCCCAGCTCATGCACCTCGCTATCCAGCGACCAGAGTAGGCCCAGCTGGCTTTTCCAGGAGAGCCCAGCTGATGCGCTTCACTATCCAGTGACCAGACTAGGCCCAGCTGTCCCTTTCCAGGAGAGCCCAGCTGATGCGCCTCGCTATCCAGTGACCAGGTTAGTCCCAGCTGTCCCTTTCCAGGAGTGCCCAGCTGATGCGCCTCGCTATCCAGTGACCAGGCTAGGGCCAGCTGCCCCTTTCCAGGGGTGCCCAGCTGATGCATCTTGCTATCCAGGGACCAGACTAGGCCCAGCTGTCCCTTTCCAGGAGAGCCCAGCTGATGCACCTCGCTATCCAGTGACCAGACTAGGCCCAGCTGTCCCTTTCCAGGAGAGCCCAGCTGATGCACCCCACTATCCAGTGACCAGATTGGGTCCAGCTGTCCCTTTCCAGGAGAGCCCAGCAGATGCACCCCGCTATCCAGTGACCAGACTAGGCCCAGCTGTCCCTTTTCAGGAGAGCCCAGCTGATGCGCCTCGCTATCCAGTGACCAGACTAGGCCCAGCTGTCCCCTCCAGAAGAGCCCAGGTCATGAACCTTGCTATCCAGTGACCAGACTAGGCCCAGCTGTCCCTTTTCAGGAGAGCTCAGCTGATGCGCCTCGCTATCCAGTGACCAGGCTAGGCCCAGCTGTCCCTTTCCAGGAGAGCCCAGCTGATGCTCCTCGCTATCCAGTGACCAGACTAGGCCCGGCTGACCCTTTCCAGGAGAGCCCAGCTGATGCACCTCGCTATCCAGTGACCAGACTAGGCCCAGCTGTCCCTTTCCAGGAGAGCCCAGCTGATGCGCCTCGCTATCCAGTGACCAGGTTAGTCCCAGCTGTCCCTTTCCAGGAGTGCCCAGCTGATGCGCCTCGCTATCCAGTGACCAGGCTAGGCCCAGCTGCCCCTTTCCAGGGGTGCCCAGCTGATGCATCTTGCTATCCAGGGACCAGACTAGGCCCAGCTGTCCCTTTCCAGGAGAGCCCAGCTGATGCACCTCGCTATACAGTGACCAGACTAGGCCCAGCTGTCCCTTTCCAGGAGAGCCGAGCTGATGCACCCCACTATCCAGTGACCAGATTGGGCCCAGCTGTCCCTTTCCAGGAGAGCCCAGCAGATGCACCCCGCTATCCAGTGACCAGACTAGGCCCAGCTGTCCCTTTTCAGGAGAGCCCAGCTGATGCGCCTCGCTATCCAGTGACCAGACTAGGCCCAGCTGTCCCCTCCAGAAGAGCCCAGGTCATGAACCTTGCTATCCAGTGACCAGACTAGGCCCAGCTGTCCCTTTTCAGGAGAGCCCAGCTGATGCGCCTCGCTATCCAGTGACCAGACTAGGCCCAGCTGTCCCTTTCCAGGAGAGCCCAGCTGATGCTCCTCGCTATCCAGTGACCAGACTAGGCCCGGCTGACCCTTTCCAGGAGAGCCCAGCTGATGCACCTCGCTATCCAGTGACCAGACTAGGCCCAGCTGTCCCTTTCCAGGAGAGTCTAGCTGATGCGCCTCACTATCCAGTGACCAGACTAGGCCCAGCTGTCCCTTTCCAGGAGAGTCTAGCTGATGCGCCTCGCTATCCAGTGACCAGACTAGGCCCAGCTGTCCCTTTCCAGGAGAGTCTAGCTGATGCGCCTCGCTATCCAGTGACCAGACTAGGCCCAGCTGTCCCTTTCCAGGAGAGCCTAGCTGATGCGCCTCGCTATCCAGTGACCAGACTAGGCCCAGCTGTCCCTTTCTAGGAGAGTCTAGCTGATGCGCCTCGCTATCCAGTGACCAGACTAGGCCCAGCTGTCCCTTTCCAGGAGAGTCTAGCTGATGCTCCTCGCTATCCAGTGACCAGACTAGGCCCGGCTGACCCTTTCCAGGAGAGCCCAGCTGATGCGCCTCGCTATCCAGTGACCAGACTAGGCCCAGCTGTCCCTTTCCAGGAGAGTCTAGCTGATGCGCCTCGCTATCCAGTGACCAGACTAGGCCCGGCTGTCCCTTTCCAGGAGAGTCTAGCTGATGAACCTCGCTATCCAGTGACCAGACTAGGCCCGGCTGACCCTTTCCAGGAGAGCCCAGCTGATGCACCTCGCTATCCAGTGACCAGACTAGGCCAAGCTGTCCCTTTCCAGGAGAGTCTAGCTGATGCGCCTCGCTATCCAGTGACCAGACTAGGCCCGGCTGTCCCTTTCCAGGAGAGTCTAGCTGATGAACCTCGCTATCCAGTGACCAGACTAGGCCCGGCTGACCCTTTCCAGGAGAGCCCAGCTGATGCACCTCGCTATCCAGTGACCAGACTAGGCCCAGCTGTCCCTTTCCAGGAGAGTCTAGCTGATGCGCCTCGCTATCCAGTGACCAGACTAGGCCCAGCTGTCCCTTTCCAGGAGAGTCTAGCTGATGCGCCTCGCTATCCAGTGACCAGACTAGGCCCAGCTGTCCCTTTCCAGGAGAGTCTAGCTGATGAACCTCGCTATCCAGTGACCAGACTAGGCCCAGCTGTCCCTTTCCAGGAGAGCCCAGCTGATGCACCTCGCTATCCAGTGACCAGACTAGGCCCAGCTGTCCCTTTCCAGGAGAGTCTAGCTGATGCGCCTCGCTATCCAGTGACCAGACTAGGCCCAGCTGTCCCTTTCCAGGAGAGCCCAGCTGATGCACCTCGCTATCCAGTGACCAGACTAGGCCCAGCTGTCCCCTCCAGAAGAGCCCAGGTCATGAACCTTGCTATCCAGTGACCAGGCTAGGCCCAGCTGTCCCTTTCTAGGAGGGCCCAGGTCATGAACCTTGCTATCCAGTGACCAGACTAGGCCCAGCTGTCCCTTTCCAGGAGAGTCTAGCTGATGCGCCTCGCTATCCGGTGACCAGACTAGGCCCAGCTGTCCCTTTCTAGGAGAGCCCAGCTGATGCGCCTCGCTATCCAGTGACCAGACTAGGCCCAGCTGTCCCTTTCTAGGAGAGCCCAGCTGATGCGCCTCGCTATCCAGTGACCAGACTAGGCCCAGCTGTCCCTTTCCAGGAGAGTCTAGCTGATGCGCCTCGCTATCCAGTGACCAGACTAGGCCCAGCTGCCCCTTTCCAGGAGAGCCCAGCTGATGCGCCTCGCTATCCAGTGACCAGACTAGGCCCAGCTGTCCCTTTCCAGGAGAGCCCAGCTGATGCGCCTCGCTATCCAGGGACCAGACTAGGCCCAGCTGCCCCTTTCCAGGAGAGCCCAGCTGATGCGCCTCGCTATCCAGTGACCAGGCTAGGCCCAGCTGCCCCTTTCTAGGAGAGCCTAGCTGATGCGCCTCGCTATCCAGTGACCAGACTAGGCCCAGCTGTCCCTTTCCAGGAGAGCCTAGCTGATGCGCCTCGCTATCCAGTGACCAGACTAGGCCCAGCTGTCCCTTTCCAGGAGAGCCTAGCTGATGCGCCTCGCTATCCAGTGACCAGACTAGGCCCAGCTGTCCCTTTCCAGGAGAGCCCAGCTGATGCGCCTCGCTATCCAGTGACCAGGCTAGGCCCAGCTGCCCCTTTCCAGGGGTGCCCAGCTGATGCGCCTCGCTATCCAGTGACCAGGCTAGGCCCAGCTGCCCCTTTCCAGGAGAGCCTAGCTGATGCGCCTCGCTATCCAGTGACCAGACTAGGCCCAGCTGTCCCTTTCCAGGAGAGCCTAGCTGATGCGCCTCGCTATCCAGTGACCAGACTAGGCCCAGCTGTCCCTTTCCAGGAGAGCCCAGCTGATGCGCCTCGCTATCCAGTGACCAGGCTAGGCCCAGCTGTCCCTTTCCAGGAGAGTCTAGCTGATGCGCCTCGCTATCCAGTGACCAGGCTAGGCCCAGCTGCCCCTTTCTAGGAGAGCCCAGCTGATGAACCTCGCTATCCAGTGACCAGACTAGGCCCAGCTGTCCCTTTCTAGGAGAGCCCAGCTGATGCACCTCGCTATCCAGTGACCAGACTAGGCCCAGCTGTCCCTTTCTAGGAGAGCCCAGCTGATGCACCTCGCTATCCAGTGACCAGACTAGGCCCAGCTGTCCCTTTCCAGGAGAGCCCAGCTGATGCGCCTCGCTATCCAGTGACCAGGCTAGGCCCAGCTGTCCCTTTCTAGGAGAGCCCGCCGCTGCACAGTGACCAGATCTTGCCTCGCTGTCCAGAAACCTGGTTTGCTATCCAGGCTACCCCATTCAAGTGCTTGTTGTGAGTATTTCCCTTCCCCAGTAACCACAAACAGCATCCCTTGCTTTGTTACCTTGTATTAGGTCCAATCCCATAGAAATACTATAACTACCCTATAAAAATTCTTCACATTGTCAAAATCCTCTGTGTATCTTGTTCTTTAATCTACATGTGTTAGCGCCATTCTTTCCAATCCTTTTAGTCCATTGTATAAGTCCTTAGTAATATTTGGAATACATTTATTAACTCCCACATGAAGAGACACACGGTGTGAGGGGGTTAAAACTGCAGCTTAACCCTTTTCACGGGCTCCTCTTTTCTATCCACTAAAATATAGTCTCAGTTAAACTTGTAATTTCCTTTTCAAACCGATTTCCCCTGTGCAACTGCTTTCATTTTCAAAACCGATGTTTCCTTCCCCTTTAAAAATCCCATACCGTCAACCATTCAGAGTTACCCTTTCACTTTCATATCCTATCTGTGAGGAGTCTTTGTACGTTAGCGTCAAAACCGAATTCCGATTTTGCCTGTTTAGCCAAAATTCCACACCTTTTTGCTATTTAAACCCGTGAAATGAAGCAAATGCAATTTCTCCTCATGTGATTTGGCTGCAATGTGTTTTTCCTTCCAAAGTTGATTTTCTGAATTGTATGTCCGTTGTTAGTCCATTGCCTTGTAGTTTGCTAGTTTTCCCACTTCTTTTATACTGCCATACTCCTTTTTACCTTATTCATTCAACCGCACATGTAAAACAAATATTTAGTCATTCCGAGTGCTATTTTGCTCAATTTCAAGGATTTTCTATTCGATTTTGCCTCCCATTCAGAGGGGGAAGGTCGGATGTTCATTCTGTTTGTTGCCTAGTATACCTGGCTCCTTGCTACACCTTTCTGCCCACACCAAATTCGGTTAACAGGGGTTCGAGGGGGTGTTGCAGGGGGAAACATTAACTGTGGTGCTGTTAGAAAATACCACCCGAAAAGTAATCTTGCCTTTATTCAATTGTGTATTGTATATCTTATGTAACAAGTTCAAACTAAGTGTATTCTATCAATTTACAGTGTGATTATCACCACACTGGTGATTGCCTCCCTATATTAAATGTGTGTGATTTCCATTGCAATTTAAAAATAAATAAGTATTGTATCATTACACATCGTCAAACAAAAAGGGGATACCCGATTCCAACCTGGTCCTTCGGGCTATACAATATATATAGGAGCAACACTATGGAATTGGATGAGGGATGACACCTTATACCAAGTTCATCTTTTCATATATATCGATAAACAATTTTTTCAACACAAAATTAACTTTCATTATTCCAAATTGTTAAAAATGAATCAGTTGACAAACATTAATTTGCACAATTTCATTACACAACGGCCTGGTTCATGGTCCATCACGACCCAGGGAATTTGTAAGGGGGGGTGTGAGACGGGTTGGGTGCCTTCCCAAACTGAATTAGTAATAAATAAAATAAAAGTGTTTTAATTGTGCGCTTCATCCCCGGCCAGTAGAAGGAGTCCTGGTCTGGAGTGTACCGCGCCATTGAAATCCTTAACACTATAATAACAATCATGACTTTTATCAACCCCAACATTCCTCAAAAGAATTGGTGGTGCTAATTTCAACTTCTGGGCACCTTTGGTCTGGAACTCCGTCCCGCTTCAAATGAAAAACTGTGTGTGTCTTGATGAAAGAACAGTTTGATAAATTGTCAACTTGTTGACTCCAGGATATCAGAACCCGACTGTTTCCAATGTTTCTCTGTATGTTATTTTTGTCTTTGTGAGCGCTCTGAGGCCTGTGGGAAAATAGCACTATACAAAAATTAACATAGATAGATATTAATTGCCTAACCTCATCTTATTTTGTCTGATATCTATGCCAATTCTATTTGTAACCCAACAAACCTCATTATCTCACTACCAGATGCTGCCAAAAAACTCCCCCAACCGGGCTTACGAGTGGAAACCATTTTACATTTGAGTATTAATTTTAAAAGAATACATATTTATATGAAACCGTGCTTTCCTTCTTATCAGGGAGCTATATTCTTCATTCATTTAAGCATTTCTCATTTTGTGTAATATTAAAGCACGCTTCATTTCCTTTGCCACCGCAAATCAAGTGTGTGACTTTTTACTTTTTAATGAAGGCAGTCTAATCCTGATTTCTAAAATGATGGACAGGAGGGTGAACTATTTGGCCCTTCTATCAATTTATACAAACGGTTTAAGACTATTTTGTCCACACGGCCTACCCCGACATCTTGGAAAACTGTTGTGTATGGCTTGGCTGGGTAAGCAGGAATGTTGTGATGTCATGTGGAGTGTTGATGCCTGAGTGTTGGAATGTGTGAGTGAAGGTTCTAGCCTTGGTCAGTTGGTTAGCCCTCTGCCTGGGTGATGGGCCGCCAGTGTTATTGTCCTATTAATGTAACGTACTTAAGAACTATGTAACTGCTTGTGAAGGTATCCTGAGAAGCTGTAATAAACCTTATCAAAGAAGGCTTGAGAGTCACTTCACTACATTGGCGACGAGTCGGTCAAGATAAGAAGAATCTACGTGTGAGACTGCTGGACAGACTGGTGAACCTGCTGCAGGGGGTGCAGGTAGGAGGATCAGGACATCACTGCCCCCAAAAGAAGTTAGGCCCATCACCCAGGGCGGTAAAAGGTGGAGGAGGAGTGCCTCAGTATTGCATGATCCCCCTGTTCAATACCCAGTGGGGAAAATAGTGTCCAGGCGCTGAGAGGGAGAGTGCCTCATTAGATTGGAGGAGAAAAGAATCTAGAATCTCCGAAAAGCTAGACTGATGGAAGCCCCCATGATCTGAAGTTTTTATGTTGGTGTAGCAGGGGATGTGAACTTGGCATGGTTCCACCTATGGATAATGGTGTATCCCGTCGCAACTTAATTGAACACACTTTGGAAATAAGTCAGGAGCGACTTCAATGAGCTTCGAGTTAAATGGACTCTGCACGTTGTTTTTTTTTGGTTGGTCTGGATTTGGAGCCCACATGGGTGCCCAGCGGTGGTCTATGCACTTAGTTTGCTGTATGGTAATGGTGACGGTTGGGCTTGGAGCAGTGCGTCTTACCTTGTGGCCGGCCGATGAATGGTGACGCCATGGTCAGCTGGAGGGAGTTGGTAAAGGCGTGGAACTTCTCTTTCGTTCCAGCGCTCCTAATCCTCTTCCCTGCTGCCGTCAGGGCAGCGGGCGCTGCGTCGATCCAATCCTGTGACGTGTACTTTGAAGTAAAGTACCCAAGGCCGTCCTCCGGTGTGACTAGGAAGTCCCTCCATATTATTCGTTATGGAGAAACACTAGCCAGGGGGAGGAGGAGTGCTGGAGGTACTAATAAGCAGGTGTGTCAAGGAACTGGAGAGAAATCCGAGCGTCATGATGAATTGTTGCAGTTCACGTGGGCGTGGACGGCCGGAAAGCTGTACAAGGAAGTTTATGGCAGTGAAGTCCGGTATGTGTTGGTTGTTCACGGCAGCTAACGCAAGGCCACGTTGGACTGGGAATGCCACGCAGTGTAGTAGCGTCGTGACATGCGTTCGAGGATCAGCTGCAATGGTCTAGGGTTGGGACATGGTGAGGTGGACCTGCGTTTTGCGGAAATGAGATTATACGTCGAGGTACAGATCGGAACGCTGTGCTTAGAAGAAGTACTGCGTGCGACAGCTGGAAAGGAAACAACATCTATTGGCTTCCGCTATATAGTTGTTGTTGGAGAAGATCTAAGCAAAGGAAATATATCCTTTTATCAGTTTGGCATTGGTATGGTTAATTTGATATGGAAAATGGTCCACGCACTTAAGCAGTCTGATGTCTTGCTGATTATGGTCCCAGAATGGGAAGTCTAGGAATCCTCATTGAAGTTGAGTCAGTGACTGGTGATGAGAATGTGGGTGAGTACTGGCAGCTGTCCAGATGGATGGGTCGTGTGTGAGGTATTGCAGTGCAGAGAAGTGCAGAGTGCAGTGTTTGGCATGTACCTTGTAGTTCTAACACATTTTGAGGATTTTCAGCTTTTAGGTCGTGCTTAAGCAACATGGACTTTTAGGATTGGACTTGGGTGGGTTCATGACATCTAACGTCTTATAGACTAGATTTAACATTTTGAGGATTTGCAGTGTTTAGGTTACCGATTTGCGACATGGACTTTTAGGATTGGGTTGTATTGGGTTTGTACTTGATATCTGTTATGGTTCAATTGATACAACTTTTAGTAAGTGTGTAGAGTATTGCAACATGTAATGTGTTAAGCGTGATTGTGAAGCATGGCGTATGGTATGGAATCCCTGCATGAGTGTGGGGGAGAGGACATTGGGGGTAGCGCCTTCAATTTTGTGTCACAGGTGTGGATATGACCACCTGATTATTGTGGGGGTAGTGCCTCCTATGTGTTTGGGGGAAGTTTAAACTAAATTTATAAGTGTGGTTTCGCTGATGACATGTGAGTGCCAATCAACATGTTGTTGTGTCTGGTGGTAGAGCCTCCAGTACAGTATGTTCGGGATTGTGGGAGAAGTCTTGCATGGTTCAGCAATGTATGTTTGTTTGTGGTGGTAGCGCCACCAGTTCAGACGGGGTGTGACTGCGATGGTAGTCATGCATGGTAAAACTACATATGCTTGTGTGTGGTAGTGGCGCCGCCAGTTCAGTGAGGGCGTGACCGTGTTAGTATTCATGCAGGGTTTATAGCTATTATTGCTGGGTGGTAGCACCCCCAGTCAGTCGAGGTGTGACTGCGTTGGTAGTCATGCATGATATAAAGAGGTATATATGTCGAGTGGTAGCACCCCCGGTGTTGGTGAGGGCATGTCTGTGGTGATGTGCATGCAGAGTCACACATATACTTTGACCTAGTGGTCCTGTACCACATCTATTTTATTCGTTTGCATGCAAGCGGTTGTGTTTGGCTGCACTGTGTGCTCATGTATGGCTCGTTCCACCTTTCAGGGTCCAGAGTGTGCTAGTAACATTTAGTTGTTGGTCTCGGTGTGCCTGGCCAGTGCATCGGGAATATGTTGAGTGGCAGAGTGGCAGTGCACATGCTGTGTGCTTGCCCTGGTCATCCGAGTCGGTGTGGATGGGGTGTGTTGGTGTGAGTGGAGGTTGTCTTGTGGTGTTTTGTATGTTGTGGGTCAGCGCAAGGAGGGGAGGTGTGTTGGGTAGTGCTTGGTGTGTGTAGTGTGCTAATGTAAAGGGGGAGATGTGTTGTGTATGGCTTGGCTGGGTAAGCAGGAATGTTGTGATGTCATGTGGAGTGTTGATGCCTGAGTGTTGGAATGTGTGAGTGAAGGTTCTAGCCTTGGTCAGTTGGTTAGCCCTCTGCCTGGGTGATGGGCCGCCAGTGTTATTGTCCTATTAATGTAACGTACTTAAGAACTATGTAACTGCTTGTGAAGGTATCCTGAGAAGCTGTAATAAACCTTACAAGAATATCAAAGAAGGCTTGAGAGTCACTTCACTACAAAAACCTTGTATATTGTCCCCATCTTCCAGAAGGGTGACTGGTTAGATTCAACATACAATAGGCCCATTGCCCCTCTGCAAGACTTTTTTGGATGTAATCTTGAAAAACTGGACGCAGCAGTCAGGGGCCCATGGCCTTAACCAAGTGAGCTTTAGGAAAGACTTAGCAACCTCCTTAAACTCTTTGATATTAAATCTATCACAGAATCAAGCCTGCTTGCAACACTATTCCTTATGCTTAGTATTTGTTGACTGTACTCAGGCTTTTGATAGTCAATCGTGCTAAGTTGTGGGCTAACCTTCTCTTATCAATATTTTGGGATATGATCACTCTTGCACCCAGGTCCAACTTTGCTTAGATAGTGAGGGGGATTTATCAGATTCAGTGTCTACCTTACGGGGTCTGCGACAAGGTTGTGTCTTTGTACCAGCCTTTTTAGTATCGATATCCCAGACCTCAGTATTTGGTTTTCTCAAAGTAACTCCTTCCCTTCCCATCTGAGCACTACCCAGATTTGCCATCTGGCATATGCCAATGACATTGTGCTCCTGGATCGGACCCCCATTGGGCTACAATGATTAACACTTTCCTTATCAAGCTTCTTCAAGGAGCTATATGTGGGAATCTACTCGACCATTAAAAAAGTCTTCATTTTTAATCTGCAGTGATCTAAACAGGCTAAATGTAAGTGCTATCTGGAGATTAAACTTCTGCAAACTCTGGATAGTTGGAAATATCTGGTTTGAGAGATCTGCATCCAAACACAGTGGCTTTTGCTGCTCAAATGAAAAATATCCCTCTTAAATATGGGAACTTTTAAGTAACCTCTGTGAACAAATGTTACAGAGGAATAATAGCTCCTTGTTTATTATACAGTGCCCAGACCAATTGTGTCTCTATTAACTGGACAAAATTACAGCTTTCCCGATATCCCGCCGGTAATTCCGGCGGGATAGCAGGAAAGCTGCATTAGCGTCACGCCGCCCGATATCTGGTATTACTGGGATATTAGGAGTGGCGTTGTAACGGTAAGTTCCCATTCCCATGGGACGGGAACCACTGGAGCACCGGCACCGTGGTTCACGGTGCGCGTGCTTCAGTCATTTATCTGCCGGTAGGGCCCTGAACTACGGGCAGGTCAATACTACCGGTAGTTCACTGCACCCATCGGCAGACCTGGAGTATGCCAGTCCGTAAAAAATTCCAGAGCCGGTATTACTAGCCGTTTTACCAGTATTTGGTCAGGACCGGCATGCTCATAATGAGGCGCATTGTCTCAATCTCTCGAACGGGGCCCCAATCAAAATGTGCCATTATGTCCCCCGCTCTCTCCAATCTCTTGTTGATTGGAAATCCCTGCTTCTACATTACATGAAGAAATAGCAAATCGTTAAGCATTTTCTCTGCTGTCTATTCTTAATAAGGCCTGGCCGGATCACTCTTGTATAGCACTCGATAATTGGGTAGTCAAAGGAGACAACATTTTAGACACTTAATTTGAATGCAATGAATCTTGTCACTAATCCAACTGCTGTTAAAAAAAACCAGATGGATATTTGATTGGATAACTACTAGAGATCAGACTATGACCTACAACGTCTCCTGGGAAGAAAAGCGCCTTGATCTACTTCCCAAATATCTGACTACTTTTCCAGGTGTAAGACGTTTTTTAGACTTAGATTCAATTTGTTTCTAGGTCACAAAGTATTGGGTGCTCGTTCCAATATTCCCAGGCACTTGCGACTGTGCAAATAATGTCAGGATCATAAGTCCATTGAAAATGCACAACACCCTTTCATGGAATGCCCGATGCTTCCATTTTACTTGGTACTCATCTTTCTTTAACAGGCGCTACTATTAAGTATTTATCTAAGATTTGATGTCAAATAGTTCAATAGAAGTTCTTACCAAATAGCTGTTGTGCTTGATACTTTGGTGTATGGTGTGTATCTCTTATGTGTTTTTATTAGGATTAATGATTGTGAAAGGATTTCTCTTTTAAACCAAACCACTATAAAAAAAATAACTTGTATTTTAGCGAGCAAACGGATTAGCCTTACTTTATCGGGTATCAAGTTTATTCATTTAATTTCCAGTACTTGTCAGTAGCTAGTTGTTTAAAAGTGTTTAGTAATGGGTTTTTCAATTGAAAGTCTGTTGACAAATCCAGCTAGTGCAAAAACACACCTATGCAATTAAGATTGGAGACAGACTTTAACTGAAGCTAGCGCCTACACACTCTACACCATATCTAGCTCCCCATTCAAGAAAAGAGCAGAATTGACCAAATTTCGGCAGACATTTCCTGATTCTAGATCTAGAGCTCAACTGATGCGCCGAAGGTTCGACCTATGGCTGACTACAAAAGTACTGACATAATGACAAGGAACTCAAGAACGTTGCACTAATTGCAGATTTACACACTTGAACATCTTCCAACAGTATGCGAGAGTTTGGCTGGCCAACGCAGAGCATATTATTACAAATACTTCAAAGAATACAGAAACGTTGGTCAGCAAAACATGTGGAACGTGATAATCAATGCAGAATCGATATCATTAAATATTAACACAATAAGATTTCTCGACGAATTAAAACTGCAAGCATACAATCTTGAAAGCAAGACTCCGATCATAAGGGCTGATATAAAATCTTTACAAATACAGAGCCTTTGTAATCATATACCAAGGAGGAGTACTTTGAACATGTTTGTTTGAGAAATGCATGATTTTAATTCACATACTATGAAAAGTTTCTAATTGAACACTAATTTATGTTTTATATTACTAATGACATCTGAATATACATGCTATGTTTTATCTGCAAAGTGAAAGCCTTAATTTAAACCAAATCACTTGATTTAATAATTTTACCTCTTTTTGAAAGAAAATGCGTTTATTAATGGATTTTTTAGTACTGAATTTTGGCTAGTTGTATATTGTATGGAGCTTTGTATTGTTTTCGGAATATTTTGTGTAAGCTTATAATATGTAACCATCACCCAATTTAAATAATAAATTGTAAAGACGGTGACACTTCTTGAAGAAGGTTAACAGAAGTGATTTATTCAATTAAAGTCTTACAGCAAAATCCCCAGCTCTGTTAGCCGCTGCCTTCACTTCACCAGCTGCTCTTTTCCAAACACAGCCTTCCTTTCTGGATTGTGCTGCTGTGCTCCACTGGTTGCATTGGAGCACAGCAGCTGTACCCAGGCCAGGCTAAATGCGGCGTAGAACATGGGGGGGCAGGGGGGACAAATCCCCCCCACAATTGTAAGTGGGGGGATGTAATGTCATTTATCCCCCCAGAATATGTTTGGTGTGTCGTACAGGGATCTGTTTTTGAAGTGGGGGAGGGGCTACAGCCCTCTCCCCCCTGACCCCCGAAGCATGGGGGCAATATCCTAGGGGCAGATGGGTGATCATCTGCCCCCAGGGAAGGGGCAAAACAAAAAATGTAAATATTATTTTTAAACATAGTTTTGGGTGGGGGTGGGTGCAGGTGGGGCCACTAACCACCAGGGATTTTTGCAAGAGGGTGGCCCTCTCCCCCCACCCTAAGTGGATGGGGGCACTTTATGTAGACTTCCCTGGGGGCAGAGTTCATTTGGGGTGGGGGGGTGAGGCTACTGCAAATATTGTCAGAGCCACCCCCCCAAGCCTGGGGCAGTATGTTTTGCCCCCCTGGGGGCAGATGGCCACACACATGTGCCCATCCGCCCCTAGGGAAGGGGATAAACAAAAATATATTATAACTTGTTTTGGGGGGGGTTGGTGGGTCAGGGGGGACCCACTAGACCACCAGGATTTTTTTTTGTGTTTGAAAGGGGGGGTGGCCCTCTCTCCCCACCCTGAGTGGATGGGGGCACCTTATGTAGCCCTCCCTGGGGGCAGATTTCTGCCCCTAGGAAGGGGTACATGAGATGCCCCCATCCATTTGGGGTTAGGGGGAAAGGCCACTGCAAATATTGCAGATCCAGCCCCCAAGCCTGGGGCAGTAAGTTTTGCCCCGCCTGGGGGCAGATGGCCACACACATGTGCCCATCTGCCCCTAGGAAAGGGGCACAACTAAAATAAAACAAATTATAACTTGTTTTGGGTGGGTGTGGGGAGCCACTGAACCACCATGGATGTTATTAGTGGAAAGGGGGTGGCCCTCTCCCCCCACCCCAAATGGATGGGGGGCATCTCATGTAGCCCTCCCTGGGGGCAGATTGCTAGATTGAGGTTATCAGTGGGTTAGCCTTTTCCCTTTGCGCCCAGGTAGGTGCACCCACACATATGAGGTACAGTTTGTTTCGTCGCGACACCTCTGCGAACACGGGAAGGTAGCACATCTGTTATTGGCGGCGTGGTTCGGTGGGTGGGCAGAGGGAAATGTCTCTGAAATTTGGTGGAAAAAACAAAATTTTCAGACATTTCACTCTGGACACCCACCGAAACACGCCGCCAACAACACATGTCCTACCATCCTGCGTTCCCACAGGTGTCCTAATGACCTACCTGGGCGCAAAAAGAAAAGGCTAACCCACTGGTAACCCCAAGCCTTTCGGCACAGCAGATTTTGCTCATGTGGACAACATACAGACTTGGGCCTATGATGTCGAAGCCACCAAGGAAAACAGGGAACCTCATGCATTTCTGAAAAGAGGACACCCGTGGGAATCCACAGAGGTCTGACTTGCGCGAATTGCCCCAATATGTATTACCCACAATCCCCGGCAAATTCCGATACATTACGACCACCTACATTTGGGGAAAAAAGGGGCCACATTTGTTCGAGATATCTTATGTAACATAAAAGTTACAAGGGATTGAATGGCGACATACCGGAATCACCAAAAAAGCCCTTGGCAGAAATACCCATGGCAGTTAAGGGGTTAAGACGGTAAAGCCCCAGAAGAGATATAATTTGTAAGGTAGCTCAGTGAGTTAATGCTCCAAATGCAGATTGTGCACAGGAATATGTAACACCTGTGTTCAGCACCTGGCTTAATCTTCCGGTGGGATAATAGGCAGAGTGAATGCATTCAGCTTCCGATGCAACACAGCATTTTCCAGGTCAATTGGTTCAGAAAAAGTGGTGGAAAACACTATTACTGTTGCTTTTTCTAATTGGCCAGATTTTCGTGCATTTTCTGGGCAGAGTTCGGGAGCCGAGTGGACACACCAGGACCCCCTGTATTTCTCGCTCCACCAGACAAATGCAGCCTTACTGCCAGCATGGATTCTCATGCTGGAAATAAGGAAAGGGATTCCTCTGGGATCTCCTTGGAAATTAAACCTTGTAAAACTGGGCGGAGTCCAGAGGAAGCCATTGTCAATTCCGCCAGCAATCGCTAATTGCGCGAGGTATTTACACTCTTCCAGAGTGGAAAAGCAATGCGATTTCACCTGCCTTTTACATTAAAATCTTCCATTTGTGGCGGAAAAGTAAAAACTTGCGGCAATGGAAGTGGTCCACTCCATGCAGTTTACTCTGCGCCTTGATGCTTGTGGGTTTTCGTGATGCTACACATGTAATACATAAATAAATACATTTAACATGACCCCAGATAAATGCCAATTCGTGATCAGAATGAGTGAGCATGGCATGTCGCTGGTAAGAGGGTGTATTGCGCTTCTTGAGTGCGTTGGTAAATGCCCTTAATTGCCATCTCGCATTAAGCAGGTGCTTAAACCCATCTGTGTGGATTGCACAATAATAAGTCGACAGAGGTATATCAAATGGCCAATTTCGCTCTTTGGGTGACATTGTCAAAGTGGGAGAATGTTGCCCAGCATGTGCCACTTTCTCTGCGGAGTGAATTGTGCCCACCCAGAGGAAGAAGTGTGAAAAACCCACAAGGGCACTGTGCCCTGCTCTTTCTGTATGTGTCTTCCCCACAGGGCGACAGATGCCGACTCAGACATGGGTAAGTCTCAGGTGGCAAGTCTGTACCCTAGTTGATGTGGCAAAGGATTCCAGACTTCCGAGGCTGATAACATTAGTAGCATTGAGTTACATGCCACCTGACAGGTATGTGTGATAAAGTCGCAAAGCAGAGCTGTTAGTGGGCTAAAGCAATGTCTGCCCACCCTCAAAGGGTACGTACGACCAAAAGTAATAGGCCCCTCCCCCCATCATGGCTGTAAGGGCCAGGCTCCAAACCAGGGCAAGAATGCCCTCCAATCATCCATGCCCACAAATAGGGTACCCCTCGTGCTCCAAGAACCCTGTTGAGCAACCACTGTACTTTCCAGGTGATACTAACATTATTTAAAGCCAGAAGTCTAAAAGGTAATCGCTTAATTGCAGCTGGAAATTAGCTCTTGCGTTATCAAAATGTCTTAACCAAGTGTGACATCATCCCCTTCATTTATAAGCAATATGTGTGTTCTCACGTTTCTTCATCCACTGAATTACTGTTAGAAACAAAGGCAAGAGTTGTGTCTCTTGTGTAGGCATTAGGAAGGCAGTTGCCAGCCTCTGGCATAATATGGCTAGCTGTTGCCCTCTCATGGCCAGGTAGAACCATTATGGCAGTGACTGGCAAATGCCTTTCCCCGGCAGACAGTAAAGCAGAAATAAGAGGCCAATTCAAGACACGGAACAAACAGAAGTTAAGACAGACTGCAGCTGCCTTTGCTGTGTTAGGGAGAATATGTTGAGTGTTCAAGCAAGGAGGTATATATTAAGCAAGCAAGCAGTGAGACAAGGGAGAGGCAAAGAAAGGCCAGAGGGGCTCTTTGAATAATGTAACAGAGCAGAGGGCCCATGCTCTGCCGTCCTAGTAACATATGAGAGAATGAAATAGATCAGGCTTTGCAGCAAATGTTAAACGAGAAAGGAACAGAGTCCAGCTCTGCATTCAGAATAACAAAGGCAAAGAAAGGCTAGGCTCTGAAGCCAGCATGAGATGGAATAAGAGGGACCAGACTCATCTTGAGAGGCTGGCCCGGCCCTCGCAGGGGCGCTAGAGGGGCAGCCCACATAGCGGGTGCCCCTCTGGCCACCCCCCTTACCACATACACCTTACCTACTAGGCATCCCCTGGGTCCGATGCATCCGGCTGCGGACCTGGGGAGTGCTTATAAGGGGTTGGCTTGCGATCGCTCATCCTCCTTGTTTGCTGTACCCCCCAGCCGCCGGAGGACAGTCAAAGCAGCAACATCACACACCTGGTCCCTCTACTCCCATAACAGGGCCTACTCAGAGGTACAAACAAGATTCCCTCTTTCGTTGAAACCCCCATCCTTCCATTCCAAGAGACACACACGTCTCCTTGCTCCACACAAAAAAAGTAGCAACTTGCAGTTGGTAGAAAAGGCTGCAACTCCTGTATTTGGCACGAATCCACCTACAGGTAATCTGCCTCTTAATGAGATGGCCTCCTAGCTGTGGCCCACTGGAAGTAATTGTTATTTCCTCTCTCGCACCATGTGCTCATAGTCAGATGACAAATCCAGAAATGCAACATTTAAAGACATGTTCTTTGCTGCTGCATCCTTTAATTTTCTTCTGCTTTCTTATCTTCTTTTCTCTTGTGTTATACAGTGATGATATTTGTAATTTAATACGTACTGCTATTTTAATTTTAATTTTGGGAAAAGTCGAGTTCTTTGACTAAAACACAATAAATAAATAGAAAAAGCAAAGTCCCCAAGGAGTCCCCTGTCCCCCCCAGATTTTATGTGTCTCCTACGCCCCCAAGACAGCTCCCTCCCTAAACTGTCGCAATAATATTTGAGAATATACATAACACATTTTCAGGATCAACTATCACAAAAAATTGCCAACACTGCCTAAAGCAGTACAGTATGAATGTAATTTTTAATTCTCAAGCATGCCCCTATCGCGAGGCATAGGCTGGATGCAGGGTGTGTGTGGCGCTTCTGAGATAAGCCACTGATGATCAATCTAATGAGTACAGAACGCAGTCTGTGGTTCACAGACACTGCGACCTCAGGGCCTGGGGCCTTCACTGTGGGATTTACTAGAGTTTCTGATATTTGGTTCTGCTTCAGTAGAGATTAAACAACACAAGGCCTTGGTGCTTGTGTAGAATCGCTTAACATTCATGCACACTCTTCTTTCTACAGGTTAAGCAAATGCAGATTTTCCCATGGTTCTTTGCTTGCTGAGGACTCCTCTCTGCCTACAGATGGGTTTGATCAAATGCATGCGACCAGATCCAAGTCTTCTGACGAATCGACTATCACTCTGCTGTGCAAAGGGCTTAGAAACCAGCCGTGCCACCTGCAGAAGCTAACGTAAGTGCAGGCACTTTCTAACTCATGTGTACAGCAAGTCTCCCCTTAAGGATATAACTGCCTTACTGCAAAAAGTGAAAAACATTTAACAAAAAAGGCATTGGTTTTTGCTGATGAATAAGCTTTGTAATTTTACTGGAGGCTTCTCTCACCTGTAGCTAGCTCCCGAGCTATTGCCATCATACACAGAGGAAGTAACAATCACTGTGATCTGTAGTAATTGCCTCCAAGCCACAGTCACTTCTCATTACTCACAAATGCCAGGGCACTCGGACCCTTGTCACGGATATGTGCAGTTAGCATTGCCTGCCTGGTTCCACTTCCACTCTGAATCTATTGTGCATTACAGTCCACGATTCCTTTACACTCAACTAGGGCAGCAACACCAGGTGCCGCTCTGGCTACAAAGGACACCAATGCCAGATTTCATTATGTCCAGTTAGGACAGGAATGCCGATTTCATTATGTCCAGTTAGCACACCAATGCCAGATTACATTATATCCATTTAGCGCAGCACTGCCACATTTCATTATGGCCATTTAGCACAGCAATGCCAGATTGCATTAGGTCTATTTAGCACAGCGCTGCCAGATTTCATTATGTCCAGTTAGCACACCAATGCCCAATTGCATTATGTCCATTTAGCACAGCAATGCCAGATTGGATTATGTCCATTTAGCACAGCAATGACAGATTGCATAATGTCCAGTTAGCACACCAATGGCAGATTTCATTATGTCCATTTACACACCAATGCCAGATTCCATTATATCCACTTAGCACATCAATGGCAGATTGCATTATGTCCATTTAGCACAGCAATGCTAGATTTCATTATGTCCAGTTAGCACATCAATGCCAGATTGCATTATGTCCATTTAGCACATCAATGGCAGATTGCATTATGTCCATTTAGCACAGCAATGCCAGATTTCATTATGTCCAGTTAGCACATCAATGCCAGATTGCATTATGTCCATTTAGCACAGCAATGACAGATTGCATTATGTCCAGTTAGCACACCAATGCCCAATGCCAGATTTCATTATATCCACTAAGCACATCAATGGCAGATTTCATTATGTCCATTCAGCACAGCAATGCCAGATTTCATTATGTCCAGTTAGCACAGGAATGCCAGATTTCATTATGTCCAGTTAGCACACCAATGCCAGATTGCATTATATCCATTTAGCGCAGCACTGCCAGATTTCATTATGTCCATTCAGCACAGCAATGCCAGATTTCACAGATCGTATTATAGCCACCAGCAAGCACAGTAAGCTCCAACTCAAGCATGGTCAGTTAGCATTGCAAGGTCACAATCCATAGGTGCTCTGTGTGTGTGGGGGGGGGGTGAAGACATCAGGAAGTAGACACAGACAACTGAGGAAAGTGTGGGCTAGAAACTTTTATTAAAATCACCAAGCGTTTGGGATAAGCCTACCTTGCCCTGTGCTAAGGTGGGATTTCCCTACCCAAATAAAGGTAAGGAAAGTCTGTGTTAGGAAGTCCAAAGCAAATATCCGTCTGTGTCCACTTCTGTTTGTTCAAATTGTGTAGGGATGTCAGCATTAAAGGAAAAAGTGTTAACAAATGTTCTGCGCTTCTCCCAGCTTTGATTTGTAAAGGGGTTCTCATTTCCCCAGGATTCCAAATAGTTCCCTTTCAATCAACAGGGGATCCCTTCCCCAAGCTTTCAAGTCTCTCACTGTTTACACAACAAGTCAATTCCTCTGGATTCTTCCCGGTTTTCAGGCTCATTGGCTCTTTTCATCGACATCATTAAGTTCAACTCTTGATGTTCACAGCGGGCAAGCTGCTCTGGATATTCAACCATAAACGTATAAATGCGTCAAGTGGCTTCTCTCTAGTGGGGTGTAGTCGGTCAAGGCGCAGTTGTCGGACCATGTGGTCCACCCATTACAGGTCACCCAACAAACACACCGGCTTGGCTTTTTTTCCACAGGTACCCCACCACTGCTCCATTTCAATAGTGGTAATGCACTTATATTCTTGCAGTCCTTTGCAACACTTGTTTTCCCACCATTCACTTGCTGGATTATCAAGCTCTCCGTGTGGCTCTTGCCGATGCTTGTTTTTACAACTCACAACTCTTTATATTTATCAACAATGCTTGCTTTTTAAAAATATCCATGCTTCACAGTTCCTTTATAATAATAATTTAGCATTTATATAGCGCTACGAACCTTCAGGCATCTGAGCGCTGCTTATTATTACCCACGGTGTGCGGTGCTCATTTATCGACCTCGGATGGATGGAGGGCTGAGTTTGTCCCTGCCGGGATTCGAAGTTGCGGCCACAGGCATCCGCAGAGGCAGGCTCTGCACGGATGTCAAAGCAGCGCTCTGCTCGTTGTGCTATTTGACCGGCTTGTCATAGCAGGGAACGTTTTTCTCTGTCTTCCACCTATGTGGCATTCACTCACTATTACTTTCCTTTGGTTCAGTATTCAAAATTACTCTTTGATTATTTCAAAATACAGAAATGGCAAATTCCCAGTTCACTCTCCTGCTGGGAATTTGCGCCTTGCAAAGGGGGATCAGACCCTGGCTGTCGTCAGCGTAGTTTGTGTATAGGGTTCCTTCTTCCTCCAGGAAGGGGGATAGTATAGATGTTAAAAAGCGTGGGTGAAATGCACGCTCCCTCTGGTACTCTGCATGGGACCAGGTAGTCATTGGCCATGGCATCGTTATGAAAGACGTAGGCTTTTCGTCCCGATAGAAAATAATTGACCCATTCGGCTGCGTCAGGAGAGAAGTGTGCCGTGTTCTGTAGTCTTTGCGCCAGTATTTTATGATCCACCACGTCAAAAGCTGAAGACCAGTCAAGCAGCATCAACATCACAGTGCTGTCCTTATGGAAGTGATGTAGAGTATTCGCCTTGAGGTCTAACAGGGTGGATTCCATGCTATGGGCCGTCCTAAAGCCCAGTTGATTATGTCCCATCGGGTTATGAGATTCTAAGAAATCTTGGATCCGTAAATGTACAGCCTTATCAAGAATATTCTGCACAAACAGGATATTGGTGATGGGGCGATAATTCTCTGGTAGAGCCGGGTCCAGGGGTGGTATTTTGAATAACGGTGAGATCCAGGCCTGCTTAATGAGGCTGGGGACAATTTTTTCTCTGAAAGATCTGTTTATGAACTTGGTAATTAAAGGTAGGAGTTGTGTTGCGCAGCTATTAAGGACCACAGCAGGGCAGGTGTCTCACTTACAGGTCGTTGGTTTGAGGCTTGTCAGTATTTTGGAGATTTCTGATTCTATTACTTCCTTAAAGGAAAATGGTGGCAGTTTCTATTGGGCTGTCGCCCTTGTGCAGTTCATAACAGTGCTATTTGCCATTACTGTTCCTCTGATCTTGTCGATTTTCTTTGTCATAGCTTCCTGTATGCTGGTGCACCCTTTAGAATCTTTGTAATATCAATGGAGACGGGGCTTGGGGATTCGAGTTCTTTTAGAATTGTAATCAATTCTCTGGTGTTCTATTGTCATATGATAGTTTCTTTGCCTCACAGATGGCTGTTTTATAGCATTTAGCCGCGCTGGTGTGTTTATTTCTGCGCATTGGTTGTTAATCCAGATCTGAAATGCCCTTTTCTTTTGAGTTTCAAGTTTTGGGCGTTTCAGCTGAAAAGCAATCTTTGGATGGTGCTACCTTGGTAAGACGTGTTTCTTCCGCGGCTAATTGGTTGACTGCTTTAGTGAACATGTTCTGATAGGCTTCGTTCAGGTCATTGGCACTGTTAAGATGGGATAAGTTGTTAAGGGCAGGTGTAGAAAGCGTTTCCAAAGCAAATGGAGAGAGCTTCCTTAAATTCCTACATTTTGTCCAACTTCTAGCTGCTGAGTTTTTAGTGGACTTGGAGATGAAAGGCAGGGAAAAGTGTACAAAAAAGTGGTCCGACGAAGGGCAAGGTATCATCTCAATATTCTTGAGGTCGACCTTGTGTGTGAGTAGCCAGTCCAGAGTTCTTCCTTTGTTATGAGTGGCTGACTTGTTGGTGGAACTCTAGCTCTGACAGTGTGGAATTGACAAGATTAGCCATGTTGTCTCTGGGGTCTGAAAGTCCCAAGTGCAGATCTCCAAGAACAATGAATTTTGCTGAGGGTTTGAGGAGAGGGAGAATCACATCACTTAGAAGGATAAGGAAGTCGGGCATTGTGTCAGGGGGGTGATAGGTAAGGATTATGTTGATAGTGGTATTAGGGTCCATGGAAACTTTGGCGAATAAAGTTTTGCAATTAGCCAAGGAAATGCCAGAGATATGGTGAATCTGAAGAGAGGTTCTATAGATCAAAGCTACCCCACCCCCTGAACCATGTTGACGATTTGCACAAAGAATCTTATACCCTAATGGTATCGATAAGACAACTGCCGGTCTGGCAGCATTGTGAAGCCAGCTCTCTGTAATGGCACATAAACCAATATCATAATCCTTGATATATTCCGCCACTTCAGTGGCGTGCCTGACAAGTGAACGGGTATTAAGCATCATGCATGCTAGAGTGTCTTGCTTTTGAAGCAGGGGGCACTGATCTGTCCTAAATTGATTATTGGCGGGCCTAGGCTGGGGCAGGTCAGGAGCTGGCAGGTTAGAGAAGGACGCATGACATTGTGTCACGTTGGTCTGTGAGTTCTTGCCACTAGACAGTAGGGCTTCTTCTGAGTCTGTCCCTTTTATGACCTCTGTGATTTTAGGGTCACCCTGGCTAAAGGGGGGCAATAGAATAGGTAGTTGAAGCTTTTGGTGACTCCCTGCAATGCTGGTTGGGCACAGAAGGGACATACCAAGATATTTCTGTGAAATGCAGGACCTTACATCGGTGCTCTGTGTGTGTAGAGCCCCTAGTTCAAACATTGTCATGTGGCGAAGAACGGGTGGAGGTAAAAGTGTAGGTGTAAATGTCTTTCTATACCTCTATCTCAAACTCCCTACTTCTCTAGCTCTCTCTATCTATCTCTGTATTCACTGAAAAACCCCTTAGTTACGGTGCAATTAAATTGCACAGATTTAATGCAACAAAACGCTTGAAATTCAGCAGTTGTGGGAAATGTGGGATGTCATGACCAGCTTAACTCGTCTTGCTCCCGTTCATTTCCCCCATAATGCTTTGTCCCTCATAGTGCCATTTTGTATGTCACTGTGAATCCCTTCTCTTATAATATGTATGTGCTCATGGACTTTGCAGAGGGAAGGCAGCAAGTTAAGCCGGTCATGACTTCCCACATCCGCTGAATTTCAAGGGTTTGTGTTGCGTTAAATCTGCTTAACATATCTGTGGTTTTTCAGTGAATTTCAATGGTTTTGTTATATAATGTTTTTTTGAAGGGCCACTAGCATGCCGTGTCCACTGTCCATGTTCCCCCGAATGAGTCTTTTGAACCCACTAGATGGCCACAGACGGCCGTGGCCACTATACATGTCTTTCGGGCCCACTAGCCTTCGGCCTTGCCCGCTGTATATTATAAAACACTACCTTTCTTTCTCACTCACTAGCCATGACCTTCGTGTATGAACATTGGCCCCTTTGACCGCGGCCCTTAACATGTTACCCCAATAGCTTTCTTCTGGTTCCACTAGCCATGGCCTTCAGCCGAGGCCACACCACTAGGTTTCCTAAACGGCCCTCTAGCCATGGCCTTCAGCGATGGCCACACCACTAGGTTTCCTAAACGGCCCTCTAGCCATGGCCTTCAGCGATGGCCACACCACTAGGTTTCTTTTGGGCACACTAGCCATGACCTTTGGCCATGGCTAGAGGCCACGGCTTTCGGTTGTGTCCACTTTTCATATTGCACCCCTTGACATGTTGCCCCAATTGGTTTTGTTGGGGCCCACAAGTCATGGCCTTCGGCTGTGTCCTCTTTCCATATTGCACTATTTGGTTCCTTAAAGTAACCCAGTACCCCCACCTCACTGTAGATGTAAAATTCCTTTTTTTTTGTTTTAATCTCATTTTTGTAGCTCACCCTTTTGTTGTAAAAAAGTTTTTCTCCCATAACCACGTTATAGTAGCAATGTATTACAAATAACCCTGGTTATACACACATTCCTGCAAATAATCGTGGTTATATTCATGTGACAGACTTTCATTCCCGATTCCGTTTTCTACTATAACCGCAGTTATCCCCAGTAGAAACCCTGGTTGTGCAAAAAGGTTGGAGCTCTTAACTGGTACCCTAGCCCCCCTAACCAACTCCCCAATTACTCATGGTGTACTCTTTTCCCCCTCCCCACCTCTAGCCGGATGCCATTTCATCCTTTTTCCTCCACCAAATGGCATTTTTTCCACTTTTAATTTTCGGCTACTCTTGGCTATACCAGTTATAACCCAGATTATCTCTGCATCGAACAAAAAAGAAAAAGGCGGCTTTTTCATTTCTGAAAAGCCTCTCTGCCTCTGTGCTGCATAGCGCCATTGGAGATATAGCTATAATTTTGGGAGAAGGGGGAACTCCCTTCTCCATCACATATTTTAGCATCAACTGGACTGAATAACCCCAGACCCCTCCTGGAAATCGAGTCAACGCTTCGCACCCAAGAGGTTTCGTACCTGGCCCAATTCCCTCCAGCAGTTTTGCTGTTTTGCTGTCAGCAGACATTATTGGGGAAACGGATGGGAGTAGGCCGAAAACTGTTTATTTTTGCTGTCTTAATAACATTTTCATTTGTTTGCAAAATATCAGTCAAATCCGTCATGCAACTGAAAAGTTATTAGCAATTTAATTTGTGGGTTTACTATGGACCTTGATACTCGACTATAGTGCAGCGACCGCCACACTATAATCTAAATATGTCAGTCTCTCTGTATCTCTAGCTCTCCATTGCTAGCTACCTCTATATACATATCTCTCTGTCTATAGCTTTATAACTCGATCCCCCTATCTCTCTGTATATCTAGTTCAACATTACTAGCTACCTCTATATATATCTCTCTAGCTCTATATCTCTATCCCTCTATCTCTCTGTATCTCCATCTCTAGCTACCTATATCTCTCTCTCTCTATTCATATCTCTCTATATCTCAAGCTCTGTCTATCTCACTTAAGCGCTCTCTATATCTCTAGCTCTCCATTGCTAGAAACCTCTCTATCCATATCTCTCTATAGCTCTATATCTCTATCCCTCTATCTCCCTGTACCTCCATCTCTAGCTAACTATATGTCTCTCTATATTCATATCTCTCTATATCTAAAGCTCTGTCTTTGTCACATCAGCTCTCTCTATATCTCTAGCTCTTCATTGCTAGATACCTCTCTATCCATATCTCTCTATAGCTCTATATCTCTATCCCTCTATCTCCCTGTACCTCCATCTCTAGCTAACTATATGTCTCTCTATATTCATATCTCTCTATATCTAAAGCTCTGTCCTTGTCACTTTAGCTCTCTCTATATCTCTAGATCTCCATTTCTAGATACCTCTATATCCATATCTCTCTATAGCTCTATATCTCTATCCCTCTATCTCCCTGTACCTCCATCTCTAGCTAACTATATGTCTCTCTATATTCATATCTCTCGATATCTAAGGCTCTGTCCTTGTCACCTTAGCTTTCTCTAAATCTCTAGATCTCCATTGCTAGATACCTCTATATCCATATCTCTCTATAGCTCTATATCTCTATCCCTCTATCTCCCTGTACCTCCATCTCTAGCTAACTATATGTCTCTCTATATTATTATATCTCTATATCTCTAGCTCTCCATTGCTAGCCACATCTATATCCATATCTCTCTATTGCTCTATATCTCTATCCCTCCATCTCTCTGTATCTCCATCTCTAGCTACCTCTGTCTCTCTCTATATACATACCTTTCTATATCTCGAGCTCTGTATATCTCACTTTATCTCTCTATATCTCTAGCTCTCCATTGCTAGATACCTCTATATCCATATCTCTCTATAGCTATATATCTCTATCCCTCTATCTCTCTGTACCTCCATCTATAGCTACTGCTATCTCTCTCTATATTCATATCTCTCTATATCTCTAGCTCTGTATAGCTCACTTTAGCTCTCTCTATATCTCTATCTCTCCATTGCTAGATACCTCTATATCCATATCTCTCTATGGCTCTATATCTCTATCCCTCCATCTCTCTGTAGCTCCATCTCTAGCTAACTATATCTCTCTATATATTCATATATCTCTATATCTCTAGCACTGTATAGCTCACTTCAGCTCTCTCTATATCTCTACCTCTATATCCATATCTCTCTATAGCTCTATATCTCTATCCCTCCATCTCTCTGTATCTCCATCTCTAGCTAACTATATCTCTCTATATATTCATATATCTCTATATCTCTAGCTCTGTATAGCTCACTTTAGCTCTCTCTATATCTCTAGCTCTCCATTGCTAGATACCTCTATATCCATATCTCTCTATAGCTCTATATCTCTATCCTTCTATCTCCCTGTACCTCCATCTCTAGCTAACTATATCTCTCTATATATTCATATATCTCTATATCTCTAGCTCTGTATAGCTCACTTTAGCTCTCTCTATATCTCTAGCTCTCCATTGCTAGATACCTCTATATCCATATCTCTCTATAGCTCTATATCTCTATCCTTCTATCTCCCTGTACCTCCATCTCTAGCTAACTATATCTCTCTCTATATTCATATATCTCTATATCTCTAGCTCTCTATATCTAGATCTCTAGCTCTCCATTGCTAGCTGCATCTATATCCATATCTTTCTATTGCTCTATATCTGTATCCCTCCATCCCTCTGTATCTCTATCTCTAGCTACCTCTGTCTCTCTCTGTATTCATACATCTCTATATCTCTAGCTCCCTATATCTAGATCTCTATCCCTCTATCTCTCTGTACCTTAATTGTCTTCTATGCCCGGTCAAAGTAGGTCGCCATTCACTAAGTTCGCTAGCTTATGCCGATGACTTGGTGTTGGTCGACCACACACCGAGCGGACTACAGAGACTTGTTGAATCACTAGGGAAATATGCGAGCCTAAATGGCTTGGTAATAAACATTGAGAAGAGCAAGACGATGTTTTTTTTCCCAGAAATCCTGTAGGCGCAGAAATGATCCATGCACCCTGAATGCTGAGAGGCTTGAGAATGTAGATAGCTACAAATATCCGGGTCTACATATACAAAGCATATGGGAAGTGATAAAATGTAAATGTAATGCAATGATTAAGATGATAAATCGCTTTGTAATGAAACAATGCGGGATGTCATTTCAGACTGTTTTGCTACTTTACTAAAAGAACGTTCTATCAATTCTATTTTATGGGGTGGAAATCTGGGGTGGAAATTACTTAGATTCCCTAAGAAAATATGAAGCAAAAGTATTATGCAAGCTGCTTGGGCTAACCTCGACAACACCAATTGAATGATTGTATCCTGAGTTTGATGCAACAAAAAAAACAATTTTATTCTGTGATAAATTGCTAAAAATTGGATCTGATGCAATGATTGGTGCATTCATATCGGCCTTTTGCGATCTTGATAACAATCTCACAATGGGCACCCTGGGTAAGATGTTTCACACTTGCATGAAATGGCAAGTAGGATGGATATTGAGGGACGAAACAGGGTGGTGCTGTCTATATTAGGAAGAACTGCCTTAAGAAAAACCATATTGACCACAGTAGAGAATAGTATTGAATCAATCTGCTCTCTGGCAAAAACTGTACTTCATTCTGTGACATTGTAGATGTACATTTTATTGGAAATGTGTTGAAATTAGACAGATATTGATTTAATGTGTTTTTTATCAGGTGTAACTGTTTTCAATTTTTAGTCGTTATATTTGATGACCCTTGTGTGGGATAATCGTGAAGATGAGATGCATTTGTGAGTTTTAGCAATTGTTGTTAACCACCAATGATGTGTGTTTTTTATCTGTGTATTGTATTTAATGTTGTATATACAAGGCGTTTTTTTGCCATACATGTAGTAAATAAATAAATAAAACATCCTTTCAAAAAAAGGTGTTTTACTTTCTAAATGTGTTGGACAACGGTCATTCATTTTTTTCAATGGAATGCCACATTTGGATTTTGTTTTGGTGTTGGCATGACTACTGCTGATAACTCAGATCACTATTGACTATATGTATGATTTTATGTTAAATTCTCATCAATGGATGATGATGTGCCGGTGATTTGAGCTTATCTATACATGGTTCAATGTTATATGTAATGATTTATTGATAATTTTAGCGTAATCATAAACCTTGAAAACGACAGGTGGTCGAAAAAATACGTGTCGGCTGATTGAGTGCAACTAATAAAACATCTAATACAAGACTCATTGAGGCATATGTTTCTGTTCAAAACTTACTAGAAGATAAGCGCACACGCCTAGGAAGCAACCATTTCATGTGTTTCTGATTATAGAGAGAAGGGGGTGAGTCTCTGGTTCACTAGGCAATGCAGCTAAACCATCAGAAAGTAGAACCAAGAACAATCTAAACCTAAGTGCACCTGCTACCCAGGCCACCCTAAAATTCTGTAACTCTTGTGTGCCCAAGGCACACCCACTGAGAACCTAACCAGAAAGACTGCTCGGTGATACTCTCTGGAGGTAGGTTCTCCCTGAGTCCTGGATTTTATTGTTTCTCCTTGTTTCATCAGTCACCTGATAACACAGCGGTGTCAAATACCCTGCTGGTATTGACTGTTGCTTGATGGTATTGGTAGAGTTACTGTGGGTTACAAAACAGTGTATTCTCTTGTTTATACCCTTTCCTGTTCTCTGGGCTTTGGCACATCATATGATTCCTTGATTCTAGTTTTAGGGCACTCCTTGGAAGTTGGGGCACTTAGAGGCCTGATAGGAAGGTTATTGACTAACAAGAGCTCACTGTCCAGGATCCTGTGTCACAACATGGACCTTCTTGTTTATGTAAGTTCTCTCTGTCTTCTCTCTAGGATGGAAGAGTGCAGTCTCTCTGATGGCTGCTTTGAGGATCTGGCTCATGTTCTTGATGCAGCCTCCTCTTTGAAAGAGCTAAACCTTTCCAAGAACCCAAATGGAGTTAGAGGATTAAAGGCCCTCATCAAAACATTGGCGCAAGCCAACCATGATCTCCAGACTCTCAAGTAAGTACACCATGAAAAGGTTCATGTGAATAAGAACATAGAGAGAGTGTCTTGGCTGTGTGAAGGATGCTGAAAGATGTGACAGTGAGGCAGTCACACCCCAACTTCAGAAGACCTCATTGTCAGTGAAGCAACTTATGTTTGTATCATATTTTACTCTGAGGATTGCAATTTGTGTGAGTCATAAAGCAAATGAAAATGGGTGTTCCACCTTTTCTTTCTTTGTTTGTGGTGGTTTGCTTGTCTGCTGAAGTTCTGTAGATCCTCTATTTTTGGATGTGTTCCGTCAGTTTCTGCATCGTGAGTGCGCCTGTTGCAAGGCCTGGAGACCATGTTTACTCTACAGCCTTACTCTTGATGTACCCCATCTGCTGTCCTTTGTAAATTGCCATCTTTCCAAAACGCCATTCCTTGGCTTTCTGCTCACTGTACAGATCACACACTGTACGGTTTTTCTTTGCTCCCGGTGGGTGGGATGAGCATACTTGGTGGCGTATTCATGGTCTAGTGCCTTCTCCTTGATCTGGCATATTTGCACAGTGTGCTCACAGGCCCATTCTCGTTTACCGATACTTCCTTGGGGGGTCAACGTTTTATCCCGGCCATCTGCTTCCTTGTTGGCTGCCATGCTCTAGTTTACTCCATACGTCAAAGGTTTTAAGGAATGTGGACCCAGACTATCCCGTGTGTCTCAAGAGGATCATGAATGGTTCATTGGTGAGATGTGTGGGACTCTCACTGGATCATTCAGAATGTTGCTAGATCGATGTGCCACCTGCACCCGCTGCAGAGCTCTAAGGAGCCCATGGCCCAATCCGCACCAGATCGGTTGACCGAGCTTTCTCCTCTTATTGGAAAGAATCTTCCGGAGACTGTGACCAGTGCCCAGGGAGGTTTCTTATGTTTGTGTTTTATGCACTGGCTTTGTTTGGAACGTGTGGCTGGCGGTGATGTGGTGAATCCGAAAACAGTATTATACATTCTTACTTTGAAAAAACAACATTTCTACACTGAGTATTCTAAAAGAATACTTTATCATCAATGTTGGTAAGTCCAAAATGTTCTGTACAAGAGCAGGCAAGTACATTTTACTGCTAGAAAATAAAAGGAAACATAGGAGCGGTCTTTGGTTCATTACGAGTTAACTGGGTGTCAGCGCACTACAGTTTTCAAGGATAGCCATACAAAACAGCTCTTCCATGGCTACTTCAGGTCAAAACAGGGAAGTAGTTTGACCAAAGCTAACTTCAATTTAGCTTTGTAATACCCCCAATACCTTGTACTTACCAGTGTTTAATTGCAGAAAACAAGCATTTGGTGGGACTTTCGTTTTTTCTACAATTCCCAAAGCCGGGGTTCCTTTGTTTCACTTCTAATGATCAAAAGTAGCAACAGTCTACCCTGGATGGGTGTTTCCCAATGCTACAGCTCAACGGGTGAGCCCAAAGGCCAACTGTTACAATTCGAGAACTTCACGGTTTGGTGCTTTTTCTTATTTCTGATTGTGTTCAGACACCTTATCACTTCTTCTCGCAGAAGGAGCAAAATATTTCTGGGGAGATCTTTGAAGTCTTTTCTGCAGTCTTAGTGTAATTTGGCATCAAGTCAGGACACAGGAATATGGCCAGAGCTAGAAGATGAACCCTCTGTGTTGTAAATGTTTCTGTTCAGCTTCTTGTAGAGTTTCTTGCACCGGCAAAAGTCTGCTGCAATGCCCTCGGTGTTCTTGGTTGTCCAAAATCCTGGCTTTATCCTAACCCACCGAGCATGCAGAAAAACATCTCAGGACAGGGGCAACTCAAGGTCGTGCGGCTCGACTGGT
Organism: Ambystoma mexicanum; assembly: GCF_040938575.1. Classification (NCBI taxonomy): domain Eukaryota; kingdom Metazoa; phylum Chordata; class Amphibia; order Caudata; family Ambystomatidae; genus Ambystoma; species Ambystoma mexicanum. The sequence continues at coordinate 29,429,593 of NC_090927.1, forward strand.
CCTGCATGCCAAGGAAAGGAAGCACTGGTCTTGGTCCTTCTCTGATTTATGGAAGTTGATTGGTGTCAATGGCGAAGCTACACCTTCAGATTGAGTCTTGAAACTGTGCTCTGTCCAGTAGAGGATCCTCACAACTCCAAAGGTCCAACAAGGTACTGTTGCAGAGGTTCGATAGAGAGATTAGATTTGGAGGTCAGCCAATTACAGGGGTGCATCAATTTTAACTTTTGATGAACACCCACCCATTGGTGGGATGACCTACAGAACTCTCTTGGGCATCTTTCCAGGCTTCCTGTACCGGTGTGGACTGTAGGTTGATTCTTGACAGTACAGGAGGCCATATTGGATCTGGCTACAATACCTTTCAACCTACAAGACACGGTGAAGCCATGGACTATGTGATGAATGCCCCCGCCTTGTTTGAGGCCTTCTAATGGAGTGGGGAACTGGGTCGGCTGCCTCCCAGAACAATTGAATGATGGACTGGGAGGGCAGTCCGGGGAGGCCTACCTGGTCCCCCCAGCAGGCAGGGTACCATCACTGGTAAACCCCTACTGTTGCTGGCCCTTTAAGGAGGAGAACTGTATGGCAGGAAACCCAAAGACCCTGCAACTCCTGAGGGTCTTGATCATATACAATAACATCCAAGAACAAGAGACACTCATAAATACACGTGTTCTGCTCCCACCCAACCCACTGGGCCTCATCACGAGTTTGGCAGTAACCCTTAAATCCGGCGGTAGTGCTATTACCGCCGGATTTAAGGGTCCGCCAAATCAGGGCTTCGGCAGATTTCTCCCCAGCTCTGACCTGGGGGGAAATCTCCGAAAATTCACGCTCATACCGCCAGCGGGATATCCGCCGGCGGTATGAGCGTGAAAATTTCCCATTGAGCCCAATGGGGAATGGGGCATTCCTGAATGGGCTCAGTAGGGAATGGGGACTTCCATTACCTACCGCCAAACCCATGATCCGGCGCTAATAGCGCTGGGGGGTTTGGTGGTAGGGCAGATAGCGCCAGCGCTATTAGCGCCAGCGTTACCGCCTAACTCGTGATGAGGCCCACTGTGTTCAGCAGGAAAGAAAGTAATTGGTGATGAACCTTCACAGAGAAACGATTCACCAAAAGCACTTGGCTCTACTCCCATCGAGTGGTCCATGCGCCACTCCAGTCATACCTAAAATGGGACACAGGCCATTCAAAGCCGCAGTCCAGCCTACATGCAAGTTAGTGCCATCAGCCAAAACAAACAATAGAGCCACAACAACTATTCAAAACACACCAATGGAAACGCCCCACACATGATAGGACACATATAACAACCCTGAGCGCAGCAGGTGGAGAAATGTGCAGTACAGCAGAGGGTGGGGGAGGGGGAAACACAAGGTGGTGGAAGGAGAGGAGTAGCTGAGGGTGGAAGGAGTGAAAGAACAAGTGTTGAGAGGAGAACCACAGGTAGCGGCCACCAAACAAGCCAGAAGCAGCTGGTGAACAGGAGGAGGAGAACACTAACAAGGGTAAAACTTATCAGTAAAGAGTGCAAGCATTGCCCAAGGCAGGTGGCAATACTGACACCCTTACCTGAACAGCCGGGGTGGCCTCCTCAGCCCTAAAGCTACAGCAATGGTTAGACCTTGTACCTAAGGCACAGTGAGGCTTCAGGGACTGCAGGTGATCATCTCCCTACTGCATCTAGAGAGATGACCAAGAGAATGTGTTAGAAGAAATGTTGAGTGCTGGGGAGTACTCTGGTATACGGATAAACATTGTGATGAATCCAAGGAGTTTCACACCTCCCCTCAAGCAGCTGACACCCCTTTGGGACTAGTGAGGTGAGCCCGCTACACTAAACATCCCCTAAAGGACAGGGTAAGAGGGATACTTCTGTAGAGAGATTTACTTAAGTCAATGTAGAGGAGCAGGTGGACATGGCAAACCTAGCCCCTGCCCCCTCACCTCCATCATATTGGAACAGCAGGAGAAGAGCCCCATGTGGGACACCAGGTATCATCCCAATACTGCATCAAGTGTATGAGAGAGGATATGCAGTAAGACAACCGTACCGAATGTGCCCCTGCATTGAAAGAGTGGAAGGATGTCTGCATACACCATAGGACATCGAAGAGCTATAAGTGAAATTGGACGAAGGCAGAGTGAGGTAATGAAGGGAAAACACGAAGATGCACTGAAACAATATACAAATACTTAAGGATTAAGATGCAACTAAAGTAACAAGAGAAATATGTAATCGAATATGAAGAAATCATATATGCGAAGAAGATAAAGTAACCTGCAGCCTAATAAGTGTATAGGCGCAGAATCACAAGGTAGATGCGAGTTATAGAAGCCTGCTGCAGAGGAAAACATAACATGGCTAGAGCGGCCACAATGGAAAGGTGGACGTCAGACTTGTAATAAAACCAATCAAGCAACTTTAGAGAAGACCAGGGCTGCAGAGTCAGGAGACAGTGGAAAAACAGCTTTGTGTGAGGAATAAAGAGGAGTCTATTGGCCTGGGATCAAGGATGCTACTTCAAGGAATAATTGCAAGGCACAAGGGGAGTCAAAAGGTAAGCCATGTATGTAAGGCATGTTTCTCTAAGATTAAGCAAAGAAGAAAACATCTGCACGTGGCAAGTATTGGACAATCAAAGGTGCGAAAAAGCCTATGCAAGATGGAGTGAGCAAGTCTCCAGAGGCCAAGAAAAGTAATAGCACCCAGCTTAACTAAATCAAACAGCAGTAAATAGAAGGACGAAATCGACAAAATCGTTGTCTCCTTACACGTGATTCAGAAGTCAAAAACAAGGGCTATTCATTAAGCTCCAGATGAAGATAATGGTGTACCTACACTCCCTCAAAAAAAGTCCCAGAACAGAGGGCAGGCTGCAAGGTCAACTATAAAGAAGAAGCATAGGCTTGGGGCCTGACCGATGAGGGATGACGGCCTAGTTGTGCAAGTGGGTAGTAGTCTGACGTTTCTCTCTGCACCTGAGTTTCGTTATGCTAACATGCTGCTAATGAGCCAAAGTCCAAGGTTGGGGGGAATGCCAACCAATCAGAGGATCTATGTAGCAATATGCTATACATTGTTGCAAAGGCCAACCCGCTGCTGTTATCCTGCTATAAACTGTATTATATGTATTCAGAGGTGGTTCAAGGCGTGCCCACTAGATAAGAGGCATCCAGTGACATAACTAATACTTATTTGATATATTGGGGATCTACGTGATTACTATGCCGTGCAAAATTGCGAAACCGAAAATATTGAATTTCAAAATCACGCTGCGCAGTGATCACATGGAACACTTTCACTGCATCCCGCATCCCCCTACAGCTTCCCCCCACATACCTTTTTCAGCACAACACACAGAAGTATGCCACCGACTCTCCTCTATCCCTGCAGCGTCAGTTCCCTCCCACTAACGTGAGTCGGAGCTGGTGCTGCAGGGTCCCTTTTTCAGTTTTTCTTTTTTTATTTTCCCCCACTTCCAATGCCATGGAAGTAGGGGACACCTCCGCAACCCCCGCTGCCCTTGTTTGACATTTTGGGCATTGTTTTTTTATACATGTCAAATGCTCAGTAAATGCGCATTCAACATTTTCTTTTCATTGTTTTCGTATGAAACGTATGTAGGCACATACCTTCCCTTAACCAATCCCTCCCTTCAATCGTTTTTGAAGTTTGCCACAGAGAATGACATCATAGATGACGTAAATTGAGGTTCGAAAACTTTGTGTAACCAACATTGAAGTGTCAGTGTGCGGACTGCAGTTTGTTGTTTGCCAGATTGCCCTACTTTATTCAAGCTGACAATAAAGTAGTACTTTGCCATATTCTTTGAGTCTGTCCGGTTATTTGGGTCTGAGATCCTTATTAGTAATTCCATCTAGCACATGAGACACTTCAAGGTGCTGGAGCACATTTTAATAGCAGAGGATGGTTCTGGTTCAGTCGACCTAGGCCTAGATATAAAATCTTGGATGATCGACGACTTCCGCCATTAGCCAGAAGACTGTGGAGCTTCATGTGGAGAGCGGCGCGCAAGGCACACGTGTGGAAAGAAGTGGTCGACAGGTGCCCCTTTGACGAAATACCTGTCCGCTCCCAACAGGTGCCCCGCGGACTGAAGGCGAACTGGTCGATTGGGGAAGAGTCGATGCCGAGGGACTCGAGCTGAGACACGGAAGGATAATCTAATCTAAGTAGACCATTAAAGGTGGCAAATATAGGGGGAGGGACTGTATTGTAAATATATGTATATAAGTAACAGATTTTTGTGGGATTAGAAAGAGAAGAAATAGATATCTCGAAGGGTATGCACTAAAACTCCAAATAAGGGGTATTATTTAAGGATTCCTGAGGCAAGGCCAAAAAGAAGAGTGCGTATACTCCAAAATGTGGTAAAAAATTAGATGAGACACATTTACTAAAGATAGGAAAGGAAGGCGTACGCAGAACAATTCAAAGTGCACATGTGTATGAGGTTATAAATATGTGAGTATAAAACTTTTATTGTGTCTAGATTAGGAGATATAAAACGATAGAAAAGAAAAATTAAGGTAAGAGATTCTTAAAGTATCAATAATAAAACAAGAAGACAGGAAAAATTGATAGAATGTGTAAATGAAGGAATTAAAAAGGACACCATTGCATAGATTTTTTAAATTGGTTAAAAATGTGGTTTTCTTGTAATGGGCGGCAATTGATGGTGCCTGCTAAAATTAATCAGTGTAGTATATTGGATGAAGTAAATAAAAGACAAAATTATTTGGTAAGTATTGGCAGTCGGAATCGACTTGTCACCATGGGGGACATTCCCCTTTTACATCTATGCAGGACACTGAAAAGATACACATCTAAAATAAGGCAGTACCACGCGAAGTGGGTGAAGGGCACGACTAAAGAAATGCTAACGCTGTGGCCCCAAGAAGGTTTGTTGTCAAAAACAGTATTGTGACACATGACGACATACATGCATTCTACATATAAGGGGAAGAAGTTGCAGAAAAGATTGGCTGTTTTAGAGTTGTGGAAGTTGTACCAGAGCGGGAAATAAGATCCACCTGAGACGGAGTAGATGCTCAATCAGCATAAAGGGGAGGATGTAACGCCTTTGGCTCCCCTTTACCCTTCTGAGAACAAGAGCGCAGATACTGAGAAGCAGGGATTTTATCATTTAAAGGAATTGAAAGCAGCAGCAGGGTATGTTAATCCACCATATGAGCCCCATGCTTATAGCAGTCAGGATAATGTGGAAGAGAACAAAAGTAGAGAACGCAAATATATGTCAACACACAATGAAAGTAAACAGCGTGATGAGCGAAAGGACAGACAGGATAAACAGATAGAGATAGAGGGAGAAGCAAAGAGACAAAGAGATGCCAAGCACAAAACTAAGGAAGTAACGATAGTACAGAATGAATAAATGGGAGGACAGGTAATATTCAAACTAGATGACAAGAGTATGCTGGTCTGGAAATAGCGTTGCCGGTAGATTGTAACGGCCCCTTGTTCCGGACCGGTATAGTCCGAGTTGCTATGCCAGTAACATCGGCATCGCAAGTGACCCACCGCATCCGGGAACAACATTGCCGGTATCTGCAGAGAGACGCAGCAGCCGTGCCTGAGATACAGGCATGGCATCAGTAAGTGCACATTCCGAGGTGCACGTGTTAAGCGGGATATCATATTGTGCCTCCTTTATTGTATATATTGGCCTATGCCCAGTCGCTGAGCGAAGAAAACCGCGTTGCAAAGTTCCGATCTTAGATCGACTTCGCCACCATTTTTGGTATGTCCGCCATTTTGATTTCTATTCTAAAGTGATTCTGTGTTCTAAAATGGTGGACAGTGTTTCCCGCTTGTAACTAAGCTGTCCTGAACCTTGTACGTGAGTCAATGTATAAACTGTCCGTTGGCCGAATGTTTGGGTTGAGTAAAGAGACCTTGTCCCATGCCTGACTTGTAGACAGAGGATTATCTGCGCCAACAAGTCCGATCCGCGGACATACATCAACTACAATGTTATATAAATACTGAACGTGGACACTAGCTGAACTGCATTGTATAGGACATGTGTTAAGGCTTATTGTTAAATCCGAGAATACACTGTTGCCATCGTAACTTATTTATATGCAAACTGAAGATGATCCACATGCACATAGTTGGTCAAGCCAGAAGTGAACTCGGCACGAACTCTAGACCATGTATCATTAACCTGTAGAGGGGCTGGACATTATGATTGGAAATGTATAAAATGTACAACTGTTTAGACGTCCAGTACCACTCACTTCTCACACCGGGCTGGTCTTCGCTGTGATGTACTGGGGGCCAGATAGCTATCTGATACTTTGTTTCTTTGTAAACTGTACAGTTTTAGAATAAAAATATGTGAATCTTTATAAGCCTGTGTTTGGTGTATTTCCTTTTGGGGTACTCAGCCTCGATATTTCCTTTTGCTTTTACAGATGGCGCCCGAATAGGGACCCTCAAGATTGATGCCATCTCGTTGAAGGTTGACGTGGCTATCGGACCGGGATCGGACGGTGACAAAGGGGGCCCCTTTCTTGGATGAGACGCGATACCTCAGCAGCGCTGCACGACCCGATCCCTGGACGGTAAGCATGCGGTCCGAGGCAGCATCTTGACGAGGGTCCATATATCGAGGCGGACAGATTTGCTGAAATCACCAACCACGTGGGACCTTTGTTAGTTCTTTGAAATCCGATCGGACTTCCTTAGGATTTGATCAGGTGAGCCGTGACCCGATTCTTAAGTATCCTGATAATTTGTTTTGGCGTATTACACTTGCAAGTGCAATTATTGACCAGGTAACACCAGTATTCTGATATGCCTGGGAAATTGTCTGCCTGCTTCAGGGCGTTATTCCGCAGTGACAGACAATCTTTGGAATTTGGCCATCCGGCGCCAATGGAGGGGTCGCCAGCATGTACTATGTACTGTAAACACGGCATTGGTAGTATAGTGTTTAATGATATTTGACACAGACAAACTAGACATGCTTCCGAACGTCAGTGGCCAATCAATGGTAGTTTTTTAATTCCTCATATTGAATACTTAGAATCCATATTAAAGAAAAAGGCTAGACCTGCAGCATTTGATGTATTACAGAATTGGAAGAAAGAAGCTATGCAGCAACTTAAGAGTAGGGAAAAACATGCGCACCGTCATATGACGAACGCCGAAAAAGCGTAGTTATTTGACCAGAATAAACAGTCTGAGTCAGTTAGGAATATGGATAGGGCTTTTTCACTTGTTCTCCAGAAAATGTATCCTTCTAAAGACTTTCATATAGCTGATGGGTTGATTGACAAACTTCTAAATGAACGAAGGCCTGGGGCCACTGCGCCACCTCCGTATGTTCCTCTTCCTGCTGTTATTCTTCCTCCCGTAGCTCCTCCTGCTCCTCCTATTGCTCCTCTTAATGTTCCTCTTCTTCCGGCTGTTGTTCCTCCTCTTGTTGTTGCTCCTCTACCTGCTCCTCCACCTTTGCCTGCTGTTACGGGTCCGGTGGGTTTGCCTGCTGCACCAGTGATAGCACCTTTGCTTCCGAATATACAAGGTTTGCCTACTCTCCCTCTTCCAAGTGGTTCTGCACCGCTTGTAGTTGATCTGGGAGCGGGATCGAGGGTTGTAACTCGTAATACTGTGTCTCCAGAGAGAAAGCATGAATTGACTGCATGGGCTAGACACTGCATGGAGACGGGTGAACAAGCTGATGTTTTTGCCACACTCTCTAACTTAGACAATTGTCCAGAGAAAAACGTTTTTATTGAAGGATTATGAGTTCATCTACGTATAATGTGGAACAGGTTAAATGATATAGATCTCCCACAAGGGTTAAGGGATCTGAATGTTTTAGCATTTTCTAGTGATACTGCAGAGAAAGTACATGAGCACGTCGAGAGGGTTTTTGAGTATAGAAGGGAGTTGGAAAGGTTACGGAATTAAGATATAGATAGTGATAGTTTGGACGCTATGTTAGTACATAAACGGTTCTTTCCTTGTCGTAAATCAATAAATGAGGAAACACGAATTTGTACAAAAGATGCGATTAGGTGGATTTCAGAATTATTAAATATTTATAAGAGGGTTTTTTCGTTTGACACTTCTTCAGTGCTTTAGCGCTTGATTTAGCTCTGTTGCTCAGTAAGCGTTCGGAGTTGCCTACTTATCAGTTGCCTATGAGAGAGGTTCTTCCGACATTTGTCCCAAAAGTTGAAATTCCCGCCGATGCTGCAGCAGGTACACCTGCTCGAGATATTCCTGCACATTATGTGTCGTAGTTCGTTCATGTCCCGTTCTCGAGACAGGAAGTGAACACTATTAAACAATCTATTCCCGATTTTAGGAAGAATCTGACAGGGTTCTATAAAGAGATAGAGTACGTCTTGCAATCATCAGTGTTTACCGTAAGTGATATTGATCTATTATTTCCCATACTCCTGCCTATTGACTTGTGGAAACAGATTAGGACTGTAGATGATGTACCTGGGTTAGGAGATACATCGGATAATATGGTTAGACTCGAAAGAGAAAGCCCAGCTGGCGAGAGACCACCACAGGTAAAATTAACTTTGCCTGACAGAATAGTTACGAAATTGAAAGCTATAATTCCTTAAAGAAGGATTATTTGGGACAAGCTTACTGCCTGTGTCCAAGGAAAGTCTGAGGGTGCTACCGAGATTTTCAATCAGTTCGAGCAAGTATTTTCAGATTTCAGTGGACAAGATTTGAGCCCAGAGTCTGGGAAACAACTATTCGTGGACAAATTTGTGCGTGGATTGCTGCCTGACATCCAGTCGCAAATTATGTCCTCGAAGAGCGCTTGGCAAGCGAAGTCTCAGTCAGAAGTATTGCATATGGCTCAGTACTATGAGAATCGTGTCAATAATGAAAAAGAAAGAGTTGAAAAGAGAAAAGGAGACTTAAAAACAAAAGTTCTATTGCAGCAAATTGTTAGAGGCCCTAGAGGGGGTAATTCGCAATTTAGAGGACAGTATGTTCCACAGGGAAATGCGCCATTGGGTCCTGTAAACATAAACCAGTGTTCTTATTGCAGACAAGAGGGTAATTGGCGTGCACAATGCCCGATCCTCCAGCAGAGGTCGAATAACGTATTTGGTAATATGGGTAGACGATCCAGAGGCCGTCCTGCGGCAGGGGGTCCTGGTAGAAGTCAGTTTTCGCAGGATTTACAGCAACCTTTTTCACAGGACAATCAGGCACCAAGTGTGGATAATAGAAACATTTTTGATCATCCTTCTGCTGCTTACCTCTCTGAAGAACTTCCTTTTGATGACATTCTGTTTTGCTAGGATTGCCCGAAGCAGGGTTTGGAACCAACGCCTATTCCCGTTAATCAGAAAGGTCCCTACGTCGAGATGATAGTGGGAAATAGGAAACATCTATTCTTGATAGATACAGGGGCACAGAAGTGTTCCATTGACCATTCACGGGTTCCAAACATTCCACTGTCAGGGCAAACCAATGTTTATGTAGGGTTTTCTGGCACACCAGTTGTCTGTCCGGTTTCTTCGCTGGTACCTATCACCTTGGGTCCATTTACGGACCACTGTCCATTCCTCTTGACTACGAATTGCGGAGAGAATTTGTTGGGGTTGAATCTGTTGAAAGAATTAAATCCGGTAATTCATTGTTCTTCTGATGGAGTGCGTTTGACGATTTCACCACAGCAACTTTCTGTCTCTCAATTCTTGACCAGACCTTTGCCACCGGGATTCAGTAATGTTCCGGAGTGTTTATGGGCAATTGATGATAATGATGTCAGTGTTTTGCAAATTGAATCTGTTAAGATTCTTCTGAAACATGGAGTAAAGTTGCCACGTATTCCCCAGTATAAAATCTCGGTCGATGTTGAGCAAGCTTTGAAATGCATAGTCTCCGATTTTGTGCATCGTGGGGTAATTGAGGAAATTGCAGGTAGTTTGTGCAATAGTCCGATTTTGCCCGTTTACAAAAAAGGTGATAATGCAATTCCTTTCCGTTTCATTATTGATTTACGTGCCATCAATAAGATTGTTGCGCCACAATTTCCCATTATGCCTGATGTGACGACAATATTAACTATGATTCCGGCTTCAGCTACTCACTTTAGTGTTGTGGATCTAAAGAATGCCTTCTTTAGTATTCCTATACACAAAGACAGTAGATACTTGTTCGCATTCACCTTAGGGGACGCTCGTTTACCTTTACCCGTGCACCGCAAGGTTACACGGAGAGTCCTAGCATTTACAGTAGGGCTTTGAAAGAGCCTCTCGACACACTCGAGTTGCCTACCACTTGTACACTACTTCAGTATGTCAACGATCTAATCTTAGCTACTTACTCCGAGAGTGCTTGTAAGGAGGGCACCGTGTTGTTGCTTATCCACCTAGCACAGCACGGACACAAAGCTTCACTTAAAAAGTTTCAGTATTGTCGGCAGGAGGTCACCTATTTAGGCTATCTCCTGTCAAAGGAGGGAAGAAGGTTGACGCCTGAGCGGATAAAACTCATTTCTAGCATGTCTGTCCCAAATACACAGTGCCTTGATAGGAATGGCTTCTTACTGTAGACAGTGGATCCCAAACTTCTCCTTAGTGATTAAATTAATGTTGGCTTTGACGAAGAAGGGCATTTCTTCGCCATTGCCGTGGAACTTGGAACACCAGCAAGCATTTGATCTGCTCAAGACTGCATTGTGCTCGGCACCAGTTTTGGGGACACCAAACTATGAAAAGGCCTTCGTGTTGTATGTGCATGAATGTGATGGATGTGCTTTGGCTGTATTAACGCAAGAACATGGAGGAAAGAATAGGCCATGCAGCTACTTTTCTTCCGCTCTTGATCATGTTGCATGCGCTTTGCCAAGATGTTTGAGAGCAGTTGCTGCTGTTGCTGCGTCCGTAAAACAGAGCAAGGGAATGGTCCTAAGCCATGCTTTAACCCTGATGGTACCTCACTCTGTAGATGTTCTATTAAACAGAACAGAAACACAACACCTCACCTCCGCATGACTAACCGCATGACTAACGAGATACGAATTGATCTTGTTTGCACCGCATATTCAAATCAAGAGGTGTTGTGTCCTTAATCTGGCTGAACTTTTACCTTTCCCGCAAGGTACTGCTTGCAGTGATGAAGAGTCACATGACTGCCTTTACACCACAGAGCAAGAGACAAAAGGCAGAATCGATCTAAAAGATGCTCCTTTGAATAACCCACAAGGGGAGCTGTTTTGTGATGGTTCCTGTTTCAAACTCCCGGATGGTACATCCAAAGCTGCTTATGCAATCACCACATTGAGCACGGTCGTGGTGGAGACTAAAAGAATCACGCATAACTCCGCGCAGGCTGCAGAGATTATAGCATTGACCCGAGTTTGTGAACTTTCCGAAGGGCTTACCGTAAATATATATTGTTAAGACGGATTTCTGAACTCTGTCCTGGTGGCGCAGAAGTTCAGAAGGCCAACCTAATTACTTGGAACAGGGTAACCTCTGGACGAGCCAGACCAATCAAGGTAGCGATCGTGGCGGTCAAGACTAGGCCTCAAGGGGGGTGAGGGTGACTGAAAGCCCGCAATGAGCACACAAAGCAAGATCACTTACAAACTACTCCAAACAGTTGTTATATTAAAAATATATACACATTTATTTCAAGGCCTTTAAAACAATGACCGTAGCGAGAAAATCACAATATAACGATAGTAAACCAACACATACCATATCAACACAATATATATACAAATACGACAGTCTCAAGCGTTAGATGCACGAAATGGGTAGTCCACCTAAAAGGGAAGGAAGACCTGCAGTGCGAAATAAAGCTTAGACCCAGTTCGCCTTCAGAGGCACCTAACTAGATGGAAGTCCGAGCCCTGCGAAGAGTGGAGCCTTGTGCTCAAAAGTACCTGCACGCGCTGGTGCCAACGGGCAAAAGGAGAAGCTCTTCGAGGGAAATCAGGCAGTTCAGTTTAGTGCACAAAAGGAGAAGAACAAGTTCCGCGACTCAAGCGCAGCCTCCACAGTGGGCAGAAGCAGAGCGCGAGTACGGAAAAGGGTGCTGTTTGACACAGCGGGGAAAAGCAATGGGCTCCTGCAGGAGGGCGACCAGATCCTAGCTATGCTACTCACCGGTCCCCGATGCAAGCAGACCCAGGCTTCTCCGCGTCAGTTTCAGCAGCTGGCAGGTTCAGAAGAGCAGGGAACGCCTCGTCGTCGTGTTGAGTAAAAAGACGCCCCAATTGAAGAAACCCGCACAGTTTGTTACCACAGCAGGGCAACGGAGCGGCCGTGTGTATCGGAGCCAAATGTACACTACTCACTTCGGACCTGGGAACGCCAAGTGTACGAAGCGTGTGAGAGTGACAAGGACTCGAAATACTACACAACCTGGCGGCGGTTACAGAGCAAGACTCCCGTGTAAGCTGGTCAGTCAGCTGGATGGCCCAGAGACGCTTCCGAAGGCTTACTGGCAGGAGATGGTGAAGATGCCGAGAATAGCTGTTCCCGCTATTCCAAGGGTCGAAGTACCAGTACAGGCCTTCTGGTTCGATCAAAGGTGAAAAGGGTTTCACAAGGCGACAGCAGTGCAGAGGAGAAGTCCTTCAGCGGGTCACCAGCGATTCCTCTGTCCAGCCTCTTGGTTGCAGGATACTTGGCTCCTGTATTCCTTCGTTCGTGAGAACTCAGGAGATCGACATGGTAGTGGTGTTTCCAGCCCCCTCTTATCCACGGTTCCCTTCGCGCCAAAACGGAGGGGACCCAATGGGAGATCCGCTCATCAACAATCAGACCATTCGTGGACCAATCACGGACCCCGGTGGTCCCAGGCATTCACACCACCCTAGACTCTCTGGCACCCAGGATGTGTATTGGGACCAGACATCCCAGCCCACATCCTGGAGGCACACACAAGACATATAGAAGCCCGCGAAAGCATCCGTGTTTCACGGGAAAGTACATGCCCAAATAAGGAAGGCCCCGGGTCGGCTCGACCTGGGGAAGTTGAAGGGAGCAAGACGGTCAGCGGACAGGACAAAGGAGCCTCGTGGTCTGGCCATTTTGGGAGCCAGGCCACCATTTTGGGTTAAGCGCGAGAAACGCGCTTAGAACGCCAAAAGGAGCTCAAAACACAAGAAACGATCGCTGCCACCATTCCCGTCCCTGAATCACTTGCACCGATCAGATACAATCCTAAACGAGTATCTAGGGCCTGTAGAAGGCTAGAGACCCAAGAGAGCTGTAACTTAGCTTACAGTGCCCTCTTGTGTCATGTTGCACGAAAGCCGCAACATGATAAAAGAAACTACGGGAAACAGCGTTCCCCGGTACTGACTGTCTTAAGGGCATGTCAGTTTCCCCGTAAGAAAGGATTCAAAGCCCAGAGGAGTGCGGCAGAAGGCTGCACTTCTCTAGCAAAGTCAAGAACAAGGTGAAAAACAACAGCAAAAAGTTTAGGGGTTGCCACATGGAAGGAAAATTACCTACAATTACGAAATCTTTCCTAACACTCGCCCCTCCCAGACTATGGACAAGGGGAGCTAATCCACCCCTGGATGAGTCTCTTGTTCAGGTCGGTTAAACATTCTGGACAACCCATCAGCATTGCTATGTTGGACACCTGGCCTATGCTCAATAGTGAAGTCGAAGCCTTGTAGACTTATGGACCACCTAAGCAACTTTGGATTCTCCCCCTTCATGTTCATTAGCCACTTTAAGGGCTTATGGTCAGTTTGCACAGTGAAGTGGGTCCCATAGAGGTAGGGCCTCAGCTTCCTTAGGGCCCACACAACAGAGAAACATTCTTTCTCTACCGTGGACCATCTGAGCTCTCTGTCCTTAAGCTGGCGGCTAATAAAACCAATAGGTTGTTCCTTACCCTTCTCATCTACTTGTGATAGTACAGCTCCTATCCCAGTGTCAGAGGCGTCTGTCTGCATGATAAAAGGTCTTTGATAATCAGGGGCCCTGAGGACAGGGGCCTGGCACAAGGAGTCTTTTAAGCCATTGAAGGCCTTCTCACACTCGTCGGTCCAAGTTACCTTCTTGGGTTTCTTCGGAGTTGTGAGGGCAGTCAGAGGGGCAGCTATGGTGCCATAGTCTGCCACAAAATTGCGGTAATACCCCGTGAGTCCTAAGAAGGCTCTCACTTGGGTTTGCGTAGTGGGGGTAGGCCAGTCTTGTACTGCTTGTACTTTACTGGGAAGAGGCTGTATCCTCCCTCCACCTACTTCATGTCCAAGGTAAACCACTGAGCCTTGTCCAATCTGGCATTTACTAGCCTTTATGGTCAAGTGTGCTTTCTGAAGAGCCTGGAGCACAATCCCGAGGTGTTTCACATGGTCTTCCCAGGTGGCACTGAAAACTGCTATATCGTCCAGATATGCAAGACAGAATTCCTCCAACCCATTCAACACATGATTCACAAGCCTCTGGAAAGTGGCAGGTGCATTCTTCAACCCGAACGGCATTACCCGGAATTGGTAAAGGCCGTCTGGAGTAGAAAATGCTGTCTTCTCCTTGGCATGTTCTGCTAAAGCTATTTGCCAATAGCCAGCAGTGAGGTCAAACGTGCTGAGGTACTTGGAGGCACCCAAAGTATCCACCAGCTCATCTGTTCGAGGCAAGGGGTGTGCATCTGTCTTGGTGACAGCATTCAGAGCCCTGTAATCCACGCAGAACCTCAATTCAGAAGTGCCTGCCTTTGGAACCAAAACCACAGGGCTGGACCAAGGACTACTAGAGGGTTCAATCACCCCAAGGTCTAACATCTTGTTGACCTCGGTCTTAATATAAGACCGTACTTTGTCTGACATCCTGTATCCCCTACTTTTGGTAGGTACACTGTCTCCTGTGTCAATGTTATGTTTGCACCAAGGTGTCAAACCAGGCGACTGTGAAAACAGGGGGGAAAACTGCCTAAGCAAACTTTTCACCTCAGCCTGCTGATCAGAAGTCAGGTGAGGGGCCACTCGGACACTCTCAAAGGAGCTATCTGAAGGACCGCTTTGGAACAGGTCGGGGAGAGGTTCAGACTCCTCTTCCTCAACATCTGAAGCCAGTAGCAGTGCTGCGATTTCGACTCTTGGGACGAAAGCCTTCAGCCTATTCACGTGAAACACTTTTGGAGCCTGTCCAGGCCTTCCAAGGTCCACTAAATAGTTAACCTCACCCAGGGGCTCCACCACTGTGTAAGGGCCTGACCATTTGTCCTGTAAAGCTCGAGGCCTTATGGGATTCATGATCAGGACTTGCTGACCAGGTGTAAAGTTGATGAGGGAAGCTTTCTGGTCGTACCAATGTTTCACCAGCGCTTGTCCTGCCTTCAATTTATCACTAGCCAAGCCCAACAGAAGTACCATCCGTTTTCTGAGCCCTAGCACATAATCAACTACGTTGGTAGTAACAGGGGGAGTGGGCATCTCCCATCCCTCTTTGACGATGGCTAAGGGTCCCCGTACGGGATGACCGAACAGAAGTTCGAAGGGGCTGAAGCCAACACCCTCCTGTGGTACCTCTCGGTAGGCAAACAGTAAGCATGGTAAAAGAAGATCCCATTTTCTTCTCTGAGGTTCCTCCAGAGCCCCAATCATGCTTTTTAACGTTCTGTTGAAACGTTCCACCAGACCATTGGTCTGGGGGTGGTATGCAGAAGAGAACTTGTAGGTGACCCCACATTCTTTCCACATAGCCTGCATATACTTCGACATAAAGTTGCTGCCACGATCCGACACAACTTCTTTAGGGAAGCCAACCCTAGTAAATATGCCAAGTAAAGCTTTTGCAACTGACTTGGCAGTTACAGTTTTCAATGGGATGGCCTCAGGATATCTGGTTGCATGGTCGACCAGCACCAGGATAAACCTATTGCCCGAGGATGTTTGCGGGTCAAGGGGACCAACGATGTCGATCCCTACCCTTTCAAATGGTACCCCCACAACTGGGAGCGGTACCAACGGAGCTTGGATTGTCGCGCCAACCTTACCAGTCAACTGGCAGGAGGCACAACTCCTGCAGTGACTTTCTACTTGCACCCCCATCTTGGGCCAGTAGAAGTGCATGGATAACCTTTGCTTGGTCCTCTTCATACCAAGGTGACCAGCAAGGGGAACTTCATGCGCCAACTGCAGGAGGAAGGGCCTAACAGCAAGGGGAACCACCAACCTCCTATGGTCTCCTTCTGTAGACTCTGTGGGCTCACTATTCAGGAGTCCACCTTCCCAATAAATCCTATGCGTCCCAGGAGGTTCACCTTCAAGCTGGGAGCAGGCCTGTCTCCTTAGGCCTTCCAGAGATGGGCACTCACGTTGGCCTTTACTGAATTTGTCCCTATCAGGACCTCCTTCAACTAACAAGTATTTTAGTTCAGGATGATCGTTGGGGTCAAATACTTCAGGCATCGCCACCTCCTCGTCAGGCCTGGGCGATTGACCAACTTCCTCCACCGCAGTGGTAGGCGAGCTCGGGGGAATATTCTCTTTCCCTCGTCTTGACTTGTCGACTCCTTTCGCCTGGGGTTTCCCCTTCGGCTGGGGCAGCGTATTGGTCTTGGCCAATGCTGCCCGTGCTTGAGACCGTGTGTAGGGTCTTTCGGCAGTGTCTCCTACGAGCCCTAAAGCTCTGAGATCATTACCTAACAAGACCTTTCCCGGGACGTTTTTCTGAATGCTCACTGGAATCCTGACTGCTGTACCATTTAAAGTAAGATTTACAGGTATTACTGGGAACATACGGAGTGGGCCGTCAGCCAACTTAGTGGGCATCAGAGTAGCTCTGGCAACTTCCTCAGAGTCTACCAAGGTAGAATCCACTACAGTGCGACTGCACCCACTATCCCTAAGAGCTGGAGTATCTACTCCATTGATCAGCACACTGTCTTTAAAGTAGTGCTTGGTATTATCCGGAATCCTAGCATAAGCCTCTGCGACTTTAGGCTCCCAGGAACCCAGGGAAACTAAAACGACCTCAGCCTCTATCCCGCTGGGAAATGAGTCTGAGGAGAAGGATGCTCCTGTAATCTCTTCTTCCTCGTAAGAGGAGAAGGCCAGATTAGCGGAGTGGACCCCCAAAGGTCTAACCTTACACCGGGGATCCCCCTTCACGTGGTCAGTTGCTCCACAAGCAAAACAAGATCCATTGGGTCTGTTTACATAGGGAGGCTTATTGTAACCAGAGTTCTGTTTCGGAGGCTGACCTCCACTACCCTGTGAGTTCTCTTGTGTCTTACCCTTATTTTTCTTTTTGTGGCCCTTATGAGAAGAAGATTTATCAGATTCTCCACCCTCCTTATCTTTGGACTTTTTCCCTTCCTCCTGCTTACCAGGATGAGTTTTGTCCTTATGGGACACTCGATGTGACACCCATAAGTCGGCTGCAATGGCCAGCTTCTTAGGATCTATCTCCTTCGAATCGGCCAAATGCTGCTTAAGCTCCGGGGAAGAAGATGCAAAAATGTGTTCCAGCATGACAAGATTTATCATGCCTTCGAAGGTAGAAACCTTATAACCTTCGACCCAGTCAGTTAAGTTTTTCAAGGATTCAGTGACATAAGATACCCAAGTACCACCTTCCTTTTTCTTATACTCTCTGAAACGTTTCAAATATTGGGCCGGAGTCTTCCCAAATTTTAAAATGAGAGTTTGCTTTAACAT
Source organism: Ambystoma mexicanum (assembly GCF_040938575.1). Taxonomy (NCBI): domain Eukaryota; kingdom Metazoa; phylum Chordata; class Amphibia; order Caudata; family Ambystomatidae; genus Ambystoma; species Ambystoma mexicanum. The sequence continues at coordinate 29,447,275 of NC_090927.1, forward strand.
TGCGAAATCCGCTCACTCAGCCTTCGACATTTCCATAATGGCACTACAGCCAGAATGGGGCAGTCTGCTGAGTAACCAGGCAATCTTATCAGCATTGTCAACTTGTTGAACTTCGCATGCATACTCAAACGCATTCAGCCAGTCCATAATGTCATTCCTTTCTTCATACACACTGAGCAGATATTTCGGAAACCGTGGATGAGAGGAAGCCCCAGACCCATGTCCAGGACCCTTGGACCCATTTGCAAACTGAAGCCTGGCCAGTTCCAACTGGTGATCCCTGTCTTTTTGTTTTTCTGCCTGTTCGATTTTTAGTTTGGCTATGCTGAATTCAAGCTCCTGCTGCCTAAACCGCAGCTCTTGCTTCTTGATATCAAGCATAGCCTCCCCATCAGCACTGGCAGAGGAAACATTAGACATCTCGCCCTCCCTGTCCTCGTGGTCGCGATGGATCAGTGCAGCGGTAGAACCGTCGGTTCTACCAGTGAGAGCAGCCCCACCTCCTTCCGCACTGTCCTCAGAAGTTATAGCGTCAAGCTGCGCTTCCTGCCACGCCACGATTCTTTGGATCATTTCCAATTTCGTGCCTTGAGAGGAAACACCTCTCTCCGCACACATCTTTTTCAATGTTTCTGATTTGGAAGCATTTAAAGTTAACAAGGTATTTGTTTCCATACTGTTAGATAGGACTATGGCCTTTTTAAAGTTATACTACAACAATTCACTACGTGTCCTGGTTGGAATAACCTGAAATGCCTTAGTTCGTGCACAACACTGGATACCTTCAGTCGTATCCCACCGCTGTACACCAATTTGTTAAGACGGATTTCTGAACTCTGTCCTGGTGGCGCAGAAGTTCAGAAGGCCAACCTAATCACTTGGAACAGGGTAACCTCTGGACGAGCCAGACCAATCAAGGTATCGATCGCGGCGGTCAAGACTAGGCCTCAAGGGGGGTGAGAGTGACTGAAAGCCCGCAATGTGCACACAAAGCAAGATCACTTACAAACTACTCCAAACAGTTGTTATATTAAAAATATATACACATTTATTTCAAGGCCTTTAAAACAATGACCGTAGCGAGAAAATCACAATATAACGATAGTAAACCAACACATACCATATCAACACAATATATATACAAATACGACAGTCTCAAGCGTTAGATGCACGAAATGGGTAGTCCACCTAAAAGGGAAGGAAGACCTGCAGTGCGAAATAAAGCTTAGACCCAGTTCGCCTTCAGAGGCACCTAACTAGATGGAAGTCCGAGCCCTGCGAAGAGTGGAGCCTTGTGCTCAAAAGTACCTGCACGCGCTGGTGCCAACGGGCAAAAGGAGAAGCTCTTCGAGGGAAATCAGGCAGTTCAGTTTAGTGCACAAAAGGAGAAGAACAAGTTCCGCGACTCAAGCGCAGCCTCCACAGTGGGCAGAAGCAGAGCGCGAGTACGGAAAAGGGTGCTGTTTGACACAGCGGGGAAAAGCAATGGGCTCCTGCAGGAGAGCGACCAGATCCTAGCTATGCTACTCACCGGTCCCCGATGCAAGCAGACCCAGGCTTCTCCGCGTCAGTTTCAGCAGCTGGCAGGTTCAGAAGAGCATGGAACGCCTTGTCGTCGTGTTGAGTAAAAAGACGTCCCAATTGAAGAAACCCGCACAGTTTGTTACCACAGCAGGGCATCGGAGCGGCCGTATGTATCTGAGCCAAATGTACACTACTCACTTCGCACCTGGGAACGCCAAGTTTACGAAGCGTGTGAGAGTGACAAGGACTCGAAATACTACACAACCTGGCGGCGGTTACAGAGCAAGACTCCCGTGTAAGCTGGTCAGTCAGCTGGATGGCCCAGAGATGCTTCCGAAGGCTTACTGGCAGGAGATGGTGAAGATGCCGAGAATAGCTGTTCCCGCTATTCCAAGGGTCGAAGTACCAGTACAGGCCTTCTGGTTCGATCAAAGGTGAAAAGGGTTTCACAAGGCGACAGCAGTGCAGAGGAGAAGTCCTTCAGCGGGTCACCAGCGATTCACCGGTCCAGCCTCTTGGTTGCAGGATACTTGGCTCCTGTATTCCTTCGTTCGTGAGAACTCAGGAGATCGACATGGTAGTGGTGTTTCCAGCCCCCTCTTATCCACGGTTCCCTTCGCGCCAAAACGGAGGGGACCCAATGGGAGATCCGCTCATCAACAATCACACCATTCGTGGACCAATCACGGACCACGGTGGTCCCAGGCATTCACACCACCCTAGACTCTCTGGCACCCAGGATGTGTATTGGGACCAGACATCCCAGCCCACATCCTGGAGGCACACACAAGACATATAGAAGCCCGTGAAAGCATCCGTGTTTCGCGGGAAAGTACATGCCCAAATAAGGAAGGCCCTGGGTCGGCTCGACCTGGGGAAGGTGAAGGGAGCAAGACGGTCAGCGGACAGGACAAAGGAGCCTCGTGGTCTGGCCATTTTGGGAGCCAGGCCACCATTTTGGGTTAAGCGCGAGAAACGCGCTTAGAACGCCAAAAGGAGCTCAAAACACAAGAAACGATCGCTGCCACCATTCCCGTCCCTGAATCACTTGCACCGATCAGATACAATCCTAAACGAGTATCTAGGGCCTGTAGAAGGCTAGAGACCCAAGAGAGCTGTAACTTAGCTTACAGTGCCCTCTTGTGTCATGTTGCACGAAAGCCGCAACATGATAAAAGAAACTACGGGAAACAGCGTTCCCCGGTACTGACTGTCTTAAGGGCATGTCAGTTTCCCCGTAAGAAAGGAGCGAAAGCCCAGAGGAGTGCGGCAGAAGGCTGCACTTCTCTGGCAAAGTCAAGAACAAGGTGAAAAACAACAGCAAAAAGTTTAGGGGTTGCCACATGGAAGGAAAATTACCTACAATTACGAAATCTTTCCTAACACTCGCCCCTCCCAGACTATGGACAAGGGGAGCTAATCCACCCCTGGATGAGTCTCCGGTTCAGGTCGGTTAAACATTCTGGACAACCCTTAAGCATTGCTATGTTGGACACCTGGCCTATGCTCAATAGTGAAGTCGAAGCCTTGTAGACTTATGGACCACCTAAGCAACTTTGGATTCTCCCCCTTCATGTTCATTAGCCACTTTAAGGGCTTATGGTCAGTTTGCACAGTGAAGTGGGTCCCATAGAGGTAGGGCCTCAGCTTCCTTAGGGCCCACACAACAGAGAAACATTCTTTCTCTTCCGTGGACCATCTGAGCTCTCTGTCCTTAAGCTGGCGGCTAATAAAACCAATAGGGTGTTCCTTACCCTTCTCATCTACTTGTGATAGTACAGCTCCTATCCCAGTGTCAGAGGCGTCCGTCTGCATGATAAAAGGTCTTTGATAATCAGGGGCCCTGAGGACAGGGGCCTGGCACAAGGAGTCTTTTAAGCCATTGAAGGCCTTCTCACACTCGTCGGTCCAAGTTACCTTCTTGGGTTTCTTCGGAGTTGTGAGGGCAGTCAGAGGGGCAGCTATGGTGCCATAGTCTGCCACAAAATTGCGGTAATACCCCGTGAGTCCTAAGAAGGCTCTCACTTGGGTTTGCGTAGTGGGGGTAGGCCAGTCTTGTACTGCTTGTACTTTACTGGGAAGAGGCTGTATCCTCCCTCCACCTACTTCATGTCCAAGGTAAACCACTGAGCCTTGTCCAATCTGGCATTTACTAGCCTTTATGGTCAAGTGTGCTTTCTGAAGAGCCTGGAGCACAATCCCGAGGTGTTTCACATGGTCTTCCCAGGTGGCACTGAAAACTGCTATATCGTCCAGATATGCAAGACAGAATTCGTCCAACCCATTCAACACATGATTCACAAGCCTCTGGAAAGTGGCAGGTGCATTCTTCAACCCGAACGGCATTACCCGGAATTGTTAAAGGCCGTCTGGAGTAGAAAATGCTGTCTTCTCCTTGGCATGTTCTGCTAAAGCTATTTGCCAATAGCCAGCAGTGAGGTCAAACGTGCTGAGGTACTTGGAGGCACCCAAAGTATCCACCAGCTCATCTGTTCGAGGCAAGGGGTGTGCATCTGTCTTGGTGACAGCATTCAGAGCCCTGTAATCCATGCAGAACCTCAATTCAGAAGTGCCTGCCTTTGGAACCAAAACCACAGGGCTGGACCAAGGACTACTAGAGGGTTCAATCACCCCAAGGTCTAACATCTTGTTGACCTCGGTCTTAATATAAGACCGTACTTTGTCTGACATCCTGTATCCCCTACTTTTGGTAGGTACACTGTCTCCTGTGTCAATGTTATGTTTGCACCAAGGTGTCAAACCAGGCGACTGTGAAAACAGGGGGGAAAACTGCCTAAGCAAACTTTTCACCTCAGCCTGCTGATCAGAAGTCAGGTGAGGGGCCACTCGGACACCCTCAAAGGAGCTATCTGAAGGACCGCTTTGGAACAGGTCGGGGAGAGGTTCAGACTCCTCTTCCTCAACATCTGAAGCCAGTAGCAGTGCTGCGATTTCGACTCTTGGGATGAAAGCCTTGAGCCTATTCACGTGAAACACTTTTGGAGCCTGTCCAGGCCTTCCAAGGTCCACTAAATAGTTAACCTCACCCAGGGGCTCCACCACTGTGTAAGGGCCTGACCATTTGTCCTGTAAAGCTCAAGGCCTTATGGGATTCATGATCAGGACTTGCTGACCAGGTGTAAAGTTGATGAGGGAAGCTTTCTGGTCGTACCAATGTTTCACCAGCGCTTGTCCTGCCTTCAATTTATCACTAGCCAAGCCCATCAGACGTACCATCCGTTTTCTGAGCCCTAGCACATAATCAACTACGTTGGTAGTAACAGGGGGAGTGGGCATCTCCCATCCCTCTTTGACGATGGCTAAGGGTCCCCGTACGGGATGACCGAACAGAAGTTCGAAGGGGCTGAAGCCAACACCCTCCTGTGGTACCTCTCGGTAGGCAAACAGTAAGCATGGTAAAAGAAGATCCCATTTTCTTCTTTGAGGTTCCTCCAGAGCCCCAATCATGCTTTTTAACGTTCTGTTGAAACGTTCCACCAGACCATTGGTCTGGGGGTGGTATGCAGAAGAGAACTTGTAGGTGACCCCACATTCTTTCCACATAGCCTGCATATACTTCGACATAAAGTTGCTGCCACGATCCGACACAACTTCTTTAGGGAAGCCAACCCTAGTAAATATGCCAAGTAAAGCTTTTGCAACTGACTTGGCAGTTACAGTTTTCAATGGGATGGCCTCAGGATATCTGGTTGCATGGTCGACCAGCACCAGGATAAACCTATTGCCCGAGGATGTTTGCGGGTCAAGGGGACCAACGATGTCGATCCCTACCCTTTCAAATGGTACCCCCACAACTGGGAGCGGTACCAACGGAGCTTGGATTGTCGCGCCAACCTTACCAGTCAACTGGCAGGAGGCACAACTCCTGCAGTGACTTTCTACTTGCACCCCCATCTTGGGCCAGTAGAAGTGCATGGATAACCTTTGCTTGGTCCTCTTCATACCAAGGTGACCAGCAAGGGGAACTTCATGCGCCAACTGCAGGAGGAAGGGCCTAACAGCAAGGGGAACCACCAACCTCCTATGGTCTCCTTCTGTAGACTCTGTGGGCTCACTATACAGGAGTCCACCTTCCCAATAAATCCTATGCGTCCCAGGAGGTTCACCCTCAAGCTGGGAGCAGGCCTGTCTCCTTAGGCCTTCCAGAGATGGGCACTCACGTTGGCCTTTACTGAATTTGTCCCTATCAGGACCTCCTTCAACTAACAAGTCTTTTAGTTCAGGATGATCGTTGGGGTCAAATACTTCAGGCATCGCCACCTCCTCGTCAGGCCTGGGCGATTGACCAACTTCCTCCACCGCAGTGGTAGGCGAGCTCGGGGGAATATTCTCTTTCCCTCGTCTTGACTTGTCGACTCCTTTCGCCTGGGGTTTCCCCTTCGGCTGGGGCAGCGTATTGGTCTTGGCCAATGCTGCCCGTGCTTGAGACCGTGTGTAGGGTCTTTCGGCAGTGTCTCCTACGAGCCCTAAAGCTCTGAGATCATTACCTAACAAGACCTTTCCTGGGACGTTTCTCTGAATGCTCACTGGAATCCTGACTGCTGTACCATTTAAAGTAAGATTTACAGGTATTACTGGGAACATACGGAGTGGGCCGTCAGCCAACTTAGTGGGCATCAGAGTAGCTCTGGCAACTTCCTCTGAGTCTACCAAGGTAGAATCCACTACAGTGCGACTGCACCCACTATCCCTAAGAGCTGGAGTATCTACTCCATTGATCAGCACACTGTCTTTAAAGTAGTGCTTGGTATTATCCAGAATCCTAGCATAAGCCTCTGCGACTTTAGGCTCCCAGGAACCCAGGGAAACTAAAACTACCTCAGCCTCTATCCCGCTGGGAAATGAGTCTGAGGAGAAGGATGCTCCTGTAATCTCTTCTTCCTCGTAGGAGGAGAAGGCCAGATTAGCGGAGTGGACCCCCAAAGGTCTAACCTTACACCGGGGATCCCCCTTCACGTGGTCAGTTGCTCCACAAGCAAAACAAGATCCATTGGGTCTGTTTACATAGGGAGGCTTATTGTAACCAGAGTTCTGTTTCGGAGGCTGACCTCCACTACCCTGTGAGTTCTCTTGTGTCTTACCCTTATTTTTCTTTTTGTGGCCCTTATGAGAAGAAGATTTATCAGATTCTCCACCCTCCTTATCTTTGGACTTTTTTCCTTCCTCCTGCTTACCAGGATGAGTTTTGTCCTTATGGGACACTCGATGTGACACCCATAAGTCGGCTGCAATGGCCAGCTTCTTAGGATCTATCTCCTTCGAATCGGCCAAATGCTGCTTAAGCTCCGGGGAAGAAGATGCAAAAATGTGTTCCAGCATGACAAGATTTATCATGCCTTCGAAGGTAGAAACCTTATAACCTTCGACCCAGCCAGTTAAGTTTTTCAAGGATTCAGTGACATAAGATACCCAAGTACCACCTTCCTTTTTCTTATACTCTCTGAAACGTTTCAAATATTGGGCCGGAGTCTTCCCAAATTTTAAAATGAGAGTTTGCTTTAACATTGCGAAATCAACTCACTCAGCCTTCGACATTTCCATACTGGCACTACAGCCAGAATGGGGCAGTCTGCTGAGTAACCAGGCAATCTTATCAGCATTGTCAACTTGTTGAACTTCGCATGCATACTCAAACGCATTCAGCCAGTCCATAATGTCATTCCTTTCTTCATACACACTGAGCAGAAATTCGGAAACCGTGGATTAGAGGATGCCCCAGACCCATGTCCAGGACCCTTGGACCCATTTGCAAACTGAAGCCTGGCCAGTTCCAACTGGTGATCCCTGTCTTTTTGTTTTTCTGCCTGTTCGATTTTCAGTTTGGCTATGCTGAATTCAAGCTCCTGCTGCCTAAACCGCAGCTCTTGCTTCTTGATTTCAAGCATAGCCTCCCCATCAGCACTGGCAGAGGAAACATTAGACATCTCGTCCTCCCTGTCCTCGTGGTCGCGATGGATCAGTGCAGCGGCAGAACCGTCGGTTCTACCAGTGAGAGCAGCCCCACCTCCTTCCGCACTGTCCTCAGAAGTTATAGCGTCAAGCTGCGCTTCTTGCCACGCCACGATTCTTTGGATCATTTCCAATTTCGTGCCTTGAGAGGAAACACCTCTCTCCGCACACATCTTTTTCAATGTTTCTGATTTGGAAGCATTTAAAGTTAACAAGGTATTTGTTTCCATACTGTTAGATAGGACTATGGCCTTTTTAAAGTTATACTACAACAATTCACTACGTGTCCTGGTTGGAATAACCTGAAATGCCTTAGTTCGTGCACAACACTGGATACCTTCAGTCGTATCCCACCACTGTACACCAATTTGTTAAGACGGATTTCTGAACTCTGTCCTGGTGGCGCAGAAGTTCAGAAGGCCAACCTAATCACTTGGAACAGGGTAACCTCTGGACGAGCCAGACCAATCAAGGTAGCGATCGCGGCAGTCAAGACTAGGCCTCAAGGGGGGTGAGGGTGACTGAAAGCCCGCAATGAGCACACAAAGCAAGATCACTTACAAACTACTCCAAACAGTTGTTATATTAAAAATATATACACATTTATTTCAAGGCCTTTAAAACAATGACCGTAGCAAGAAAATCACAATATAACGATAGTAAACCAACACATACCATATCAACACAATATATATACAAATATGACAGTCTCAAGCGTTAGATGCACGAAATGGGTAGTCCACCTAAAAGGGAAGGAAGACCTGCAGTGCGAAATAAAGCTTAGACCCAGTTCGCCTTCAGAGGCACCTAACTAGATGGAAGTCCGAGCCCTGCGAAGAGTGGAGCCTTGTGCTCAAAAGTACCTGCACGCGCTGGTGCCAACGGGCAAAAGGAGAAGCTCTTCGAGGGAAATCAGGCAGTTCAGTTTAGTGCACAAAAGGAGAAGAACAAGTTCCGCGACTCAAGCGCAGCCTCCACAGTGGGCAGAAGCAGAGCGCGAGTACGGAAAAGGGTGCTGTTTGACACAGCGGGGAAAAGCAATGGGCTCCTGCAGGAGGGCGACCAGATCCTAGCTATGCTACTCACCGGTCCCCGATGCAAGCAGACCCAGGCTTCTCCGCGTCAGTTTCAGCAGCTGGCAGGTTCAGAAGAGCAGGGAACGCCTCGTCGTCGTGTTGAGTAAAAAGACGTCCCAATCGAAGAAACCCGCACAGTTTGTTACCACAGCAGGGCAACGGAGCGGCCGTGTGTATCTGAGCCAAATGTACACTACTCACTTCGGACCTGGGAACGCCAAGTGTATGAAGCGTGTGAGAGTGACAAGGACTCGAAATACTACACAACCTGGCGGCAGTTACAGAGCAAGACTCCCGTGTAAGCTGGTCAGTCAGCTGGATGGCCCAGAGACGCTTCCGAAGGCTTACTGGCAGGAGATGGTGAAGATGCCGAGAATAGCTGTTTCCGCTATTCCAAGGGTCGAAGTACCAGTACAGGCCTTCTGGTTCGATCAAAGGTGAAAAGGGTTTCACAAGGCGACAGCAGTGCAGAGGAGAAGTCCTTCAGCGGGTCACCAGCGATTCCTCGGTCCAGCCTCTTGGTTGCAGGATACTTGGCTCCTGTATTCCTTCGTTCGTGAGAACTCAGGAGATCGACATGGTAGTGGTGTTTCCAGCCCCCTCTTATCCACGGTTCCCTTCACGCCAAAACGGAGGGGACCCAATGGGAGATCCGCTCATCAACAATCACACCATTCGTGGACCAATCACGGACCACGGTGGTCCCAGGCATTCACACCACCCTAGACTCTCTGGCACCCAGGATGTGTATTGGGACCAGACATCCCAGCCCACATCCTGGAGGCACACACAAGACATGTAGAAGCCCGCGAAAGCATCCATGTTTCGCGGGAAAGTACATGCCCAAATAAGGAAGGCCCCGGGTCGGCTCGACCTGCGGAAGGTGAAGGGAGCAAGACGGTCAGCGGACAGGACAAAGGAGCCTCGTGGTCTGGCCATTTTGGGAGCCAGGCCACCATTTTGGGTTAAGCGTGAGAAACGCGCTTAGAACGCCAAAAGGAGCTCAAAACACAAGAAACAATCGCTGCCACCATTCCCGTCCCTGAATCACTTGCACCGATCAGATACAATCCTAAACGAGTATCTAGGGCCTGTAGAAGGCTAGAGACCCAAGAGAGCTGTAACTTAGCTTACAGTGCCCTCTTGTGTCATGTTGCACGAAAGCCGCAACATGATAAAAGAAACTACGGGAAACAGCGTTCCCCGGTACTGACTGTCTTAAGGGCATGTCAGTTTCCCCATAAGAAAGGAGCGAAAGCCCAGAGGAGTGCGGCAGAAGGCTGCACTTCTCTGGCAAAGTCAAGAACAAGGTGAAAAACAACAGCAAAAAGTTTAGGGGTTGCCACATGGAAGGAAAATTACCTACAATTACGAAATCTTTCCTAACATATATACTGACAGTCAGTATGCCTTTGGGGTGGTTCACAACTTCGGCAGACTTTGGGCAGAACGAGGTTTCTTGACCTCACATGGCACTAAAATCCAGTATGGCTCCTTGATAGTACGGTTACTCGCAGCGCTTGCACTCCCTACCCAGCTAGCCATTATGAAATGCGCAGCACATCAGAAGATCATAGATAATGTAGGAAAAGGGAACGCTTTCGCTGACCAGATAGCCAAACAGACTGCCTCTGATCTCTCATCAGAAATGTATACTTCAAGGGAAGCCACAAATGCCTGTACTTTGGATGAGGGTATTGAATCCGTGAAAAACATTCAAGCTGATGCCACGTTAGAGGAATCTAAGAAATGGGCTGAGGGCTTGGCAAAATTGGATGATGATGGGTGTTGGGTGGACAAAGTAGAAGGGAAATGGTTACTGCCTGATGCATACATTACGATGATGGTTGCTATGGCTCATGGTCCCACCCATATTTGTGAACCAAAAGTCACCAAAATGTTGCAGAATGTGTGGGTAAATCATAAAATCTCTAAAGTACCTGATCGCTTTGTCCAAGGGTGTATGATCTGTTTGCAGCATAATGTGGGAAAGGGCACATCGACTCCTAGGGGTAGTTTTGGTCCACCTTCTGTCCCCTTCGAGGTAATACACTTCGATTTCATTGAAATGGAGCATTGCAATAACTACAGGTATGTACTAGTGGTTATCTGCGCTTTTAGTAAATGGGTCAAAGCCTTTCCTGTCAAAGATGGCACAGCTATGACAACGGCGAAGACCATGCAGAAGGAATATTTTCCTAGGTTTGGTTTGCCAAGAGTCATCTGGTCGGACAATGGTCCACATTTTATCGCTGCTGTAATTCTGCAGATATGCGCGGGATTACAGATCGATAAACGGTTCCATTCGGCTAGGCACGCTCAGAGTGCTGGTTTAGTAGAAAGACACAACGGCATCATCAAGAACAAGCTCGCTAAGACGTGTGCCGGCACCAAACAGAAATGGGCTGACGCCTTACTGATCGTGTTATTGTCTATGAGAACGACCCCTCAAACTAAGACTCTCTCCATTTGAGGTGGTCATGCGTAGGCCAGCTAACATTTGGAATTTGCCAAAGCCCTGTTCGCTACGCAAGGTTGAAAATGTACTTCTTTCTGACTATTGTGGACAGTTAACTAAAAATCTGTATTTGATTGATCACCAGGTGCGAGAGGCTTTACCTGTCAGGTACGAGGGCCCAGGCCACAACATACGGCCAGGGAGCTGGGTCCTCATCAAGTCGTTTGAACAATCTTCTTGCCTCGCACCTAGTTGGCAGGGCCTGCACCTAGTTCTCCTGGTCACATAGACAGCGGTGCGAGTGGAGGGCAGGAAGCACTGGATCCATGCGTCCCACATCAAGAGGATTCCTTTCCCTTTGCCACACGATACAGAAGACACAGAACCACTCATCAATACCGTAACCAACGATCACGAAGCATCAAACAGCATCGAAAGTGCATCAGAGACTCTCCCTGAAACCCGTGGGGCCTGGGGAAACATCCGCTTCATCTCCACACTCTCTAACAGTTACTTTTTAAAAATATGTTCCGAATCTTGTGTCAAATCTTGCTTTGAATTCACTGCTTCCATCAGGAGGTGACGACACATTGTTTACAGATCACTCAGTACCAGGGATCACAAGGTACGATCTGCGTCCGAGGAAGTAGACTTACTGCACGGTTCAGCCGTGCCATCAAGGAAAATCATCGAAGGGCTTGTCTCTTTGGCCCGATCTTTTGTACATAAGGGGATTCTGTTGGCTAGGGTTTGTGAAAGGACTAAGAAGACGCTCGATCTGGAGATCGCCAGCACATTAACTTTGGTGTAATAATTTGAAGAAACAATGCCTGCAACTGCTCCCACTCGTACGGAACAGATAAGAGACTGTGTGACCGATCGTAAAAATGAACAATAGAATGCGTGGGTCCCGAAAACTTATTGTTGTCTTGTAATAATGTTAACTGGTTTTACAATAGTCATTGCCTTAGGACTCTGGTATCTGGAAGAAGTACATCCGCTTTAAATTATGTTACCCACTGAGAATGTACCCACTGTTTCTCCACCTTTCGTGCATCTGCACACTATATCTCCTAGAGACTCTCAGCACAGACAGAGTTACCATAACAATACTCTTTTACTCATTATGAATGCTACACATGCCATTTTTAATAAGTCCAATTGTTGGGTCTGCTCGCATTTACTGCAACATGGCGATAAGGGGCTGGGTTGGTATATTCATCCTTTACCTTTGACGACTGCATGCTATGCTTCTCTAAGGGAACTATTCTTTGGCCGATGGAACGATAGCATCTCGGGGAACTTTGATGGAACTAACTTGAACGATTTTGAGAAACGTGTTCTAACGCCCCTGGGATGCTCACTCTTTGCGAATATGAGCAAGTCTAATATTGCTTCTATTAGGCCTTCTGATAGATTGTCCCGTCCTTTTCAATCTTTGATCTCTTTCAAGATGGATCCCATAGGCAATAGGGATGCCACGCCACCTTCTTATACTGTTAACCACAGCCCTGATTCAGTTTCTGTCTGCATACAAAGGAATGGTACTCAGTCAATGGGTGATTTCAAGGGTTGCGCTAACGTTGAAAATGTGTCTAGTGAGGACAGACCTTTGTATGTAGGTGAACCTGTCTAGTATGTTTGCGGTAATGTAGCATTTCCATGGTTACCCAGGGATTGGCAGGGAACCTGTTATTTAGGGATTCTGTTACCAGGGGTACTCATTGCTAGCACTGTAGAAATGTTCAAAGGCTTGTCCACGGCAGGACGAGAATGGCGATACTTCAGCACAAATTCTGGGAGATGTAGCTAAATCCTTTGTGCCATTTTGGGGGCAAATACTGAAGATATCAGGAGACTACCGAGTACTAGAGAGGACCATCAACCGGACCACTGACATACTCTATAACATGACTTTAGAACAAAAAGCAATAAGGATAGTGGCACTTCAGAACCGGATGACATTAGACGTCATCCTGGCTGAGCGTGGTGGGGTATGTAAATTAGTGGTGTCCGCATGCTGTGTTTTCGTGCCAGATTCCTTCCCAACTATCTTTAGGGCAATACAAAATCTGCATGTTCTCAGTTCAGAAGTGCATGTTCCCGAGGGAAACTGGGATCTTAGCGCTTGGTTCTGGGACTTCCTGCGAACTTGGGATGGAAGCTACTTGTGGTCTTGCTGATTATTTTAGGTATTCTGGTGTTTTTCTGTTGTTGTATACAATGTCTTCTTGGTATGTGTTTGATGTTAGGAGGATGTTGTGCACAAGCGATGGGTACATTAGGGCACAGGGTATACGCCCAGAGAAAATATCTAATGAATTCGTGCTGAAGGAAATCTCAGTATCTGACCTTACGGCAATTGATATCTCTGATAGTGATTCAGGATGTATGGACATTGAGACGTGGAGTTACTCGTAAAGTGACTAGAAGTAGTTTAGCGCTTGGCTTAGGCCAAAAGGAGGGTTTGTTAAGTGGGATATCATATTGTGCCTCCTTTATTGTATATATTGGCCTAAGCCCAGTCGCTCTGCGAAGAAAACCATGTTGCAAAATTCCGATCTTAGATCGACTTCGCCGCCATTTTTGGTTCGTCTGCCATTTTGATTTCTATTCTAAAGTGATTATGTGTCCTAAAATGGTGGATAGCGTTTCCCGCTTGTAACTAAGGCGTCCTGAACCTTGTAAGCTAGTTAATGTATAAACTGTAGGTTGGCCGAATGTTTGGGTTGAGTAAAGAGACCATGTCCCATGCCTGACTTGTAGACAGAGGATTATCTGCGCCAACAAGTCCGATCCGCGGACATACATCAACTACAATGTTATACAAATACTGAACGTGGACACTAGCTGAACTGCATTGTATAGGACATGTGTTAAGGCTTATTGTTAAATCCGAGAATACACTGTTGCCATCGTAACTTATTTATATGCAAACTGAAGATGATCCAGGTGCACATAGTTGGTCAAGCCAGAAGTGAACTCAGCACGAACTCTAGACCATGTATCATTAACCTGTAGAGGGGCTGGACATTATGATTGGAAATGTATAAAATGTACAACTGTTTAGACGTCCAGTACCACTCACTTCTCACACCGGGCTGGTCTTCGCTGTGATGTACTGGGGGCCTGATAGCTATCTGATACTTTGTTTCTTTGTAAACTGTACAGTTTTAGAATAAAGATCGTGAATCTTTATAAGCCGTGTTTGGTGTATTTGCTTTTGGGGTACTCAGCCTCGATATTTCCTTTTGCTTTTACACACGGACACGCAATCACCGGTATGAGCATGCCTTAGCAACATGAAAATGATGCCGGAAACACTGGCATCGCGGACCAGGCGTTAAGTAGATTCCGGTGTGTAGCAACATGCTACAGGTGCACAAAATCAGCACAGGTGGTGCCAATGGGCTGTGCCACAGCACAAAAGGAAAACTCCCACACCCCTCACCCCTTTCAACACCACAATGCTAGCAGTAGCTGTAGCTGTACTGGAGCTGGAGACCATGTCTCTAGGGCTATTACTTGAAGAGGCAGGGAGGCAAGGATGCAGCAGAGGCACTTGAGGAGAAGGGGAGCTATCATGGCCAAGCAAATCCCCAATGTGCAGCAGGTTGCAGCCCGCAGGCAGCCACTAATCCTTAGTTTAAGGGCCACACCATTCAACCTGAGCCAAAGTCAGATACACACCCTGGGCCAGCTAGACAGGGACACCATCACCTCAATAGTGGACCTGATCCATGACAACCTGGTCAGCCTCATCAATATCTGCACAGCCATCCCACCCTTGCTCAAGATAGTGTCTGTGCTCAACTTTCTAGCCACAGGCATATACCACCATACTGTTGGTGAGCTGCATGGGATCTCGCAACCCTGTTTTTTCCTGTGTGCTATTCCAGGTGATTGATGCACTCCTGCATCACGTTCAAGACCACATTAGCCTACCCATTACTGCTGACCAGGTAAATGGCACAAAAATAGCCTTCCATGCCCTTGCAGGCATGCCTAACCTCATTGGGGCTTTGGACTGCACACATGTGGAGCTGGTGGCCAGGCATGCTGTGGAGGCAGTGTACCGCAACAGAAAACTTTTTAATTCACTGAACATGCAGATAGTGTGTGATGCCCGCCACCTCATCAATCATTGTTGTGCAATATTTCCTGGGTCAACACATGACTCCATGGTGCTGCGCAATGCCACACTGCCTCGGTACATGGCACGTCACGGTGGACAGCATACCTGGCTGATGTGTGAGTCTAACTACAAGGCCATGTGCAGTGTTCAATTGGGGGGCAGAAAACAGCATAGCATACCGGGCTGCTGGGAGAGTCAAACTACAAGGCCATGTGCAGTGTTGAATTCGGGGAAAGGGGGCAGAAACAGCATAGCATACCTGACTGCTGGGAGAGTAAAACTACAAGGCCATGTGAAGTGTTGAATTGGGGGGGGGGGCAGAAGACAGCATAGCATACCTGGCTGCTGGGAGAGTCAAACTACAAGGTCATGTGCAGTGTTGAATTGAGGGGGGGGGCAGAAAACAGCATAGCATACCTGGCTGCTGGGAGAGTCAAACTACAAGGCCAAGTGCAGTGTTGTATTATGGTCAAGTATGACACCCATGATCAGTGGATGTGCACACTGCATGCATTAATCCATCATTACTCCACCTGCAATTTGCTCAAACAATTACAAAACCTCCATGTAAGAGCACAGAGGTCGGAGAGGGCGGTAAAAGAGGAAGGTAGATCAAGCCCAAGGATCATTATTACCGACAATTGTAAAACAAGTACATTTCAAACATTTAATGGGAGATAACCCTACTCAGTGTTGTGAGTGCATGAAATGTGCAAGTGTATAGGTGTTACTCAAGGTGAAACAAAGTAGTAGCATTCCAGAGTGCAATGCCTTGACAGGTGTGTCTCCATGTATGAAGAATATCCAGTGCATACATAAAAACATCAATTCCGTACAGCGACAAACAAAAAGAACTACATGTACCAGAATGCACCACACCATAGTGACAATGACAAGCACAAACACAGTCAAGCAAAACCCACAACTCATGATGCACAGACAGAGAATACTGAAGCTCCCACCCACAAAACCTTTTGTCTGCACACAAATTAGACAGGTACACTGCCTGTTAGAACCAGACAATAATACATGCATATAATTGAAATGCTAAATGTACCTGAGGACATGGAAATATAGGTGGAATTTATTTGGAACACATTAATGACATTTATTGCAATTCCATGTGTGTCAGTTGTACTAAAAGGCTCAGAGGTCATGTTGTCTGTGAATGCCACTGCACACCACACACCCCACACACATTCTGACAAAGTGCAGTTCTGCTACCCGAAAAAGGACATATGCTAGCTAAACTCAATTTTGCATGTGCATGAAATGCCCAGGAAAATGACATGTACACTGTCTGTTGCTCCCGTGCAGATGATGCTGCGTATCCCCTGATGCCAGGGTTGATGCCCCCTGTTAGGGAGAATTCTCCAGAATGGCTAATTTCCCTTATCTACCGAGTCCCTCAGCAGCTTTGCTGGATTTCTGGGATTTATTTTTTTCACCTGGTAAGAGTGTGAGCCTTTTTTCCCCACTCTTACATGTGTTTTGCTATGTGTATTTAACATTTTCTTGTGTTCATAGACTGTGGAGCCTCACCTACTCCATAGGCATCATCTTTTTACTGTGTGTTACACAGCACCTTTAGTGCAGTAACACAGGGTTGTCTTTTTCAGACTTCCCAATTCCGACAATATTTTCTGAGACTGACTAATGTCTCTCAGAAACATGTAAAGTTGCCATTGACTTAATTTGTCTTTTAAAACTCACAGACCCAGTACAAACCATCTTAAATAGAGTTCTGGAAAGCATTAATACTTATCCCTTTTCGTCTCTTTCTCTTGGAGCATTGTTTTGCTCCCTTTTCATTAAGACTTGGCTGGTGGCAGTGGTAACTACCCTATTTTTCCTACCACGGTTATCTTAAATAACCCTGGTATTGTTTTAGGCTATCTTGGTAGCCTCGAATTTAATCCTGCTAAACCATATACGTTTTTATATGGTTCCGGCTGGATTTATTCGCCATTTCTTTTTGTGAAAGTCTTTCTCGTGTTTTTCTCTGCGTGCCAAACCAGGTTTGGTTCCTTTGTTCACTGTCCTTTCGCGGGCTTATACACAGAAGCCCTCCTTAGGTGCCTGTATGTCTAGGGGGGACAGGATGTGAGCGAGGGGCTTAGGACTCCCTGCACAGGGTCTCCTTGGAGACCCATGTCGCACTCTGATCTGATTGGCTGTGGTAACTGTCCAGGCGGGACAGCCACCCTGCTGTGTGATTTGCAGCCAGGCTGTGTGAATGGGGGAAAACTGCATAAAAAGCAGGTCTCTGGGTCTGGAAAGGCAGAGTCGCCACTGGAACGAAAGAACCTAAGAGGAGCTGACAGAAGAGGACCCCGACAATGACTGAACCGCCCGGTGAAGCCATGCTGCAGGTCCGAATCTTCATACTCCAATGACAGGGAAGATCTTCAAGGAATCTTCTCCCCTTGAGCTGGTGGGGACAACCAGTTTGCCAAACTGCTCGTCAGGTCTCCTTTCTCTGGTCGAATTTGCTGTACATAGTTACAGTGAACCGGATAGCCAGGAGGAACGGTCCCTGCTTGCGTTTTAAGGAGCGCACCTTTTATTTGTTGTATTAGCTCTGCTGCAGGTTTCTTCCCTGGGCAGTGCAGGACCCTCCAGTCTCCCTCCTTCGTGTCAGTCCGACAGTCGCTTCAGGAACCATGAGCCTGCAGGATCAGCCAGGAACTTCTGCCTCAGCTACAGCATTCTTCTTCTACTAAGGCACTGTTCAAATCCGGTTGTTCGTTTCGTCCAGCCATGGTGAAAGTGTGTGAAATCTTTTGCCAATCCGAGGGCTTGTCCTTCTCCATTCTTTAAACTAACCTTTCTGCCGACCAACTTCGTCTTGAACTCTTGGCAAAGACTTAACCCAAAGGGTACTGCATATAATTCTGCTTAACACTGGTGTACAGCGGTGAGTATCAAGTATAGTGATTTCACTTAGAGTGCTGCTATTACCTTGGATCAACTAACCACAAGGCTAAACATCACTAAAAAGCAATATTAATCATGTCTGATATGGAAAGCTACAGTCGGGAGACCCACCTTAGTTACACTGTGGATTATCTGAAAAATCTGTATAGAGCAGTGGTCTTCAAACCTTTTTGGCCGGGGCCCCCCTGAGCAAAATCTGGGCAGGTCGGAACCCCCCAGAAATGCCAAATGAACAGTATGTATTGCGCGCCGTCATCTGCTCCCATCACAGTCGCTGGGCTCCCTCATCCCACTCCTACCCAGTCCCTGGTCTCTCCCCACCCCATCACACACCCTGGGCTCTCCCCAGTCTGCTCCCACCACTATCCCATGGTTCCCGCCCATTGTGCTCCCACCATAGTCCCTGGGTTCCCCCCATCCCGTTCCCAACACAGTCTGCGGGCCAGTGGCGGCTGGTGATTTTTTTAAGTGGAGGGGCATAACTATTTCCCCCAAAAATGCCATAGCGACCGAGCATAGTGAGGGAGCCCAAACTAATAAAGGGGGGGGGGTTTCCCCTGTGAATTTATTTTAAATAATGGGTTAAAAAGTTGTATTGTAGAGCATACCTTAAACAAAAAAATGGGTAAATAGCCAAACAGTTTGCAATTGGTGCTGGGGTGTCCGGGGGGCAGGCATGACATTTTTTACTGGACATCTATGATAGATGTCCAGTAAAAAGATACCATCTCTGTCCCCTGGGCCCCACTGGGCCTAACACAATCAACATGATTATGTGTGTATGCAAGGCGCTGCACATTCATACAGCAATCACTCTATCATTCACACAAGCATCCATCACCATACACTCACTCATAACATAAGCATACACGCATCCATACACATGTTTAAATAAAAACAATTGACATAAACGTACCTTCTGCATTGGCCTGCGTGTGGGTGCTGAAACGCCCTGCTCCAGGCTGCTCTGTCCGTATGTGCGAGGAGGCGCAGGAGCTCCCCCTCGGACATACAGACATGCAGTGCCCCAGCCAGCATTTCCAATGAGCTATGCAATGCTGGCGAAGCAAAACACCCCAGCACTTGCATAGCTCAGTGAGCATGTGTGGCTGGGGAACTAAACTGAACTGTCAAAGGGAAACAGTGTTTCCCTTTGACAGTTCAGCCAACCCAGGAGCACTTCATCAGCTGGAAAAAGCAGCTGAGGGAGTGCTCACTGTTTCACTGGGCTGGCTCCTTAAGCTCCTCCACAATGGGTGAGAGGCCACTGGGTGGGCACCCCCTCGCCATTATGGATGAGCCGCCAGGCTCGGACTGGCCTATAGGGCAATGCATGTACCAATGTGGACCAGTTTGATGAGTTACTTAACTATGCAGTTAGTAATTTTGACCATTGTTGCTGAATATATCACAATTTACTTACATTTTAACACAAAGCACCCCCTTGGGCACTATTGAAACAGTGGGCCTCATTACAACCCTGGTGGTAGCTGTGCCGGTAAAACCGGCACGGCTGCCGCCGGAGTTGCATCCGGGTCCGGCACCCGCGAATGGGCAATTACCGGGTCATGGCGAGTTAGGCGGACCTGATAATTGCCCTTTTGCGGGTGCAGGTACCGGTAGATCCCCATTCCCATTTGAGCCCCATAGGGCTCAATGGGAATGGGGAGCTCGGATGCACCGGCACCGCTAATAACGGTGCTGGTGCATCCGACGAGCTGTGCTCGCGGGTGCCGCACGGCCTGCCAGGTCAGACCTGGCGGGCTGTCAGTCACCCGCGAGCACAAATTGTACTATGGTGGTATTGTTTTAGGCTATCTTGGTAGCCTCGAATTTAAACCTGCAAGACCATATACATTTTTATATGGTTCCAGCTGGGTTTATTCGCCATTTCTTTTTATAAAAGTCTTTCTCGTGTTTTTATCTGGGGGCCAAACCAGGTTTGGTTCCTTTGTTCACCGTCCTTTCGCAGGCTTCTACACAGAAGCCCTCCTTAGGCGTCTGTCCGGGACAGCCACCCTGCTGTGTGATTGAGAGCCAGGCTCTGTGAATGGGTGAAAACTGCACAAAAAGCAGGTCTCTGGGTCTGGAAAGGCAGAGTTGCCACTGGAACGAAAGAACCAAAGAGGAGCTGACAGAAGAGGACCCCGACAACGAGTGAACTGCCCGGTGAAGCCCTGCTGCAAGTCCGAATCTTCATACTCCAATGACAGGGAAGATCTTCAAGGAATCTTCTCCCCTTGAGCTGGTGGGAACAACCAGTTTCCCAAACTGCTCATCAGGTCTCCCTTCTCTGGTCGAATTTGCTGTACAGAGCTACAGTGAACTGGATAGCCAGGAGGAACGGACCCTGCTTGGGTTTTAAGGAGCGCACCTTTTATTCGTTGCTTTGCTCTGCTGCTGGTTTCTTCCCTGGACAGTGCAGGACCCTCGAGTCTTCCTACCTTGTGTCAGTCCGACAGTCGCTTCAGGAACCGTGAGCCTGCAGGAACTACAAGGAACGTCCGCCTCAGCTGCAGCTTCTTCTCCATTTAAGGTACTGTTCAAATCCGGTTGTTTGTTTCGTCCAGCCGCAGTGAAAGTGTGTGAAACCTTTTGCCAATCCGAGGACTTGTCCTTCTCTATTCTTTAAACTATTTTTTCTGCTGACCAACTTTGTCTTGAACTCTTGGAAAAGACTTAACCTCAAACTACACTGATATGATATATTATGGCATTTATAACGCGCCTATAAGCAAGTGTTTCAAGGCGCGAAACACCCTGAACTGTGTGATCTTGAGCAAAAGACTCTGGCCCATTGACTTTGGGCCAGGCCCTGTTTGAATCTGATTTCCTCACTGTAGTTCCTTTTTCTAGATTGCCCTGCTTATTTACTTGTTGGTGTTATTCAATTCGTGCCTAACTTTGTTTTCCCCTCCCTTTTAAATTGCTGGAGTGCCATTTTGCTCCATTTTTGAGCTTAACTTGTCCAGAATCTATTGGATGGTGTGTAGTGTAATACGATTGTGATTTTCTGCTGCTTTACTTTAGTGAGCTGTTTTACAAATTAATGTGTAAATAAATGTATATTATTTTACTCAGAAACCTTGAGTCAGTGTTTGTCTGAACCATATTAATTGCTGTCCTTTGTGTAACTTCTGATACTGCTCACTTGCTCTTGAGATAAGTCTGGCTGCTCAGCCATCGCTACCGCTTTACTGTGTAGTACAGGCTTGTACCAAAGGTGAATTTGTACTGTCACTTGTAGTCTTAATTGTGTGTGGTGTTCCCAAAGGGTGCTGCATATGATTCTGCCTAACATGCTTGACCCGGCATGCTTCACCATGTCTGCCTCTCCTCTCCGTTCAGTTTGGAAGACTGCGCCCCCTCCGCTGATTGCTGCCAAGAGCTCTCCCTTCTACTCGCACATTCATCCCTGAGGGAACTCAACCTCTGTCACAACCGGCTTGGAAATTCAGGACTGGAGTCGATCTGCAGAGGACTGAAGCATCCCAACTGCAGAATCCAGACTCTCTGGTAAGCCCTCCAGGATTCCATACTTGCCTGCTTGGTGGATGTCTGTCCTTCCAGGGTGGAAGGGGTGGAGAAGGAGGAGGAGGAGGAGGAGGAGGAGAAGGAGGAGGGAGAGGAGAGGGAGGAGGAGGTAGAGGGGGAGGGGGAGAGGAGGACGACATGGAGGTGAGGGGGATGAGGGGGAGGGGAGGAGGAGGAGGAAGTATAGGAGAAGGAGGGGAGGAGGAGGAGGAGGAGGTATAGGAGGAGAAGGAGGAGGTGTAGGAGGAGGAGGAGGAGGCAGAGGCAGAGGAGGGGATGAGGAGGAGGAGGAGGAGGAGGCGGAGGAAGGGGAGGAGAAGGAGGAGGGAGAGGAGAGGGAGGAGGAGGTAGAGGGGGAGGGGGAGAGGAGGACGACATGGAGGGGAGGGGGATGAGGGGGAGGGGAGGAGGAGGAGGAAGTATAGGAGAAGGAGGGGAGGAGGAGGAGGAGGAGGTATAGGAGGAGAAGGAGGAGGTATAGGAGGAGGAGGAGGAGGCAGAGGCAGAAGAGGGGATGAGGAGGAGGAGGAGGAGGAGGCGGAGGAAGGGGAGGAGGAGGAGGAGGTATAGGAGGAGGGGGAGGAGGAGGAGGGGAGGAGGTGGAGGAGGTGGTATAAGAGGAGGGGGAGGAGGAGGAGGCATAGGGGGAGGTGGATGATGCAGAGGCAGAGGAGGGGGAGGAGGAGAAGGAGTAGGAGGAGGAGCGAGAGGAGGAGGAGGAGAAGGAGGAGGGAGAGGAGAGGGAGGAGGGGGAGGTGGAGGAGGCGGAGGCAGAGGAGAGGGAGGAGGAGGTAGAGGGGGAGGGGGAGAGGAGGACGACATGGAGGGGAGGGGGATGAGGGGGAGGGGAGGAGGAGGAGGAAGTATAGGAGAAGGAGGGGAGGAGGAGGAGGAGGAGGTATAGGAGGAGAAGGAGGAGGTATAGGAGGAGGAGGAGGAGGCAGAGGCAGAGGAGGGGATGAGGAGGAGGAGGAGGAGGAGGCGGAGGAAGGGGAGGAGGAGGAGGAGGTATAGGAGGAGGGGGAGGAGGAGGAGGGGAGGAGGTGGAGGAGGTGGTATAAGAGGAGGGGGAGGAGGAGTAGGAGGAGTAGGAGGAGGAGGAGGAGGAGGGGAGTAGGGGAGGAGGAGGAGTAGGAGGAGGCGGTAGCCGCAGAGTTGAGCTACTGAAGACATGTTCAGATGTTTGAGCGCATGTTTAATGCTTCTAATGTTGCCCGTAGGTTTAATCCCTTGGTTGTCCAGGGTATTCATCTTATGTCCACAGGGTCCAGCGTAAAACTGCTGATGATTTCATTCGCAGCATGAAAGCTCTCAATGTTCTCCTATTTCAAGAAACATGGGTCACGAGCCAGCTATTAGTAAAGGGCTTCTCCTGTTCCCATTCACCCACGAGTGCGACCATCGGCTCCAAACTCAAACCGACATGTTGGCAATCATTGAAGGAATTACCTGATAAAAAGGCGGTGCTGGCCAGAGACCTCACTTAGTTATGCCCGCAACAGATGACACGACAGGGGACTCACAAAACAGTCCATGGGAGCGCTCCCAAGGTAGACTGCTTTGATACATTAACTTGGGAGAGTGATCCTCCCAGGTCTGATCTTCTAACAGAACTTTCGATCTTTCACTGTCAACATTGTGCCATGCCATCGTCCTTGATCAGCCAGCAGTGTTCTAACTACGCTAGCTATAATCTTAGCTACACAAGGTTTTACAATACCCTAATCTTCGAATTTTTGTGGATTTCAATTTTTGCCATTATGCTCCTGCAGAAACCAGATTGGGCTAAATTACGGGGTATAATCTGCAGTCACGATCTCCCATCTTTAGCGATAAGCGCGTCCCATCGCGCGGAACACTTTGGATCTAAATCTGGTGAGAGGGCAGAGAGTTCAATTCTCGAACACCATTCCTTCTTCTTGGATCCACTATCTTGTCAGGTTTTTTTACTTCCCTTTCAGTCCATATCGCGTAGGAAAAAAGACATACGAAACATCCTATCTGATGATCTCGATGTTTAATTTACCCCCTGTATGTCATCATTACCTGCAACAGTGCCTTGCGATCCTTCAGAAACTTTCCTACTTTGGCCTACTTCCATTCAGAAGCAGTCCACTTCCGGGGTCTCAAAGCACTGAACCAAGAGTAGTGAAGCAAAGAGAAAGCCTGGAGGAAGTGACGAGATTGTCCTTCTTATGGCGCAACCGAAGACGCATTGGCTGCGTAGAAGAAAGCAATGCTTCTTGCCAAATCCTCATTCCTCCAGGGCCAAGTCTTGCAACGCTTAACACGCATAAAGAAGCGCTTGCTAACATTCAAAGGCTCAATTCTCCATCACAATCACTGGCTCCTTCCCTGGAGATGGCCAGTGATTGATTCAGGATGAAATCCTTCATGACATTAATCGGGGAGGGAGCACTCCGACGCAGCACTGTTTGATTTCCAGCCGGTCTCCACTGATGCAGGTGGGTCTGTTTATCTTTGGAAGGCAGGTCTCAAACAGCTAAGATGGGTTCCTTCAGGGAAAAATGCAAATACACCCATATGGGTAAGAAATGTAATTGTAAGTGTATTTAATGCAATTGTAAAGTCTATGGTGATTTGATTTGAGAAGGACCTGGTCACAATATTAGTAATAGCACCAATGCAGCCGAGGACAGAATCAACTTTGAGCTTGGTGCTTGCATGCGAAAGGGAGAAAGGTAGCTTAAAAATGCACAATGTATTTAATTGCACGTTTGCAATCTTCTCCACCAGCAAAATTATTTAAAGAAACACTTTTACTGACAAAAATATATTCAAGTGCTCTGAGCAAGTTGCTTCAGATGACTGCCGTTAGAGGAATATTAAGGATTAATTGAATTCAATGCATGCAGCTGTGTAAACTATCTCATGTGGACTGAAATGACCTTATGCGGTGAAACTGACCAGGCGTCACAGAGCCAGCCGCTGTGTTCATTTGGGCAGACTGAAGTCCTCCACGCATTGCATTGCGACTGTTGTGCTGTCAAAGGCCTGAAGAGAAGTGAATTTAGGGGGCAAGAGATTTAGCTGGGACCTGTATGCCCTTGCTGTCTGTGTTTATCCTACATTGCTGTTATCATAGATTTGATAAACCAACTTTACTCGAGATAGAGTTCTGCACCTGCTTTCCATGACAATTCTTTTATTTTCAAATCTACTGCCATCCTTTCTGGGGTTCCGCAGGGTTTTCCACTGTCACCCCTTTTATTTAACATGTGTCTCCAACCTCTGTTATACATTTAGTTTCAAGCTTAATCTTAAATTCCACTCAAATGCTGATTATTCTGAGATCTATTTCACAATGTCGTACCTCTCAACTAACACATTTTACTGTCCATTTTCCCTAACAAAGGCCTTTAAGTGGAGGGGGTCTGAAAATCCAAAATTCCTAATCATCCCCATTTTTCGGTCCAACTTCCCCAACACCCCTAATCATCCCCATGCCCTAGACATGGCTTTAGAATAGAAGGGTGCTGCATGTAACTGCTGCATGGGTTTTCGGGCCCGGATAGAGAAGTGCTTGCAAAAGGGAGACCTCATGTATCCAACATTGTGAACCATACAGCTAGCCAATGGTGTATGCCGACAACCTTCCACCACGTCAGTGCAAGGGTACATTCAATACGGTTATCTGAGTGCATAACGTCGCTCATATCTTTAGTGCAGTGTTGGGATGATCCCTGGTGCCATGCACAGAGTCTTCCTGCTCTGCTTTTAGTATGACAGAGGTGGGGGGGGGGCACTAGAGATGACGTCAGCTGCTCCTCTACATTCCCCCCTCTAGTCGAGTCCTCGACCACCTCCTCAATCTTTTCCACCTTCATTTACACTGTGTCTTCTTTCGGATCCATATCTTCGCCATGCCCCTCAGGTGATCTGCATTCTTTATATGTGCACCCACATTCCAAGTCCTATAGCAGCACTCCCCGAATGGTGGACAGAATACCCAATGTCCTATATATTTTTTGTAGCCTTTAGGGTAATATAACTTTGTTCCTGGGGGTGACACAGGACTTCTCTTTATATTGTCATGGGTGGAGCTCTCATTTTGCATGTGTTGAACAGTTTCAGCGTTTATATCAATCCTTATCTTCATCCCAACAGCTTTCTTTGCTGTCTTTTGAAATCGTGCAATGATGA
Source organism: Ambystoma mexicanum (assembly GCF_040938575.1). NCBI lineage: Eukaryota > Metazoa > Chordata > Amphibia > Caudata > Ambystomatidae > Ambystoma > Ambystoma mexicanum. Next base: position 29,473,073 of record NC_090927.1, read on the forward strand.
TTCTCAGAACGCAGAATCCCAACATCACCAACACTAGTATTGCTCATAGTATCTCGAAGGCATTGGCCATCCAGGTCAGAATCCAAGAAAACAAGGACAAGAACCACTCATCTCCTTTAGTCTGGTCTACTTCTTCTTCCATCTTTGTGTGCAGGTTTGACAATGTTGGGAAGTGGGCAGCTTCGCCCTACCACCATAGGCGCTTTAGAGTGAGGCGAAATGCATTCAAAGCACTATGATGGGCCAGAGGTAGGGGGAATGGTGAGAGGACCACCTCCCAATACAAAAGGACTCTACTCCAATATAACCAAATATAGTCTATCCACATAGTACAGCATACGGCGCGAGGAGCATTGCTGTTTTTGCATAGATATTAGTAACTACATGTATTTGAATTTGTATTTATTGTGTTTATATAGCACCTTAATCCAAAGCGCTTTACATTGTAGAAGGGAAGGCCTGTGCAGTAAATGCAGCATTGCATACACTAGGCCCAAATTGCGAGACAAGAGAAACCCCCAGCCATGCTTGAGCTCCCATGAGGACAGCCCACAACCCGAACCACCACAACGCGTATTCATTGTTCTAAAAGTGTTGCAAAGATGTTCGAGAGGAATGTGCCCTACAAGGCTGCGATCCCAGACTGGCGCCTGGTGTGTATGTTATCTTACACTGGCCAAAGCCTGACCCGGCCGATCCCCGGGCGACCATGAGTTATAGCCCATATAACTGACTAAAACCTAAGACCTCTGAATTCCATGGCACCAGGTGCCCTTTGATCACCAACCCTAAATTAACAAGTCCCAAGTCCTGAGATGTTCAAAATGCACATCATTGAAGCGACAATCGGGTGATTTGTATTGCGAGGTGCTGAGAGGGATACACTATAGTTCAACACGAGGGTGGAGACCTTGGAGACGGATGGCACAGATGAGAGTGAATGAAATGTATGTGTGAAGGTTAGAGTGCCCCAGAACCTCTTTGTGCCCATCTTAACGCCTGCCAATATACAGTATGAGTGATAAAGTAGAGCATAATTCATTTGTTTTCTGACCTTCGATGTGAGAATAAGATTATCACCGCAGCACCCATCTGATGGAAGTGGGACGGATTAGGCTGGAACCAATGGCCTGGCATCCCTAATGGTCAGGCGGATTCTGTATAGGCGCACACCAACCAACCGAGCAGGATTTTACCCTATGTATTGTGTCATGTATGACAATGTTTTTCTTTATAAGATTCTACTTGTACTACTTTTTGACAGACGATTTTAGCAGCAGAGTCCTTTGCTGTTGCTCTCATCTGCGTGTGAGATTAAAACTTGTTATCTTTACAAGATCGGCTTAGTGCTTTCTTCCCTAATGGGTTGTATTCTCTCTGGTATAAGCGTTCAGGTACTTGCCTTCAACAACATCATTATTGCCAATGTCAAAGTCCCGTTTTCTACATCATGGACAGGTAGGTACTCACAGCAAGAAGGCCATATCTTGGCGCAAACGCTACCTTCCATTGCTGTAATCAAGTCCAATACATTTCTGTACTGGAGGGCCATGAGCCGGATGGTCCCTTAGTTCTTCTTTGATTGCATTAAATCCTTTGTCGTGTTGATTGTTTGTAGCAGCTCCCAACTGGTGATCAGTAACCACATGGCATTCACTTCAGTCTGAAGTCCTGGCATAAATATGGATGTAAATATAATTGCCATCTTGCCAAGTAGTTTATGCTTATCTGAAATAATGTCATAAGCTTTTATCGACTTTGCTGAAAAATAGTTCTCTCTTTTCAGCTGAAGGTGGGTTAGTGACCTCTTCATTCTCTGGTGTTCATCCGTTTTGAGAAAGCTTTCAATTTGTAGATCACTGTGGTACTAGTGCTGGTATATTTATCAATAATAAATGAGCAGACTCCTCCCCATTCTGGTGGTAGCTTCATATATGCTCTTGATCCACAGGCCCAGTAGTGATCCATTGGGACTGCTGTCCCTCCCTTCATGCCTGGTACATAAAAAACACAACCACACTTGACATTTCCTTCAACATTTTATCATGCCGTTGTTTCTGAAACATAAGGATACATTCTTCAGTGGTAATATCTGCAATGGTCCCCCCTCATCGTCAACCCATGTTAATAAGCTTGTGATCTTAGGCCATTGGTCCTTACATTCTTTTTTTGCATTCATCATGACTTCTTCCCATTGTCCTGATAAGGCCATTGCTTTACACACTGAAGTGGGAGAATGGGATAACAACCTTTCCCCAATCTCATCCAGACCAAGGCCTAGGGGATCACGGCCCAGGCACTACCCACAAGAGGAGTTTGCTTACTTACCAGATGACAAAGTACCCTGTTTCAAAAGCTTACACGCACAAGGAGTATGCCCACCAGCACGCCATGCTCAAGCCAACGCCTGCAACATGGATCAGCTCGACTAGAACAACAGCCACAAGTATTCACATCGTTAGAGATGCCATGACGACATAGCCAACAGACAAGAACACATGTGCCACCATGCACACTGGTCACTCACACACCAACCCACACGAAGAACATACTCAGTGCTATGACATAGCAGACTGACTTACCCACGGACATGCATAGTTGTTATTTTTCACATAGGCCTTCTACAGCACAGCAGAAACGCAAGACGCCTGAAGAGCTTGTGTATATGCTTGCTGATGCTTTCTCGCTATCATATCATATCATATCATATCATATCATACCATATCATACCATATCATACCTATCTCTATGAAGACGTTACCATGTATATCTAATGCTGTGTATGACGCTTTGTCACCCTGCGACCCCCATAATGTGGATTATGTACCGCTACCCACGGACTAGGCCCAAGTAGGCCACAAGCAAGAGTCCCCAGGCAGGAGCCTCGCAAACGAAAATCCTCCCAGAACGAAATGCAAGTGCTGACCATGCAGAACGAGCCCCCAATGAGAGCCCACAGCCAAGGCCACGATGTTGCAACCCGCATGCCGCGCGCCCAGCACCAAGGTTACACCTGCAGGTGCCAAGCCCTCAGAGACAGAATACAAAATCTAATGCTCATAATTCTACTCCAGCTACGGTCTCCCCACACGTGACCAAGCCGAACTGACAAGGTGCCAAGCTTACGAGACAGAGAACCGCCAAGGTCCCGCGTCTGGGACACAATCTGCAACAACGAAGCGACAAGTTGGCCACCTACAGCGATGAGAAAGACCTGCTCACCAGCCCATAAGCAGACCTGTCCATTGTCCGCACAAACACATAGTTACACATTGTTGCTAATGTCAGGTGCACCGCGAGCTGGGAACAGCTATGGTCTCAGGCTTGGGGGCTCACGGGGGAACCAATCAGAATACAGGGGGCTAATCACTGACACTATTACTCTTAGCCAATCACCAAGGGTCCCCTTGTAACAATTCCAATGTAGCAACTGTTAGAGACAGCCCAAGTATACCACCTGCCCCGTCCTCATCCACTAACATTTCTTCCCATAGGATATCTATACTAACCCTACCACTCGGGGAACCAACCCGAAGTGGCGATAGGTTTTGTGATGATTTTCCCAGGTGACGCAAGTAGCGCGTCATACTGCTGTAAAAAGGGCCTGCGAGCCCCACTAAGGACGAGAGCCTCTCCGGATGCATACAGTCTAAGCGTATCCCTGCTGTTACTCTAATAAACAGCAGTAATTGCCTTGCTCCTTGTATGCGTGTGTCATACTCCTTTTGGGATGCAGGAGGAGTTGGGGCCTCCCCAGCCCCGGGGGTCCGCGGACGGCTCTGCCGGCCCCCAGGAGATCACCCTGACAAGTTGGAGGCACTGCTGAGATCTGTTTGAGGTCTATTACCCTGAGAGCACCATTCCAGGGCCTCTTGCAGCGAGGAGACCCGGCAGCACGGCCCCCTCTGCCGTTGCCCCCTTTTGAGGACTACAGGACCATTGTGGAACTGTAAGAAGACCGGACAGCGCAACCTGGATATTTTCCCTCGGGAGCCGACTTGAGAAGTATCCCGCCCGCGGTTGGCGAGTGTCCAGACGTGGTCCAGACGAGGGGAGGTGGCAAGCCGCTTTGGAGGGGTGCACGCAGTCGGGCAGTCCCGCCTCAAGAGGACTTGGTGAGTATGACATACCCAACAAGCAACGTAATGTTGTGCGTGAGGGGGGAGGAATTGTGAAAAGGGTGGCGGGAGGTGTTTACAGTGTGTTGTAAAAGATTTGATAAATAAGTGACGATAGACGAGTGAGCGGTGGCTGGACAGGCACGAGGGCTGTCTTCTACCGCGTCACGGAGCGAATTGGGTGGACCCGAAAGGTACCACGTGTGGTTGTCAGAAGGCACTGATTTGTCCAGATCGCGGGCACCTGTAGGGAAGGGGTGCGGCTTTCCTATGAATTGGCGTTATAGATCAATGAGTAGATGAGGATCCCTACTAATTGAGTGTTGAAGCTCGTTAGGTAGATGAAGTATCCCCGCAGGAGGTAGCTAGATTGTTCCCGAGCGCGGAAGATAATTGGCTGGTTAAGCTCCCCTGGTGAGGGGCGTATCATAGGCGAGGCAATGCAGCGTGCGCAGTCCGATTATAAGAGTTTATTGTGGGTTACCTTGCTCCGGTTGAAGTGAGAGGATAGCTGTGGGGTTTACGGGGGACAAAAGGGGGTAAAACATATTGCGTGCTCTTTCATCTTATAACGGTTTCTTACCGGTAAACCGTACTGGTGACATCAAGGGGGACAAATAATAAAGGAAAAAGAACTGTACATTTGCAATTGTATTACTTTTCAGCGGACGGTCGGAAGTCCCCAGTTTACGGGGCCAGGTAAAGAAGGTTGATATTGGGGAAAAAAAACTGTAACATGGCCACATACTACGGGTCGGGGTCTGGAGTGAGGGGAAACATTTTAACTACACATTTTCACATCACTATCACCACACAAGGAGAAGATTATCAAGTACAGTATCGACTGGACTCAAGGAACAGACAACAAAATACTGACAACATGGCCGCCTAACGGCACCTTTGACTCATACACCCAAAGCTCGCTATTGACATACATACACAACACATACAAAGGAAAGAAATTAGCTCACCATATAGAGATGTTTAACTTATGAAAGATGTTCCAGGGAGTCAGGCCAGGGGCAATGGGGATGTTTACTATGGAAGGGGCAGCAGAGGAGAAAGGGAGCAAAGCAACAAAGGGAGGCAAAGAGGAGAAGCAGAAGGGAGGGGGCCTGGGCACGGCAAGGAGCAATGCACTATGCACAGAAGAGGGCAAGAAGGAGAAAGAAGGATCAGGTGCAGTATCAGAAGAGGAGGTGAAAAAGGAAGGGACAGAAGATATGCCTCTGGGGAAGATAGTGAAGAAGGAAGAAGGAGGGTTGTACCCAGTAACGGAATTAATAGAAGCCGCCAGACAACAACTGACAGCCACTGAGGGGTACTCAAACCCTGCATACAGCCCTTCACCATATGCCGCTACAGATAGCTACCAGAGGGAGGAGGAGGTGACGAGCACGATAGGTTCAAACTCCACGCAGGCAGGCATGAAGGGAGGAAAGAAAAGTGGGGAACACATCACAAACATAGGACCAGACAAATGGATAGCAGCACAGGTGCTCTTGAAGCTACGGGGGACACTAACAGGGGAAGAAGAGGACGCAGTGAGGAGGGTGACTAAGGAAGACACGGATAACACACAGACAGGGACAGAGGTGAGTAAGAGAAGAGAAGGCCAACTGTCACAGGTAAAGGAAGAAATGCTGGAGGAAAGGTTGGCTGAATTAAGAGACGCACGAAGTGCACTGATCAGACAGCTCGAGCAAGAAACACGAGGAAGGAAGAAGGAGAGAAAGGAGAATAGGAACGAGCAGGAGAGGATGAAGGAGCGAATGGAAGAGAGGAAGAAGGAAGCGGAGTGGATGAAGGCAATAGCAGAGAGAGTATCACGCAGGGAGCAACGAAAAATGAAACGGAAGGAGGAAGAGACGGAAAGGGAAATGGAACCGTGGAAAAAGAAAATACTATCTGAAAGCGCCCGGAAATATGAAGAAGGTAAAGTAATAGAGAGCATATTAAAAAGGGAAAGGGAAAAATCGGAAAGGAAGGAAGAGGAAGAGAGGATATTAGCGAAGGTAAGAACATACACACGCCAGGACACGGAGGTGGCTACAACGTCAACTCAAGGGGCAGCTGTTAAAGGAGAAGAGCACAAGGAAGCAGACTTAATAGATTTAAGGACGGTGACAGTGGGTGGAAAACGCACAGAGTGGGGATTGTCTTTTCTTGATGGATTTTGCAGCGAGGAGGAAGAATGTGTAGGGAAAAGTGGAGGAGATGGCAATGGGGAAAGTTTAGACAAACTGTACATTACACGCACCAACCGCGAGTCACCATGGTAATGCGGAAGAAGGGAAGACGATAAGAAAGGTGAAGAGCAGGTAAGAGGGGTAGAAAGGAGAACGTCACAACCATTAACACTGACACCAGTACAAACACCACGCCCTCTAACAACACAACATCTAGCACCACGCCCAATGACACCAACCCCTGTGCTCACCCCATATGTCGACAGACTTAGGGACCTCCCAGGACGCAGACAGGAAGAACGGGCAAGCATGCCCACAATGAGAGAAGAGGGCAAAAGGAGAGGGAGGAAAAATGAAGGGGATGATAAAGAAATTAACTGTAATATTGATGTGATTGAAGAATTACCCGACACAGAGGAACAGGATGAATACACTGACATAACCCCACGGGCACGGGGGGAGATGAGGCGGTACAAGTTAATGCCACTTCTGGAAAGAGGAGGGGCCAGACCACAATATGTCCCCTGGAAGCATACCGACTAAGAGAATATTAAATGCATACCCCCATCACTAGGTGGAGGAGCAGGAAAGTGGATATATGAGATGGAAAAATACACTGCGGGGCAGAAATTAGTGGTGGGGACATGAAGGGACTGCTAATATCAATATTGGGGGATGCTGCAGATGACATATGGAAAAGGGCAGGCTTCCCAAGGGTCACAATAACTGACACATCACATGATGGAGCGCCATTTGCCAACTGCAGACATGCGCTGTGGCAGGCTCTAAGGGTCCAGTACCCAGACACGTCAGACATAGGAGCTATAACATCACGCAAGATGCGTGACAATGAAGATCCTGTTGATTACATCCAGGAGATTCAGGAGATGTGGCGCCTTGAAACTAGGGAGCAGTGGGATAAAACATCAGCAATTTTTTACCACATATTAGTACAAGGGCTCCGGGAGCAAGTACAAAGACAGCTGAAGAAAATAGTGGGGATGGAAGCTAAGGCCTGGCCGGAAATACATTTAACTATAGTTCACCACTGCAGGATGTGGCAAAAAAAAGATGAAACAAAAGGAGGAAGATAGAAAGGCAGAAGAGGCAAAATTGGTGCAGAAAAAGCTATCTAAATATGCCATGGAACGAGCACTGATAAAAACGCTCGTGGTAGCAACACCAACCCCCACACAAGTAACGGTTGCACAAGACACAACACAGCAACAGGTTACACAATTACAACAGCCAACCCAATTTATTACACAGCAGATGCCCCCGCCCCCACCATACACGGCACACGCAGGAGGAGGATATATGCCAATGGGAAATGGATACTATAACAACTACAGGGGGAGGGGCGGCATGATGAGAGGGAGGGGCTATGGCCAACCTGAGGGTTCTGGGGCTACTACCCAAATGGACAGCAAGGATACCAGGACAACACGGGGGGTTTCCCATGGCAGGCCAGAGAACCACCAATATGTTGGGTTTGCGGGATGGTGGGACACATGTCACGCACTTGCAGGATGCGGCCCACCCAAACAGCCTGGGGGTACAAGGGCAGCAAGGGCCTATGGGGGAACCACAAGCTTACCAACAACAACAGGGAACACAACAATGCCTACCACTACAACAAGCACCACTGCAACAACCACAGCAGCAGGTACAAACATACACACCACCACAGCAACAGGTGATAGCAACGCAACAGCATCAAGTGCAACCGGTACAGCAGTTTACACAAATACAGGACAATGCAGTATCAACAACTGATGAAACACTACAGCAGACACAGCTGGGGAAGGTAACAATATTGGGTCACAACCCTTACACAGGAAGCGGTCAGTCACTATATCCACAATAGGACAACCCACAGATGTCTTTGATGTGTCCCATCCTATCAGTAACACCTAATAGTGCGGAGGAACCACGCATACAGGTAGCGATAGGTGACAAAAAATGTTCCTTCCTAGTTGACACCGGGGCCACTAGGTCCTGCATAAGGGAGGGTAATTTTAAAATGTCAGGCGAAGCCATGCACACTCAAGGATTCTCTGGGGCTCGAGGGTTGGTTCCCTTCACTGATAACATATCTTTATCTATAGGAGATCACGACATGTCTCTCCCACTTCTGTACGCGAAGAAGTCACCAGTAAACATACTTGGGAGGGACATAATGAGCAGATTGAATATGACAATCTCCTTCACGGAGAAGGGTATAATTTTCTCTACACCAGGAATTAACATGCTCACAGCACGACAAATACTGCAGGCTTACTGTGGCAAAACAGTGGCCCGGGCTGAGCCTGTAGATGCAGAGATATTCCAATATGGGACAGACATGGCAATTACATGGTTGCCTGGAATTGAGGGCAAAATTTGGAGGAGGCCAGCAGCTTACCTATTCAGACCGGAAACACCAGCAAGTGAAAAGGAGGGGAAAATGATTTCAGTAAGCATCAAGAGCATTATGGCAACTGCAGACTACATCACAGTACATGCCCAGGACAGGGAGGGGAGGGCCTGGAGAGCTGTAATAGCACTGGCTGAGGGGTGCAGGCTCACACAGGTGTCTGATGAGGAGCTCTTCTCAGACAATAATGGAGAGGGAGAGATGGTGTTTGGGATTAGCATTAACATCTGGTTGAAGGTAACATACAAGCAGGTGGCGCTAAAAATGGCAATGGCACTAGAGGCACCTGCCCCTACACCAGTACCATTTTACGAGGAAGACCTGGCAGCTGTACCAACATCTCTTGGACCACCAGTCCATATGACGTTAGCTGCATCAAGAGCATTGGTGGCGTAAAAATAAAATTGAAAAAAGGAGCAATGCTACCGAGAGTGAAACAATACCCACTATCAAAAGAGGCAGATGAGGGCATATATGAAACAATAACCACCCTAATAAACAATGGTATATTAGTACCATCAGAATCACCTTGCAACACTGCTGTGTACCCTGTACGCAAGGCGAAAGGAGGGTCTTGGTGTTTTATCCAGGACCTGAGGCCCTTGAATGACATTGTGGAGGCGGAGTACCCCATAGCAGCTGACCCAGTCACCATACTATGTGGAATACAAGCAGAGGCATCACGGTTTACCATGATTGACCTCAAAAAAGGTTTTTTTCTCGATACCTATGCACCCAGACTCACAGGGCCTGACGAGCTTCACATACCGCAACACAAAGTGGAAACAAACAAGGTTGCCCCAAGGGTACTGTGAGTCACCATCCATCTTCAACAGAGTGATACAAATGGATTTGGGAAACATTGAGATGGAGAGCATGGTGCTGCAATACGTAGATGACATCATCATTTGCAGCACCACAGAAGAAAGGTGTAGGAAGGACTCAGTTAAGATGCTCACAGTGTTAGCTGAGAAGGGGTACAAGGTAGACAAGGAAAAGCTGCAGTACTGCCAAGAACAGGTGCTCTACATTGGTCAGCTCATCTCACAGAATGGAAGGAACATTGCACCACAAAGGGCACAAGCGTTAACAAACACCCCACAACCACAGACAGTGAGAGCAGCAATTTCTGGGCCTATGCAACTACTGCAGGGTGTGGGTTTTTGACTACAGCTCATACATAGGACCCCTGCTCGAGGCCCTCAGAGAAGCACAGAAGGGGACAAAAGGTTGGGGTGGACAAGAGAAATGAAAGAGGCATTTGAAGAATTAAAACACGCCATCTCAACAGCATCAGTGCTGGCCACTCCAAACTATGAACACCAATTTTTTATCTTCTCACATTGCGACTCAGCAGTAATGAAGGCAGTACTGACACAAAAAACAAGCATGGGACACAAGCCTGTAGCATTCTACAGCGGACACCTGGACCCTGTAATGTTAGGTCACTTCCCTTGCGAACAGAGTTTGGCCGCCACAGCCTTTGCGTTGGAAAAATCCTCAGCAATAACAATGGGGTGCCCTACCACACTATTTGTGGAGCACACCCTCTTTGCCATTCTGAACAAGCCCAAATCAACATTGACCACACAGAGAGCATCAGGCTACGAAATAATTCTATCCAGACCAGAATTAACAATTGTAAGGTGCAGCAATGTAAACCCAGCGAGATTTATAGCAGAGGTAGTTGAAGATGGTGACTACGCTCATGATTGCACACAGGCCATCGAAATGTACTCCAGCACAAGAAAGGTTGAGGAAAATGCCCTAGAGGGGGGAGAGATACTGTTCATTGATGGGTCCTCAACAATTGACCAGAGTGATGGGGTAAGAAGGACAGGAGCAGCAGTGGTCAGGCTAACAGAGGATTGGATGTATGTACCAGTAAAATGTGTACAGCTGCCACAACATTACTCGGCCCAAGCGGCAGAACTAGTCGCCCTAATTTTGGCTCTAAAAGAGAGCTATGATAAAAGAGTAACAATATATTCAGACAGTGCATATGTAACATCAACGGTACACTCAGGATTAATAAAATGGCAACAAAGGGGGTTTAGAAGAGCTGATGGTACCCCGGTACAACACGCCCTCCTACTTGCTGAACTGATTGAAGTAATTAATGAACCTAGAGAAATAGCACTGGTGAAGTGTCAGGCACAAACCAACGGGGATGACCCCGTTTCAGAAGGTAATGAAACAGCAGACGCACATGCCAAACATGCTGCATATTTTGGCGAGATGTGGACCCTCCCAGAAAAAACGAAAGATAAAGGGAGGGCGGAAGCAAGACAGATGCTGATGAAGGAGGGATATACACACATCCCTGAAACACAGATAATGGAATTACAGGCAGCAGCACCAATGGCGGAAAAGGAGCTATGGGTCAAAAGAGGGTGCACAATGTCCCCCACAGATGCATTATGGCGTGAGAATAATACAGGCAAGGTGGTGATGCCCCTAGCACTATTGAAAACAGCCCAACACACAGGAAAGGAAGTGATTGCAGCACGAATAAAGGAGGACTGGTTCTGTCCCGAGTTAAATTTACATGTTGCAAACTTTATTGGCAGAATACAAAATCTAATGCTCATAATTCTACTCCAGCTACGGTCTCCCCAAATGTGACCAAGCCGAACTGACAAGGTGCTAAGCTTACGAGACAGAGAACCACCAAGGTCCCGCGTCTGGGACACAATCTGCAACAACGAAGCGACAAGTTGGACACCTACAGCGATGAGAAAGACCTGCTCACCAGCCCATAAGCAGACCTGTCCATTGTCCGCACAAACACATAGTTACACATTGTTACTAATGTCAGGTGCACCGTGAGCTGGGAACGGCGATGGTCCCAGGCTTGGGGCTCGCAGGGAAACCAATCAGAATACAGGGGGCTAATCACTGACACCATTGCTCTTAGCCAATCACCAAGGGTCCCCTTGTAACAATTCCAATGTAGCAACTGTTAGGGACAGCCCAAGTATACCACCTGCCCCGTCCTCATCCACTAACATTTCTTCCCATAGGTTATCTATACTAACCCTACCACTCGGGGAGCCACCCCGAAGTGGCGATAGGTTTTGTGATGATTTTCCCAGGTGACGCAAGTAGCCCGTCATACTGCTGTAAAAAGGGCCTGCGAGCCCCACTAAGGACGAGAGCCTCTCCGGATGCATACGGTCTAAGCGTATCCCTGCCGTTACTCTAATAAACAGCAGTAATTGCCTTGCTCCTTGTGTGCGTGTGTCATACTCCTTTTGGGACGCGGGTGGAGTTGGGGCCTCCCCAGCCCCGGAGGTCCGCAGACGGCTCTGCCGGCCCCCGGGAGATCACCCAGACAACACAACTAGCCCATCTGCCCATCCGTCTAGAGTCAAGACTGTTCTCTTGATTTGTAATTGGCCTCTCTCCCAGCATTCTCATATTTCTTTCCCTGTTTTATCCTTGCATTGTAACATCCGATTTTCCTTGACCCTGATCCCTGCTCCATTTATTCCAGGCTGATCATATTTTATCATTTGGTTAATAGACGCTTGCTTTAACAGTCTCTTGCTTTTGTCTCAACTTCATCTTTTGCAAACACTTGACTTCTCTTTGGGATTTCGCCTTATTCATCCATACCAATGAAGCCGTCTTACCATGGAATTGTCCTCTGGTTAGGCAAAGTGCAAGGTGTGTCAAGCAGTGTGCCTTTTTTATTGGTACGTCTGTCGCTATGAATATTTTATATGCTCCCATAGCATAAGGAATAAAGGAACATACATAACAGCTTTCATCTGATGTTTTTCTCCCCACTTTCATCATTTGTTGATACCACATGTTATTCTTTAAATGGACCGAATTATCAAGATATGAATTTATATGTACATGATCTCCCTCAATATCTCTTTTAAGTCGGACAACAGCATACGCATCAATCCAAATGAACGTATTGGTCTTCTTGCACACATAGTACTTCTTGTATTCTGAAATATTCTCATTATCTTTCTCTTTAAATGTGTGTTTAGGTCACTTTCATCAAGTTCTACCCCTCTTTACAATAAATTTTGCAAAATAATTGCAATGATAACTCTTAAAATTATAGGGCCGTTTTTAGGATCCTGCAAAAATGTAACTGCCTCCATGTTTTGTCTTACTAAGGCAAGGTAAGACTGAAGAATATAGGTGAAAAGAGCATGCAAAAAAGTTCAGAAATGTTCTTTTATTCTGATGCATCATTGGTTTTGACATTGGTAGTCAATCTTGTTGTCATCCATGGAACTTCTTCTCTTGCTTCACTGTCATCAGTTGCTGGAGGGGTATGGGTCTCTCCTTTGTAGAGCTTTATGTCAATCAGATGCAGCCAAGCTCTTCTATCTTTTAATTTGACAGCTGTGGGTGTGACCTCCTCTACTAGGTACGGTCCTTCAAAACAGGGCTTATTCCAAGTGCGCACAAAGCTACGCACTAGCACCTGGGCCCCTGGGTACAAACTAGGCTGTTTTAGTAATTTGCTGGGATCACTGGTTTGTCTGTCTTACTCATTATTCTTCGACCCTTCCCTCTGCTGATTGATCTGTTGAGAAATAAAAGAAACACTAGCGGTCATATTTGTCAAATCATCATGCATCTCATCACCTAAAGCCCTTGCTACACTGTGGGCATCAGTTTCTGTTCTAGTGGGAGGACCAAGGCGTACTCTCATGAGATATCCAGTCATCAAATCATGTGGCTTCAGGTGGTGATCTGAACCGGGCTGATTTCTTAGTGCAAACAAAGCAAGGGGCAGACAATGGAGCCACTCCTTTTTCAAGGTAATCTCATATTTCGCTATCCTTTCTTAGAGTAGTCTATTTAATCTCTCAGAGATACCATTGGACTGTGGCTGATAAGCAGCTGAAAATGTATGTTTTATATCTGATAAAAGCACTATCTAGTCAAATAACTAATTTACAAAATGTGGGCAATTGTCAGTCCGCAGGACTTCGCACATGTCCCATTCAGGGAATACTACACGCACAAGGAACTTGGCAGCACATGTAGCATCGGGGTTGGACCTGCAACGATCCATCTGGAAAAGAGACAAACTACCACTAACATGCACCTCTATCCATGGCATACTTGCAACATATCCACATATTCTATGTAGATGCTGAAAAGGACCATTAGGCCTTGGGATTGCCCCTCTCACTGTCCTTAAGGTGTGTCCTGCTGTGAACTTCTGGCATACAAAGCAGTTCACAACAAACTGTGCCACATGTTTCAATAAATTTGGTGTGAATCGGTCTTCTCCAATTGATGCAGCAAGACTCTCTTGTCGTATGAGCTGGGAAGTGAAGCGGCTCCAGTGCCACCTTCAATAATACTAGAGGCATAACTCACTTTCCAGTGTTATACTGTCTCCATAGAGCCTCAGTGGAGGATAAAGAACACCCCCCATTTTTTCCAAAGGTCCTGCTCTTCCTGTGGGGCTCGACCTTGCAATTCAATTAATTGTACAATGGATAACATAGTAAACCCTTCCGTCATCACCATGCACCATCCGGACATTGTTTACCACTCTCTACATCAAAATCAGAAATGTTTGGGAAATATGCTGTCGTTTTGGCTTCTACGTCTGCGGCTTTGTTACAGCGAGAAATCAAATCTGCCCTTTTAGTTTGGGCTGCGCGCTTCACACCTGCGATAGCCAATGGATGCCTCAATACTTTAATAAGCTTGTACAATAGTGGTGCATATTGCATGGGTGAGCCATCTGCGTGGAGGAAACCCCTTCTTTCCAATGTGACAATCCTGCGTGTACGTTTGACATCACATAGGCGGAGACAGAGTACACTGTCACTTCCTCGTATTCTTATATCTGGAGTGCGGCGATAAGCACCACTTATGCAGCTCGAATAGCCACCCCATCTGAAGACCTTTCTTTCATTCCAATGAATAGTACAGAGAAAGTAGATTCTCTGTTTTCTTTTAAATCTATAAATACTGCAGAACATCTAGATTATATGAAATACATGCACCCTACTTCTTGTCTGGGTGAGAGCCTTCCCTCTAAGTTCACCCTTAATCACAGGAGTATTTTCAGTCCATTTCGTATTCGCTTCATAAATGCATCATTCCTACATAATTATGTCCCGAAGAAACTAAAGAAGGTAACGGTGACTCCTATCATAAAAAAAACAGAGAAAAGTCCCCAAGATAGTACTAATCTTCGCCCAATAACACATACACTATTTCTACTAAAAATACTTGACAAAGTGACCACTTGTCAACTACAGAATTTCTTAAAGGATTCTGAAATTCTGCAACAGAAACAATCCGGATTTAGACAGCAACATAGTACTAAGAGTGCTCTGCTGGACTTACAATCCAACATGCTTGATTTCATTGATTGCAGTAAACGTGGCCTGCTTGTCCTATTGGATTTATCCATGTCTTTTGATTTAATAGATCACAAAGGAATCTTTACCATGCTGTAAGCAGTTAGCAATGTTCCCCAAGTGCCGTTAAATGGATCCAATCCTTTCTAACAGATAGCATATCTGCCAATCACTGGGGCGATAAAACCTCTGATTTCTTGCCTATTACATGTGGAGTCCCTCAGGGAGCCTGCTTGTCTCTGGCATAGTTTAACATCTATATGAAACCTTTGTGGGACATCCTGGGTAATATGAACATTATATTGACAAATTATGCAGATGATACGCAGTTGCTTATGGAATTAACTGGAGACTATGACCATGACACTTTGAAAATCAAGTATGTCGATGGGACCATAAAACAATGGATGCAAGAACATTGGATGTTCTTGAATGGGACGAAAACAGAATTGTTTTTTTTATGGCTCCTCCCGTTCAAGAGCCAAGTTTAGACCCAAGATATGTCAATTTTTATAGAGTAAAAACCTTGGTTACTCAGATGGATTGCTCTGTTAGCTCAGAAGCCCAAGTAAATGGGATCATTAAAAACTCCATTATCACCTAAAACTCCTGAGAAAAATCAGGCCCTTAATCTCGGATAAGAATTGTGGAAGCCTAGCAAGAGTTACCATCGTATCCAGAATGGGTTATTGTAATGCTTTGCTTAGTCGTGCCCAAGAGAAAGATTTACAGTCCTTGCAGACTCTACAAAATGATGCTGTACGCATTGTGAAAAAGATTCCTTGTGGCAAACATATCTCTAACTATAGAGGAAACTTACACTGGCTACCTATAAAAACCAAAATTCTATTTAAGATATTAGTTTTTACTCATAAGATTATTCATGGAAACGCCACGGCCTACTTCAATGAGAGAATCACGCTCTACAAATAAAACCGGGAATTAAGATCCAACAATTCAGTAGCTCTCCTATGCCTCTACCCCAGAAAATGAAAGGAAATGGTAGATCTTTTGCTTATCAAGCATCAAAAGCCTGGAACGCTCTCCCACGGGACCTATCGCATGAAAACAAGCTACGTTCTTTCTGTAAAAGCCTAAAAGCATACCTGTTTGAATAAATTCCAGAAATTCATCTATACTTCGCCCCTTGATTTTCTCTTTTCTTTTGTGTCTGTTCCTTGCTTTCGCAGTGAACCATACCCTGATGCCTGTCTGGTTACCAGTGTGTCATAAAGCAATATTCTCCTTCCCCTATCAGATAATTATCAACAAGATTCCACGTCCCTTCAACTAATCTACTCCACCATACAAGCTTGGATGGCTACCAACGGCCTCTGCTTGAATGGGGACAAAACCGAAATCCTCATCCTTGGTCAGAAACTCACCCTCTCCAACCTCGACCCATTATACATCAACTTCAACATAGACAACTGCATCATCCCAGTTCTATCCTCAGTCAAAATGTTAGGTGTACACTTAGACGCCACCTTATCCATGGATAAACAAGTTAGCACCATAGTCTCAGCTTCAGCGCTAAGCACTAAACTCATCAACGCAATAAAACCCTTCCTAACGAAAGACAACTGCCTCTCCATTGCAAGAGCCACCATAGGAGCGAAATTGGATTATTGCAATGCTCTCCTAGCAGGCACTTCCAAGTACAACCTCTCCAAACTTCAAACCACTCAAAACAACGCTCTTAGAGCAGCCCTCAGCATACCAAAAAGAGAACACATCACCCAAGCTAGAAAGTCAGTCCACTGGCTCCCAGTCAAGGATAGGATTACCTTCAAAATTCTCACTACCACGCACAAATGCATCAACCGCACGGCACCATCCTACCTTTCCGACACCCTTCACAAATCACATTCCATAAGACCAATCAGATCCACATACACCAACTGACTTACCATTCCACACATCAATAGAACAAAGGCGGGAGGTATTGGCTTCCCGTACCTTGCACCCAAGCTCTGGAACGCACTTCCCACCAACCTTAGAGCTGAAACATCTCTCCTTTCATTCCGCAAACAACTTAAAACTGCCCTCTTCAACTAAACATACTCTCTGTACCTCTCACATGTTCAACTGTGTATGTCACTAAAGCATATTCATGGCCCTCTGTAACCACGGGCATCAACATGTATGTAACTAAGTCTAAGAAACACTGTAACAAGTGCCACAATGCCCTCGGGCTGCTGTGCGCTTTCAACAAATGTGAATGAATAAATAAATAAATAAATAAATAATATAAAACAAAATAAAAAATAATTCTGCAGCCTGTGCTGAACAATGCAAAGGCATGCTTGCACTTGTCACTACCTCAAATTCACTGTTCTTTTTTAACTTCACTACTGCTGTCCCAGTATGCCTTTTGCCAGTTGTTTGATCAATTTTTGAAGAAGCATCAATAAAGAGAGCTCCCTCCGATGGCATTTTCTATGACATGGGCAATATCATCATAGAACTCAGTATACATGGTACAGTCATGTACATAGTCCTCTTTCCATATTAATTCTGCTAAAAATATCATTGGATTTACTGTTCTAGATTTAACAATTTTGATTGCTTGATTCGAAATAATCACCTCATATCCTGATGCTCTTTGTCTATTCAATGTGCTTTTAGGTTTCTCTAGACTAGCAAACAGGGCATGCTCGCCAAATAATGTCGTTGAGCACCCCATTGTAATACTTGGAGCTTTTTCAATCGCAAAAGCGGCAGCAGGTAAAGCTTTTTCACAAGGATAATGTCCTTTTATTACTGGGTCCCAAATCCAACTATTATAAGGTAATGGTTTTGCCCATGCCCTAAAGTTATTTTCTGTGTGAGAACTGCTGTCATTACCTCTCCATTTGAGTGTGAAAACAAATACAATTCATCATTATAATCAGGAATTCCTAACACTAGGACTGTGAAAATTGCTCTTTTTAATTCTTCAAATTCCTCAGTCATTTCCTCTGACCATGTTATTTTATTCTTGCCCACCTGTGCTTCGATGAGTCCTTTTAAAAGTGGTTGAATGTATGTACTGTAATCAAAAACTCAGGCCGTACAATAATTACATTGGCCTAAGAATTGTTACATTTCCCTTACTCTCTCGGGTTCAGGAGTGTTTTGAATTGCTTCTGCTCTCTCCGGTGTCACTTTTCTCCTGTCTTGAGAGCTTAACTGTCCTATGTATAGGACCTCTTCCTGACAATATTGTAATTTCTCTTTATCTACCTTGTATCCTTTCTTTGCTAGTATGGTCATGAGTCAAACTGAGTCTTCTCTGCATCTTTCTTCTATCTCGCTGCACACTAATATGTCATCTATGTACTGAATTATTACACTCTCAAGCTGTGCACTACTTAGGTCCATCTGAAGGACCCTGTTAAGGATTGAGGGGGATTGCCAGTACCCCTGAGGCAAACAAGTATGTTTTACTTGTTTAGGAAAATTAAGTCAAATTTTGTGAGTCCTCATGAAGGGGAATTGAGAATTTTTTAAATCTATTACTGTGAAATACTTGGCCATGGATGGGATATTGCACACTATTGTTACTGGAATTGGAACTAGAGGAAACTCAGCTTCAACAATATATTTAAGAGTGTGGGGATCCTGAATAAATCTCCATGACCCCCTGTAAAGACTGGTAGGGGGTGGTCTGTACATCTGCTCTCTATATGGTAGAGGAGAGGCACAGAGGACCCCAGCCAAGATTCTCTATTATTGGTAACGTAGTCGTGCAATCAAGGCTTAGCTTCTCAAGAGGTGATGCAGCTGGTTCTTAAGTACAGTGTAGTCCCCAAGCCCCCACAAAGGAATGTCCACACACTGTATTGGTTAGAACACAGTCTTTATATAATCAATATTCAAGGTTATGTACACTATCACAATAACTCACTTTGTACTCAGGAAAATCTACAATGGCAAATGTATACAATTCTAAAGTGGTACCACCCTTTGTATTAGATCTCATTAAAGTGCATCAACAATACTGTAACAATGTCACACAAATCAATACAAATTAAACCAGCAATAGAGAGAGGAGAGAAAGTAAGATGGTTGAGACAATAGGCAGAATACTGGCCCCTACCACTGGACACAGTTCTGTGTGGAGATCCCCCCCCACTTGGACAACCTGTAAATTAACAAATATAGCACAAGCCCAGTCCATTTATTGTTCTGCAAGTCTTATTCCCTCCTATAATGTTTCAATCTCCCAATATACCTGGTGGAGCCGAGTTCTTTGAAGAGGCGTCGACAGATCCTTCTTGAGTGACCCCCTTTAAAGCAGGAGTCACGGATCGTCGAGGGGCATCGAGGAAGGTGAACATGGCGTTCGGCGTCGGGGAATCAACGACCGTTCTTGAGTGCCCTCCCTTTAAAGCAGGAGTCACGGGTCATCGAAGTCCGACAGTGAACAGGGTAGAACGGTGTCGATGAGGCGGCAGCTTCGATCCGAGCGGTGCTCGTCGACGACGGAGCGTTGGCGTCCTGCAAGGAAGAGGCGTGCGGGGCACCTCAGTGACGATAGTTCTGGACCGCAAAGAGATGATGAAGAACTGTGGCTCAGCAAGGGCGTCGAGTCGTCGGCGTCTCTGTGGTCTTTAGGTTACGGGAAACCCACCGGCGGATGCACCTCGGCGCGTCGACGGTCGGGCCTTCTCCAGTGGGATAAAGCGGGCGACGATGCAGACGAGAGCGTCCGTTGATCAAATGAAGTTCTTAGGCAAACGGGAGCACAGCGGCTCCGGTCGGCGATGGCAGTCGTTGACAGTGGCGGACAACAGTCCGGACGCTTCTCTTTGGGATTCCGTGGCAGTCCCCGTCTCCGGTCGGCAGCCTGTCGTAGGCCTGTCTACCAGGGAGCGTTGGCAAAGATCAGCTGTGCACGATAGTCCCTCGTAGCTCGGGAAGAGGGTGCCTTACCAGGTCCTCTCAGGGTCAGTCCTTGGAGACACAGCAGCTTTCAGAATGTGAAGGAGAGCGACAGCAATTCTTCTCTTCCAGCAGGGTTCCAAGGTCAAGCTTCAGTTACTCCAGTTACTCGTCATAGTGGACTTCAGCTTCTGAACAATTTCCAGTGGTGAGAGGTCCCCAGATATACTATTCTGTCTCTCATCCACACTGCTGGCACACACTCAGCAGCCAATCATACAGAAGGGCATTCATGCAGGCAGGCAGCCAATCAGGCACACGAGGTATCCAGGCCATTCACTTCTCTCCAGACACTCACAACAAGTTATGTGTATTGGGACAAGTACCCAGCCATTCAACACTCCAAGCTGCATTCATACCAGTTCGGCAGGGTTTTCTCAGTCATTGTGTCAACCACCAGATAATAGACACCCACAACACAGAATGCATATTCGTCACACACTCTATTCACCCAGGTCCCACCCACAGGAGGTACCCACAACATACATCACCGGGAAGGCTCCAGCTAGTCTGGCCGGGCCTTCACAACAACACCATATATGGCATTTCCACCCCACAGCAAGTCAGGGGGAAGGGACAGAGTCAGGGCTTCCCAGGACTTTGGGAAAACAAGGTAACAGGCAATAGAAAGCAAGAGGCCACAGGGGCCATCTTGTTTCCTATCAGGAATCAACTGATTCCAATGGCAGGGCCTGGGTATCCCAAAATGGAGGACAACCAGAGCACCTGTCAAAATCAGCATGGAGTTGCCACCAGCCCATACCCTGCTCTGTGGGTCACCCACAGGTGCCCAAAAACATACACTAGGGGGACAGGGTTGTACCCCTACTCATGGGTGCCATAAGGGTATCCCATGGGTCTGTACACCAAACCAAAAGAGGGAGCTGCACCGCCAGGAGTCCCATACAGACTCCTGCGCGGAAAACACGACAGAACACACGATAAAAAGCAAAAAAGGACAAGGATTCAGAGGCCCTGTCCCTCCGATGCATTTCCAGAATCACACCCCCCTCTCAATTTCTTCATGGTGTACACAGCTGTGTTGCACTGGGAATCTGATAGTACAAATATCGCTTGCTGCATTAAAGTAGAAATGGTTTCAAATATGCCCTCATCTGCTTCTCTGGACATGGGATACAGCTTAGCTTGTGGAAGGATAGCTCCAGGTTTGAGCTTGATTTTAACTGCTCCTATTCCTCTTAGTAGACCTACATCATAAGCACTACTAGTCCACACGATGCTTGGCACCTTTTCTAAATCTTCCTGAAAAAAATGACAGTTTCTTTATCACTAATACCATTCCCAGCGGTTCTCTGTTCTCTCTTTTAATCCAGTAAATAAGACTTATAAAGAATACAAATTCATTGGCTGAATAATCATCTCTAAATAACTCCTCATCTGCCAGTCTATATCCTTCACCAAGGGCTATTACTGCTCTCCATCCTTTTCCCTCATCATCTGTCCCATGGACAAGCACTCTTTCCTCTCTGACTGCTTCTGCTTCTAACTCTATAGGAAGGATCTGTCCGGCTTCACCATCCATAGGTATTTCTGGTTGAAATAAAAATGCATCAGGTGTTCTCAATATTTGACCTACTAATATGGGACGCCATGTTAACAAATAGGTCACTCCATTAAAAAATACCTCTGGGTCTAAAGGAACCCCTGGTAACACCTTCTGGCCTGCAAATGACAATATTAAGTCTTACATTCAGAAGATGTATTCTTGGAGTGGAACACACAATCCTTTTGTCAGTAAAAGAGATTGTCAAGTTTAATGTTTTCATCAAATCACGTCCTAATTTGTTAACTGGTGTCTGTCGAGAAATCAATAGTGGGATGGACACATCATGTTCACTTATGGAAATTAGTAATTCATCAGTAAAAGGAACTAAACCATACAGCACGGCCACGTTTCCATAAAAAGCATAACAGTCATGAATATGTAAGTTATTACCCATATTCCTAATTTTATTCTCTAACCGCTTACCAACTCTCACATTTGCAACATGTTCACATCAGCCAGAAACACATCTTAGATAGCTATTACAGTTCCATGAGTCGCAGGTGGATGTATTTTATATCTCCAAAATCACCTTGAAATTACCTATAAAATATGACATAGATGAAATGGCTTGCTAAGAAAAAGGCCTACATGATAATAGTCCTTTAAAATTAATTGTGAATCTTCATGTGGGACAAATGACCCTTCTCCTGCCTAGCGGCCATTTGTTTTCACTGGGTCAGCCTGTACCCAAAGTTTTTTTTATCAGTCTCTTTGTGTTAGAAGTTTGCTGTTTGAAGTTGTCGCCTCATTTTCACACATATTAGTCATGATCCAGCCAAGGGGAACTTCTTCTGCAGTCAATGCCTTCAGAGCCAGCAGGTCTGGAGAGCACTGAATTCCGACACCTTTAGCAGAACACTTTATTGCAGTTGGTAATTAGATGGGAGAGATGAAATCCAGAATGGCACAATGGGATTTCTTTGCAAAGTGTCCCACAGCCAGTAAAAGTGTTTGTCTTGTTCTGACATGTTTCCATGAAAACAAAGTGGCTTTTCAAATGTCACTGGAGATTTGTATGTGAAACATAATATACATTGCTTTTTGTCATCATGTCTTTTCCCTGACATTTTTCTGTGAGCAGTGATACATTTCCACATTTGAACTGCTGTTATTTGCAAACAACTGTACAAGCCGTTTTTGTGTCACTGTTTAAAAATCCTGTTTTCCATGTGACAGGGATCTATGGTAAATTAAAATGCTGCTTTTCCATTGGTAATGACTAGTAGGCCCCTTTTTCCACATGGCTCTTCAATTTTATTTGAAAGCCATTTTTGTTTCAGTGTTTAAAATTCTGCTGTTCATGTGAAGGGGACTTCTGTTTGGGACCTTTGAATGTACCCCACAAAATGGGGTGGAAGTAAGGATTGCATGTATCCCAGGGATACAGGGTTGGCTATTACGCATACCAATGAGTTGTTGTTTAGACCAGAGATTCCCTCAGATGAGAAAGAAGGAAAGGTTATCCCAGTAGAACTTGAGGCAGCCATAGTGAGAGATGAGAGAATAGTATTGCATGGGACTGACAAGAGAGGACGATCATGGAGTATAGTAATTGCAGTGGGGGAAGGATACAGGTTGACTGACGTGACAGATGAGGAGTTATTCCAAGATGATCATTCAGATAGCGAGGTGGTGTTTGGCATAAGCATTACATACTGGTTGGAAATACATTACAGGGAAGTGCTACAGAGAATGCCCGTGTTGCGAAAGGCACCACCACCATTTTATGAGGAAGAATTGGGGTGAGTACCCAGCGCCTTATGGACCAACAGTTGCTATGACGTGGGTCTGCTAAAAGGGATAGGAGCGGTCAAGATAAAGCTTAAACCAGGAGCTATTTTACCAAGGAAAAGACAGCATCCCCTATAGAGGGAAGCAGACGAGGGCATTTATGAGACGATTGTCGCATTGATAAAGCAAAGAATTTTGGTACCTTCAGAATCACAGTGTAACACTGCAGTGTATCCTGGAAAAAGGCGACTGGGGGATTGTGGCGTGTTAATCAAGATTTTCGTTCTTTGCACCAAATAATAGAAGCAGAATTCCCATTAGTTCCGAATCCAGCGACAAATCTGTGCAGCATCTCGATAGAAGCTACACACTTCATGGTAATAGACATGAACATTTTCTTTTCTATACAACTCCATGAAGAGTCAGAGGACTTGACATTGTTTCTGTATAGAAACCGGAAGTGGAAACACACAAGATTACCACAGGGATACTGTGTCAAGTCACCTTCCATCTTTAATAGGGTCCTCCAGATGGATCTTGGCAACATACACACGGAGAGCACTGTCATACAGTATGTGGATGACATTTTGATTTGTAGCAAGTCAGAGGAACAATGCCAAAATGACTCAGTATACTTGCTGACAGTCTTGGCAGAAAAGGGTTACAAGGTGGATGATGCAAAATTACAATATTGCCAAAAGAAAGTGCTATATATAGGGCAGCTGATATCACAAGAAGGGTAAAAAGTGAGTCCAGAAAGGGTGGAGGCAATCCACAAAACGTGGATGCCAAAGACAGTGAGATCAATGCAGCAGTTCTTGGTCCTTTGCAATTATTGCAGAGCATTGGTGTTTGTCTACAGCACATATGTGAGACCCTTGTTCAGCGGGCTCAGGGAAGCAGAGAGAGGGAATGGAAAGTTGCTATGGACACATGAAATGACTGAAGTATTTGAGGAGCTGAAGAAAGCAATATGCACAGCTCCAATATTATGGATCACAGACTCCCATGACAAATTCTATTTGTTCACACACTCCAATGGAGTAGTGATGACTGCGGTACTCACACAGAAGACTACCCAGGGCAGAAATCATTGGCTCATTACAGTGGACATTTAGACCCAGTAATGAAAGGACATTACCCTTGCGAACAAGCGCTTGCTGCTGCCGCATTCGCAGTAGAGAAGTCACTGAGTATTACTATGGGCTGTAGCATCACGCTTTACGAGGAGCCTGACTTCTTTGCAATTAAAAGAAAATAGAAGAGTATGTTGACTACACAGGGAGCTTCTGGATACAAGGTAATTATCTAAAATCCAGCAATCAAAGTAATAAGGTGCAGGACTGTCAACCCAGTGATGTTTCTAGCTGAACCAGTGGAGGAGGGAGATTATGTACATGACTGTTCTACCTACATGGAACAGTATTATGACCCTCCCAAAGTGGGGGAGAAGGCACTTGAGGGGGAAGGATGTGCTTTATATTGATGGGTCATTGGCAATAGACCAGACAACGGGAGAAAGACATATGGGGACGGCAGTGGTGAGACTAAAAGCATACAGTACAGCAGAAGTAACAGCAAGCGTGAGATACATTTCACATTTTTTAGCACAAGCAGCAAATTTAGTGGGTCTCATAACGGCATTAGAAGCGCGCAGGGACCAGGAAGTTAAGGTGCATTTAGATTTGTGCCTATGTGACGTCTACAGTACACTATGGGCTGTCACGATGGCAGAGGAGGGGCTTCCGATATGCAGACGGCACACCAGTGCAGCACATGCCCATATTGGGCAGGCTCATTCACGCTACAACTCCCAGCAGCAATACCAGTTGTCAAGTACCAGGCCCACACAAGGGGGGAGGACGTAGTCTCCTTGGGCAACGAAGCAGTAGATGCGGAAGCAAAGCATGCAGCATATTTTTCTGGAATAACATACTTTGATACTTCATTAAACACACGTATTCGTGTGCTCAATATGATTTTAAAGGAAGGTTATAATACATTACCAGCCACACAGCTAATGGAGTTTCAGGGAAGGGCTCCGGCAGAGGAGAAATAATTATGGGTGAGAAGGGGATGCTCAATATCCCCCACTGATGCTTTGTGGTGACAGGAAAGCACAGTGAAGCTAGTAATTCCAATAGCTTTTCTGCAGATTGCACTCACGCAACTGTACTATCCGACCCATAGGGGTAAAGATGTACTTGCTGTGCACATTGGGGATGAGTCCAAATATGGCAGAGCATATAGCCGCATTTATGGAAAAATGTGTTACCTGTAAAAGGTTTACCACAGGACATACCTTACGTGTAGTGAGAGGAACCATACCCCGCCCGATCGGGCCTTTCCAACATCTCCACATGGACTATGTCGACACAATCCAGGTGTGCCAGGGCTACCGCTACATGATAATGGTGTGTGCCTGTTTTCCCGGCGGATCAAAGCTGGTCCCTATTCACACCCCAACTCCCTCAGGGCAGCCATATTCTTCATTAGAGAGGTGTTCCCATGATGTGCTGTGTGTGAGGTCCTGCAGTCTGACAATGGACCTCATTCCTGAAATGAAACTTGCGAGCATATCACAACCGTACTGGGGATACAGCACAAATTCTACTGTGTCTATCACCTGCAAGCGAACTGGGTGTGGGAGCGCCTCAACAGCCTAGTCAAAGAGACAATTGAAAATATAAAAGCCACTTTAAAAAAGGGATGACTTCACTGTTTTCCCCTAACATTGATCGCATTGCGCAATCAGCCCGGATCTGACCACCACTTGACGCCCCATGAGGTGTTAACAGGACAGTGCATGCTACTTCTCCTGGCTCCTCCCACTAGTGCATTGACAGATGCATATGCAACTTCTGAGGTTCTTGGAAATGAGATATGTGAATATGTGGCCTCTTTGGTGGCTAGTGCTTCTTTTATTTCTCGCCAACTGCAGGCACGGGGGAGAGGTTAAAGAACAGTGAGGAAGATAACATTCCAGACAAGAATAAAGGACTGCTGATACAACCATTATTGTATTTGGGGACACCGTCTTACTGTGGAATTTCGTGAGGCCCTGGTACAAACCCAGGTTCCACGGCCCCTATGTGATAGCAAAAGCCACAGATGGTTCAGTTAAATTAAGTGGGAAAAAAGTGTGGCATTACATAGGAGACGTTAAGCCCTGCCGAGGTAAGACCTCTTCCCACAGAAAAGAAGATGATTTGATGCAAGAAGAAGAAAAAGACAAAGCTGAAGAACAACAACCGCGACTAACACAGTCCAGACCCAAAGAGTTAGTGAAGGACAACACGCTTACCGAGATTAGGTACACTATCTTTTCCTACTAAAAGGCATTAATCGAGAAAGTAAAGACTGTCTAAGCAATATGTTTTTCAATAGATGCAATCCCTTACAAGAATTTTTTATTAGATTTGTGATACGGACAGAAACTGAGTGAATGATTCCTACATGACTGTTTTTTCATGCTTTTCTGCTTTATGTAGCCCAGATATAACTGCAGTTGACCATTGGAAACCCATCTATTATTAATCTACTTGGTGATTCAAGAATTCGTATAGTGTGGAAGCGATGGTTCTTCGCAGCAATCACCCCAATACTATGGGCAATAAGAATGGTATACGAGTATGTAATGCCAAGTACTGTTAAAATGAATGCCCAGATTTGAAAAAGGCACTAGCTATGTCGAAACACGTGTCATCAGATGGGCTCTCCTACAGGAGTTGAGATACTTGAATTAAATAAAAAGTTTGGTGAGGACTAACCATTCTTATACTTTTATCGGAGGTGGGGAATTGACCTCCGTGTTTCTCACATATGCAACACATTATATATCCTAATCACGAGAAAACTGGTCGCTGGGCATAAGAAGTTGATAATTGCAACCCCCACTCAAATCCAATACAACCAATACTATAGGCGTAGAGGTTAAATTAACAAACACTAACCTGATAACAATGCATTTTTTAGGCTTTTCAGGTGAGTTTGCCGACCTTTCAAGCGACGCAAGCAGACACTCAAGAATAACAAAATGGGAAATGTACTTCGAAAATGCTGTTATAATGTTTTGTGCTTTCTGCTATCTCTACATCTTTACACTTCTTGTTCTATGAAGATTGTTGTTTTCTCAAGAACAAGCTTTGACTCTTACTAACGTAACCCCAATCCATGCTGTTACTGAAGCCATATCTGGGCAGGCATTAAGCACTGTTAAAGAAGTAAAGAGAGTTGGGCGCAGTAAAAAAGTAGATCTTAACCAGGTAAATTCCTATATAACTGATTTGGCCCATATATCAAAAAACATGTGGTATAGTCACATGGACAAAGTGGGGAAAGAAACAACAAAAGAGAGCTTTCATGTCAGCTCTCTCATCCCCTATGCCATGAGTGTATCCAGAACGTTTGTGGCAACTGAAATTCCAGCAGCAAGACCACAGTGCCTCATGCATTTGTCACTCTGCACCACAAGAGGATGATTTCAAGGTAAATGAGCTACAGTAAGGTGGATTTCCAGGCAGACATTCCTGTACGAAGATAACTACGTAAAGACTCAAGAAATGTTGGACGATTACTGGAATACAGATAAGAGTATAAAATATATCACAGAAGGGCTGCACAAAGTGGAAGTACAGGTAGTGACAGAGAAGGAGCTACAGTGTCCCAAAACAGGACCCAAAGAAATAGGAGCAATGTCAGGATGCTGGGAAAGACCGCAGGTGCTGGTGTATGGACAAGTATACACAACAGATGGATGGAAGGAAGGAGTGGGTGGGAGAAAGACACATGCTCTCCTAACAGTTCCAGTGGAAGTAGTACAGCAAGAAAATGACAAATAATGGGAAGCAAGTGCCAAACTGCTCACATGGGTAGAAAACGAAGCAGGGCCGATGCTCATCATACCTCTCGAGGGAGCTGCTTTATTTTTGCATAATGATGGTGAAGTAAGGGTTGGGGAAAGCAAAAGGTGTAAGCAGATATCGAAGATACCAGGTTTGAAGGTCAGAACAGCAGTGCTCATGGATCACTACTGGGCCTACGGGTCAAAGGCATATCTGCAGCTGCCAACCAACTGGGGAGGAATATGCTCATTAGTACTGCTGAACACACCAGCATTGGTAGTGCCTCAGAAAGACATACAAATACAAGAGTTCCCTGAAATAGATGTTCGTGAAAGAAAAAAGAGATCTGTAGGGTTGACCAGAGTGAAAAGAGGGAACTATGCCTCATTAGATATGGAAAAGGCATCAGATGCGATACCACCAGAGCACAGGCTGTTCAGCTGAACTGAGATGTTCTTTGCATCTATCGTTCCAGCAGTCCAAGCAAGCACAAATGCCAAATGGCTCCAGATTACGCGTTGGGAGCTGATACAGACAATCTCAACCGCCTTGGGGTTCAACACCAGCAAGCAAGAGCTGAAAGCAGTTAGGCTCATGGCCCTCCAGAATAGATATGTTATAGATCTTCTCACAGCCATGGAGGGAGGCGTTTGCCCCAAGATCAAGCCTTCTTGCTGTACATTCATTCCTGCCCATGACAAGGACAATGGGACTCTGACAGAAGCAATAACACGGCTTTCTGAACTGCATGCGACGATGGAGGCAGAAAGAAGCACTGTAGGGAAGGACGAAGGCTGGCTGTCATATATCTTTTCATGAATGCCAACATGGATGACCAACTGTTATGTAGTCACTGACAATGATGTTGGTGGAATGTAAGCACATAGAACACATCTCGTATTAACTCCTTAAAGCTGTCCCCAGCCCTACCTTCCACCTTCCATTCTCCAGGCTCCCTTGCCTACATTACACATTCTATTCAGCTACAACATCCCCCCCTTACTTATCATCTGAATTCATCATACCCAGCTGTTCAAGGTATCCACAATTCACAGACTACTTCTGTTCACTAATAGACCGTTCAATAATACACAATTTGTGCTCAGCAAATAAAATACTCCATCAGAGCCAGGCCTCTCACATTCCTGTGTCCTTGAATCTCCTCTGTTATTCTATTATGAAGGTTCCTTCCTCACCAGGCACATTGTGATGTAAAGTTAATGCTGTGACAGTCAACCAGTGTACTTCCACTGACAATATACCCACCCTGTACACTTTTACCTTGGCATCCCTTTTTACTTGGTATCATTTTATGGTACAGTATAACCAATGTGTTTCTCCTTATTTCCAGTTCGGTTTGCATTTTTTTTGTTATGCAGTCTGTGCCTGAATTTCTCCTTTTCAGTTATTCCTTAATCTGCCTCCATGTTCTCCACTCGGCTGGGTTATTGTATCTGGAATGAGTTGTGTTGTCATCGTTTTTCAGTCACATTTTATCACATCTTGCTCTCCATACAGTACTGTGAGAGCTACTGTCACTGTAAACTAATTACTGCTGACTTCAGGAGCCTCCCTGTTGCACCCGTCACACTTTCCACTGCATCCTTCACTTCATCATATCTCCCCTTTCCTTCTCTTTTTCCTTTTTTTTATTTTAGTCTTTTTTCGTTGAGCTCTTGCAGGATGTCATTATTGCTTCGCTTTATTTTGTAACGTATTCCACGACTTCCTAGAACATTTTAGAAACCTGATTTGGGGTTTACCTGTTCTGCTTAAAACAGACCACAAACCGCTGGTGCATGTTCTCCAATCTAAAACACCCCATCTGATATCGCCGAGAATTAGACGGTTGATACTGGACATTATGCCGTATAATCTTCATGTGTGCTATACACCAGGTACGCAAAATCAAGTAGCTGATTGTTTTTCCAGGTTATCAACTAACCATGGTACTGAGATTAAATCCATGGATGGAGATATCATTGCCACCATAAATCCGGCCATTGCTAAAGATGAATGGAAGAAGATGACTAATACTGATCCAAAACAGCTGGAGATTAGAAAAGCCATAGCTAATGATAGGAAGGAATGTGGACAAGACCTTGCAGATTTTGTGAAAATCAGGGAAGAATTATCTATGGATTTGGAACACATTTATAGAGGTGATTGTATAATTCCACCTGTGCAAATTAGAGGGAAATTACTCAACCGGGCCCATGAAGGACATCTAGGAAGGAGTTTAACGAAAAATAGAATAAGAAGTAACTATTGGTGGCCAAACATGTGGAGAGAGGCAGAGGAAATTGTCAAGAATTGCACCGCTTGTGCCGCAAGTGACAAATCTAAAGTATTAAGGAAAACTCCACTGGAACCAGTATAGCCTCCAAAAAATGCGTGGTCCAAGTTAGCAATAGATGTCATGGGACCATTTGAGAATCTTGAAACAGTTAGAATATACATTATAGTACTTGTAGACTACACCTCTAAATGGGTAGAGTGGGGAGTATCGGAGGAAAGCGTCACCACTGAGAAAATTACAAACTTCCTAAAAGAAGTTTTCAACAGAGAAGGGGACCCCAAGGAGTTGGTGTCCGACGATGGGTCTCAATTCACATCAGTAGGGTTCCAAGGATTCCTCGCTGTACCATCCGATTGCAAACGGGCTTGTGGAGAGAATTAATACGTTTGTAAAGAGTGTGATTCAATTAGCCATGACCAACACCCTTCCATGGAGAGAGACACTTAAAGAAGCCCTCTGTACATATAGGTTAACTCCGCACTCCACCACTAATGTTGAACCCTTCACTATGATACGTGGAAGAGTTGCATCCAATCGACTAAGACCTGCCTGGATTTTCATGGACACAGGAGAAGCAAAATTGGATATGGATCAGATATTAAGAAGTGTAAAGGAGAAACAGAAGAAATACAAGAACTATTATGACTGCAGGAATGGGGTGAAAGAAATGAAAATTAAGGAAGGAGAGTGGGTTTGCATTAGAGAACCCAAGAAAACACTTAAAGGTGAATCCAGGTTTAGACCGCCACAGAGAGTGAAGAGCTGTTTTGGCAAATCGGTTGTGTTGGAGGATGGGAGAAGATGGCCTTGTGATGATCTGGTAAGGATAGAGAAAGATTTCAATAGACCAAGCACAAGTAAGGACAAAGACATTAATCCAGGAACATCAAGTCAGGTGTACAAAGACATTTCCAAGAAATCAAGTACCAGAATAGACAATGATCCAGGAGTACCTGACCATGCGATCAAAGAGTCTACAAATAGTCCCTTCAATAATGACTGTCTTTATTATTAGCATTTATACCCCCCCACATGTATCCTTTTCTGTTATATAGTGCTGAACAGATATGCTTGTTTTATCTATTTATTCAAGGTTTAAAGATATGTTTTTTTTCACCTTCCCCTTCCTTCCGTTTCTCCCTCTTTCCCACCCTCTCTCTTTCCCATCTTCCTATTGTTTGTTTCATATAAAGAAGGGAGATGTTATGTAGTCACTGACAATGATGTCAGTGGAATGTAAGCACATAGAACTCACATGCGTAGGGTGATTCTAATGGTGAATAAGATCGAATGTATATTGAGTATTTGCCCGGTGCGGTTGTGCTTCGGGGGCCCTTGATTAAAGCTTACACATCAAGCATAATTGTGTACAGCGATGTATTACACCAACAGACTGAAAGTATTGGCAGCAGCCCTGATACTAGTGTTGGTAGCGTTTTGTGTCATCAGGAAAGCAATCACGCTGTATAGGAAGAAAACTAAAAAGACTTTAGGGATGAAAGCACTGATAGACGTAGAGACTGAAGAAGATGAAGAAACAAAGACACAGAATGCACTGAAATCCCAACTAACGTAGTGTCCTCTGTTCCCAACAGGAACAGTGTTAGAGTTCCCATACAACACCAGTGAGAAAATGGGTTTGGTGCAACCCTGATGGAGACTGCAGTTATGTGGCATGGAGTCTGGATGATCATGCAAAGTACTATGGACATCTCAGAGAGCTAACAAAGGTTTGGTTCCCAAAATTGCAGCTAAACAGAGAGATTTGTGTAGGTGGTGTGGTCGACTTGTCGACCAGAGGGGGGATTGTAGACTGGGGGCTAAATATGACCCTCATGCCTCACACACAACTGTCAACATGAAGGCAGAGAAATGATAGATGTGCCTCTCTCTCAGTCCCATCACCGCAATCCTCAATGTATCACAGGTGTGAGAAGCGTTACTCTATCAGACAGCCATTCAGACCATACCCAATCGATGATTTGGACAATATGGAAATGACATTGATCGAGCAAGTTGACTAACTGCAAAATAGAAATCAATGACGTCATCACTGACATCACGAAATAGCCGCACTTATACATGAAGTACATGTTCATCCATTCATGAAGTTACATGAACATACACTAGTTAATTGCATATAGGCACGAAGCACATGCCTATGACCCACGTAGGCAGAAGACGAACACGCATACATATTTCTATATATTCATATCGTTCACCAAAGCTGAAACTGCAAGATGCAAAGTATTTCATTTTTTTAATTTATTTCTACATTTATAAGAAGTGCACATAACCCAGAGGAATCTAGGTGCTGCTTACAGAAAAAGGACAATGAGGCCGTGGGGAGGGAAAGGGGGACAGTAGCATTAGTTGAAGAGACAAGTGTTTAGATGTTTCCTGAAGGTGTAGAATGAAAGTTCATTTCAAAGATGTGGCGGGAGCTCATTCCAGAGGGATGTCACACAGGCTGTCAGGCGTGCCCCCTCTGCTCTTTTCCTGTTGAATCTTGGTATGGTAAGGTGATGTTTGTAGGCTGATCTGATAGGCCTGGTAGAGGTATGTTTTTTAATTGTTTCAGTGAGGTATTGTGGTACCTCGTTGGGGATACATTTGTAGGTGAATGAAAGTGTCTTGAACTTGATTCTTTCATTTACGGCAAGCCAGTGGATGGCTTTTCTAGCCTCTGAGGTGTGATTGTGTCTCCCGATGTCGAGAGCTGCTCGTCGAGCATTGTTTTGAATTGTTTGTAGTTTAGCAAGTTTTTTTCAGAAGTCCCACAGTAGGGAGTTGCATTAGTCCAATTTAGAGCCTATTAGGGACCTGGCAATTTCGAGACAGTTTTGGGATGAGAGGAAGGGTTTGCTCGCTTTGATGAGTTTGATGGCATACCCCGATGAGGAGGCAATGTGGTTGACTTGGCGGATCATGGTGAGGCCAGAATCTAGGTAAACACCCAGAGTTTTGACAGAGTGAGCTACAGGTATCTTGTGACCGTAAATGGTGAAGGATTTGTAGGAGTCATCCAGTCTGGAGAGGCGGGACGGTAGGCCAGTAATGAGGAGCTCAGTTTTCTCATCGTTAAGGCAGAAGCTACATGCAGCCATCCAGGATTGGATAATTTCATAGATAATGTTGATAAGACGTGAGTCGGAAAAGTAGTCACCAGAAAGGGGTATGATAATTTGTGTGTCGTCAGCATAGTTTGTGTATGAAATGCCAAGGACGTCTAGGTGGTCAAAGAGGGGTTTGGTGTACACATTGTATAGTGTGGGGGGAACACAGGATTCTTGGGGAACACCACAAGAGGTAGGGATAGGGTTAGCTGAGGCTTCTCCCGCAAAGACTCTGGAGGATCTGTTGGCAAGGAAGAAGGCTATCCATTTAGTTGCATCCGATGAGAAATGCGCTGAAGTAGAAAGTGCTTGGCAAAGGAGTTTATGATCGGCGAGTTCAAAGGGGGCAGAGAAGTTAAGAAGCAGGAGGAGTGATAGTGAGCCCTGGTCGTTGGCGATATCAAGTAGATTTTTTAGTTTAAGTAGGGCTGTTTCTGTGCCATATTGGGGGCGGAAGCCCAATTCATATATTCATATATTTAGCTTGCACAAGCTAGACTGCCACTAACATGGGGAAGCCGTAAGGAACAATATGGAAGCTACAGGCCTCTGAAGCAAACAAAGAAGGAGAGGCAGGGTTAGGGTTCATGGAAAGGCTGACATGATTTCCGCAGCCAGAGGCAAGCAGAAACAAGGCACCCAGTCAAGGATAATTGGAGACAGGAAATTTCCAGTTACCAAGGCAATGAGCCACCTGCAGAAAATCAGGCTAGAATTCTCAAAATTACAAGCAGGCCAGCTTCATTTTCTTGTTTCAACACACGTGACCCAGCCGTACAGGACAATGGCCATTCAACCAAGTTAGACTGAGAAGACTGTTCCCATCGAACCAGAGGAGAGAACATTTCAAGTGTTGCCTGCAAACTTTCAACTGAATGCACTCTCTCAGGCGTAGGTGATCAGAGATGGCAACATTAGAGAACACATCGCACCTTCATGTTCATTCTCATCGCCTTCGGAAGGTACACATAGGGCATCATCACGAGTTGGGAGGTAACGCTGACGGTATTACCGCCGGCGCTAATAGCCCTACCGCCAAACCCCCCGGCGCTATTAGCGCCGGATCACGGGTTTGGCAGAACGGTTAGTGCCCATTCCCCATTGGGCCCATTTGGGAATTCCTCATTCCCCATTGGGCCCAATGGGGAAAATTCACGCTATTACTGCTGGCGGATTTCCCGTCGGCGGTAATAGCGCCGAAAATTGACAATTTTGCCGCAGATTTCCCCCCAGCTCAGAGCTGGGGAGAAATCCGCCAAGGCCATGATCTGGCAAACCCTTAAATGCAGCGGTAATAGCGCTACTGCCGCATTTAAGGATTACCGCCAAACTCATGATGAGGCCCATAGTCTGGTAACAGTCCAGAGTCCCAGGGCTGGAAGGACACACTCTGCAAATTCAGAGTCACCTTTCACATGGGGATATCATTTGTTGCAAGTGTCAATGGTCTCTCTGCGACCCTGCAACACAGTAGAGGTGGTCCTAGGGAGAGCTACCCGATACAGCTATACAAAATAGTAGATCTAACCCTTATAGCTCCTATATATAGCTCAGCCAAAGTGACCAATGTGAATGTCGGATAGGTTCCTGGGATGGAACCTAAATTTGTGACATCACACCGGGATACAACCAGGTGACACATACTTAGAAGCTGAGAGCTCCAGAGGATACTTGTTTTTCTGGTGTGATCCCTGTCATTTTGTTTGCTAATAAAAGACAGTGGGCCTCATTACAAGTATGGTGGTAAGGCAACAACGGCGCCGGTATCGCTACCGACACCGTTGCTACCATACCGCCATACTATGAGTTCTGCTCGCGGGTGCCCTTGCAGCCACCAGGTCTGACCTGCTGGCCGTACCGGCACCCACGAGCAGAACATGATGGTAGCACCGGTACCGTTCTTAACTGTACCGGTGCTACCACCCTCCCCATTCCCATTGAGCCCTATGTGGCTCAAATGGGAATGGGGATGTACTGGGCCCGGCACCCCTGAAAAGGCAATTAGCAGGTCTGGCTGGGCCGGAATAGCCCAGTAATTACCCATTTGTGGGTGCTGGACCCAGATGTGAGTATGGAGGTAGCCTTGCCAGTTTTGCCGGCAAGGCTACCTCCAACCTCGTAATGAGGCCCACACTTTACCCCATGGGTGAGTCTTCCGTACTTGGGGTGGGGAGTCTTTGATGGGCGCAAGTGTTCTATGCTGATAATTGGGGTGACTGCTATAGAGCCCCGGTCACATCTGTATGCCCACACCAAGCTGCCAGCATGAGACATAGTCACACACCACTTGAAATTTAAATGCAGGTGCTGCTGTTCGGGTTAGGGGGAAAGGTCAACGGCAGTTAGCAAAATATTTAGGGAGAGTGTTTATAACATAAGAAAATTGCTGAGCTCTGCAGATGAGTGCCATTGTACAGGAGCTAGTACTAACAAAACACCCCAGTGCACAAAGAATGATCATTAATGGTGGACAGTGGACGATAGTTGCACCAAATCCATGGAAAAGATGCTCCTCTAAAAGGGGCTGAACTTTGGCCATGTTCACTGATGGAAGAGAGCTTCGGTCCCTGGAAGGAATGCATTAGTCACCTTGAAGGAATTGAACTGTGTACTGGGCAAATGTATGATCCCATACATATAGTTCCCCATGGCTTCTGACGTCCTGGCCAACTCCGTCAGGTTTGTCATAGCTACTGCACTGTATTCACATTTAATGGAATTAGGCCCTTATTTTATGTCTTGCAACATGCTTAATGTGCACTAGAAGACACATTTCTGCCATGGCATTTATATACTTAACACGTCAGATGTTGCAGAGCCTGACACTGTTCCCAGTTATGAGGGCCCCATTACCAACAGAGCCGGGAATCATCCGGTTGGTGCATGATGAAATGCGGCCGGCCATGTTGCGCATGGATGGTACATTGTCTGATGTGGCCCAATCTTTGGCTGGCTTAAGAGAGGAGGCTAATGGATAGACTATGCCTTCTCAAAGTGCTCCTTCTTCGGACCTGAATCAATGCTTCTCACCTCAAGACGCTTCCATCACAGCCATTAATGGAATCTCCAGAAACCGCAGTGAGTGGAAAATCAGGATGCCAACCCCGATGGACAGCTACACCTGGAGAAGTAAGAGAGGGGTAGTGCTGTTGGTATCATGAACATGCCAGAGAGGTCCTCATCAGGCCAATATCGACACAAGCCCATTCCTCTAGGGAGGTGATAAGTCATGGCCCATCCCAAGATCGGGGGAAGGTTGCACAGGCTATCATCTGTCAATCACTGAGGGCTGCCGAGGGAACTGACACCGAGCCCCCTAACATGCTCTCTCAAGGGAAACTCTCTACTGCTAAAGCTCTGAGTGTCGCAAAGAACCTGATGATCCCCACTGGGATTGGAGGGAGCAGGACTTGATTGTGACCTTCAAAGGGAGAACTCATGGCAATAAGAACTCATATGAACAGGTTGTTTTTGCCAGCAAGTCAAGAAACGCTAGGTTTTAGCAAGGTGTCATTTAAGTTTAAGAACTTCGGTGAGGTATGAGTTCTGTCAGACTGTATGTTTTGTGGGGGCGGCAGCGTGTTCGCCTTTGCTTTAACCTTTCCTACTTTCATGCATGCATATCACGTTGCAGGGAGGCCGTAGCGGGAAAGGGGATTGATGTTTTTCTGGATGTGAAATGCATGCAGTGCCATATCCATGACTTACAGATTGAAGATATTCTGCCGGCCTGGGCCAGATAATGCTGCATCAAGGGGTTAAATGGAGTCCTACCTTCAAGGTGGAGCTTCTTCTTTAAGCAATAACACATGGCTCATTGGTCTCACTAAAGGTGAGCTGGATCGCACACTCCTGGCATGGACCCATTGGGCACGATCAGTCCAAGCCACTGATAAGGTGCACAGTTGCACTTGTCCCCAGAGGCCTGTGTCCCTTTAGAGATTGGTCCAAACAGGGGATCCGATGGAGGTTTGAGCACTGTGAGTGAAACCCATAGGGACATTTCCTGGCATGTGTTTATTTATTTATTATTACCTTTGTATTGTGCGCCCAACCCTCAGGAATGGTGCTGGAGTAACAGCAACACGGGACGATCCTGACTGGGTTGACTATCTGGCCCAATTTGATGTTAACTGTTTACAGGAGGTTACAGGAGACCTGGCTACAGTAGAGGCTTTTAGCATGCCGGGTGAAGGTGGAAAACTGCAGCAAAGGCAGACACAAAGGTGGGCTAACCACTCTGATTCGTGTTCAGGACGGTTGGGAAGTAACCAGCATGTGCGCTGACTTAAATTCAAGGATAACAGTGTGTACGTCATGCATGGACGGCAATATGAAGAATACGCTTTATATCATCAATGTCTACTCCCCACCAAGGAAAGAAAAGGGAGCCCTGGGGGAGCTCTCGCTGGGTGAGGCCCCTGGTAATATTCTTGTGATGGGGGGCTGGAACGTCAAGCTAGATCGTCCACTGAGGCTTGTGGCATCCCCAAGACGAATGTAACTTTGGACAGGTCTGGTGGGGTGGCAGAGCGCTGGCTCATTTCCTTTGGTTGAACTTCATGGCAGGAGGCCAGGTGATGTCACCCCAAGGCAGACATTTGCCAGCGGTCTATACACATCTGCAACTGATTACATGCTGATAGATTGTCATCTTTTTAATCGGGTGGTGGACTTTAGGGTGGAAGGTAGAGGTGAGCGGAAGTATTTCCTTATGGTTTTAGGATTAAAAGTGAGAGGAGACCAGCATTGCCAAAGTCAGTACTCGACGGGGTACCCCATGCGATGGCTAAACAGATAAAAAATGAACAGTTGTTTTAGTTCTAAAGATGTGACTGGTCAGTGCCAACTGTTTCTAGACAAGCGGTCTACAGCAGTGGAAACAGTGAACCTTCGAATCCCTCATAGATACACTTGATATGATATGATATGATATGACATTTATAACGCGCCTATACACAAGTGTTTCAAGGCGCGAACATAATGGATGATGTACATGATAGCACAGTAGACTAGGGCTAGGAAAAAGCAGACACGCAACTTGGTTTGATCTGGAGTGTAGGGTCAGAAAGACACATCTACACGAGGCACTTAAGAATGATACGCTCTTGGCGGGAGAGAGACACACACTTAAAAGGGAATATAAGGAGTGCCTAAAGGGAAAGGAACAAGAAGCCATCGGAAAGCAATGGAACACGCTTGCACCAGTAGCAGGCACTAATAATTGCAGGCCATTTTGGAGGCTGGTATCAAACAGCTGGAAGGAGTCGGGTACCCAGCGGGCTGGATTTATTGGCAAGGATTGATGGGTGGAGCATTTTAGGAATATCTTCTGTATAGAAAATGGTGAGGAGGTTCAGCTACAACCTTGATCTTGATCACGGAGGCAGAGGTCTTTATAGCCATTGCTCAATTAAAACCGGGAGAGGCAGCAGGCCCAGATGGGTCGCCCTCAGAGGTGTTTCTGGGTCACTAGATACAACGCTGAAAGTCAAAAGATCAATACGGTTGTTAAGAGGCACAGGCACTCACTCCATGTGGATAACGATTTAAGCAGGTGGTTACACCCTAACCCAAGTTTTATATACAGTAAGGCATGTACATTGAAGAATAGATTGTGTCCTTCTTTCATGTCTAACCCTATGAGCAGTCAAACATGGCTACATGCGGCACAGAATAATGGATTTCACAAATGTGGGGGCTGCTCCATATGTATTCACCCTTTGGAAACCACAACTGTTGATTTTGGAATGTTGGGAAAGTATTATGTAGATTCATTCATCAATTGCAATTCGAAATTTGTAGTTTACTGTATTATTTGTGTGTGTGGTTTACATTATATTGGGAGTACGATTAGACCCTTGAAGATTAGAATCAGAGAACACCTATCAACAATAGCTAACCAAGAGGCAAAATATCCCTTGGCCATACATTGGTAAAATGTCCACCAAATGGACAATAAGAAGGATATTAAGTTTGTGGAGATGGCAAAGGTGGCATTACCACAAAGAGGGGGAAACCTTGAATTTAAATTGAGGCAATTGGAAGCTAGGCTTATCTGTCAATACAGGACACTCTCCATTGGACTGTACACTGAGCACACATTTTCTGTATTTTAAGAATCCCCCCAGGTAGTGATCAGCTGCACCAAAGTATTTCAGGTTGTTTTGTTTTGTTATACTCTATCCACTGTTAATCGCCCAGCCAAATACTGACTGAAAACGCGTTTAGCGAACACTATATAAATGATTGTAAATATAATAAAATGAACTTTCAGCTGCAGGACGACATGTGGGCTGGCCAGTATGGGTCCAGTGAAAGTGAGAGAGTTATAGAATGTGCTTCATATGTAACTAGCCGGAGACTGGAAGAGCCGCCTTAAAGTGAAGTCATGAGTTTGTAAATCCACATATCCCTCATAGGTTTCATTGTATTAAGAAGTGTATAAAAGCTAAGACATGCAGCCGAGAGTTGTCAGGTGGGAAGCTGTCCTGTCAATGGATGTTATCACCTCCTGTATCACTTTCCTGCTATTAAGGTTTACCTGAATCATTTAGATCTCAAGTCTGGATTTTTTTCAAAACAAACCGATTGTTCCTCAGGCAGATGGAAAGCAGGTGCAAGTGGATCTAGGTCACCTGGTGCCTTCCTGCTTGCCGCTCTTTTTCCCTACTTAAGGAGCCCTCCAGCCTCTTTTCCTTTGCAGATGGAAAGCAGGTGCAAGTGGATCTGGGTCACCTGGCCTAAGCCCCGCCCACCTGATGCCTTCCTGCCTGCCACTCTTTTTCACCACTTAGCAAGCCCCGCCCACCTGGTGCCTTCCTGCTTGCCGCTCTTTTTCACCGCTTAGCAAGCCCCACCCACCTGGTGCCTTCCTGGCTGCTGCTCTATTTCCCTACTTAAGGAGCCCTCCAGCCTCATTTCCTTTGCAGATGGGGAGCAGGTGCAAGTGGATCTAGGTCACCTGGCCTAAGCCCTGCTCACCTGGTGCCTTCCTGCCTAACGCTCTTTTTCACCACTTATCAAGCCCCGCCCACTTGGTGCCTTCCTGCTTGTTGCTCTTTTTCACACCTTAGCAAGCCCCGCCCACCTTGTGCATTCCTGCTTGACACTCTTTTTCACCACTTAGCAAGCCCCGCTAACCTGGTGCTTCCTGCTTGCCGCTCTTTTTCCTTACTTAAGTAGCCCTCCAGCCTCTTTTCCTTTGCAGATGGGGAGCAGGTGCAAGTGGATCTAGGTCACCTGGCCTAAGCCCCGCCCACCTGGTACCTTCCTGCCTGCCTCTCTTTTTCACCACTTAGCAAGCCCCGCCCACCTGGTGCCATCCTGTTTGCTGCTCCTTTTTCCTACTTAAGGAGCCCTCCAGCCTCTTTTCCTTTGCAGATGGGGAGCAGGTGCAAGTGGATCTAGGTCACCTGGCCTAAGCCCCGCCCACCTGGTGCCTTCCTGTTTGCCGCTCTTTTTCACCACTTAGCAAGCCCCGCCCACCTGGTGCCTTACTGTTTGCCGCTCTTTGTCCCTACTTAAGGAGCCCTCCAGCCTCTTTTCCTTTGCAGATGGGGAGCAGGTGCAAGTGGATCTAGGTCACCTGGCCTAAGCACCACCCACCTTCTTAACCCTGCCTCTTCCTTCCTGCTCTTATCTATTAGATCAAGGGCGTCTCTCGCCCGGGCGTCCTAAGTGAAGGGCAGGTGAAGAAAAGGGCAATTCCTGTTTGGACCTGTTCAGTCCAGGAGGACCCTTGGCCCGACCCCCTGCTCAGACAGCAGGTAAGCATGTACCAACATATGTTGCTCCCTCTGTCCCCACAGGCCATCCCCAACCCCTCTAGTCCCCATGTGATGTTCCCTTGTGCCACCACCATTCTCGCACACAGGTGTTGCCTGTTTTGCTTGATTCTTCTACCCTACACCCCCCTCACCCACCTCAAGCCTACTTCTGCAGGAGTCTATCCTGATAAATTCTGGTTTCACCATCACCGTCTTGTGGCCAATGCTGGATTTGACTTTTATGGACTTCATTCACTGTGTGACACCCTTTCTCAACTCTCATGCTGGACTTCCTTTGCATCTTGTACTCATGGTGGCCCTGAATCATGCTGTTCCCATCTTCATCTTGTATCCTGGCTTGCAACATTATGTGTTACTACTGACTTCTGCAATTGTATTGGCTCTCCCCTCTTGCTTCCCCACTCTTTTGACTGCTTACTCTCTTTTCTCTTGTCCCTATCTCTTCCCCTTACTTTCTTCTATGCACTTACTCTATCAGAATTGTCCCTGGACCTAGTATGATAGCAACCTCGTCTGTCTCTTCCGCCCTCCCCTTACTAGTTTTTTCCTCCCCAACCCCCCACCAGCACTATCTAAAATGTCGTCAGGCCTAATATGATAGTCACTTGTTTTGTTCCACCCCTACCTTTCTGCACCCCTCTCCCTCACCTTTTGTTTTTTTTCCAGCTCTGTTTTAGCTCTTGCACTATCTGAAATGTCGTCAGGCCGAGTACGATAGTTAATTTCACATCCTTACTGTTCATGGCCTGTAAGAATGTGGTTGTATTTTCCCTTGTTCCCTCCCTTGCCTTGAAGCGCTTTGAAACACATTGTGTATAGGCGCTATATAAATAAACTATCATATCATATCATTATCATTATCTGCCTGCAGACACTGTTCGTGGCAGCGTAACAGCAACCTCTGCAAACTCGAAACTGGAACTACCCTCTGCACATGGTCCTGTGGACACCTGCAGCACGCTCCAGCAACCTTTCCTCCATCTTGTAGGTCTCCTTCCATCGCTGGTCGCGTTCTTCAGTGCCTGCTGACTCTGAATACAGACCTTTGTGGCTAGTGTGACAATCCTATAGGAAGCGTCACTTCTCCCCAGGGGAGAGCCCCTCTCCATGAGGCTTGGGAGGTGAGTCTGCTAACCAATAGTCCCTGTAGGAGTGCTAACATGCGGGGGGCATCTCATGTGGAGGGACTCCTCTCCTGGGGGTAAGGCCACGATTGGGAGGCATGGCCCCTTTAAACCCCAACCCGGTAGGCTGATGGTAATGCCCAAATCTTCCACACATAAGCTCACGTCTGAAACTGTGTTATTGTGAAATATCGAACCATCCCGATGTCATAGGCACAAGGACGAAGAAGAGCATGCACATGCTACATTCGAGCAGGAAGAAGGCTTGACCAGCTGCTGTCAATTGGACTGATGTTATGCTCGGGCCTTACCGGTATTGAAAATGAACAGCAAAGAAGGACTGTGTTCTTTGTCATCCACTGACCTGTCCGGCAATGGCCCGTGCCGTCCTGGCATGCTGAGAGCTGTTGTACATCCAGAAGAAGAACACAGCGACTGAACGGGCCGCAGTGTTACCCGTAAGACTGGACTTGGGTTTCGGGAGACGGCGATTCGGTTGGGAACCGGCATGGTGAACCTGGAGAAATGGAATGGTGGTTGCGCGACCTGTAGAGGATAGGCAGTCCGGTCCAACAACAGTGGCGATACCGCCTTATGTAGCCTACAGCAGAGCCGTGCAGGTGAATATGTGGAGAGTGCAAGAGACGGTGGTGGTGGCGGCATGACCTGTCTTGTGTGGATCGTGGGGTCTGACTACTAAGCCGAGACTGCAAGCAATAATTGGTCATGGAGAGAAACAGGTTGCAGAAAAAGGCAGTCGTTGAAGTAGAGAAAGAGAAACTGCAACCCCCTGGCAAAATTGGTGAGGAGTTCCCCAGGAGAAGGTAATGGTAGTATAAGTCAGTGAGGGGGGCCGGGAAGAAGCGAGATTATAAACCGTAGAGAAGCCAATGGAATAGTGAATCATTTTGTAAGACAATTTGCTGGGCAGTTCCACAAGAGTGTGGTTCTGGAGAGTCAAGAGGGATCCAGGGAGAATCTTCGTCATCCCAGTGCGGGCAGAATAAATAATATAAAGAAAGTGGAGACCGTGAAAACCTTTGTAAAGGAATTACGAGTATTACTGAGAACTGTAAGAGAAAATCGGTGACAGCTAGGAGGGAGTCATTCTGCTAGACCCACGAGGATCCTGTAGAGCTGTTTTGTTTGCTTTTCAGAAGCCCAGAATTTGTATGGATGTTTTTTTGAGCAACCTAAGAATCTTTGGGACACTTTAGATCCAGGAGAAGGGAGTCATTCTCCTGGAAAGGGAGTAATTTTGTATTTGTATTTGTATTTATTTTATTTATAAAGCGCAGCCAGGCCCAGGGGCATACGGGCGCATAAGTTAGATCTGGTTACAGTTGCAATAGAAAGCAGTCAATAAGGGTTACGTTACATTGCAGTTACAGGTGGGTACAAACAAGGTGGGTACAAACTTAGTCATGCAAATGCATATATACATAGTCTAGTATAAGTACATTAATTACAAAAGTGTGCCAGTGACAGTCGATCATGCTGGGATCAGGGGGTTAGGGTGTCATAGAGTCCATGTTGTGAAGCCAACACTTCGTGTTATGTTTAAATAGGTTAAATGAAGGTTCTGCCCGCAAAAGCGCAGGAATTGTGTTCCATAATTTAGAGGCTTGTACAGGGAAGCTAGCACCACCCGAGTTATGAAGTTTAAATCTCGGTATGGACATAGTGTTATCTTGTGCTGCTCTAAGTGGTCTTGAAGAAGTGTGAGGTGTAAGTTGGTTGGTGAGGTAGGCTGGTGCAAGGTTGGCCCTGGCTTTATGTGTAAGGGCCAGAGTTTTAAGGGATATTCTGTACTTGACTGGAAGCCAACGTAGTTTGCGTCTGGTCTCCGAGATGTGCATCTTTTTGGGGATGTTGAGGGCAGCCCTGATGGCATTATTTTGAATTACTTGCAGTTTGTTGATGTTTTTGTGGCTAGTGCCTAAGTAAAGGGCATTACAATAGTCTATCTTGGACAGGACTAATGCTCTAGCAAGAGTAATGCAATTGGGTGAGGAGATGAACGGCCTACATGCAGTGATCAGCTTGCAGGTGTAAGCGGCTGATGATGCTACTGCATTAGTTTGTTTGGAGAAGGATAAGGTGGCATCGATGTAAACCCCAAGGGTTTTGGTGTTATTTGACACGGGGATGAGATTGCCATCTATGGTGAAGGATTTAAATGC
This sequence comes from Ambystoma mexicanum, assembly GCF_040938575.1. NCBI lineage: Eukaryota > Metazoa > Chordata > Amphibia > Caudata > Ambystomatidae > Ambystoma > Ambystoma mexicanum. Next base: position 29,517,732 of record NC_090927.1, read on the forward strand.
GGTATTGAGATTTTTGAGTTTGGCGTGAGTGCCAAGGATGATCAACTCGGTTTTTTCGTCATTGAGACAGAGTCCATGATGTGCCATCCATGCTTGAATTACTGAGTAGATTTCATTAAGGGTTTTGCTGTCTGTTTCATAGTTCCCGGAGATAGGAATGAGTATCTGGGTGTCGTCCGCGTAATTGGTATACGTGACACCCAGATAGTCAAGGATATCAAAGAGGGGCTTTGTGAATATATTATAGAGTGTCGGGGACACGCAGGAGCCTTGCGGGACTCCACAGGGTACTGGTGAAGGTTCAGCAGAATCAGTGGGAGAGAAGACCCTCATGGTTCTGTTCGCCAAGAAGGAATTGATCCAGGCTGTGGTTGCGTCTGAGAAGTGTGCTGCAGTTTTCAAGTGGTGACAGAGTGTTTGATGGTTGACCAGGTCAAAAGCTGCTGACAGATCAAGCAATAAGAGGAGTGCAAGTTTACCATTGTCTTTCAGGTTTTGGATCTGGGTAGTGAGATCTATTAATGCAGTTTCCGTACCGTGTCTCGGTCGGAAACCTGACTGCCTAAGTCCTAGGAGATTGTTTGATTCTAAGTAGGCCTGTATTTGTAAATAGGCTGCTCTATCCAGTATTTTTAATAAGAAAGGTACAGTTGTTATCGGTCTATAGTTAGACGGGTTGGCTGGATCAAGAGTAGGTTTCTTAAGGAGTGGGATGACCCACGCTTCTTTTAGGTTATCAGGCACTACTCCAGTTTGGAAGGAGGCATTGATGAGGTTGGTTATGAATGGTGCCAGGTCGTGCGCAGCAGCTTTGATGATCGGGGCAGGGCAGGCATCACCTTGGCAATTTGAAGGTTTAAGTTTCCTGATGATGTTTTCTACTTCCCAGATTGAGAGGGGTGAGAAGCTGAAAGGTTTACAAGTTGACTTAAAGGTAGGTGATTTGTTAGGTAATTGTTTGTAGTCCGGGTCAGCAAGTAGCAGGGATTTTTTTGCGTTGATTTTAGATTGTAGGCGATCTATTTTATCTAATAAGGCCTTCTGAATATTACTACACCATAGTGCATCTGTAACACATTTGTCTATGGGGGCAATGGGGGATTCTAGTTCTTTCAAAATCTTAAAGAGTTCCTTTGTGTTGGATTCCGCTTGTGTAATCCTTTTGTTATATGTGTCCTTTTTAGCAATAAAGATGGCTTCTTTGTAACTAGAGGAGGCTAGGGTTAGCTCAGTCTTATTGGATGCTGTGGGATGTTTTTTCCAATGTGACTCTGCGGTTCTGTTAGCTTTGCGTAATTCTCTTAGCTGCGGCGTGAACCAAGTGTTAAGGTGACGCTGTGGTGTGGGTTTCCGCAATTTTAGGGGGGCAATGGTGTTCAGTGCTTTAAGTATAGCCTGGTTGTAGATATCCACTGAGACTGTGGGGTCAGCCTCTGAGTCGATATTGTTCAGGATGGGGAGTAGTATGGGTAAGAGTTTGTCAGGTGTAATATCTTTCTTATTTCTCGTGCTGGTAACTGGGGCGATGATAGGCGCCAGGTGAGGTGCATTGGCTTTGATAGAGAAGGTTATTATGTGATGATCCGACCAAATGCATGGGTCATTGGATAGAAGGTCAATAGAGCAATTGAGGTGAGTGAGCCAGTCCAGTGTTCTGCCTTTGATATGAGTGGGCTCGTGAATAATGTGCGTGTGACCCAAATCCGATAAGGTGTTAGCTAGGTCATGGGCGTTAGTGTTCTTAGGGTCGTTAAAACCAAGATTAAAGTCCCCAAGTAAGATCGTTTGAGAACTGGGTTTGGTATCTGTGGTTATGAGTGATGCAATGTCCTCTATAAAGGAGGAGATGGGACCTGGTGGTCGGTAAATAAGGTGCAAAGATGCCGTGTGGTTAGGTGATAGAGGAAGCTTAATAGACAAGGATTCAGCAGAGGGGATTTGAGCGTCCTGGATGACTTTGATGTCGAATGTATTTCTGAATATGATGGCGAGTCCACCTCCCTTCGTTTGAGTGGTGTTTCTGTCGCATCTAATAATAGCATAATCATTAGGTATAGCAAGGGCCAGGGATGGACCGGAGGCAGCATTAAGCCAAGTTTCCGTGACTGCGAGGAGATCGAGCTTTTCGTGAGATATAAGGTCAGCGATGTCGAGAGCATGGGCAGGAAGAGACCTAGCATTCACCAGAGCTGCTTTAATGAGTTTGTCTTTTTGGGAAGATTTTTCAGGTGGTACAGGTAGGTCGTGCAAATGGGTATGGGCTAACTTGACTGAGTCAGTGGTCGAATTGGCAGGGTTGTGGTCAGTATGCAAATGTTTCATGCTGCGGGCTCTTAATCTAAAGTTTCTGGTTAAAATGCTAGGGTGGTGGGAGCATGGAAAGGTAGGTGGGCTAGTTCTAGAATTCAATCTAGTGTTTCTAATGGCCGTAGTACAAGGTTGGTTAGGTGTTGGTCTGGTAGCAAAGTGGCGTATCCAGAGAGCTGGATCATCCAAATACGGGTTAGCAGGTGTCATGGTGATAGGCCACGAGGTGAGGGTGGTGGTTAACATGAGTGTGCAGGTGTAAGTGTCTTGACTAGGAAATGGATTAGGTTGACTAGTCCAACGTCTAGTGTAGATATACAGTAGGTGGATGAGAGTAGATAGGCACCAATACATGATGTGGGCAGTGTTGCTAGTAAGCAGGGGTTGCAAATGTGGTCTATTGGCGACCATAAGGCACAACACAAATCAATCAAATGTGGTCTGTAGGCGACCATAAGGCACAACACAAATCAATCAAATGTGGTCTGTAGGCGACCATAAGGGACAACACAAATCAATCAAATGTGGTCTTGTAGGCGACCATAAAGCACAACACAAATCAATCAAATGTGGTCTTGTAGGCGACCATAAAGCACAACACAAATCAATCAAATGTAGTCTGTAGGCGACCATAAGGGACAACACTAATCAATCAAATGTAGATTGTAGGCGACCATAAGGCACAACACAAATCAATCAAATGTGGTCTGTAGGCGACCATAAGGCACAACACAAATCAATCAAATGTAGATTGTAGGCGACCATAAGGCACAACACAAATCAATCAAATGTGGTCTGTAGGCGACCATAAGGCACAACACAAATCAATCAAATGTAGATTGTAGGCGACCATAAGGCACAACACAAATCAATCAAATGTGGTCTATTGGCGACCATAAGGCACAACACAAATCAATCAAATGTGGTCTGTAGGCGACCATAAGGCACAACACAAATCAATCAAATGTGGTCTGTAGGCGACCATAAGGCACAACACAAATCAATCAAATGTGGTCTGTAGGCGACCATAAGGCACAACACAAATCAATCAAATGTAGATTGTAGGCGACCATAAGGCACAACACAAATCAATCAAATGTGGTCTATTGGCGACCATAAGGCACAACACAAATCAATCAAATGTGGTCTGTAGGCGACCATAAGGCACAACACAAATCAATCAAATGTGGTCTGTAGGCGACCATAAGGGACAACACAAATCAATCAAATGTGGTCTTGTAGGCGACCATAAAGCACAACACAAATCAATCAAATGTGGTCTTGTAGGCGACCATAAAGCACAACACAAATCAATCAAATGTAGTCTGTAGGCGACCATAAGGGACAACACTAATCAATCAAATGTAGATTGTAGGCGACCATAAGGCACAACACAAATCAATCAAATGTGGTCTGTAGGCGACCATAAGGCACAACACTAATCAATCAAATGTAGATTGTAGGCGACCATAAGGCACAACACAAATCAATCAAATGTGGTCTGTAGGCGACCATAAGGCACAACACAAATCAATCAAATGTAGATTGTAGGCGACCATAAGGCACAACACAAATCAATCAAATGTGGTCTATTGGCGACCATAAGGCACAACACAAATCAATCAAATGTGGTCTGTAGGCGACCATAAGGCACAACACAAATCAATCATATGTGGTCTGTAGGCGACCATAAGGCACAACACAAATCAATCAAATGTGGTCTGTAGGCGACCATAAGGCACAACACAAATCAATCAAATGTGGTCTGTAGGCGACCATAAGGGACAACACAAATCAATCAAATGTGGTCTTGTAGGCGACCATAAAGCACAACACAAATCAATCAAATGTAGTCTGTAGGCGACCATAAGGCACAACACTAATCAATCAAATGTAGATTGTAGGCGACCATAAGGCACAACACAAATCAATCAAATGTGGTCTATTGGCGACCATAGGCACAACACAAATCAATCAAATGTGGTCTGTAGGCGACCATAAGGGACAACACAAATCAATCAAATGTGGTCTGTAGGCGACCATAAGGGACAACACAAATCAATCAAATGTGGTCTTGTAGGCGACCATAAAGCACAACACAAATCAATCAAATGTGGTCTTGTAGGCGACCATAAAGCACAACACAAATCAATCAAATGTAGTCTGTAGGCGACCATAAGGGACAACACTAATCAATCAAATGTAGATTGTAGGCGACCATAAGGCACAACACAAATCAATCAAATGTGGTCTGTAGGCGACCATAAGGCACAACACAAATCAATCAAATGTGGTCTATTGGCGACCATAGGCACAACACAAATCAATCAAATGTGGTCTTGTAGGCGACCATAAAGCACAACACAAATCAATCAAATGTGGTCTTGTAGGCGACCATAAAGCACAACACAAATCAATCAAATGTAGTCTGTAGGCGACCATAAGGGACAACACTAATCAATCAAATGTAGATTGTAGGCGACCATAAGGCACAACACAAATCAATCAAATGTGGTCTGTAGGCGACCATAAGGCACAACACAAATCAATCAAATGTGGTCTGTAGGCGACCATAAGGCACAACACAAATCAATCAAATGTGGTCTGTAGGCGACCATAAGGGACAACACAAATCAATCAAATGTGGTCTTGTAGGCGACCATAGGCACAACACAAATCAATCAAATGTGGTCTTGTAGGCGACCATAGGCACAACACAAATCAATCAAATGTGGTCTATTGGCGACCATAAGGCACAACACAAATCAATCAAATGTGGTCTATTGGCGACCATAGGCACAACACAAATCAATCAAATGTAGTCTGTAGGCGACCATAAGGGACAACACTAATCAATCAAATGTAGATTGTAGGCGACCATAAGGCACAACACAAATCAATCAAATGTGGTCTGTAGGCGACCATAAGGCACAACACAAATCAATCAAATGTGGTCTGTAGGCGACCATAAGGCACAACACAAATCAATCAAATGTGGTCTGTAGGCGACCATAAGGGACAACACAAATCAATCAAATGTGGTCTTGTAGGCGACCATAGGCACAACACAAATCAATCAAATGTGGTCTTGTAGGCGACCATAGGCACAACACAAATCAATCAAATGTGGTCTATTGGCGACCATAAGGCACAACACAAATCAATCAAATGTGGTCTATTGGCGACCATAGGCACAACACAAATCAATCAAATGTGGTCTTGTAGGCGACCATAAGGCACAACACAAATCAATCAAATGTGGTCTTGTAGGCGACCATAAGGCACAACACAAATCAATCAAATGTGGTCTATTGGCGACCATAAGGCACAACACAAATCAATCAAATGTGGTCTATTGGCGACCATAGGCACAACACAAATCAATCAAATGTGGTCTATTGGCGACCATAGGCACAACACAAATCAATCAAATGTGGTCTATTGGCGACCATAAGGCACAACACTAAACAATCGAGTGTAGTTTGTAGGCGACCATAGGGCACAACACCTGATGCAGTGTGGCAGCATCTAAGTACAGAATAGTACGTAAGCTGAAGAGGAGTTAGGCATCGCCTGGGTTCGGGTAGGACACTTAAGCTAATAGTGCAGGAGGGCAGCAACTGAGATCCGAGTCGTGCCTAAAGCTGCAAAGCTAAAGTGTATTCTAACGGTAGTAAGCCTAGAGTCTAATGACTATAGATATAGGGTCTAATGGCATCACTGGCTGATCCATGTGGTGTGACAATAGTTGATTGTTAATTCTTAGCAACAATATAATACAGCATACTATGTAGACATCACATTGATCAAGTGTGGGTAGGTCACGCTCCTTTAGCAAATACACTTCGGCATGTAGGTTTTGTCTGATTTAAGAGCAGTGAGTACATTCACACAATGTCATCACACTAGAGTTGTGCATATGCATACAAGTCATGTGTCTATCAGGTAAAGTTTAGCATTATGAGCAAATGGAATGTTCATGAGAGTATGCGGCGTAATATTTCTTTTCAAGTATGCGCTTTACACAAATAGACTTGCGCTTAAAAGCGATCGGCAGTAACGTGGGAGGGTATAGCAATGCTAGCTTTTGTAGGCCGTGCAGTTCCTAGCAAGCAGCCTACCGGCGGTAGGGAGCGACGCGCAGAGTTAGTGCTGTGTCGATCATTGGTACGTGTGGGAGGTGCGATAGTAGTATATGGCATCCAGGCAGTGTAGGAGGTAGTTTTAGCAGGTCTGCCACCTGGCGTAATCAGGTCGCCTAGTCCTGGCGTCCCGGGGCGAACAGGGGTAGAACAGGGCCTTTTTCCTTGGGCCTTCTTCCTGGTACCGGCTTCCGCCCTTCCTGGGAAGGTAGTCCTTCTCCTGCGTTACAGCAGGAGCCGACTTTTACATGATTTATTGTAGTAAGAGGGATCGAGTAGGAGCCTTTTGACTGGGACGGTGGCTTTTGATTTGGACTTACATGGACTTCCTGACGAGCACCCGAGTTTCTTTAGTTTAGGTAGGGAAACTCCATCAGAGTTAAGGACAGATAGGTTTGTTTTTATGTTAAATAAAAGTCTATAGCAACCATTATGGCACCACGTGGCCAGCCACGTCATTCCTTGTTGCCACAATAGACATTGGACTGCAGCATAGTCTGCGTTTGGGTCTCTGATCAACCTCTGCACTCGCTTCAGTGAAACTCTTTTTCATCGAATCTTGGTGTGGATTTCCTGCAGTGGGAGCACTCGTTGGCATCAGCCAAATGAATGCTTCTGCTACAGCTTCCCTACAACAGTTCTAGTCCATATCCTGGAACTGGACACTGTCTTTCTTTAGTTGCTTTCTATGAACAGACTCTAAACCTACATTACACATCTCTCTGTCTCTCTCTGCAAGAGTTGTATTGTCGGGTTCAAGTTTGCTAGAGCCATGTAGCCCCAATGCTGGTTCAGCACAAACCGAGAGCACATACAGATGCATTGAAAGGGGGGGATGCTGTGTTTATTTCTAGCTATGGAAAAAAGGAAATAGTTAAATGTATTTTCAGAAGGGGTCTGATTCAAGGACACTGCATCGCCCTGAATAAATGGGAGCAAGAACTACAAAACAACCGAGCAGACGTAGCCTGCACGCCAGAGGACTTAATGCAAAATCCTGACAAGATTAAGAGAAAAATAGCTCAAGAGGACTGGATCCAAACCTGTGAGGCAACAAATAAGCTCACGGTACCTCTGAACTATTGTATAAAGTTCCCTGACAAAAGACTACAGAAAACATTCATGAAAATGAGATTTAACTTAATGCCAACTCAAGAAATCAAAGCCATTCAGACAAAATCATTATCCAAAACATGCAGATTATGGCCAGAGACACAAGAGGTGGAAACTGTAAGACACTTATTTCTGAACTGCGTAAAAACAGCATATCTGCGAGAAGCGTTTCTGCTACCTTTAATGTACGATGTGACACTTCAAGAGGAAGGCACATGGTGGTGTCGCCTGGTCGCAGGTGAAAAGACTAAATGGTCTACTGCGGCGGTAAAGATGCTGGAGGCTGCACTTAAACTAGCAACAGAAAGTGATAGTTTACTCAGTATTAATTAACAAAGCTCTACCATTCTGTCTGGCTTTTCTTTATGGTTTATTGTGTCTTCCTCATTTCTATTCTATTTTTCCCCGTGCAACATTTTTCTTTTTCACTTGTGAGATGTGAGACGTGATTTCTTGTAAAAATCAAATTTTGTTTTGATTATAGACAAGTAAATAAAATAAAAAAATGTACAAAAAAAATGTATTTTTGTAAAGTGACTTTTTAAATTGTTATGGTGTTTATTTCTACTTTCTAATTATAATTACTTATATTTAAGTCATTAAGCTTGTCTTGCTGAGATGAGCACATTATCAAAACCTAGATTGAGCATATTAGCAATGTTCTGATACAAAGTTATCATTCCAGGATAGACAGCGTTATGAGAAAGGGTAAGGGGACACACAAACCAATGAGGATTCCTGGCTGCTTTGCATAAAATCACAGTGAATTGTTTGGAACATAAGAAATATGTCTGTGATAAAAGGGTTGTTTGCTTGCATCGCTAAGTACATAATGTACACTGGGCTTGGTGCTCATTCACCTTCCCAGGACGTACAAGCAAGTACGTGTCCATCTGCGGCATCACGTAAGGGTTCAGCGACAGTCGAGACATAGGAGACCCCTGAAGTGCTCCACATAAGACGCATCTGAAGCATCGCATTCTGAAAACTATCGAAACAAATTTAGGGACTTGTCTGACACTCCAGAAGCCCACTGAAGATTGTGCAATTGCGTGAAGACTTTTATTGTGGAGAGGCTGTCGCAGAGCTCCTTCGATTGTCGGATGCAATCATGTGGTATGAACGTCTGCATTCTCTTGTTCTGTTATTGACCTCTATGACTCTTGCTTGACTGTCGAGACGGCCTGTCTGTTGGAAGATGTCTCGGCGGATTCTTCTTGTTAACTTAAATGGTGGGTTGCCTGGATTTAAGCTCTGCTGTTTCTAGGTGGCTGGATCTTTTTCACTGGGATTGTAAGGAGCTGCTGCACCAGTTCTTGTTTGTAGTGTGGATTTGCTCTTTTAGGGTGCTGGCATGCCCAACCTAGGGTTCGTGTGGCAGTAGAGTCATGAGAATTCCAATCGGGGAGAGGTGGACTCTGGAGCAAAGCTGTAGCTGATGGGCCAGGCCGAAGGCTGGCATCGCTGCTCCCCCAGGTAACTGGAGGAGCGGCGATGATAGCTGGCATCATTCCACTTGGCAGGGTGGTTTTATTTGTTATTACTTGTGTCAATTGTTCTACAATTTTTACAAGTCACTCTCATCAAATCAATTTTAAAAGAATGTGCAACATCTCATACTTTAACCTCCCACAATAATGAGCGAAAAAAGAGAAAAAAAAGGTCTGTAGAGATTGGACTTCATGAACGTTTTCCTTGCTATCCTCCGTCCTCCCTTTCACTCAGCTTCTCTGGTTCATTGTTTGTATATCACTTTCACTTCATTTCTAAAGCGCACTATTTTGGATAAACTGCGCTACTGCAATCACGAAAGAGGTTCTTTCTCCACTTATTAGACAAGTCCACCAGTCGTCTTCTTTGTAGACTGGCAAGTCTAAGAGGTGGTGACCCAAGTATGTAGTCCTAGCTTTAAGTCCTGCACAGGGTGATAACAAGTGTCTTGCATTGTCACAGAATCAGCACTGATTTGAGGCCGACCTTCCTCTTATTGCCCTAATTTCATTGGTTGAGAGTTAATTCAAGCGTATCCTTAAAAAAGTATTTGTGTACATGCCCGTTTGTGTGTTAGTGTATGGCAAGTGTGAGAGAGAATGTAAGGCAGGTGTGTGGTGTGGCATGTGGAGAGTGTTTAAAGATGATGCTCCAGGGTTATGGTAAAGTATAGAGAGGGTGTGTCTTTCTTGTGTTTACTGTGTGTTTACAGTGTAATAGAGTGTACACATAGAGGGAGCATATGAAGGGTGTGTGTGATCGCCTACCCAGAGTGTGTGGACACTTGTCTGTAAGCAGGCACTCATTGTTCCATGTTTTCCACAGGCTGAAGAATTGCCAGCTCACAGCTCAGACCTGCACTAGCCTTTCTTCTGCTCTCATTGTAAATTGGACACTGGTGGAGCTGGACCTGAGCGACAACACGCTGGGGGATTCTGGAATGGCTCGGCTCTGTGACTGCTTGAAGCCCGCAGAGTGTAACCTGCAAACACTCCGGTAAGCACATCTGGAACATGCTTCCTCAGCCTCTCAGAATCACTGGGGGTGGCGGTGTGGGGGGCTTCATCTCAAGGATATCGAGCTGGATCCTGTGGTGTCACCGTATATCGTCTTTCTGCTTTCCAGAGAGTGAGCCTGCACAGAAGAGATGGGCCTGTCGGGTACATAGGATCGGCCTGACCTCTGTCCCCAGTAATAAATCACCAGTCTTAGAAATCATTCATAACTGCAATATCAAACTTGTGAAACTTCGGTTATTATGTACGCACTCTTTTATTATTTTTATTTTGTTTTTCTTACAACGTTCAGTGCATATTGTAAGGGTGGTGAAGAAGGACGCTGACACAAAGGTGGTATGGTTTTGGTTATAGACTTTTATTTGGTGCACTTCCAACGATCTCTGCTTCAATGCCAGCAAAACTGAGATCCTTCCCATTGGGACCCCTGCTCCCTCCTCCTTCCCTTCTCTCTGGCCTCTACCTTGGGCTCTCCCCTTGCTCCTTCGTCTGAAGCCATAAACCTTGGCGTCATCTTTCACTTCTCTCTCCTTCCTCCCTCTCACTCAGGACATTGCTAAGAAGTCCCACTTTCAACTCTTCCTTCTCAAAGGAATCCTCCCTTTTCTCACTTTCCCACAAAAGCTCAATGTTACCCGAGTCTAGTTCTCTCTAGGCTTGACTATTTCAACAGCCTCCTCCTCAATCTACCTTCTTCCACTCTGCGACCCCCTCCAGCTAATCCAGAATAGAGCAGCGACACTTATCCTTGGCCTTAAGCCCAGGGACCACATCTCTCCTGCCCTAAAATGTCTCCACTGGCTCCTGGTTGCTGCACTGATCAAATTCAAATCCCTCTGCATCATCCACAACGCTGTCTGCAGCCAGGGACCACACTATCTTCAACTCTCTCTTACAAAATGCTTTCCTTCTAGACCTCTACGTTCCTCCAGGACCAACTCCCTGTGTGTAAAGCGTTTAGCCAAACAAAGAGCAGGAGGCTGTTCGCTTTCCTCAGCTGGATCCCCCTATGTAACAGCCTCCCCCTCCCTCTGCGTCTTCAGGAGGACCTTCTTAAGTTCCGAAAGCACCTTAAGACTTACCTCTTTTCCTCCTCCTTCCCTTCTTCCCTCCTCTGCTAATCTCACAGTTGCTGTGATTGGCGTCTTGGACCCTTATGCATCCTTGGGGCCCCTGACCACTCACACCCAAACTCCCCAGCTTCTGTCTACCTTCAGCACTAACCTTGGCACACGCTTTGCACTGGAGACTCGCACTTTCCACCCAACGCGGCTCCTGGCCACATAGCACTTACCATACCTTGCACTTCATCTGCGGCTCACCCGTGAGCACAGACACCCCAGCACCTACCCCACTGCCCTCTTCCTTCCTGCACTTGCACGTTATGAATACTCACAAGGAACTGTAGGTTCGGCCGCCCCTTCCCCCTCTGTATTTTTTGTATATTTAATTTGTACTTCAATCCCATGTTCCATCCCTGTTGCCCTGTGGGTGCTTTGAAACTGAATTTTTTTACTGTATGAGCGTCTAACAAGCAAACAATAAACAATAAGAAAATTCCATCACTATCCCTATTTCTGAGAGGGTTTCCCTGCCTCAAAACTAACACAGGGTTCACCAGACTGTCCGTCAAATCAAATACCACTGCCTGTGTCATAACTGTGAGAAACCAGAGGGTATCTCGCCCACTAGTCCCGGGGACTTGTCATCCAGGTGGCCAGGGCACGGCCATCACCTTTGGATCCAGTCCCTGGGGGTGGACCAGTGTGAGAGGATCACCTGGGTGAAGGGTCCTCTGAGAGAGGGGTTATGACACCCAATGGTGAGACGCGGTATCTCCCCCCCTTCAATGCCTATACCCTATACTACTATGTAGGTCATTCTGAGATACCAACCCCCCCTCCTGCATGAATACTGACACACAGAAACCCTGGTCTGAGTGAAGAAAGACGGACAATCAAGTATTACACCGACTTGTTCCGCTACAATGGTCAGCGAGAGGCAGGCAATTGACTGCAATTGCTTACACCTGATTCCCATTGATCTTCCCCACACAGATAAAAGGTGGAGCACGGGAGCACATTCAGAGCGAGGCAAAGCACACAAAGGAACAGTTCTCCTGTGGCAGCAGCTAAGAAGGTGGAACAGGACAGCAGACTGAGGGGCAGAATCAAGGAGGGGCAAACCCTTGAACTTTTCAGTGAATGGTCATTGCATTCCAAGGTCCTTGAAAGCAAAATATGTGAGCCTGATAAGAGAAGCTGCTGAATCCTGCATTGTGTGTACGAGAGCGGCTGCCATGGTATTGTCCTTGGCTACAAGATCAAAGACGAAACACAGAATTCAACACAGCCGTTAAGTTAGAGAAAACTGTGCAAGTCCGGTCTGTGTTGAACTGAAGGTTGCAAGTGTCAACTGTGTATCCAGATAGAATGCATCAATTGACGCGTTTGATGGAAAGCTGCGAGCGAAAGTGAATTACTGTTAACTAACAGAACAATGTTGAACTGTGAAATAAGCATACTACGAGTGATGCAAAATAACATAGTGGTCCGGCAGAGTGAAAGTGCCTAATCAAAGGTCTCTGTTTTACGTATACCGTAGTCAAGTGAAGGAAAGAAGTAATAATCCAAGTGGTTCTGCGGGGTCTTTGTAACATTTGATTAAGCAAATCTTGAGAACAATTGTGAATAACAGATCCGAGCCCGACCGAGGGAGATCTGTGAACTTGTCAGAACTTTGGGATTGAAAGGTCCGAGCCCGGCTGAGGGAGACGTTCTGCAAATTGTGAACCTGAAAGATTGTGAACTATTAAATCCTGAATAGAAGGAACTTTGTTTTATACACATCCAAGGTATCCTGCGAACAAGAGACTTTGTATGAGAAAGAGACTTTGGCATGGAATGCCCTGGTTTGTGTCCTGAGCTGCATCTTCGGGCCCAAGAAGCCAGAGTGTGTTCTAAAGCCCAAATGTGCCACCTTGTCCCGTGCTGAAAACGCGGGGAAGGGATCCTTATTGCTCCGTCACCCTGACATATTGTTTTTGAACACTGCTTTTCTTTTCATCTACATTTTCCCCACACAAATTTGTTCTATTAGTGTAAGGGCAGGCAATAGGTTGTATTAGTGTAGACCATTTGTTTTGACAGACACCACTAGGACTGCATTATTTATTATTTGATGGGAAGCGAGCTCCCATCTTTAGATATAGGGCTAGATAGGCGTTCTTCCAACCCTCATGGTTCAAATAAAAACCCTTGAACTGTGCATCTTTTGTGTCTGTCTTCACTAATGATACCATGCCTTCTTTACATAACCTACTTTTTCCCCACACACTACAACTAAAGGATAATCTAACAAAAAGTTCCTTCTTCAGGAGAATGTCTCCCTTCTCCTGATGCTTAGATAATGTTCAAAAGAATGTTCTCTTGCAACAAAAATATGCCGGGGGGAATGACACACTTCCCCTGGCCACGGGCTTCACACACATTCCAAATCCAGGAGAATGGCTCTCTTCTCCTGGTGCAGCTCTGTACAGTGACTGCCTTCCCTGGTGTCTCTACAACTCTCATTTCGGTAACAGAAGAATGACGCACTTCCCCTGGCCTACGGGCTTCACACACATTCCAAATCCAGGAGAATGGCTCTCTTCTCCTGGTGCAGCTCTGTACAGTTACTGCCTTCCCTGGTGTCTCTACAACTCTCATTTCAGTAATAGAAGAATGACGCACTTCCCCTGGCCTACGGATTTCACACACATTCCAAATCCAGGAGAATGGCTCTCTTCTCCTGGTGCAGCTCTGTACAGTGACTGCCTTCCCTGGTGTCTCTACAACTCTCATTTCGGTAACAGGAGAATGACGCACTTCCCCTGGCCTACGGGTTTCACACACATTCCAAATCCAGGAGAATGGCTCTCTTCTCCTGGTGCAGCTCTGTACAGTGACTGGCTTCCCTGGTGTCTCTACAACTCTCAGTTTGGTAACAGAAGAATGACGCACTTCCCCTGGCCTACGGGTTTCACACACATTCCAAATCCAGGAGAATGGCTCTCTTCTCCTGGTGCAGCTCTGTACAGTGACTGCCTTCCCTGGTGTCTCTACAACTCTCAGTTCGGTAACAGAAGAATGACGCACTTCCCCTGGCCTACAGGTTTCACACACATTCCAAATCCAGGAGAATGGCTCTCTTCTCCTGGTGCAGCTCTGTACAGTGACTGCCTTCCCTGGTGCCTCTACAAGTCTCAGTTCGGTAACAGGAGAATGACGCACTTCCCCTGGCCTACGGGTTTCACACACATTCCAAATCCAGGAGAATGGCTCTCTTCTCCTGGTGCAGCTCTGTACAGTGACTGCCTTCCCTGGTGTCTCTACAACTCTCAGTTCGGTAACAGAAGAATGACGCACTTCCCCTGGCCTACGGGTTTCACACACATTCCAAATCCAGGAGAATGGCTCTCTTCTCCTTGTGCAGCTCTGTACAGTGACTGCCTTCCCTGGTGTCTCTACAACTCTCATTTCGGTAACAGAAGATTGACGCACTTCCCCTGGCCTACGGGTTTCACACACATTCCAAATCCAGGAGAATGGCTCTCTTCTCCTGGTGCAGCTCTGTACAGTGACTGCCTTCCCTGGTGTCTCTACAACTCTCAGTTCGGTAACAGAAGAATGACGCACTTCCCCTGGCCTACGGGCTTCACACACATTCCAAATCCAGGAGAATGGCTCTCTTCTCCTGGTGCAGCTCTGTACAGTGACTGCCTTCCCTGGTGTCTCTACAACTCTGAGTTCGGTTACAGGAAAATGACTGCCTTGTCTTGGTATTGCTTGACACAATTGACAACAAGGTCGGGGGGAATGACTCCCTTGCTCTGGTATCTTTAAAAACAATTTTTCAAGAGCTTTGGGCCCTTTTCCAGGAGAATAACTCCCTTCTCCTGGTGTCCCAAAAGTTCTTTCTCACCACCCTCAGCGGGACTCACATTTTGCCATTTTATTTTGGGATTAGCAAAGTTCAAAATCCTTCCCTGCTGATCACTGGGCTCAATGTTGCCACTGCAATGAGGTAGTTCTCTTGGCTTGTTCAGTTCCCTTTTGTTGGAGTCCCAGTGGTAAGTGGGCTTATTCCAGCCACTGTGATGAGGAAGCTCTCCTCAGCTGCTTGGCTTATCAATTTTAGGGTCCCTAACCCTTATCTGGTGGTCAGTATTTATTATTATTTTTATGTATTTATTTACTTAAATAGCGCCAGGAACCCTCAAGCATCAGGGCACACATAGACACGAAGGACATTTATTAGACGTGACTGAACATTTATGTGGTAGTCTCATCCAATTCTCTATTACTTTGAGAATGATAGTCAGGTACTTGCTATCCTTCTTATAGTCTCCAACAATTTCCAAAATCAATTGTGTGTCATCAGCGTAGTTGGTAAACGTAACCCCGAGTGACTCAAGCAGGTCACACCGTGGTTTGATGTACAGATTAAATAGGGTTGGTAAGACACATGCCCCCTATGGGAATTCACACCAAATGGAGGCCGACTTTAAGGAAACACCACCCCAAAAGATGGAGGATTACCCATTGGATAAGAAGGATCTGAACCAATTTATGGCAAGGGACTCGCACTTCCCTACATTTCCGAAGTGTATCTATGAGGAGATTGTTATCTAACAGATCAAACACAGAGGATAGGTTGAGAAAGATCAATAGTCCATTCTTTCCCTCATCTGCTAGTACTAACATGTTTGTCTGTAGATCTAACACACCCGTCTCTGTGCTGTAATGTGCCCTGAAGCCTGATTGTTTATGATGGAGTATATGCTCTGTCTCCAGAAAACCCTGGAATTGTTTTGTAGCCATTTTGTCAAGGATTTCCAGCAGGAAGTTGGTATTAGTGATGGGCCTTAAACTCTTTGCCTCCAACCCTGCTTTCTTCACTAAGGGCGAGATGGTGACGATCTTAAATTTTGTCAGGATCTTGGGCATGGTCAAACGATGAGTTGACCAGTCCGGTAAAAAAGGGGACACATTCCTTGCTATGTTCTAGGATAATCACAGTGATAATGTTTTCACTGCATGAGGTGGGATGCATTGAGGACAGGGTTGACTCCATATGGTCACATGTTTAAATGCAAAGCATAAATTGATCCCTTGGCCTATCCTGGTTGTCACCAGCCATGGGCTTTTTGTATGGTTTATTAACCAAATCTTTTTCTATTATATCCCAGGCAGTCTTGATTTTATTCGCAAAGGCCATTTGCACGTCATTGCAATCCTTCTCTGTGGGATGAAAGGGTAGGGATAAGGCCTTTGGTTTCTCCAGCGATTTTAAGATCTCAAAGAGTTTTTTAGTGTTGTTTTTCGCTCCCCCGATTTCCTCCTGAAAGAAGTATTTTTTTGGCTTCAATAATCTTCACTTTATACTCTGCTTCTAGCATCTTCCATCTTTCCTCGTTAGGAACAGATGGATGTCTTACCCATGCTTATTCGGCGCTTCTTTTCAGTTTTTTCAAACTGACAAGTTCATCCGTAAACCATTGATTGTGATTTCCATTCTCTCTCACCATTTTCCTTGCCATGGGGGCTACTTGGTCTAGCATCTTAATGAGAGATTCATTGTATATTTCTACAATCATATCTGGGTTTTCAGTGCTGTTGGTGCAAGACATAATTCCCTATAAGCAATTTTTGATATGGTGTGACTTAACCTGCTTGAAATTCCTTTTGAGTAGAGTGAAAATTCTACAATGCAATGGTCTGACCAAATGCATGGGGTCGTACTTGTCATTTTATTCTCAAGGTTTCTGGAGATCACCCAGTCTAAGATGTTTCCCGAAATGGCGGTGGGTTTGTCGTGTTCTATTTTACACCCTAGTTCCAGGAGCAATTCTTTCAATGATATCACCTCTTTATCTTTAGGATTATCCATCCAGCAATTTAGATCGCCAACTACCAAAGCAGGGCAATCAGGGTCATTAATGTTTTTAAACAAACGTAATAGCACCTCATTAAAATGTACCATGTCCTGAGGCAGCTGATAAACTAGGATGAGATTAAAACAGCTGCGGGGGCAGGAGGAGAGTTTCAAATGCAAAACTTCACAGTCATTGCACATACTCATGCCCTCAAAAAACTGGAAGCATTTTCTTGCAATGAATGCCACCCCAGCACCCACACCTGTGGGTCGGTTATGATACGTGATAGAGTACATAGCCATGTTTCTGTTAAGCAGAGGATGTCCAGATCTTGTGCAAGCAGTAAATTATGAACACCCATAGCATGTTTGTTAAGTGATCTTGTATTCAACACTTCTACATTAATTTCCCGTCCATCCACCTAGAACAGGGGGCAGCCAGAGATAGTGTGGTTTCATTCCCAACCTCAGGGTGCTGTTGCACCTTTCGAAGGAAAGGCAATGTCCTATTGACAGTGTCCGGGGTGGGAGCACTATTTGATTTCAAGGGTAGGTAGCGGTTGACCCTGGCAAATCTTGCTGCTTTTTGCACAGCCATTAACAAGGGGAGGACTGGAGCAAAACCCATACCTGTTCCGGGATCAGATTTAAGGTGTCTGCCACCAGAGCAATCAGTACAGGTTCTACCGTCAATGGTATCACAAAACTTTACTGACGCTGGCGATGCCAGACGATGACTGGGGAAGACTGGGCTTGTCTCAGGTGCGCCGGCGCAGGCGCCCCAGACAAACTGATTTGAGGAGCCTGGGGCGGCTGGGAAATGTAGTTTCTCTGTCCAAGTAGCTCAAGCAAAGTGCACAAAGCCAAATGCTTCTATTAAAGTGAGTAGACTAACCTCACATGCAGCCAGGCACACAATCCAAAGAAGTGATGGAATCTCACAAGTAATCACAAAGGTACTTTAATTTCAATTAAAGCGCACCAAATACACATTCAGTTTTGGCAGCAACAAGATAACACACACACAGATGCAAAAATGAAAGAATTTGAAAGTGTGCCCCACAGCAGATTAAGTAGCTGGGGAAGACTAGGCTTGTCTCAGGTGCGCCGGCAAAGTTGCACCAGTTCAACTGATTTAAGGAGCCTGGGGCTGCTGGGAAATGTAGTTTCCTGGCCAAGTAGCTCAAGCAGAGTGCACAAAGCCAAATGCTGCTTTTAAATTGAGTAGGCTAACCTCACATGCAGACAGGCACACAATCCACACAACGTGATGGAATATCACAAGTAATTACAAAGGTACTCAATTAAAGCGCACCAAACACACTTTCAGTTTTGGCAGCAGCAAGGTAACGCACACACAGATGCAAAAAAGAAAGAGGGAGTGGGTTTATGTTCATCACTGCGACAAGGAAGCTCTCCTCGGATGGTTGGCTTATCAGTGTTAGGGTCCCGACCCTTCGAGCTTCCACCCCTGAGTTCCCTCCGGGTCCCTCACACCTCCCGTTGCCTTCAAATGAATTTTGGCACACCACTGGGACTTCCTGGGACTTCCTGGGACTGAGGTTCTTCTTTCTTCACTGCCCGAGTCTCCTCTCTTCGTTTTCCACAGCACCGCGGTGGCTCTGTGCGTCGATCTGCTGCTCAGCTCTTCGTTCCTGCCTTGTGTTCGGGTCTGTATCAGCTAGACCCACGGAGAACTTCTTCTTTGCCTCGCTGGTATCCTCTGCTCTTCTCCGACTCCCGTGGGATTCCATGCCTGTTGCTTCTCCCAGCTGGGTTTGACAGCTTGATTAGTCCATCGTCCATACTTATACAATGTTGCCAGGACTGCCCTGGCGGCTTGTAAAAGGCCTTTGTTCTTGTTGATAATTTAATCTGTATTCCTCCTCAGGGCCACCTCATACCAGTACTAGCACAGTCAATGACCTTCGTGTCTCCTGTACTCTTCTTCGTCCTTGTTAGGCAGATTGTATGCAGTAGCCTTTGGGTGCACTACAACTACTGTGACCTCCTGGCAATAGGGACCCAACCTTTGGTATAAGTCTGAACTACACAGGTTGGTAGAGCGGACGAGCAGCCAGGCTTATCTCAAGAGGGGTCAATGTGAGCATTAGGTTTGTGACACAGAGTTTCACACAACAGTTATCCAAATAAACTCTTACACTCAAGGCTTCTTGATTAAACAATTATATATTAATTTAACAGTCAGTTATGTAAGCCTTCTTCAGAAGGAAGCAAATCACAAGTAATTTTCAAGTACACTTCAAAACACTCTGGCAGTTGATTTAAATCAGTAGATACCCATTGGGGATGACACACAGATGCTTCCAACACCCTCAGGTGACTTAAATTACTAGGACACTGTGGACATTGATTTAGCACTGGTACATTTAGATCAAGACTGTTCTGGTATAAAAGTTAGATATAGGAAATAAAGAATAGGTTAAACACAACCCTCAATAACTGGTAAGTACTTTTACAACCCTCCAATGCACAGTAAATTAACCCTTTCCTGAGGAAAGCTAAAGGCACAGCGTCAGAGGTAGAAGAGTCTTTCAGGGAACCAGGCAAGCAAATGTTATTGAGAAAAGTCTAGTGAAGCTGAAGATCCTCCAGTAGGCGAATAAAAGTCTTGCGCATCATTTTTAAAAGAGTTTGTGGAAATACAGAACACTTGCAAAAGGGCCACACTCTGTCAGGCTTGTGAAGCAGAGATGGATGCAAATCTGCAAAGCAACCAGAGCAGGCATCCAGTGAGGACAAGCATGGCTACACAACAAGAGGTAAATCCTCTTAGGTTTACAGTACTATTGAATGAAGAAAACTGGACCCAGCTGCACTTCTGTTCCTGTGTAGGTCTGCAGATCCCTTGTTCCTGGGCTTCAGTCGTGGGGACAAGAAGGAGGATGTCTGGGGACTCCTGCACTACGATCTGGATTCTCGTTGGCAGCACTGGGCAAATTTCGATTCAGTGGCACTTCGCGGTTTTAGCTCCTTGCGTCTAAGCAAATAGCACCACCGCAGACTCTTGGCTGTCGAGATGGGCTTTCCTCACATCTGGGATGCAGCACTCTGTTGAGGTGGCTCAGGCTCGGTCAGTCCTACTTCCTGGGAGTCCAGAGGATCTTCCTGTAGGTCATGGCCAACTTAAAAGCAAACAGTATATAAAGGGGGAAACCCAGATTACCGCATAGGTGGTAGCTCTATCTTATTCTGGGAGGTAGAGACTGATTAAACGGGAGATAGATAGCTTTGAAAAACACAACAGTTATAAGCATTAAACATCAACTGTTATTTACCACACATTTAATATTTTAATAAAGACATTAAAACATTTTTTACAAGTCCGTTGTAAATCACTAAATAAAACACTCTAAAACAGTGACAGTATCATACCCTAATGGGCAGGATTGACATCAATGTTAATCAGATCAATAATAATGCAGAGTATCTAACGTTTAGATCTCTAGTATTGTCCTTATCTCGACATTTCTCGTATTGTTATGGTCAAAACATTTAACCATTGTGTAGTCTCGACATGTTTCTGTTCGATGTCAATTAATACAGAACTTTCATCATGAGTATAGTCACTACGATTAAAAAACCACAATCTAAACTTTGGATCTGTTAAGCCGAAGAATCTTCTGGCTGAATGTGGAAAGTGTACACAACAGATCTGGCGTGTTTACAAATGGTTGTAACTGTTGGTAAAACACAATAGAAAAGGGAGAAGCTATTAGTGCTATTATCTCGATTAAGAGAAAAATCTCATGAGGAGGCAAAGGATATAAATTACCTTGTCCCCTCTGTGGAGTTATTGCAGAAGCTGGCTTAGTTTAGGCTTATTTTAGGCTTCTGTAGGTGAAGAACCCTTAATAAGGGATGAACACCCTGCAAAAATAAAGGTTGCAAAGATTTATAATCGCCCTGCGAAGCTGTATATAAAGGAAAACAGTGAGGAAGTATCCCAGAAGTCATTAAAAGTAGTTTTGCATTAATTAGCAACTGTCCCCTGTAGTATTTACCAGAAGGGTTCAGGGTGATGATGGCTAAATGATCCTTATAACGAGGTCAATTAGAAAAACTCTTTCTGCAACTGTCAGAAAGATGTTTGTACGGCAGAGAAGGGCTGTCAGAAAAAGCAGATAGAATATCTCATTAGGGTCTTCGGAAGATGGATTGTTACGGGAGAATAAGATAACTGGTGAGTTACCCACCTAGGGGTTAAAATCTTACCGTGACTCGTAATAATATGTCGCCGTATTCTTTAGTAAAGAATGAAGTGAAGCTGTGTTGATTACAGTCGGCTTCTGTGTAGTGAAGCGTCTTTAAAATGCCTGCCAGGATAGAAATGGGGAAGTTTCTAAGAACGAAATCCATTTCTATAATAGATTAACCGCATTTATCGCGAAAGCTAGAACTTGTTGTAATTAAATTCTACGGGGGAACAGGAGTAACCCCAGTCTGTAGAATAAGAAGAACAGTATTACCTGTAGGTGGTGTCTCGATTAAGCCAGTCCTTTGCGGGACATCACTGGAGCCGGTTGAGATCGCCCTCTTACTCTCAAAGATAGGCAGCCGCCATCTTGAGTGGGGGTATATATAGGGGCTGTGGTCCCTTGTTTGTGTCGACTCCGCGTAAATGTCTATTACAGAAATCTCGATCTTCCAATGGTGCAAAACGAAAGCTCACAATGCCTTTTTATTTAGAACCAAGTCTCCGTACTTATACTCAGATAGCCAAAACATAGAATCGCCCTGAAAGCAAAAACGATCCCCTTGGTCAAAACATGAAACGCTAGTTGGGAATGCTAAAATTATAGAGCTCACTAAGAAATTTGGAGATTATAAATGATCCTCTATATGATCCATCAAATGATAAGAGGGTTGAAGCGGATTACTGGAAGTAACTATCAAAGTAACACAGTAGAGTCATTACATTTTGCCCCATTCAACTGCATCATTCAGCCCTACCTTGTCACTTTGTGTTAAAAAAAATTAGTCTTTGTTCCTTTGTGATTAGGGCTTGTTTCTTTTTGTTGATGTCCGTGCCTGTCATGATGTAGAGAACAGTCCAACGGAGATCTTCACCAGTATGATTATTATTAGTAAAGTGTGTAACCATAGGGGCTGTAAGCACTTTTTTGTTAATACAGCTTCGATGTTCGATAATCCGGATTTTGACTTTCCTATTCGTTTTACCTATGTATCTTTTACCACATGGGCATGTGATCATATAGATCACATATTCTGTGTTGCAGTTGGAAAATTTCGTCTGTTGCCATTTTTTATTCAGACCTATTTCTACTTCGTTTGATTTTGAGGTGTATTTGCACACGCTGCAGTGTCCGCAAGGATAGTGTCCTGTGATGGGGGTTAAACCCCAACTTTGAGTGAGAGTTTCACTTTTTTTAGGGGTGACTAAGCTTACTGCTGCTAATGTGATTTCCAATTGTCGTTGATTTTCTGTACGCAAATAATGGACAAGCTAACTGGGCTGTTGAATTTTTATATCTTCCAGTGCTTCCGAACTATGTTCGTAATGGTCAGGCTTAGGTTTGAGAAAGTGTTTACACTTACAATTCTGTCGTCTTGCGTTTTTTTGGCTTTATCCTCTAATAATGATTGCCGATTATTATTATAGGCTCTTTTTGCTGCTCGGCGTGCCCGTTTTTTAGGATAAGCCCTTTCTAAAAGTTTATCTGTCAAGATATCTGCTTCTTTTTCATATGCCTCCTTTTGACTGCTATTTCTTTTTAGCCTAAGAAACTGGCCAAACGGTAAATTGTCTTTAAGGTGTTTGACGTGGTGACTGTGGTAATGAAGAAGTGAATTTCTTTCAGTACTTTTGTGATACACGGAGTCCACACAAACAAGGGACCACAGCCCCTATATATACCCCCACTCAAGATGGCGGCTGCCTATCTTTGAGAGTAAGAGGGCGATCTCAACCGGCTCCAGTGATGTCCCGCAAAGGACTGGCTTAATCGAGACACCACCTACAGGTAATACCGTTCTTCTTATTCTACAGACTGGGGTTACTCCTGTTCCCCCGTAGAATTTAATTACAACAAGTTCTAGCTTTCGCGATAAACGCGGTTAATCTATTATAGAAATGGATTTCGTTCTTAGAAACTTCCCCATTTCTATCCTGGCAGGCATTTTAAAGACGCTTCACTACACAGAAGCCGACTGTAATCAACACAGCTTCACTTCATTCTTTACTAAAGAATACGGCGACATATTATTACGAGCCACGGTAAGATTGTAACCCCTAGGTGGGTAACTCACCAGTTATCTTATTCTCCCGTAACAATCCATCTTCCGAAGACCCTAATGAGATATTCTATTTGCTTTTTCTGACAGCTCTTCTCTGCCGTACAAAAATCTTTCTGACAGTTGCAGAAAGAGTTTTTCTAATTGACCTCGTTATAAGGATCATTTAGCCATCATCACCCTGACCCCTTCTGGTAAATACTACAGGGGACAGTTGCTAATTAATGCAAAACTACTTTTAATGACTTCTGGGATACTTCCTCACTGTTTTCCTTTATATACAGCCTCGCAGGGCGATTATAAATCTTTGCAACCTTTATTTTTTCAGGGTGTTCATCCCTTATTAAGGGTTCTTCACCTACAGAAGCCTAAAATAAGCCTAAACTAAGCCAGCTTCTGCAATAACTCCACAGAGGGGACAAGGTAATTTATATCCTTTGCCTCCTCATGAGATTTTTCTCTTAATCAAGATAATAGCACTAATAGCTTCTCCCTTTTCTATTGTGTTTTACCAACAGTTACAACCATTTGAAAACACGCCAGATCTGTTGTGTACACTTTCCACATTCAGCCAGAAGATTCTTCGGCTTAACAGATCAAAAGTTTAGATTGTGGTTTTTTAATCGTAGTGACTATACTCCTGATGAAAGTTCTGTATTAATTGACATCGAACAGAAACATGTCGAGACTACACAATGGTTAAATGTTTTGACCATAACAATACGAGAAATGTCGAGATAAGGACAATACTAGAGATCTAAACGTTAGATACTCTGCATTATTATTGATCTGATTAACATTGATGTCAATCCTGCCCATTAGGGTATGATACTGTCACTGTTTTAGAGTGCTTTATTTAGTGATTTACAACAGACTTGTAAAAAATGTTTTTATGTCTTTATTAAAATATTAAATATGTCGTAAATAACAGTTGATGTTTAATGCTTATAACTGTTGTGTTATTCAAAGCTATCTATCTCCCGTTTAATCAGTCAACTTAAAAGCAACACACACATTCTGAAGTTCCTCTCGCTGGCTCTTCAGTTCCAAATGCACCTGCATTGGAATTCAAACCAGCTCTGAGAGGATGTCCAGGTGGCTTACTTTGGAGTTGATTGGTCCCACCAACTCAAAGGGAGAAGTCAGCCTTGCAGGGCTTCTCTAGTCGAGACGAAATTGTAGTTTCAGCACAGCAGCAGGGCTTCACCAGGAAAACCAATGGTCCAGGAGTTGCAGCCGGCGTCTCTTCAAGAACTTCGGATTCCTTCGTTCCAGTGGTCAACTCTGCCATCCAAGCTAAATGCCTCGCCTTTTATGCAGGTTTCTCCCATTCATTCCAGTGTAGCTGTCAGTCACCCAGCAGGGTGGCTGTCCATGCTGGACAGTCAGCCAGCCAATCATCACAGAGTGCATTCCTGTCTCCTAGTAGACTAAACACAGGGAGTTTCGGGAACCTCCCTCACTTCCTGCACCCACCAGACACTCTGGAGCCAGAGGCAGGCCTCACTCGTGAATCCCGCCAAAGACAAAATTAACAAAGAGACCAAACCTGGTTTGGCACACAGAGTAAAACTCAAGAAGGACCTTTCCACAAAGAAATGGTGAAAAAAGAAGACCGGGCCATTTTGATGAAATGGGCACCCATGGGTGCTTGGTAAAAACACACAATGGTAGTAAAAAGTAAATCACTGCCACCAGCCATTAATTGTAAAAAGGGTAACATAAAATATTACACGAGAAAGTACACAAAGGGGATACTAAGTAACCCCTTGTTCTGACTTGATGGGTCCGACTTGATGGTCGTGCAGTTATAAAATGCCTCCGTCCCCAAGTACCGCTCGAGCAGAATACAAACACTGCCCGAGCAATCTTTGAGGCCACAGGAAGGAGTGTTGTCGTCGGCCTGGTATTGAGAACGCCGGAAGGACCCCTGATCGCTATAAGGCAAAAGGTTATAATCAGGGAAATACTCTATAATGGCAATGGGCAATTGATAGGAAGAGTTAAACAAAATGCAGTGACACCAGCTTACCTAATGGAGATGGAATGTAGGTAGAGAACCTACGCAGGGAAATCCACGGCAAGCCGGAATGGTGTAATAGGCACTCCTTCCCAGTACCTTGTGGAGTGAGGCAAGATCTGTAGCAAGGCTTGAAGCAATCCGAAGGTTGCAAAACAGAAGGGCAATCCAATAGCAAGTCCAGAGTATAACAGGGGTCAGATGTCCAGAAAATCAGAGAGCACGCCAAAATCCAAGGGTAATCCAATAGCAAATCCGAAAAGAGTTCCAAGGTCGAAGCAAACAAGAGCAAGGGCAATGCGTGACAGTCCTCCGTAGACGTTGAAGTAGCTGTGAAGCAAAGAGTCTTGTTTGCCGGCCTCTTTTGAAGGGGCGAGCGGTATCACGTGACGTATCACGTGGCTGCTCGCGTACGTTGCATGGAGCGCAACGTGGCCAGTGATTGGAGCTGCCGGCACTTCCTGGTATTCTGACGTTGCCGGCTGTGCAAGAGGCGCCATGGCAGACGCCAACGCGGAAAAGGGCGAAACGAGGCAGATCCGCCCAACATGGTATTCCGCCTGCCGTGTTTTCCCTGCTGGTGGTGTGAACGGGAAATACTACGGCGAGAGGCGCCTGAGGAGGAGAGATGTGAAGAGGGAAAGGCCGTGTGAGAGGGCGTGACAGAGCCCCCCCTCAAAGGCCCACGACCGCGTGGGCTGGAAGGATGTTCTCGATGATACTTGGCCACCAGGCGAGAAGCGTGAACATCTCGAGCAGCAACCCAGGAGCGATCTTCCGGGCCATAACCCCGCCAATCCACCAGATACTGCAGCCCACCCCTGTGTATACGGGAACCCAGTATTCCCTGGACCTCAAAAACATCAGGAGAAGAGACAGAGACCGGAGCAGGAGGGGCAGCTAATCGGGTAGGACCAGGGCAGGGTTTGAGCAGGGAGACATGGAAAACCGGGTGGATTCGCCAAGCAGGAGGTACCGCCAGACGCATAGCCACCGGATTCAGAACCTTGGCCACCTTGTAAGGACCCACAAAGCGAGGGAGTAGTTTGCGACAACCAGGAATGTGTAAATGACGAGCGGAAAGCCAGACCCTGTCCCCCACCTTGTATGCAGGAGCCTCCGCCCTCTTCCTGTCAGCTGTGGATTTCATGGAAGATTGGGCCTCACGCAAATGGATCAAAGTCTGGGCATGTACTGACACTAAATCCCTAGCGCAGGCCGAAGCAGCGGGGGTATCAGAAGAGGAGTAATCTGGCAGAGGAAGAGTACGAGGATGTTGGCCATAGAGAGCGAAGAATGGTGAAAAACCAGTAGCAGAATGCAAAGAGTTGTTATAAGCAAATTCGGCAAGATGCAATAAATTAAGCCAAGTGTCCTGATATTGTAACGTTAGGCAACGTAGGTATTGCTCCAATGACTGGTTAACCCTCTCAGTCTGCCCGTCACTCTCTGGATGGTAAGCAGAGGAATAATGAGCATCAATACCCAACAGAGAGGTGAGGGCCCGCCAGAAACAAGAGGTGAACTGTGTGCCTCGATCGGACACCAAAACATGGGGCAGGCCAAAGAGACAGAAGACAGACTTAAAGAAGTGCCTGGCCAAAACCGGGGCTGAGGGTACTCCTTTACATGGTACAAAACGAGCCATTTTGGTATAGGAGTCGACAACAACCCATATAGTATCGAAACCCTGTGTGCGTGGCAAATCAGTAATTAAGTCCATTGAGACCGTGTGCCAGGGGCGTGGAGGAACCGGAAGAGGATGAAGAAGACCCAAAGGCCGGCCCCTACGTGACTTGCCCTGAGCACAGACTGGACAGGTATTGACATAATTCTGTACGTCTCGTTTCATAGCCGGCCACCAACACCATCGTTTGAGTAATTCCAGGGTACGATGCTGCCCGGGGTGACCATTAATGGCAGCATCATGAGACCATTCCAACGCCAAATTCCTGGTTTCACTCGTGGGAAGAAAAAGCTTCCCATGTACAAAGGGCAGCCCATCCTGCATAACGGGATCCCATTCTGTTAGTGACTGTGGATATCGGGAAACCCATTGTCGTATGGCGGACTGCAATGAAGGTGATGGTGTGCAGACACAAACCACGTGAGACTCACTCAACAAGGTCTCAGGGAAGGATGGTAGTACTTCCCCCCCAGGAGAACGAGACAGGGCGTCTGCTTTCCCATGCCCAACACCAGGTCTATGTTTGACCACGAAGTCGAACGCGGCAAAGAAAAGGTGCCAACGTACTTGTCGACTATTGGTACATTTCAAGGAGGCAAGGTCTTGGAGATTCTTATGGTCTGAGAACACCACCGTCTGGTGTTTTGCTCCCAGAAGGTGATGTCTCCAGGTCTGTAAGGCGTCCTTAATGGCCAATAGTTCTTTTTCTGTGACTGTGTAGTGTAATTCACTTGCTGTGAACTTGCGAGAGTGAAATGCCACCGGATGTAGCCGACCAGTGGCAGGGCATGGCTGGGACAGTACAGCCCCAAGTGCATAAGAGGATGCGTCTGCCTCAAGGACAAACGGGAGTTCAGGGTCAGGGTGTTGTAACACCGGAGCAGTAGTGAACATAGTTTTCAGAGAATCGAATGCATTTTGTTGATTTTCGGACCAGACATAGGGGACTGAAGGACTAGTGAGCGCAGTGAGTGGTGCTACAATAGAAGAAAACCCAGCTATGAATCGTCGGTAAAAGTTGGCAAAACCCAAAAATGATTGTAATTGCTTGAGTGTGGTCGGAATTGGCCAATCGTTTATTGCCCGGACTTTGGACTGATTCATGGAGAGGCCTCCCGGAGAGATATGGAACCCCAAGAACTCAACCTGGCTGGTATGGAAGATACATTTTTCAGGTTTAGCAAATAGTGCATTGGCTTGCAGACGTAACAACACTTCCTTGACATGTTTGATGTGTTCATCGAGAGAGGAAGAGAAGACCAATATGTCATCTAAATACACTACTACGTATGTGTTCAGGATATCGCCAAATATGTCATCCATGAAGCGCTGGAACGTAGCAGGAGCATTACAGAGACCAAACGGCATAACTGTATACTCAAACAACCCTTGTCGTGAGCAGAAAGCCGTCTTCCATTCGTCTCCCTCTCGTATGCGTATGAGGTTGTATGCACCCCGTAGATCCAATTTGGTGTAAATTGTGGCATGAGTAAGTTTGTCCAACAACGGGGTAATAAGGGGAATAGGATAGCGGTTTTTTACTGTGATGGCGTTCAAACGCCTGTAATCAATGCAGGGACGGAGATCCCCTTCCTTCTTTGGCACAAAGAAGATGGGACTTGCAGCTGGAGAGGTTGATGGGCGAATATGACCTAGACGCAGAGCCTGCTGTATGTAATCCTGAAGGACTCGCTCCTCTGTTTGGGTTAAGGAGTATATCCGCCCCTTTGGGATAGAGACGTCTGGGATTAGATCAATGGGGCAGTCGTAAGATCGATGTGGAGGAAGGCCTTCTGCAGAGCCTTTGTCAAACACTGCCCGGAATTCATAATACTCAGGAGGTATGTTATTTGTGACCGCCCCTATCATGTGTGAGTCTGGGGAATCGGACCTGTCTTCTATGCCTAATGAAGCGACTATCCCTAGGATGTCTGCGGGACTGGAAACCTGAGGTGCCTCAAGCAGGCAGTAGTATTGACATGTTTCGGATTCAAAGAGTACCTGACCTGTACCCCAGTTAATCAAAGGATTATGCCTCTTTAGCCAAGGAATGCCCAGGATAACACCAAACTGAGGCGTAGCTATGAGGTCAAAAGACATGGTCTCTCTATGGACTTCCTGTATGACTAGTTCCAAAGGGCTGTCTGGTGTAAGATCGGTCCAGAGGTTAATGACGTCCCATCTACTGCATGAACTGGTTCGGGGTGTTTCTTTTGGACCAGAGGTAAGTTTACAGCATTGGCTAGCGCTATGTCTATAAAGCAACCAGTAGCACCAGAGTCGATCACTATTTGTATTGCATGGGAAACTCCTGCAACTAGGTTTAAGGAAGCTTGCACCACCACAGGTCGAACGGGACCAAAAGCAAGGTCAGAGGTATTAGGTATAGGACTCGCCCCAACCCCTGATCTCAAGGGCGAGTCTTCGGAAAACCCGGAGCTTTGTTTCTTGGTCGACGGGGACACTCCTTTACAAAGTGCCCATTGAGTCCGCAGTAGTAGCAAGCGTTGTCTGCCCTCCTGCGCTCCCGTTCGGCATGTGTGATAGGACTGCGTACCCCGCCGATCTGCATGGGTTCAGGTAAGGTGCTAGACGAGGTTGAAGGCGAGCTCTGGGATATCCCTGCTTCCCCCTTACGTTCTGCCCGTCTGGCATCGATTTGCAAGGTTAAATCTACCAGATCAAGATAAAATGAGGGAAGGGAGGGCACTACAGACAAAGCATCCTTCATGGAACCACACAGACCCCGATAATAGATCACTGCCTTCTTATTCTCTGGCCATGAAGTCTCGGTGGCGAGTTGATTAAACTTGGTAATATACTCAATGAGAGTAGATCGACCTTGAGTGAGATCTAAGAGCTCCATGTCTCTGGATTGGGCTTTATATCTAGTGTCAAAAACCTTAGCCATTTCTTGAGTCAATATATCGAAATCGTACAGAGCGGGATGATTACTCTCCAAAAACGGATTGGCCCATGTGGCTGCTACACCCGACAAATGGGAGAGTAGAAAAGCCGCTTTAGAGACTGGGTCAGAGAAAGCTTGAGGTCGGCATAAGAAATGCAGTTTGCACTGATTTATAAAAGTGCGATATTTCAAAGGATCTCCCTGGTACCTCTCAGGGGCTGCTAGAGGGAATGGAGTCTGAACCACCACAGACGGGACTGGCAAAGTAAGTGGAGTGATGGGGGCGTTATGAGATGAGGCTGCATCGCCGAACTCGGCGTCAGCAGGTAAGGGATGTCGGGTGCTTTGCATGGCATCAAGACGATGGTTCAGTGCAGTGGTGGCAGAGGCTAACTCAGTGCGGAGGGCAGTGGTAGCAACTGCCATATCTGTCCTAAGCGATGTCACTGCTTGCATTAAAGCAGTCACAGGGTCCCCGGCTGAAACATCCATAACCAGACGACCATAAGGCTTCACAGTCTGTTCTGACTTGATGGGTCCGACTTGATGGTCGTGCAGTTATAAAATGCCTCCGTCCCCAAGTACCGCTCGAGCAGAATACAAACACTGCCCGAGCAATCTTTGAGGCCACAGGAAGGAGTGTTGTCGTCGGCCTGGTATTGAGAACGCCGGAAGGACCCCTGATCGCTATAAGGCAAAAGGTTATAATCAGGGAAATACTCTATAATGGCAATGGGCAATTGATAGGAAGAGTTAAACAAAATGCAGTGACACCAGCTTACCTAATGGAGATGGAATGTAGGTAGAGAACCTACGCAGGGAAATCCACGGCAAGCCGGAATGGTGTAATAGGCACTCCTTCCCAGTACCTTGTGGAGTGAGGCAAGATCTGTAGCAAGGCTTGAAGCAATCCAAAGGTTGCAAAACAGAAGGGCAATCCAATAGCAAGTCCAGAGTATAACAGGGGTCAGATGTCCAGAAAATCAGAGAGCACGCCAAAATCCAAGGGTAATCCAATAGCAAATCCGAAAAGAGTTCCAAGGTCGAAGCAAACAAGAGCAAGGGCAATGCGTGACAGTCCTCCGTAGACGTTGAAGTAGCTGTGAAGCAAAGAGTCTTGTTTGCCGGCCTCTTTTGAAGGGGCGAGCGGTATCACGTGACGTATCACGTGGCTGCTCGCGTACGTTGCATGGAGCGCAACGTGGCCAGTGATTGGAGCTGCCGGCACTTCCTGGTATTCTGACGTTGCCGGCTGTGCAAGAGGCGCCATGGCAGACGCCAACGCGGAAAAGGGCGAAACGAGGCAGATCCGCCCAACATGGTATTCCGCCTGCCGTGTTTTCCCTGCTGGTGGTGTGAACGGGAAATACTACGGCGAGAGGCGCCTGAGGAGGAGAGATGTGAAGAGGGAAAGGCCGTGTGAGAGGGCGTGACACCCCTCCAGCACCCTATGGTAAGACAGTGTGTGCTGGGTCTAGAACGTTACAATTGATAAGTAAAGTCAAATACACTTTACTGCTCTTGGAAACAGTATATATATATAGGTGGTAACACAAACACACACTATTCACGGGTTGTAGCACTACAAAAAAACCATAAATGTGCACAAAATCACCCAAGCACACAAGACCTTACTGCTAAAAACAAATAGTCTTTATTTCAACATCTTAATGCAGCACACATTTTTGTGGAAAGCACACCTTGCGCTCACCTGCATGACAAACAAGTAAAGAAGTCACTCACCCTCCATGGTGACCTTTTCCATACGTTCCGCTCGGGTTCCGAGCATCGTCAGCCTGTGCATTTACTGGCTAATCACGTTGTTGTTATATAATCATTGGGGTTATTTGAAAGACCTAGGGAGTTATTACAATATGAGATTTTTCAGAACAAAAGATGCACAAATCCGTGTCAATTTGAAATGATGTATCTATTCCCCTCCCTCAGCCGACATCATACAAGTCTCCCGAACGCTGGTGCTATCAGAAGCCAGCGGGTGTTCTGCTGGGAGGTGAAGGGAACATGCAAGCCAATCATTTATTTTTTTAAACTTTATTTTTGGGTTTTTCGACTTAATACAAACATTCTCACCGACATTAGGGTGGAGTCACTGTGCGCCGTCCCCCCTACCTCCCCCCTCTCCCTTCTCCTCTCCACTTGGCCTCCTGATTGTTGTCTCCGTGGCTCTGCCTTCCTCCACTCCGTGTCGTTCCTTCGAGGTGTGAGTTTGTGAGAATGGGCTGGTTACATATCTGTGTCCTACGTGCTTTGGGCCCCTGATGGGGAAGGATTAGTCTCTTCGGCTTTGTTGCTTAGGAATAATACTACTGGGCCCCAGATGTCTGGTGGGCGTGCGTGTAGGGGCAGCGTCTTGACAAAGTCTCTCTCTACACCTTGGCAGTAGAGGATGTCTTTACGGCAATTGGCTACTGTAGGATGGGGTCCCCGACCCCAAGACATGGCGAGTCTCCTACGGGCGAGTGTTAGTAGCAATCCAGCTAGCTTCCTTATTGCCGGTGAAAGTAGTTTTGTCATCCCTAGTAGTGCCGCGTCAGGGTGGGTTGTATCTCTTCTCCCACGATTGCTGTCGTCGTCTCCAGAACTTGGTTCCAAAATGGCCTCAGCTTGGGGCAGTCCCATGCGAGGTGGATAAAGTCGGCCTTGGGGTTCCCACATTTTTCGAAGCATGGAGATGCTTCAGGTTGTTGTTTGTTCTTTTTCACAGGTGTGAAATAGGTCTGGTGCAGATAATTAAAATGGATCAGTTTAAAACGTGAGTTGAGAGCTATTTTCTGCATTTGTCTCAGGATAAATGCCCATTCTTCCTCTGGAGTGGTTGTTTGAAGGGACTTTTCCCATCTTGTTTTCACGCAAGTATTTGTAGGGGTTGTGTCGGTGGTGATGGATTTGTAGATGCTCGAAACTAGTCTGCCTTCCCCTTGTGCCTGGATCACGTTATGAAGAATCTGCCAAGTCGGAGGTTGTCGTGGAAAGGTGGGAAAGAGTGTTTGTAGGGTATATCTGGTTCTGAAGTAGATAAATGTGTCAAGGGAGGTATTGCCGCCTCTCAGCTTTGCCTGCTTAGGGGTCAAAAAAGTGCCTTCGGTGAATAGCTCGCCCAGAGTGTTTATGCGCAGCTTCTCCACCCATTGAAGGAAGACCTTCTCCGACATCGGCGGGATTCCTGGTATAAATTTGACAGGAAAGAGGGGGTAGTAATGTGTTTGAACCTCATATTTTTGGGTGATTCTCTTCCAGATCTTATATGTTGCGAGTACTATGTTAATGGAATTGTTGGGTACTGGAAGCTGGCAGATGATGACCGGCCTTAGCAGATTGGGCGTCGCCAGGGCCCGCTCTATTTGTACGTGTGGTCTGACCATATGCGTGGAGTACCAAAAGCTGAGAAATTGTGCCTGTGCTGCCCATAAGTATTTCCGCAGGTCTGGAAGGGCTAGGCCTCCACTGGATAATGGAAGGGTCAGTGTTGAGTATGCCACTATGGCTGGTTTTCCTGCCCATAGTAGTTCAAGGACCATGCTTTTCAGTTTCTTTAAGAAAGATTGAGGTGATAGAATAGGAATGTTGTTGAATAGATACAGAAGCTTCAGCAGGATCACCATCTTAACTAGGGAGGTTCTTCCCCACAAGGTCAGCGGTAGCGTCTTCCATCGCGTAACTTTTTCCTGCAAGGTTTTCGCTACTTCCTCGTAGTTGTCTCGGAATATGTCGTGGTAACTTAGTGACATCTGTATCCCCAGGTGACGAACTCGGGATGTTTCCCAGGTGAACTGAAAGTCGTCAGCAAATGCCTTGGTAGCTGGGGTCAGTGGGAATATGATGGATTTGGTCTAATTAATTTTTAGACCCGATACTGCTCCGAATTTGATAACTTCCTGCATGACTGGGTTCAGATTTTCGATGGGGTCGTGAATGAACAAAGCCACGTCGTCCGCATACAGGGATATGATCAGCTTGTGCGGGCCTATGTTGAGCCCCCTGAGAGTTTGCTGTTCTCGGAGATTGGAGGCTAGGGGTTCCATTATCACTGCAAATATTAACGCTGAGAGCGGACACCCCTGTCTGGTGTCGCGTTGCAGCTGTATGGGGGACTACTTTGCTGAACCCACAATGATGTTGGCTCGGGGGTTGGTGTATAATAGGGATATCAGCTTGCTAAAGTAGGCACCTAGGCCCATCCGGGTGAGCACTGCGAAAAGAAAGGGCCACTTAACCAAGTCAAATGCTTTTTCAGCGTCAAGCAGGACTGCGACTGCTTGGTGGGAGGGATCCAGCGCCTCGATGATACCAAAGAGCCTCCTGATTCTAAAGTTCGTGTTGCGTCCGGTCACAAATCCCGCTTGATCCGCGAGCACCAGAGCGGGCATCAGAGGCAGGAGCCTGTTTGTGATCACCTTCGCCAAGATCTTGTTGTTGAGGTTGAGCAGAGAAATGGGTCGTTACGAAGCACAATCTTTGGGCGGTTTGCCTGGTTTATGTAGCAGGATTATGTTGGCCTTGCAGGTGGACTGAGGGAGAGATCCTTTAGCCAGTGCCTCTTCATATACTTCGGCACGGAGGGGATCTAGGGTAGTCGCAAATGCCTTGTAAAATTCACCCGTCAGGCCGTCTGGTCCAGGGGCTTTGGAATTTGGAAGGGTTTTGATGGCCTCAATGATCTCTTCTGGAGTGATATGTTCATTGAGGGGTTTGCGTAATTGCTCTTCTGTCCAGAAGAGTTCTGTGCCCTCCAGGTACTCGCGCAGTGCGTCTGAGTTCGCGTTGTGTTTTGAGGTATATAGCTCCTGGTAGAAGGCCCTGAACTCCTCCGCAATTCTTTCGTCGGTGTGTAACATCACGCCTTGTTTTGATCGTATTCCTTCGACTGTTGTTGGTTTCCTGTCTGCCTTTATCAAGTTTGCAAGGAGGGCTTCAGGTTTTTGGCCCTCGCCGTATTGACTGACCTGTCCACTGCGGTTCAGGAATTTTACTTCACGTTCAGCTGCGGTTCTGAACTTTTGCAGTTCCTCTTTCAGACCGGCTTGAGAACCTGGAGCATTCGTGTTTGCGCACCTGAGCTCAAGGTATTTTATTTGTTCTTTGCATGCGGTCAGTTCCCGTCCGATTAGTTTAAGGATGCCGTTTTCTTTGGCTAGGCAGACTCCTCTCGTGAAACATTTTAAAGTTTCCAAATCGTGCTCATTGTGGACACTGATCCCATGTTAGTGTCTAGGAATGCGGAGATCTCCGCTTTTATTTCAGATGCGAATACTTGGTCCTGCATGGTGCCTGCTTTGAAACGCCAGTGCAGTAGAGGGGGCTTGTTAAGACGGATTTCTGAACTCTGTCCTGGCGGCGCAGAAGTTCAGAAGGCCAACCTAATTACTTGGAACAGGGTAACCTCTGGACGAGCCAGACCAATCAGGGTAGCGATCGCGGCGGTCAAGACTAGGTCTCAAGAGGGGTGAGGGTGACTGAAAGCCCGCAATGAGCACACAAAGCAAGATCACTTACAAACTACTCCAAACAGGTGTTATATTAAAAATATAGACACATTTATTCCAAGGCCTTTAAAACAATGACCGTAGCGAGAAATCACAATACAACTCTAGTAAACCAACACATACCATACCAATACAATATATATACAAATACAAACAAGTCTCAAGCGTTAGATGCACGAAATATGTAGTCCACCTAAAAGGGAAGGAAAACAGGCAGTGCGAAATAATGCTTAGACCCAGTCCGCCTTCAGAGGCACCTAACTAAAAGGAAGTCCGAGCCCTACGAAGAGTGGAGCCTTGTGCTCAAAAGTACCTGCACACGCTGGTGCCAAGGAGCAAAAGGGGAGTCTCTTCGAGGGAAATCAGGCAGTTCAGTTTAGTGCACAAATGAAGAAGAACAGTGTTCCGCGACTCAAGCGCAGCCTCCACTGTGGGCAGAAGCAGAGCGCGAGTACGGAAAGGCATGCTGTTTTGACACAGCGGGGAAAAGCTATGGGCTCCTGCAGGAGGGCGACCAGTTCCTAGCTATGCTACTCACCGGTCCCCGATGCAAGCAGTCCCAGGCTTCTCCGCGTCAGTTTCAGTCGCTGGCAGGTTCAGAAGAGCAGGGGACGTCTCGTCGTCGTGTTGAGTCTGCAGCAGCAGAGTTGAGTAAAAGACGTCCCAAACGAAGGAACCCGCACAGTTTGTTACCACAGCAGGGCAACGGAGCGGCCGTGTGTATCTGAGCCAAATGTACACTACTCACTTCAGACCTGGGAACGCCAAGTGTACGAATCGTGTGAGAGTGACAAGGACTCGAAATTCTACACAACCTGGCGGCGGTTACAGAGCAAGACTCCTGTGTAGGCTGGTCAGTCTGCTGGATGGCCCAGAGACGCTTCCGAAGGCTTACTAGCAGGAGATGGTGAAGATGCCGAGAATAGCTGTCCCCACTATTCCAAGGGTCGAAGTACCAGTACAGGCCTTCTGGTTCGATCAAAGGTGAAAAGGGTTTCACAAGGTAACAGCAGTGCAGAGGAGCAGTCCTTCAGCGGGTCACCAGCGATTCCTCGGTCCAGCCTCTTGGTTGCAGGATACTTGGCTCCTGTATTCCTTCGTTCGTGAGAACTCAGGAGATCGACATGGTAGTGGTGTTTCCAGCCCCCTCTTATCCACGGTTCCCTTTGCGCCAAAACGGAGGGGACCCAATGGGAGATCCACTCATCAACACTCACACCATTCGTGGACCTATCACGGACCACGGTGGTCCCAGGCATTCACACCACCCTAGACTCTCTGGCACCCAGGATGTGTATTGGGACCAGACATCCCAGCCCACATCCTGGAGGCACACACCAGGCATGTAGAAGCCCGCGAAAGCATCCGTGTTTCGTGGGAAAGTACATGCCCAAATAAGGAAGGCCCCGGGTCGGCTCGACCTGGGGAAGGTGAAGGGAGCAAGACGGTCAGCGGACAGGACAAAGGAGCCTCGTGGTCTGGCCATTTTGGGAGCCAGGCCACCATTTTGGGCTAAGCGCGAGAAACGCGCTTAAAACGCCAAAAGGAGCTCAAAACACAAGAAACGATCGCTGCCACCATTCCCGTCTGTGAATCACTTGCACCGATCAGTTACAATCCTAAACGAGTATCTAGGGCCTGTAGAAGGCTAGAGACCCAAGAGAGCAGTAACTTAGCTTACAGTGCACGAAAGCCGCAACATGATAAAAGAAACTACGGAAAACAGCGTTTCCCGGTACTGACTGTTTTAAGGGCATGTCAGTTTCCCCGTAAGAAAGGAGCGAAAGCCCAGAGGAGTGCGGCGAAGGCTGCACTTCTCTGGCAAAGTCAAGAACAAGGTGAAAAACAACAGCAAAAAGTTTAGGGGTTGCCACATGGAAGGAAAATTACCTACAATTACGAAATCTTTCCTAACACTCGCCCCTCCTAGACTATGGACAGGGGGAACTAATCCACCCCTGGATGAGTCTCTTGTTCAGGTCGGTTGAACATACTGGACAACCCATCAGCATTGCTATGTTGGACCTTGGCCTATGCTCAATAGTGAAGTCGAAGCCTTGTAGACTTATGGACCACCTAAGCAACTTTGGATTCTCCCCCTTCATGTTCATTAGCCACTTTAAGGGCTTATGGTCAGTTTGCACAGTGAAGTGGGTCCCATAGAGGTAGGGCCTCAGCTTCCTTAGGGCCCACACAACAAAGAAACATTCTTTCTCTACCGTGGACCATCTGAGCTCTCTGTCCTTAAGCTGGCGACTAATAAAACCAATAGGGTGTTCCTTACCCGTCTCATCTACTTGTGATAGTACAGCTCCTATCCCAGTGTCAGAGGCGTCCGTCTGCACGATAAAAGGTCTTTGATAATCAGGGGCCCTGAGGACAGGGGCCTGGCACAAGGAGTCTTTAAGCCATTGAAGGCCTTCTCACACTCGTCGGTCCAAGTTACCTTCTTGGGTTTCTTCGGAGTGGTGAGGGCAGTCAGAGGGGCAGCTATGGTGCCATAGTCTGCCACAAAGTTTCGGTAATACCCCGTGAGTCCTAAGAAGGCTCTCACTTGGGTTTGTGTAGTGGGGGTAGGCCAGTCTTGTACTGCTTGTACTTTACTGGGAAGAGGCTGTATCCTCCCTCCACCTACTTCATGTCCAAGGTAAACCACTGAGCCTTGTCCAATCTGGCATTTACTAGCCTTTATGGTCAGGTGTGCTTTCTGAAGAGCCTGGAGCACAATCCCGAGGTGTTTCACATGGTCTTCCCAGGTGGCACTGAAAACTGCTATATCGTCCAGATATGCAAGACAGAATTCGTCCAACCCATTCAACACATGATTCACAAGCCTCTGGAAAGTGGCAGGTGCATTCTTCAACCCGAACGGCATTACCTGAAATTGGTAAAGGCCATCTGGAGTAGAAAACGCAGTCTTCTCCTTGGCATGTTCTGCTAAAGCTATTTGCCAATAGCCAGCAGTGAGGTCAAACGTGCTGAGGTACTTGGAGGCACCCAAAGTATCCACCAGCTCATCTGTTCGAGGCAAGGGGTGTGCATCTGTCTTGGTGACAGCATTCAGAGCCCTGTAATCCATGCAGAACCTCAATTCAGAAGTGCCTGCCTTTGGAACCAAAACCACAGGGCTGGACCAAGGACTACTAGAGGGTTCAATCACCCCAAGGTCTAACATCTTGTTGACCTCGGTCTTAATATAAGACCGTACTTTGTCTGACATCCTGTATCCCCTACTTTTGGTAGGTACACTGTCTCCTGTGTCTATGTTATGTTTGCACCAAGGTGTCAAACCAGGTGACTGTGAAAACAGGGGGGAAAACTGCCTAAGCAAACTTTTCACCTCAGCCTCCTGATCAGAAGTCAGGTGAGGGGCCACTCAGACACCCTCAAAGGAGCTATCTGAAGGACCGCTTTGGAACAGGTCGGGGAGAGGTTCAGACTCCTCTTCCTCAACATCTGAAGCCAGTAGCAGTGCTGCGATTTCGACTCTTGGGACGAAAGCCTTCAGCCTATTCATGTGAAACACTTTTGGAGCCTGTCCAGGCCTTCCAAGGTCCACTAAATAGTTAACCTCACCCAGGGGCTCCACCACTGTGTAAGGGCCTGACCATTTGTCCTGTAAAGCTCGAGGCCTTATGGGATTCATGATCAGGACTTGCTGACCAGGTGTAAAGTTGATGAGGGAAGCTTTCTGGTCGTACCAATGTTTCACCAGCGCTTGTCCTGCCTTCAATTTATCACTAGCCAAGCCCATCAGAAGTACCATCCGTTTTCTGAGCCCTACCACATAATCTACTACGTTGGTAGTAACAGGGGGAGTGGGCATCTCCCATCCCTCTTTGACTATGGCTAAGGGTCCCCATACAGGATGACCGAACAGATGTTCGAAGGGGCTGAAGCCAACACCCTCCTGTGGTACCTCTCGGTAGGCAAACAGTAAGCATGGTAAAAGAAGATCCCATTTTCTTCTCTGAGGTCATTCCAGAGCCCCAATCATGCTCTTTAACGTTCTGTTGAAACGTTCCACCAGACCATTGGTCTGGGGGTGGTATACAGAAGAGAACTTGAAGGTGACCCCACATTCTTTCCACATAGCCTGCATATACTTCGACATAAAGTTGCTGCCACGATCCGACACAACTTCTTTAGGGAAGCCAGCCCTAGTAAATATGCCAAGTAAAGCTTTTGCAACTGACTTGGCAGTTACAGTTTTCAATGGGATGGCCTCAGGATATCTGGTTGCATGGTCGACCAGCACCAGGATTAACCTTTTGCCTGAGGATGTCTGTGGGTCAAGGGGACCAATGATGTCGATCCCTACCCTTTCAAATGGTACCCCCACAACTGG
Organism: Ambystoma mexicanum; assembly: GCF_040938575.1. Taxonomy (NCBI): domain Eukaryota; kingdom Metazoa; phylum Chordata; class Amphibia; order Caudata; family Ambystomatidae; genus Ambystoma; species Ambystoma mexicanum. The sequence goes on from NC_090927.1 coordinate 29,557,459, forward strand.
GAGTGGTACCAATGGAGCTTGGATTGTCGAGCCAACCTTACCAGATAACTGGGAGGAGGCACAACTCCTGCAGTGACTTTCTACTTGCACCCCCATCTTGGGCCAGTAGAAGTGCATGGATAACCTTTGCTTGGTCCTCTTAATACCAAGGTGACCATCAAGGGGCACTTCATGCGCCAACTGCAGGAGGAAGGGCCTATCAGCAAGGGGAACCATCAACCTCGTATGGTCTCCTTCTGTAGACTCTGTGGGCTCACTATCCAGGAGTCCACCTTCCCAATAAATCCTATGCGTCCCAGGAGGTTCACCCTCAAGCTGGGAGCAGGTCTGTCTCCTTAGGCCTTCCAGAGATGGGCACTCATGTTGGCCTTTACTGAATTCGTCCCTATCAGGACCACCTTCTACTAACAAGTCTTTTAGTTCAAAATGGTCGTTGGGGTCAAATAGTTCAGGCATCGCCACCTCCTCGTCAGGCCCGGGCGATTGACCAACTTCCTCCACCGCAGTGGTAGGCGAGCTCAGGGGAATATTCTCTTTCCCTCGTCTTGACTTGTTTACTCCTTTCGCCTTGGGTTTCCCCTTCGGCTGGGGCGGCGTATTGGTCTTGGCCAATGCTGCCCGTGCTTGAGACCTTGTGTAGGGTCTTTCGGCAGTGTCTCCTACGAGCCCTAAAGCTCTGAGATCATTACCTAACAAGATCTTTCCAGGGACGTTTCGCTGAATGCTCACTGGAATCATGACTGCTGTACCATTTAAAGTAAGATTTACAAGTATTACTGGGAACATACGGAGTGGGCCGTCAGCCAACTTAGTGGGCATCAGAGTAGCTCTGGCAACTTCCTCTGAGTCTACCAAGGTAAAATCCACTACAGTTCGACTGCACCCACTATCCCTAAGAGCTGGAGTATCTACTCCATTGATCAGCACACTGTCTTTAAAGTAGTGCTTGGTATTATCTGGAATCCTAGCATAAGCCTCTGCGACTTTAGGCTCCCAGGAACCCAGGGAAACTAAAACTAACTCAGCCTCTATCCCGCTGGGAAATGAGTCTGAGGAGAAGGATGCTCCTGTAATCTCTTCTTCCTCGTAGGAGGAGAAGGCCAGATTAGCAGAGTGGACCCCCAAAGGTCTAACCTTACACCGGGGATCCCCCTTCACGTGGTCAGTTGCTCCACAAGCAAAACAAGATCCATTGGGTCTGTTTACATAGGGAGGCTTATTGTAACCAGAGTTCTGTTTCGGAGGCTGACCTCCACTACCCTGTGAGTTCTCTTGTGTCTTACCCTTGTTTTTCTTTTTGTGGCCCTTATGGGAAGAAGATTTAGCAGATTCCCCACCCTCCATATCTTTGGACTTTTTCCCTTCCTCCTGCTTACCAGGATGAGTTTTGTCCTTATGGGACACTCGATGTGACACCCATAAGTCTGCTGCAATGGCCAGCTTCTTAGGATCTATCTCCTTCGAATCGGCCAAATGCTGCTTAAGCTCCGGGGAAGAAGATGCAAAAATGTGTTCCAGCATGACAAGATTTATCATGCCTTCGAAGGTAGAAACCTTATAACCTTCGACCCAGCCAGTTAAGTTTTTCAAGGATTCGGTGACATAAGATACCCAAGTACCACCTTCCTTTTTCTTATACTCTCTGAATTGTTTCAAATATTGGGCTGGAGTCTTCCCAAACTTTAAAATGAGAGTTTGCTTTAACATTGCAAATCAGCTCGCTCAGCCTTCGACATTTCCATAATGGCACTACAGCCAGAATGGGGCAGTCTGCTGAGTAACCAGGCAATCTTATCAGCATTGTCAACTTGTTGAACTTCGCATGCATACTCAAACGCATTCAGCCAGTCCATAATGTCATTCCTTTCCTCATACACACTGAGCAGATCTTTCGGAAACGGTGGATGAGAGGAGGCCCCAGACCCATGTCCAGGACCCTTGGACCCATTTGCAACCTGAAGCTTGGGCAGTTCCAACTGGTGATCCCTGTCTTTGTGTTTTTCTGCCTGTTCAATTTTTAGTTTGGCTATGCTGAATTCAAGCTCCTTCTGCCTAAACCGCAGCTCTTGCTTCTTGAATTCAAGCATAGCCTCCCCATCAGCACTGGCAGAGGAAACATTAGACATCTCATCCTCCCTGTCCTCGTGGTCGCGGTGGATCAGTGCAGCGGCAGAACCGTCGGTTCTACTAGTGAGAGCAGCCCCACCTCCTTCCGCACTGTCCTCAGAAGTTATAGCGTCAAGCTGCGCTTCTTGCCACACCAAGATTCTTTGGATCATATCCAATTTCGTGCCTTTAGAGGAAACACCTCTCTCCGCACACATCTTTTTCAATGTTTCTGATTTGGAAGCATTTAAAGTTAACAAGGTATTTGTTTCCATACTGTTAGATAGGACTATGGCCTTTTTAAAGTTATACTACAACAATTCACTGCGTGTCCTGGTAGGAATAACTTGAAATGCCTTAGTTCGTGCGCAACACTGGATACCTTCAGTCGTATCCCACCGCTGTACACCAATTTGTTAAGACGGATTTCTGAACTCTGTCCTGGCGGCGCAGAAGTTCAGAAGGCCAACCTAATTATTTGGAACAGGGTAACCTCTGGACAAGCCAGACCAATCAGGGTAGTGATTGCGGCGGTCAAGACTAGGTCTCAAGAGGGGTGAGGGTGACTGAAAGCCCGCAATGAGCACACAAAGCAAGGACACTTACAAACTACTCCAAACAGGTGTTATATTAAAAATATATACACATTTATTCCAAGGCCTTTAAAACAATGACCGTAGCGAGAAATCACAATACAACTCTAGTAAACCAACACATACATACCAATACAATATATATACAAATACAAACAAGTCTCAAGCGTTAGATGCACAAAATATGTAGTCCACCTAAAAGGGAAGGAAAACAGGAAGTCCGAAATAATGCTTAGACCCAGTCCGCCTTCAGAGACACCTAACTAAAAGGAAGTCCGAGCCCTACGAAGAGTGGAGCCTTGTGCTCAAAAGTACCTGCACACGCTGGTGCCAACGGGCAAAAGGGGAGTCTCTTCGAGGGAAATCAAGCAGTTCAGTTTAGTGCACAAATGAAGAAGAACAGTGTTCCGCGACTCAAGCGCAGCCTCCACTGTGGGCAGAAGCAGAGCGCGAGTACGGAAAGGCGTGCTGTTTTGACACAGCGGGGAAAAGCTATGGGCTCCTGCAGGAGGGCGACCAGTTCCTAGCTACGCTACTCACCGGTCCCCGATGCAAGCAGACCCAGGCTTCTCCGCGTCAGTTTCAGTCGCTGGCAGGTTCAGAAGAGCAGGGGACGTCTCGTCGTCGTGTTGTGTCTGCAGCAGCAGAGTTGAGTAAAAGACGTCCCAAACGAAGGAACCCGCACAGTTTGTTACCACAGCAGGGCAACGGAGCGGCCATGTGTATCTGAGCCAAATGTACACTACTCACTTCAGACCTGGGAACGCCAAGTGTACGAATCGTTTGAGAGTGACAAGGACTCGAAATACTACACAACCTGGCGGCGGTTAGAGAGCAAGACTCCTGTGTAGGGTGGTCAGTCTGCTGGATGGCCCAGAGATGCTTCCGAAGGCTTACTAGCAGGAGATGGTGAAGATGCCGAGAATAGCTGTCCCCGCTATTCCAAGGGTCGAAGTACCAGTACAGGCCTTCTGGTTCGATCAAAGGTGAAAAGGGTTTCACAAGGCGACAGCAGTGCAGAGGAGCAGTCCTTCAGCGGGTCACCAGCGATTCCTCGGTTTAGCCTCTTGGTTGCAGGATACTTGGCTCCTGTATTCCTTCGTTCGTGAGAACTCAGGAGATCGACATGGTAGTGGTGTTTCCAGCCCCCTCTTATCCACGAATCCCTTCGCGCCAAAACGGAGGGGACCCAATGGGAGATCCGCTCATCAACACTCACACCATTCGTGGACCTATCACGGACCACGGTGGTCCCAGGCATTCACACCACCCTAGACTCTCTGGCACCCAGGATGTGTATTGGGACCAGACATCCCAGCCCACATCCTGGAGGCACACACCAGGCATGTAGAAGCCTGCGAAAGCATCCGTGTTTCGCGGGAAATTACATGCCCAAATAAGGAAGGCCCCGGGTCGGCTCGACCTGGGGAAGGTGAAGGGAGCAAGACGGTCAGCGGACAGGACAAAGGAGCCTCGTGGTCTGGCCAATTTGAGAGCCAGGCCACCATTTTGGGCTAAGCGCGAGAAACGCGCTTAAAACGCCAAAAGGAGCTCAAAACACAAGAAACGATCGCTGCCACCATTCCCGTCCGTGAATCACTTGCACCGATCAGTTACAATCCTAAACGAGTATCTAGGGCCTGTAGAAAGCTAGAGACCCAAGAGAGCAGTAACTTAGCTTACAGTGCCCTCTTATGTCATGTTGCACGAAAGCCGCAACATGATAAAAGAAACTACGGAAAACAGCGTTTCTCGGTACTGACTGTCTTAAGGGTATGTCAGTTTCCCCGTAAGAAAGGAGCGAAAGCCCAGAGGAGTGCGGCAGAAGGCTGCACTTCTATGGCAAAGTCAAGAACAAGGTGAAAAACAACAGCAAAAAGTTTAGGGGTTGCCACATGGAAGGAAAATTACCTACATTTACGAAATCTTTCCTAACAGGGCTTGTGGCTGGATGGAGTGCAGATAAGGGTTACTGGAGAGTGGTCAAAAAATGTTTTGGGTAGGATTTGGCAGGGTCCGCATATCAGCGGGCTTCTTGCTGAGATAAATAGGTAGTCAGCCCTGGAGCTGGTGTTTTGCACTGCCGAGTGGAGAGTGTAGTCTCGCTGTTCCCCATTTTTGACTCTCCATGCATCTATGAGGTCAAAGGCTCTACAGATTTCCTGTATTTGGCAGCTGGTTTTGGAAGTAGGCTGTGGCGTGGTCCGCGATCTGTCTTTTGCTGGGTCTAGGGCTGTCTTCAGGTTGCCTCCCCAAATTATGTTTGCTGGGTCTTGAGCGGAGAGGTGAGTCAGTACCCAGTCAAAGTTGTTAGCTCCGTCTACATTAGGGCCATAGGAGTTGACAAAGACGATTTTTTGGCCCGCCACGATACCGCATACCAGCAGTGATCTGCCCTCTGATTCTTTTTCCGTGTGTAGTAGCCGGAAGTTGATTCTCCCGCTGATTAAGATAGCCACCCCTCGGGAGTAGGACGAATATGAGGAGAATTACCTGTGGCAGCCCCAGCTCCGAACCCAGAGGTGTCCTTTTTCGGGGAGTAGATGCGTCTCTTGGATCATGGCCACGTCGATCACATGCCTTTTCATGTATTGTAGAATCTTCCTGGTTTTAGAAGGAAGGTTACCCCATCTAATGTTCCATGTCGCGACTTTGAATTGCATGTTCGAGTTGCATGTTTAATTTGATATCGTTTGTACTGTTCAACAGGGTTGCAGCACTTTGTGGCCCAGACCTCTGGTCAACAGCAGGAGGGTTCTTTGGCCTTCAGAGAAGGAGCGGTACTAGTGGCTGGTGGATTGGAGGGTCGGTGGGGGAGGTAAGACTAGTGGCGCATTTCCTTCCCTCATTTCCTGTTTCCATCCTATCACGGGCAACCCCCAACTCGCCCGTTTGTAAACTTGGACAGGTGGCGGATTCCAGCATGGCCGGGCCATCGTCTGATGTCCCACCCATTAATAAGGATTTGTTAGGCAAACTATTGCTGTGCAAGGGGCACTAGGGGCTTCCCAAGCATCCTAACCCCGTGGTGTAAAACTTAGGTGTTCACTTCAGTGAATTTGATGTGGTTGGCCGATATGTTTCTTGCCTCTGACCTTCATCGATTATGGGGGTTCCTGTGGTTTCTTTCTCTTTGTGAGCGTGCCTGGTTAGGATTCAGATCAGGGTAGCCTGCGCGGTCTAGGAATGCGTTCATTTCCTCTGGCGATTGGAAGAAGTGAACCTTCCCGTCATGTTGCACTCTGAGCCGTGCCGGGAAAAGCATTGAATAAGCTATTTGGTTGTCCCTGAGCCTCTGTCGGATGTTAGCGAAGGATCTTCTCTACGTTTGGACCGCAGGGGAAAAGTCTGGGTAAAAGTGGATTTTGTCACCTTCATGGAACAGTTCACCTTTCTCCCTGGCCAGTTGGAGGATGGTGTCACGGTCCCTGTAATTTAGTAGTTTTGCGATAATTGGCCTAGGTGGCATGCCTGGGCAGGTCTGGGGGATGGGATTCTGTGTGCCCTCTCTACAATGAACAAGTGAGATAGGGCTTCACGGCTGAAGAGGGATGTGCACAGCGACTCTACGTAGTCTTCCATTTTCAGCTGTAACTGATGTTCCTTCACTCCGATGATTCTAATGTTGTTTCTTCTCAAGCGTCCTTCTAAATCTTCACACCTCGCGTTGGTGGTTTTCATTTGGGCTTCAAGTTAGACACTTTACTCGACTGGGATGCCGTGCCATCGTCAAGGTTGGACACCCGTTGCTCAACTTCGTTTAGCCGTTCTGTATGTGTGTCCATGCGATGTTGTAGGAGGTCGACCTTAGATGCAAGCCCGTCCATTTTATTGTTCAAGCTGCCTATGCCCACTTTCAGCTCTAGCAGGAGTCCTTTGATTTCAGAGGGGCTATTCTCAGTTTCCATTTGGTGGGGACAACCTGAGGGGGGCTCTGTCTCTTCCTGTAGCCTAGGGACTTTCGGGGTTGCACCCGTTTCGAAAGTTAATTTCCTTTGGGACTTGTCTGATTTTCCAATTGCATCTGTAGAGATGGCGGTGGCTCCGGTTTAAAGACTGTTTTACCATGTGGTGTGGGAGCTTCGCCAATTTCCTGATGAGGAGGGGCACTTCGTGCCGCTTTGCAGAGGGTGGCAGGGGAATTGTAAGCTGGGGTGGCCTCCCTGTGGAGCGTGGTACCCGTCTTGAGTACGTTAATCGGAGCTCTCGCAATGTCTCTGTTTTCTGGGCAGGGGTTGTGTTTGAGTCCGGCAAGGGCTTCGGCTTTCCCCTTTGCTCCCCACCTTGGGGGGGCGCCCCCCTAGGAGAATGCCTCTGCCGTTCGTTGGGCGATCTCAGGTCTTTAAAGGCTTGCTGTGTTATAGGTAGTGGCTGGTGCGTCTGGTAATCAGAGCCTGGCAGGCACGCCTATGGTTGATGCTTCACGTGCTACTTGTGAGGGGGTGCCTTCCCCCGAGGATAGGAGATGTGAGTGGTCTCTGTAGAGGCGCAGGTGTCTCTTACCTCCCCCGCCACAGGGAGCAGTCTTAACGCGTTATGGGTGATCCGTTGGATTGTTGCGGTCGGGGTGGGGTCTGCCCGCGGCCCCCCTGCCTTGATTCCACTCTGTTGCCAGTCTATGCACTTGGGGGGGGCTAGCGTGTGTATAATCAATCCAGAACCATGCTCCCCCCTCCCTCGTTTTACCTTGTGCCGGGGACTGACTGTGATGTGCTCCTCCACGGTTGCCGTCCGGGCCTGCAGAGTCTCCTGTGATCCGATGCGGCCTGGGGCGATGTGGCCGTGTCGAGGGCTTTCGAATCCTGCGCTGGACTTCAGATCTTGTGCTCCGAAAGCTGATCCGCTGCGGCCGGGAGCTCCGGTGGTGTGGATGAAGGGGGAGTCAGCACAGCAACACGGCACCCGTCTCACTGCAACTCGCGCTCCCCCGCAGTGTGGGGCGAATGTCATTGATTGGGTGAGCGCGGTGGGCACTTCCTCTGGAGCCACGCTGCGGGTCTGCCCGAAGCAGGGAGGGTCTCTTGCTCCTGCTCTGGGTGCTGCAGTGTTTCTCCAGCCCACCACTCAGCAGCGGCCTCCTGGACTTGGAGGGGTAGTGTGTCCCAGGCCGTTTGGGCTTAGCTCGCGGGCTTCCCCTGGTCTTCCCGGTCACGTGGCTTGTAGGGCCGTTTGGGGGCACCGGGGTGCTGATTTTCTCCCAAATTTCGCAGACTGGAGGCGAAACGGGTGGGCTGCCAGAGGAGAGTTTGTTCAGAGCGCTGTTCACCTAGAATGACAGGATTGAGAAGGATTGATACAGGGCTGTGTGGGAGCTCAGACCAACGTGGACATCTTGGTTGGCCCTCTAGTGCCCTCCCATGCTAGCCAATCCTGACCGCAGGAATTATGACAAGGTTGCTGAGTCACTAGCCCTGGAAAAGGCTGGGTTTGCATCAGAACTGGGCTTTTTGTGAATTATTCGTGGAGAGAGCTGCTGCTGGACTCTTGCTCGGAACAACCAGCAGAGAGGCCTCAATCCTTGTTTTGGAGACAGTGGCTGGGACATAGAGAAGCTAGCTGGGACCCAAACCAGAGGGGCATAAGGAGTCTGGGTGCAGAAGAAAATCCATGACTGAAAGCCCTTAACCACACATGTGCTTTCCTCAGAGGAGCTCTGCTGTTTTCCCTGAACAAAGCCTCCTATGCAATTATTTGGGGAGCCACCTACCTTTATTCTTTACATTAGTAGGTAGTGGGGGGTGAATCTGGGTAGGCCCTTCGCACAATTTATTAAATCTTACTCAAACTTATTTCCCCATTAGAACACCACCCCTCTGTTGAAATTGCATTGTGTTGGGAGCAGCCATCCTTAAACCTTTCCATTAAAGTGTGGGGAAGTGTAGATCCTTAGCACATTTGATTAAAGTAAATCAATTAATTCCCACATAGAAAATCAGGAGATGAGGTTTGCTAGAATTTGAAACTAACAATAGCTCATGCCCAGTGTGTTAGAGTTGGTATAGGCCATAAAGACCTGGTTGACTATCTCTGAAATCCTTGACTTCCACATAGAAAGGGGTTGTGCCCATCACCCCAAAAGGAAGTAATCCATAAAACACCACCTTTCAAATCAGTGTGTTGGGTGCAAGAAAATGAAATTCCCCATTCCGTTTAAATCAGAATTACAAAGTATTGCATCTCATCTGTACGTGGGTAAGTTATTAAGTCCTGCCTTTTACTTTCAAGTGTGCTGAAAAACGATTTTCATTTGAGTTCCTTTTTCCCAACCCTGGCTTTTAAATAACAAGTTCAAAACGATTTTTCCCATTGAATTTCTTTCCCAGACAGTGCCTTTTTAAATCAGCAGCAAAACAATGTTTCAATTGTACTCACGCTCCTTGCACCTTTCCTTTTAATCAAAGGGGTAATATTTAATTTAGGCCTGGGGTTGGGGCTTGCTGGGAGAATTAAGTCATTTCTGTGGATTTGGTATTGTATTGAAAATGTTTTTCACTGGTTACATCAAAATTCACTGTTGTAAGTTGTGATTACATGTTTCAAAATGTCATCTGTGTTGTTTGAAGAATAGACTCATTGTTGTGATATTGGGTGTTGCCACAGCATTGGTGGCTGATGTTAGTCTGTTTGTCAAACCTTGATTCAATAAATTAATAAATATATATTCTTACTATACACCGGCCTGGTTCCTAATCCATTGGTGCCACAGGGTATGTGTTGGGGTTGTGTGCAAGACGGGTTGGAGGCCTAACCAAAGCTAACCTGAATAAACAGTGCTTTGTTGTGGGCCATCTTGCTTGGGGGGAAAGGAACTTCCTGGGCTGAGTGTGACCGCATAATAAACCACGACAGAGAACATGCAAATGAAAGGACGTCAGAGCCTACTCCATGGAATGCTTTGCGTACACTAAAGGCTGCTTCCACCCGAGTACTTTGTGGCAGCAGAGAAGGTCGTTGAGATATGAGAAGGAGTTTGCCTGCGCCTGCAGTGTTGTAGCCCCAGTAGACCATTGTTTTTTGCCAGATTGAGGAACCAGATAAAGTTTTGCACCCTAGTAGTTGAAGTGGGAGGAAATTAAGGTGTTTTGCCTTGACTGCTGGGAAATGAGAGAATGGGGCCTATTTATCAGAGTACCTCTGGTTAGAAGAGGCATCATCTGATGAATGAATTTACCTGTGTTAGAAGGAAGAGATAACGGCTCATGAGAGATTTCTAAAAGATGGGGCTGTGATGGGACAGGTGCCAAGGGCCAAAGGCTTGAGCTCTCCACTCCACAGATGAAGGCCTTTACCAAGAAGCAGGGTTTACATTTTTGAGGGGTTCCACCACAGCCAGCCTGCGATCGTCTGTGCAAACAGGAGGTAAGAGGAGGGTCGATGAGTTTTCTGTTTAGCCAGAGAAGGGTCTTGATGTCAACAGAACAAGTGTAACCAGTAAATCCAAAGGTTGAAGATGGGGGCTCTCTGAGGAATGAGACGTTATGAGGCTAGAGTCAGAGAAGAATCATGAGGAAACCAGGAAGCCAGCCCGGAGCCAAGCTTCATAGGCTGCTACAGATCAAACAAGGTCTGTGAGGATCTGCTCGTTGAGGGTGTAGAAGGCTGATAAACAATCCATTAGTATCGGTCTACTCATGCTATCACCCTCTGCTGTCACTGATCCAGGGAGTCTCATGGGGAATGGACCCACATGGCCGGGGCAGAGGAGACAAATCGCTAGCAACAAACTGCACGTTTCTCAACTTCCCAGCTATAAAAAGCGACACAACAACTCTTAACAGGATTATGCATAGGGTTATGTCTGAAAAGCCTTTTTTAATACTTACATCTGAATAGAGACATTAATGGCCTTTCAAAAAACATTTATTTTTGGTCAAAGGAACGAGATCGCCAGAGAGCCCTTGCATCCCAGCGGGGTGACTGATGTTACAGCAAGTCTATCCTCGCATCCAAATTCTGAGGCTACCCGAATCAGAACACATCGTTCAAAGCAACAACATTTTAATGTTAGGGTGAGTGTTGTGAAAATGAAATGAGTACCAGTCCCAGTGTGCACTACAGACTTAGGGCCTCATCATGACCTTGGTGGTATCCCGACTGTAAATGCACCAGGATACCGCCAACCGAAATAGCATTACGCAACTCAGTCCAGTGCTATTAGCACCGGATCCCGACTTGTTGTAAGGCTGTTTCTCCCAATTTTGTTGAGTCCATAGGACTCTATGGGGCAGTATTGGTGCTATTACCGCTGGCGCAAATAGCGCCACAAATGGCTGGAAAGTGGAGAACTTTACTTTCAGCAAGAAGCTGGAGGTTAACCTCCAACTTTCTGCCCAAACTCGGGATTGAGCAGAGCAGTAATGTGGCGGTATTAGCATTACCCCTGCATTTTAACCGCTCCGCCCAACCCGTGATGAGGCCCTTAATAATTAAAGCATACAACCCTTTTATCACAGACCTATTTGATAACTATAAAGATCTGAGGCCTTTCTTATGTTCCCAACGTGCTCTTTGATTGTATGCAAAGAAGACTGGACCCCTCACTGGTGTTGGGTCCCATACCATAGCTTGTCAGAAGAGTAGAATCATGTCCATCTTGAAATGATCACATATCCGAAAAGAATGTATATGGTGACTGTAGATTCTAATAATGTACTCTGCTTAGTAAGAGAAGTGTAACATTCTTTTGATGAGTAAAATAAATAATAAGGGATCAGTAGAATTTAAACACATTTCTTTTTTTAAAGCCACTTTACAATGTCTATTCACTGTAGGAATTCCCCGTTTTTTAAAGATGCTTTTGTAACCCCCTTACAGTTTCTCTGGTCACGCCCCTGTCTGCAACGGCTGAGGTGGCTTTCACAAACACACCCCTAACCACAAAGGAAGAGACAACAAGAGAGAGAGAGTCATAGAGAGGGAGGTAGAGAGAGAGAGATGCATAGAGAGAGAGAGAGAGAGAGAGAGAGAGAGAGGGGCATAGGGAGGGAGAGACAGGGGCATAGAGAGAGAGAGAGAGAGAGAGAGACATAGAGAGAGGCATAGAGAGAGAGAGAGAGAGAGAGACATAGAGAGAGAGGCATAGAGAGGGAAGGAGAGAGAGAGGCATAAAGAGATGGGGGAGAGAGAGAGAGAGAGAGAGAGAGGGGGGCATAGGGAGGGAGAGAGAGGGGCATAGAGAGAGAGAGAGACATAGAGAGAGAGGCATAGAGAGGGAAGGAGAGAGAGGTATAAAGAGAGGGAGAAAGAGAGAGAGACATAGAGAGGGAGGCATAGAGAGAGGGAGAGAGGCATAGAGAGAGGGAGACATAGAGAGGGGGAGAGAGAGGCATAGAGAAAGAGAGAGACAGAAAGGGAGGCATAGAGAGAGTGAAAGAGAGAGAGCAGCCTTGTAACAGTACCTAGAAAAGAGAAGCCAACACCACACATATGAGATTTCACTGCTGCGGCGGGATTGCCACCCTTACAGCCAATATGAATTGATGGAGGCAGTGGAGAGAAGAAGAGGAAGGCGGATGGTGCTCAGTGGGTCTGTGATACCAGAGTTCCCACAGGTGTGCTGCTTGATCTGGGGGAAGCAGCATTGTCTAGTGATGTATTGTGACTGGCCTTAATCGCCTCTGCTGAAAGATGAGGGCGCTGTTCCAATGTTCTGGATATCCAGGGGGTGATCAAGGTTAGCGCTTCACAAGGAGTAGGAAGATTCAATCCTAGGAAGTGCTCTGCATGCTGGGATAGAGGTGGAAGCAGATTCCAAGAGTTGAAGGATGAGGTTTTGAGTAAGTCTTTTTTTCCCATGTTGGAGAGTTTATCAGTGGAATCTAAACTGGGGGTTGGGTGGGAATGAGGCAGAGAGTGATTTGGAATGTGGGGGGGTGTGGAGAAGAGACCAGGCAATCACGGTATGGTTGTCAACAGTAACCTTTCCGTCTTGTGCGAGTTTCACTTTAATAGTAAGAGGCAGCGGTCAAATGGGGAGAAAATAAGTTCCAACAGACCCAAAGATTGAATGTTGCGCTTCAGTGCAGGTGCCCCTAGGGCTCCACGCCGCTGAGTGTGGTGTTAGTGGATGATCTATATTGAGTTGTAAAGTAAGATCAGACAAATCATTGTCAAAAAGTAGGGATCGGTTGAAAGACTAGAAAGACATTCCTGCAATTGATATTGAGGGGCCGCTGTACACAGAGGTATTCAAAAGAAGACCAACCATTGCAATCAATTCTTTAGAGGTAGAGTTATGACCAGTAAATTACTGAAACCCTTTGACAAGGTGTTTCTTCCTGTTCCAGAAGCCTGGAGAGACTAGGTCGCGGGGGCTGGGCATGCAAGCGGCTGCTGCAAGACTTGGAGAAATAAAGAAACCCGAGTCTGCCTTCCCTTATCATCATCTGCTGATGTTGTCCTATAGAACAGAGAAGGGGCTGTGATGACAGAAAAGAGGTGGAGTTCTGCCAGAGTTCCAGTGCTGGAGAATGTGAGTGAGCCACCGAGAGTCCAGCAGACCAGGTCAAGAAACAGGAAGTGAACAGAATCGATGAGCAACAGTGCGGATGAGGTCAACGCTAAACCAGACATCAAGATAACGGGGCATCACTGAGAGAGATTAAAAGTTAGAGGCATAGAAGGAATGCCAGATGGCGCGACCAGGCAGAACCAGTGGCGCATTTCAATGCACGACTGACCCGACAGAGAGGGGTGGAGGAGGCGAGCAAGCGGAGCCATGAGTGGAGGAAGAGGCCTCACATGAGGGCACATCCGAGGAAAAGTCAGACAGAACCATTGGAGGAAGATATATAGCTGTGTTCTAAAATGTGCAGAAAAATTCACAGATCCATTCTGAAAAAGTAATTGAATGCAGAAGAGCTTCGTGTTGGAACATGGAGGCAAAGCTGAAAGTGCCACTCAAGAAATTACTTAAACACCTACATGTTGCATGATCGGGCTTTGTTAGGGAGAATTTTCATAAATGTGCCAATTCCTCCCACCTTAGAGCACTCCAGCTCTTTTGCTAAACTCTGGGGCTTTGAACTTTTCATTTTCAATTTTTTTTCTGTGTTTATTCTTTTGGTTATGGAGTCTAACCAACTCCATAGTCATAATTTCTTTTATTTGTGTTAGCACCTTCAGTGCAGTGACACAGGGATGTCTTTCAGACTTCCCAAAGGTTTAAATACCTTCTTTGGGATAACTACTGTTTCCCAGAGAATGTAAAGTGAAATTGACTTTACTAGTCTTTCCAAATTCCTAGACCCAGCACACCCCATCTTACCATGGAGTGCTGGAGGGGTTACATAGTACCCCCTGTGTCTAAATATGAATGTAGCCGTCAAATGCTACCCTTTCCTATTGAAAAGGCTGGTGGCAGTGGTTTTACAATGATCTACCATGATTTTTCCCCGACCGCGAACACCGGTAGCTAAAAATCACGGGAGCCATGTTTTTCAAGATGTCGCCTTAAGCTCCTTTGTTTAAACAGGTCCCGGTCTTTTTTTTGCCGTTTCTTTTTGGAAAGGTCATTCTAGACTTTGTCTCTGCGCGCCAAACCAGGTTTGGTCCCTTTGTTCGTGTGCCTTTGGTCGGCTTCAGGAGTGAAGACCACCTCTGGCGTCTGAGTGTCTAGGGTGGGCAGTTAGTGAGGGAGGTGCCCGAAACTCCCTGTGCTTAGTCTCCTAGGAGACACAAATGCACTCTGGCGTGATTGGCTGGCTGACTGTCTGGAAAGGACAGCCACCCGGCTGGGTGAGTGACAGCAAGGTTGGAATAAATAGGAGAAAACTGTTTAAAAGGCAAATCTCCTGGACTGGAAGACAGAGTCGACCACTGGAACAAAAGAACCGAAGACGAGAAGGAAGAGGACAGCTGCTGCAACTCCTGGACCATTGGTTTGCCCGGTGAAGCCCTGCTGCAGGTCCAAATTGCCTAAGTTCCATTCGACAGAGAAGCTCCTTCAAGGACGGCTTGTTCTGTTGAGTTGGTGGGACCAATCAACTCGTAAGACACCATGATACCATTCTCAAGGTTGGTTAGGATTAACCAAGGAGATGGACACCAGCTTGTGTTCTTGAATCTACAGCTACTGGAAACTGAAGTGACTCCATCTTGTTTGCTTTCTTCGACGATCCCGTGCAGTGCAGGAGTCCCCCGACGTCCTCCCTCTTGTCCCCATGACTGAGGCTCAGGAACAGTGAGATCTACAGGACCTTGCAGGAACCACGACTTCAGCTGCATTTGTTTCTTCATAATAAGGTACTGTGCCAACCCGATTGAGAAAACTTCTCTGTCGTGGTGAAAGTTCATGAAACTTTCCCAGCTTGCAGGCCTAATCAGCTTGTGACCCGACATATGATTCTTTTTCGCCAAAACTACTTCTGAGAAATTTTGCAAAGACTTTACCGTTTGATACCAGAACTGCTCTTTCCTATCCAGAACACTAGCCCATTGACTTTGGCCTGGCCTATTGACTTGAATTGAACTATTCTGGTGAACTGAAACTATTTGCACCGTCTACCAAGTATATGTGATCTATTCTGCTACTTTATGCTTTTTTATTCCTTTTGAAAGTTACTGAAGTGCCATTCTGCTCCCACCTCAGAGGAGCCTAACTTGTTCAGAAACGTATTGGTTTAGTACTGAAGTATATATGTGTATGTTATTAAGTTGCCTAAAACTAGTGAATGTTTTATAAATGATTGTGTAAATAAATGAATAAGTGTTTTACCAAGAAACTTTGAGTATAAGTGTCTACTTGAACCACTGTGATTGAAAGACCTCTGTGTAATATCTTGTACTGCTCACATTCCCTCTTCAGATAAGCCTGACTGCTCAGCCCTGCTTCCACGAAACTGTGTAGTACAGACTTATACCAAAGGTCGGTTTGACTTACACCTGTAGCCCTAATTGTATGTGGTGGTCCCAGAGGGAACTGCATGCAATTCTGTCTAACAAGCTTGTATGCCAAGCTCCTAAAAACTGAGTAACAGTGAAGTCTGGAAGTTGGAGGCAAACTTCGTCGCTTGAAACTGAGTTACACTGAACTATGGAACTGGCCAAAGAATAGCGAGAAAACACCTGCACCAGCAAATCAAGACTTGCCTTTAACTAAGTCACAAACCTAGAGCTGTGGTTAAAGTGTTGTGGGCCTCCTGAAAATCTGTTTAAATAAATGTGCTTGAACTCTGTTTCTTCCCCATTATATTTATTGGAAGACATCACCTCTACATGTTTTCAAATGAGTTGTTCAATAGGACCTGACAGAGAGCCACATAACAGGGAAAACAGCTACCAAAGCTACATATGTCAATTTCCAAAATAGGAGGATTTCAGCCGGGTCTGGTCTTGCTCTGAAAAACTTGGTTACTGTAGGGGCAGGACTCCTGGACCAAGACTACAAAGGAAATGTCAGCAGGGCAGCCTTTAAGTTTGTAAAAATGCCATTTACCATCCAACAAGGAGATAACGTGGCATAGATAACGCGCACAGACATCGATCATCTTATACTGCAAGAGGTGGCCCACTTGCAAACAGCAAACCATGGAACCAGTGGCTTTGGCTCTGCTGGATCCTTGATCCTAATCCAACTCCACTGTTAGGGAGAATTCTCTCTTTTAGCTGAATTTCCTAACCTAGTGGGAATTCTCCAATTGGTATTTTTTACCAAGACTTGATTCTAAAATGGCGTTTGTGTTCTCTTCTGTGACTCCAACCCAAGTCGAGCCCTTTGTTCCATTTTTTGGCGGGCTTCTCCATAGAAGCCTCCAAAAGTGGTGCCACTGTGTCTGGGTACCACAGGGGGTGTGGGAGGGGCTTTAGGCACCCTGGACTGAGTTACCTTGGTAACTCAAGTCGCACTCTCGTGTGATTGGCCCAAGTGGTGAGCCGGCCGGCTCACCACTTAGCATGTTTGATTGACAGCTAGGCTGAGTGAATGGGGGTATGCTGCATAAAAGCAGGGCTTTTGGGACTGGAACTTCAGAAGTCGCCACAGGACCTGAGAATCCGACGAGGGAGAAGCTGTGCCACCCTACCACGACGACACCACCGGTGGATCCCTGCAGAACCGACTCACTGCTTCCCGACGACAGGGAGATCTCCCGGCTGGAGAGGCTTCTTCCCCTGACTGGTGGGCACAACCAGTTTACTTTTCTTTCTTTACCCCAGCCCGGTTTGTGGTCGAACTGCCCGTGCCAAGCACCCCGGCGGCCGGATAGCCACTCACCACTGAACCGCGAATCAACGGACCGCTCCTTGTACCTGAGAAACTCTGCAGCTGGTTTCTTCCCTGGCAGTGTAACGGACTCCTGTCTTCCTCCACGACGAGATCCTCTCTTCCCCCGGACGAAGCACCGACTTGCATCCGCTGCCAGGAACAACTGCCCCCGCTGGAGTGTTCTCACCACTTTAAGGTACTGTGTCTGCCAGGCCTCCCTTTCTAAAGATTGCTACAAGGTAATAATAACTCCTTAACCTTCTGGACTGGGCTGGCCGCCTTGACCCTCTAACTGGTCCCTTTCTTTTGATCCAACTCCTTTTTGAACCCTTACAAGACTCCTCTTAAAGCGGAACTGGCCTACTGACTTCTCTGCTTTTCTCTCCCTTTTTAAAACGAACTATTAGAGTGCCATCTACGTTAAGCGCTCACCGCCGTCTGAAAATAAGTGGGGCTTTACTTAAGACTTGTCTAATATTCTTTTAAGGGAGTGTATATCTTTTAGTGACCGTGTTTCTGAATTGCTTACTATTAGTGCCTGTGTGTTTTTCTAGATGTGGTTTTAAATAAATAAATATATCTCTTTTACACCAAGCCCTGGTCAGTGTTTACTTGTTCTATTGTGTCCTCTTGACCTATTGTGAATACTCTGTATACTGCCTAACTCTTCTTCAGGGAGGTCTGACTGCTCAGCCACAGCTACCAAGTGAATCTGTGTGGTACAGACTGCTACCAAGTGGGTTTACTGCCAAACACCTGTAGTCTTAAATCTTTTGCAGTGGTCCCAGAGGGAACTGCACAGGTTTCTGCCTAACATCCACCAACCATCAGAACCACTTACAGTTCCCAAAAAGGTGATGCATTCCACTAAAAGCACAGGCTCTCATGACACACCCCTTTCCACAGACTAGACAACAGCCCAACAGAAGCATCCCCTCGTAAAACGTGCCCTTGAAGAATCCAAACAATGTTTCCAATCAGACGTCACAAAACCTTTCCTATCATGGATCTGGCCCACATGGAGCCTGGTGCTACCCATCCTGGGATAGTCAAGAGCCAGGAGTGTGCCTGCAGCCGGCTCTGCTGGTCTGGGATATACAGCATCATGCAACATTTGCCAAAACACCGGTCACAATGATGCTTGAAAGGCAGTATTACAACCATTTCCCATAATTGATGTTCAATATGAAATGAAAGTTATAGGCGCAGGACATCTCACACCAACAAATAGTGCATTCTGCTATATTCTGGTCTCTACAGGACACAAAACCAAGACTATCGTAAACATCCTTGTGCTGTACGCCATTGCAGGACACTTCTTTTAGGTCTAGGTTAATGGATGAGTAGCAGAGTACAAGCAAGCTGCTGCACTCCACGACATATCATCCAGAGATGGATGGTCTGGTCGAGAGGTCTAATGAGACATTGAAAATATGTCAAATAGATTATCTGGGGAAGAACAAATCCAGGTCAGTATCTTGCTTGTCTGGTGTGAATAACCATACAAAAGTGCAGTTGGTGAGCACATTATTCTGCCAAAATTATGCAAATCCGTTTCATTCTGCAACGAGTAAGTGTATTGGCAGAAGAGCATTAAAGAATTTGTCCGATCCAGTAATCATTTCGATGTGTTCAAAATGAAACTATTAACATATCTCATATGCAAAAAGGTTTGTCGGTGTGTTAATCACTTTAAAAAAAGAAATCACAGTATTTGAAGTGTTGATACCTTTTATTGGACGGAGAGTATTATGCTGCGATGAAAAATGCATTACATTTCGAATACCCTAAAGAAGTTCTTCATCAGATGGTAACGGGGAGGTACTCAGAGAAACAGGCAATTGCAACTCTTAGGTAAGATAATCCCATCACTGCATTCCATGCAGCAATCATTGGTAACCCTCTCAGAATGTTTATCTGAGTGCTCTGTGTGTTTCTCTGATTGTACCATTGCACTATCCCCACATCCCAAGCTGTCTAAGCCTTGCTGCCCCACCGCCTACCGTCATCTAGTTTGGCTAGACCCAAGCGTCTTTTCCCTGTTCAGCAAAATAGGATGGCCTCTCAGTACACTCCCCCGTGTTCCTTCAGAAAATCTATCTGAACCTATTGAAACCTAAAGCTTTATTGATTCGCATGCTGAAAATAATTTGAGATGGCATACAAGAAGATCAAGGTGCATTCTCCCAGGGAGCTCTCAGAAGATCAAGGTGCATTCTCCCAGGCGGCTCTCCGAAGATCAAGGTGCATTCTCCCAGGCAGCTCTCTGAAGATCAAGGTGCATTCCCCCAGGCAGCTCTCCGAAGATCAAGGTGCATTCTCCCAGGGAGCTCTCCGAAGATCATGGTCCATTCCCCCAGGCAGCTCTCCGAAGATCAATGTGCATTCTCCCAGGGAGCTCTCCGAAGATCAATGTGCATTCTCCCAGGGAGCTCTCCGAAGATCAAGGTGCATTCTCCCAGGGAGCTCTTCGATGCATTCTCCCAAGGTGCATTCTCCCAGGGAGCTCTCTGAAGATCAAGGTGCATTCTCCCAGGGAGCTCTCTGAAGATCAAGGTGCATTCTCCCAAGGAGCTCTCCGAAGATCAAGGTGCATTCTCCCAAGGTGCTCTCTGAAGATCAAGGTGCATTCTCCCAAGGAGCTCTCCGAAGATCAAGGTGCATTCCCCCAGGCAGCTCTCCGAAGATCAAGGTGCATTCTCCCAAGGAGCTCTCCGAAGATCAAGGTGCATTCTCCCAAGGTGCATTCCCCCAGGCAGCTCCCCGAGATTCCACCTGAGAATGCTGCCTAGAGCATTGTGCTGAGCCGGCACAACAGATGACGCCCTGAGCATGGCCTCACTAATTCCCATCAGATCTTTGATTCCATGGAGGGAAGCTCCACCTCTTGGAAACGATAAGTTTTAGGCTGAATAACCTGGATGGTGAGGCTTCTTTACAATCGGCTAAACTAGGCTAAAGGTCGAGTACTCACTGATGAAATTAACAAGAAGCACCAGACAGGGCTTCCTAGAGACCTAATCAGACTATGCAGTGTATAGTGATTTTGCACTCACAACAAAAAGCTCCACATTTATTATTTTTAAATATGCAATCGAATGTTTTAAATGGGGCTTAAAGGGGGCAAAGTATAATATTTGACCGATCTGCTTCTGACTATAATTAGTGTGAGCAACACATCTGCGTCATCCTCTAATATGCAGCGCCAAGAGCACACCTGTCCCAAAGCTCCAGACATAATGCATGTGAAGGAACTCCATGCATGAGAAATATTTCTCAATCAGGGGAACAATAATGGACATTGTGTAAGTTGGGAGGCAGCCTATAGCTATTTGAAGTAAGCCTTAAGGCTGCGCAATGTATATAACGGTGCCACAGGAGTTCCTTATTCGTGCTGCAAAATCTGGAAAATCGATGCTGTAACATGACTTAGAGACTACAAGTCCGTTTTTCCAATAAGACTGTGGACTTCCTACATACTCACTGAACTGAGTCAAAACATATATCCTGGGAGTTATGAATTAAATACTGTTTGCTAACACATTTTGAATTTGTATATAACGGAATGTATATAACGGTGCCACAGTAGTTCCTTATTTGTGCTGCAAAATCTGCAAAATCGATGCTATAACATCCTGGTTTTGGAGGGGATTGAAAATCCATTGGTGGCAGAGGGCTGAAGCCCCCTCAATGAAGATGGACTTCCCTGTGCCTGGGGAGCCCACATATACCAACAATCGAGGGCCCTAGGCAGGATTACAGAGTTTGGGCATCTTGCAGGTCTAAGGGTCAATATGGGGCAAGTTGATTCAACCTCCAGTAAGAGGACGCCATGTTATGGAATGGTCCATTACAACCAGTGAACTGCATATTTAATTATATGTGGTAGCTAGACAACATTCCAGAGACTGTCTCCACCCCAGCATCACAAACCTACTCGGATATAAAACACTGGTGGAAATCCCCCTTGACATTGCCCTCGATCAAAGGATCTTGCTGTCAAGACTCCTTTATATTGTACATTGTGTCCTGGGACATTGAGGAGGGAGGATTTCATGGACCGGGAACCAAAAGAGGCCCTGGAAATCATTTTCAAAGTGGCCCTATATTACACATTTTCAACAAGCCCAACCCTTTTCCTATGGAAAAATGTGGAAATACCACCCAAAAGAGGGCCAGGGTGCAGAGGCCCACCGGGAAATCTCCAGAGTATCATATAGGCCAGTCCACCCCTGGCCTATGGATGTCTTGCTTGCACATTCCCATGAAAGGGCCAGCTGCCATATATTCCATAACAATACTTTCAGTGTGGGAGGGACTTCCCAATCTGCAAATAGACTAGTGGACTTCCTGCTGACAGCGGCCAATCACCAGGAGAGAAGTCAAGTGCTGGACATGTCATTGAGGGCATGGAATGGTGAGTATATGGGACCACAGTCAAGAAGGACATCTAGACTAGTGGACTTCCTGCTGACAGCGGCCAATCACCAGGAGAGAAGTCAAGTGCTGGACATTTCATTAATTGAGGGCATGGAATGGGGAGTATATGGGACCACAGTCAAGAGGACATCTCACTGGTCATTAGAACAGTGGATACAGCTTGGAAGTAGGTGATTAAGAGTCCTTGCAGGATGATAACTTAATGTTGGTGTTGCATTGCGGACAAACAAAACACTGGCAGGGATTTCAAGATTTACTGGTTTCAGCGAATGGAAGAAAAAGGGTGTTGGGAAAGTAGCGGGTGTCATAAATTTGGGAATATTAACATTCCAAACATGAGGAAGGACTTCCAGAAATATCTACAGTTGCAAGATGCGCTCACTAGCAACTTGGACCTGTGCTTAATTATTCCTGATACTCATCAACTGAGTTGAACATCTTGGAGGTAGAACAATGTTCTGAGCAGACTTCTAACCTATGCAACCATCCCACTAGACCTCTACCCTATGCAACCATCCTGCCACACCCCTACCCTATGAATCCATCCCACCAGACCTCTACCCTATGCAATCATCCCACTAGACCTCTATACTATGCGGCCATCCCACCACACCTCTACCCTATGCAACCATCCCGCTAGACCTCTATACTATGCGGCCATCCCACCAGACCTGTACTCTATGCAACCATCCTGTCACACATCTACCCCATGCAACCATCCTACCAGACCTCTACACTATGCAACCATCCTGCTAGGCCTGAACCCTATGAAGCCATCCTATGAAAGCATCCCACAAGACCTTTACCCTTTGCAACCATCCCACCAGACCTCTACCGCATGCAACCATCCCACCAGAACCCTACCCTATGAAACCATCCCGCCAGACCGCTACCCTATGCAACCATCTGACCAGGCCTCTACCCTACGCAACCATCCCGCCACACCCCTACCCCATGAAACCATCCCACCAGACCTCTACCCTATGCCATCATCCCACTAGACCTCTATACTATGCGGCCATCCCACCAGACCTGTACTCTATGCAACCATCCTGTCACACATCTACCCCATGCAACCATCCTACCAGACCTCTACACTATGCAACCATCCTGCTAGGCCTGAACCCTATGAAGCCATCCTATGAAAGCATCCCACAAGACCTTTACCCTTTTCTACCGCATGCAACCATCCCACCAGAACCCTACCCTATGAAACCATCCCGCCAGACCGCTACCCTATGCAACCATCTGACCAGGCCTCTACCCTACGCAACCATCCCGCCACACCCCTACCCCATGAAACCATCCCACCAGACCTCTACCCTATGCCATCATCCCACTAGACCTCTATACTATGCGGCCATCCCACCAGACCTCTACCCTATGCAACCATCCCGCAAAACCTCAACCCTATGAAACCATCCTATACAACCATCCCACTAGACCTTTACCCTATGCAAGCATCCCACCAGACCTCCACCCTATGCAACTATCCTGCCAGACCTCTACCCTATGAATCCATCCCGCCAGACCCCTACCCTACGAAACCATCCCACCAGACCTCTACCCTATGAAACCATCCCGCCAGACCTCTGCCCTATGCAACCATCCCGCCAGACCTCTACCCTATGAAACCATCCCACCAGACCTCTACCCTATACAACCATCCCGCTAGACCGCAACCCTATGAAACCATCCTATGCAACCATCCCACTAGACCTCTACCCTATGCAACCATCCTACCAGTCCCCTACCCTATGAAACCATCCCGCCAGACCCCTACCCTATGAAACCATCCCACCAGACCACTACCCTATGCAACCATCTCACCAGACCTCTCCCCGATGCAACCATCCCGCCACACCCCTACCCTATGAAACCATCCCGCCAGACCTCTACCCAATGCAACCATCCTGCTAGACCTCTATACTATGCGACCATCCCACAAGACCTCTACCCTATGCAACAATCCTGCCACACATCTGCCCTATGCACCCATCCCACCAGACCCCTACCCTATGAAACCATCCCACCAGACCGCTACCCTATGCAACCATCTCACCAGACCTCTATCCTATGCAACCATCCTGCCACACCCCTACCCTATGAAACCATCCAGCCAGACCTCTACCCTATGCAACCATCCCGCTAGACCTCTATACTATGCGGCCATCCCACTGGACCTCTACCCTATGCAACCATTCCGCTAGACCTATATCCTATGCAACCATCCCGCTAGACCCACACCCTATGAAACCATCCCGCCAGACCCCTGTCCTATGAAACCATCCCACCAGACTGCTACCCTATGCAACCATCTCACCAGACCTCTACCCTATGCAACTATCCTGCCACACCCCTACCCTATGAAACTATCCCGCCAGACCTCTATCCTATGCAACCATCCCGCTAGATCTCTATACTATGCGACCATCCCACCAGACCTCTACCCTATGCAACCCAACCATCCTATCACACATCTACCCCATGCAACCATCACACCAGACCTCTACCCTGTGCAACCATCCCACTAGACCTCAACCCTATGAAACCATCCTATGCAACCATCCCACTAGACCTTTATCCTATGCAACCATCCCACCAGACCTTTACCCTATGCAACCATCCCACCAGACCCTTACCCTACAAAACCATCCTGCCAGACCTCTACCCTATGCAACCATCCCGCCAGACCTCTGCCCTATGCAACCATCCCACCAGACCTCTACCCTATGCAACCATCCCGCCAGACCTCTACCCAATGCAACCATCCTGCCAGACCTCTACTCTATGCAACCATCCTACCAGACCTCTACCCTATGCAACCATCCCGCTAGACCTCTACCCTATGCAACCATCCCACCAGACCTCTACCCTATGCAACCATCCCACCAGACCTCTACCCTATGCAACCATCCCACCAGACCTCTACCCTATGCAACCATCCTGCCAGACCTCTACCCTATGCAACCTTCCTGCCAGACCGCTGCCCTATGCAACCATTCTGCCAGACCTCTAACCTATGAAACCATCCGCCACACCCCTACCCTATGAAACCATCCCGCCAGACCTCTAACCTATGCAACCATCCCGCTAGACCTCTATACTATGCGGCCATCCCACCGGACCTCTACCCTATGCAACCATCCCACCAGACCTCTATCCTATGCAACCATCCCACCAGACCTCTACCCTATGCAACCATTCTGCCAGACCTCTAACCTATGAAACCATCCGCCACACCCCTACCCTATGAAACCATCCCGCCAGACCTCTAACCTATGCAACCATCCCGCTAGACCTCTATACTATGCGGCCATCCCACCAGACCTCTACCCTATGCAACCATCCCACCAGACCTCTACCCTATGCAACCATCCCACCAGACCTCTACCCTATGCAACCATCCCACCAGACCTCTACCCTATGCAACCATCCTGCCAGACCTCTACCCTATGCAACCTTCCTGCCAGACCGCTGCCCTATGCAACCATTCTGCCAGACCTCTAACCTATGAAACCATCCGCCACACCCCTACCCTATGAAACCATCCCGCCAGACCTCTAACCTATGCAACCATCCCGCTAGACCTCTATACTATGCGGCCATCCCACCGGACCTCTACCCTATGCAACCATCCCACCAGACCTCTACCCTATGCAACCATCCCACCAGACCTCTACCCTATGCAACCATTCTGCCAGACCTCTAACCTATGAAACCATCCGCCACACCCCTACCCTATGAAACCATCCCGCCAGACCTCTAACCTATGCAACCATCCCGCTAGACCTCTATACTATGCGGCCATCCCACCGGACCTCTACCCTATGCAACCATTCTGCTAGACCTCTATCCTATGCAACCATCCCGCTAGACCGCTACCCTATGCAACCATCTCACCACACCCCTACCCTATGAAACCATCCCACCAGACCTCTACCCTATGCAACCATCCCGCTAGACCTCTATACTATGTGACCATCCCACAAGACCTTTACCCTATGCAACCATTCTGCCACACATCTACCCCATGCAACCATCACACCAGACCTCTACCCTATGCAACCATCCCGCTAGACCTCAACCCTATGAAACCATCCTATGCAACCATCCACCTAGACCTTTACCCTATGCAACCATCCCACCAGACCTCTACCCTATGCAACCATCCTGCCAGACCTCTACCCTATGCAACCTTCCTGCCAGACCACTGCCCTATGCATCCATCCCGCCAGACCTCTACCCTATGCAACCATCCCACCAGACCTCTACCCTATGAAACCATCCCGGCAGATCTCTACCCTATGCAACCATCCTGCCAGAACTCTACCCTATGCAACCATCCCACCAGACCTCTACCCTATGCAACCATCCTGCCAGACCTCTACCCTATGAATCCATCCCGCCAGTCCACTACCCTACGAAACCATCCCACCAGACCTCTACCCTATGAAACCATCCCGCCAGACCCCTACCCTATGAAACCATCCCACCAGACCTCTACCCTATGAAACCATCCTGCCAGACCGCTACCCTATGCAACCATCTCACCAGAACTCTACCCTATGCATCCATCCCGCCACAAACCTACCCTATGAAACCATCCAGCCAGACCTCTACCCTGTGCAACCATCCCACTAGACCTCTATACTATGAGACCATCCCACCAGCCCTCTACCCTATGCAACCATCCCGCTAGACCTCAACCCT
Organism: Ambystoma mexicanum; assembly: GCF_040938575.1. NCBI lineage: Eukaryota > Metazoa > Chordata > Amphibia > Caudata > Ambystomatidae > Ambystoma > Ambystoma mexicanum. The sequence goes on from NC_090927.1 coordinate 29,583,514, forward strand.
ATGAAGCCATCCTATGCAACCATCCCACCAGACCTCTACCCTATGCAACCATCCCACCAGATCCCTACCCTACGAAACCATCACACCAGACCTCTAACCTATGCAACCATCCCGCTAGACCTCAACCCTATGAAACCATCCTATGCAACCCTCCCACTAGATCTTTACCCTATGCAACCATCCCACCAGACTCTACCCTATGCAACCATCCTGCCAGAACTCTACCCTATGAATCCATCCCACCAGACCTCTATACTATTCGACCATCCCACCAGACCTCTACCCTAATTACCCATCCTGCCACACATCTACCCCATGCAACCATCCCGCCAGACCCCTACCCTATGCAACCATCCCACCAGACCCCTACCCTATGAATCCATCCTGCCAGACTCCTACCCTATGAATCCATCCCGCCAGACTCCTACCCTATGAAAGCATCCCACCAGACCCCTACCCTATGAATCCATCCTGCCAGACTCCTACCCTATGAATCCATCCCGCCAGACCCCTACCCTATGAATCCATCCCACCAGACCTCTACCCTATGCAACCATCCCGCTAGACCTCTAAACTATGCGACCATCCCACCAGAACTCCACGCTATCCAACCATCCTGCCACACATCTACCCCATGCAACCATCCCACCAGACCCCTACCCTATGAATCCATCCTGCCAGACTCCTACCCTATGAATCCATCCCGCCAGACTCCTACCCTATGAAAGCATCCCACCAGACCCCTACCCTATGAATCCATCCTGCCAGACTCCTACCCTATGAATCCATCCCGCCAGACCCCTACCCTATGAATCCATCCCACCAGACCTCTACCCTATGCAACCATCCCGCTAGACCTCTAAACTATGCGACCATCCCACCAGAACTCCACCCTATCCAACCATCCTGCCACACATCTACCCCATGCAACCATCCCACCAGACCTCTACCCTTTGCAACCATCCAGCGAGACCTCAACCCTACGCAACCATCCTGCTAGACCTCAACCATATGAAATCATCCTATCATCCTATGCAACATCCCACTAGACCTTTATCCTATGCAACATCCCACTAGACCTTTATCCTATGCAACCATCCCACCAGACCTCTACCCCATGCAACCATCCTGCCAGACCTCTACCCTATACAACCATCCCGCCAGACCTCTACCCTAAGAAACCATCCCACCAGACCTCTACCCTATGCAACCATCCCGCTAGACCTCAACCCTGTGAAACTATCCTATGCAACCATCTCACCAGACTATTACACTATGCAACCATCTCAGCAGACCTCTACCCTATGCAACCATCCTGCCAGACCTCTACCCTATGCAACCATCCCACCAGACCCCTACCCTACGAAACCATCCTGCCAGACCTCTACCCTATGCAACCATCCTGCCAGACCTCTGCCCTATGCAACTATCCCACCAGACCTCTACCATATGCAACCATCCCACCCGACCTCTGCACTATGCAACCATCCTTACAGACCTCTGCCCTATGCAACCATCCTGCCAGACCTCTACCCTATGAATCCATCCCGCCAGTCCACTACCCTACGAAACCATCCCACCAGACCTCTACCCTATGAAACCATCCCGCCAGACCCCTACCCTATGAAACCATCCCACCAGACCTCTACCCTATGAAACCATCCTGCTAGACCCCTACCCTATGCAACCATCTCACCAGAACTCTACCCTATGCATCCATCCCGCCACAAACCTACCCTATGAAACCATCCAGCCAGACCTCTACCCTGTGCAACCATCCCACTAGACCTCTATACTATGAGACCATCCCACCAGCCCTCTACCCTATGCAACCATCCCGCTAGACCTCAACCCTATGAAGCCATCCTATGCCACCATCCCACCAGACCTCTACCCTATGCAACCATCTCACCAGATCCCTACCCTACGAAACCATCCCACCAGACCTCTAACCTATGCAACCATCCCGCTAGACCTCAACCCTATGAAACCATCCTATGCAACCCTCCCACTAGATCTTTACCCTATGCAACCATGCCACCAGACTCTACCCTATGCAACCATCCTGCCAGAACTCTACCCTATGAATCCATCCCACCAGACCTCTGCCCTATGCAACCATCCCGCTAGACCTCTATACTATTCGACAATCCCACCAGACCTCTACCCTAATTACCCATCCAGCCACACATCTACCCCATGCAACCATCCCACCAGACCTATACCCTATGAAACCATCCCGCCAGACCCCTACCCTATGAAACCATCCCACCAGACCCCTACCCTATGAATCCATCCTGCCAGACCTCTACCCTATGAATCCATCCCGCCAGACTCCTACCCTATGAATCCATCCCGCCAGACCCCTACCCTATGAATCCATCCCGCCAGACTCCTACCCTATGAAAGCATCCCACCAGACCCCTACCCTATGAATCCATCCTGCCAGACTCCTACCCTATGAATCCATCCCGCCAGACCCCTACCCTATGAATCCATCCCACCAGACCTCTACCCTATGCAACCATCCCCCTAGACCTCTAAACTATGCGACCATCCCACCAGAACTCCACCCTATCCAACCATCCTGCCACACATCTACCCCATGCAACCATCCCACCAGACTCTACCCTATGCAACCATCCAGCGAGACCTCAACCCTACGCAACCATCCTGCTAGACCTCAACCATATGAAATCATCCTATCATCCTATGCAACATCCCACTAGACCTTTACCCTATGCAACCATCCCACCAGACCTCTACCCCATGCAACCATCCTGCCAGACCTCTACCCTATACAACCATCCCGCCAGACCTCTACCCTAAGAAACCATCCCACCAGACCTCTACCCTATGCAACCATCCCGCTAGACCTCAACCCTGTGAAACTATCCTATGCAACCATCTCACCAGACATTTACACTATGCAACCATCTCACCAGACCTCTACCCTATGCAACCATCCTGCCAGACCTCTACCCTATGCAACCATCCCACCAGACCCCTACCCTACAAAACCATCCTGCCAGACCTCTACCCTATGCAACCATCCTGCCAGACCTCTGCCCTATGCAACTATCCCACCAGACCTCTACCATATGCAACCATCCCACCAGACCTCTGCACTATGCAACCATCCTTACAGACCTCTGCCCTATGCAACCATCCCGCCAGACCTCTACCTTATGCAACCATCCCACCAGACCCCTACCCTATGCAACCATCCCACCAGACTCCTACCCTATGAAACCATCCCACCAGACCTATACCCTATACAACCACCCCACTAGACCTCAACCCTATGAAACCATCCTATGCAACCATCCCACTAGACCTTTACCCTATGCAACCATCTCACCAGACCTCTACCCTACGCAACTATCCCGCTAGACAGCTATATTATGCGACCATCCCACAGACCTTTACTCTATGCAACCATACTGTCACACATCTACCCCATGCAACCATCCCACCAGACCTCTACACTATGCAACCATCCTGCTAGACCTGAACCCTATGAAACCATCCTATGAAACCATCCCACGAGACCTTTACCCTATGCAACCATCCCACCAGAACTCTACCGCATGCAACCATCCTACCAGAACCCTACGCTATGAAACCATCCCGCCAGCCCGCTACCCTATGCAACCATCTGACCAGGCCTCTACCCTATGCAACCATCCTGCCACACCCCTACCCTATGAAACCATCCCACCTGACCTCTACCCTATACAACCATTCCGCTAGACCTCTACCCTATGCAACCATCCCGCCCGACCTCTACCCTACGCAACCATCCCACCAGAACTCTACCTATGCAACCATCCCGCAACACCCCTACCCTATGAATCCATCCCGCTAGACAGCTATATTATGCGACCATCCCACCAGGCCTCTACTCTATGCAACCATCCTGTCACACATCTACCCCATGCAACCATCCCACCAGACCTCTACACTATGCAACCATCCTGCTAGACCGGAACCCTATGAAACCATCCCACTAGACATTTACCCTATGCAACCATCCCACCAGACCTCTACCGCATGCAACCATCCCACCAGAACCCTACCCTATGAAACCATCCCGCCAGACCACTAACCTATGAAACCATCTGACCAGGCGTTTACCCTATGCGACCATCCCGCCACACCCCTACCCTATGAAACCATCCCACCAGACCTCTACCCTATGCAATCATCCCGCTAGACCTCTATACTATGCGGCCATCCCACCACACCTCTACCCTATGCAACCATCCAGCAAGACCTCAACCCTATGAAACCATCCTATACAACCATCCTACTAGACCTTTACCCTATGCAAGCATCCCACCAGACCTCCACCCTATGCAACTATCCTGCCAGACCTCTACCCTATGAATCCATCCCGCCAGACCCCTACCCTACGAAACCATCCCACCAGACCTCTACCCTATGAAACCATCCCGCCAGACCTCTGCCCTGTGCAACCATCCCGCCAAACCTCTACCCTATGAAACCATCCCACCAGACCTCTACCCTATACCACCATCCCACAACCCTATGAAACCATCCTATGCAACCATCCCTCTAGACCTCTACCCTATGCAACCATCCTACCAGACCTCTACCATATGAAACCATCCTATACAACCATCCTACTAGACCTTTACCCTATGCAAGCATCCCACCAGACCTCCACCCTATGCAACTATCCTGCCAGACCTCTACCCTATGAATCCATCCCGCCAGACCCCTACCCTACGAAACCATCCCACCAGACCTCTACCCTATGAAACCATCCCGCCAGACCTCTGCCCTGTGCAACCATCCCGCCAAACCTCTACCCTATGAAACCATCCCACCAGACCTCTACCCTATACCACCATCCCACAACCCTATGAAACCATCCTATGCAACCATCCCTCTCGACCCCTACCCTATGAAACCATCCCACCAGACCACTACCCTATGCAACCATCTCACCAGACCTCTACCCGATGCAACCATCCCGCCACACCCCTACCCTATGCAACCATCCCGCTAGACCTCTATACTATGCAACCATCGCACCAGAACTCTACCCTATGCAACCATCCTGCCACACATCTGCCCCATGCACCCATCCAACCAGACCCCTACCCTATGGAACCATCCCGCCAGACCGCTACCCTAAGCAACCATCTCACCAGACCTCTATCCTATGCAACAATCCTGCCACACCCCTACCCTATGAAACCATCCCGCCAGACCTCTACCCTATGCAACCATCCCGCTAGACCTCTATACTATGCGGCCATCCACTGGACCTCTACCCTTTACAACCATTCCGCTAGAACTATATCCTATGCAACCATCCCGCTAGACCCCCACCCTATGAAACCATCCCGCTAGACCCCTGCCCTATGAAACCATCCCGCCAGACCGCTACCCTATGCAACCATCTCACCAGACCTCTACCCTATGCAACTATCCCACCACACCCCTACCCTATGAAACCATCCCGCCAGACCTCTACCCTATGCAACCATCCCGCTAGATCTCTATACTATGCAACCATCCCACCAGACCTCTACCCTATGAAACCATCCTGCCACACATCTACCCCATGCAACCATAACTCCAGACCTCTACCCTATGCAACCATCCCACTAGACCTTTACCCTATGCACCCATCCCACCAGACCTCTACCCTATGCAACCATCCCGCCAGACCTCTACCCTATGCAACCATCCTGCCAGACCTCTCGCCTATGCAACCATCCCGCCAGACCTCTACCCTTTGCAACCATCTTACCAGACCTCTACCCTATGCAACCATCCCACCTGACTTCTGCCCTATGCAACCATCCTGCCAGACCTCTACCCTATGCAACCATCCCGCCAGACCTTTACCCTATGCAACCATCCTTACAGACCTCTGCCCTATGCAACCATCCTGCCAGACCTCTACCTTATGGAACCATCCCACCAGACCTCTACCCTATGCAACCATCCCGCCAGACTCCTACCCTATGAAACCATCCCACCAGACCTCTACCCTGTACAACCATCCTGCCAGACCTCTACCCTATGCAACCATCCCGCCAGATCCCTACCCTACGAAACCATCTTGCCAAACTTCTACCCTATGCAACCATCCTGCCAGACCTCTACCATATGCAACCATCTACTAGGCCTCTACCCTATGCAACCATCCCGCTAGACCTCTACCCTATGCACCACCCTGCCAGACCTCTACCCTATGCAACCATCCCACCTGACCCCTACCCTACGAAACCATTCTGCCAGACTTCTACCCTATGCAACCATCCTGCCAGACCTCTACCCTATGCAACCATCTGCTAGGCCTCTACCCTATGCAACCATCCCGCTAGACCTCTACCCTATGCAACCATCCCACCAGACCTCTACCCTATGCAACCATCCCGCCTGACCTCTACCCTATGCAACCATTCTGCTAGACCTCTACCCTATGCAACCATCATGCCCGACCTCTACCCTATGCAACCATCCCACCAGAACTCTACCTATGCAACCATCCCTCTAGACCTCTACCCTACGCAATCATCCTGCTAGACCTCTACCCTGTACAACCATCCTGCCAGACCTCTACCCTATGCAACCATCCCGCCAGACCCCTACCCTACGAAACCATCCTGCCAGACTTCTACCCTATGCAACCATCCTGCCAGACCTCTACCCTATGCAACCATCTGCTAGGCCTCTACCCTATGCAACCATCCCGCTAGACTTCTACCCTATGCAGCCATCCCGCCCGACTTCTACCCTACGCAACCATCCCACCAGAACTCTACCTATGCAACCATCCCTCTAGACCTCTACCCTACGCAATCATCCTGCTAGACCTCTACCCTATGTAACCATCCCGCCAGAATTTGCCTGGAATGATCGAACGTTGGCACTGGCCACCTCTTTACAGATGGAGAGATAAAGAGCCAACCAGCATTGGAGAAGAGAGAGAGGAAGAGAAACCCACAGAGCTATAAAAGCACGGGACCTCTTTCTGCGGTGTGGTAGGAACAAGAAGAGCATATGCCCGGTGTGGACGAAGGGAACCGCGGCCTAACCACAGAATGCTACATCCCTGGTGCAGCAGGAGACAAAAGTGCTCGGACCAGAGGAGTTGCATGGAGCAGCTGCCGTTTGATAGGTGGACTACAGGCATACTGAGACGCCATCACTGAGGCCCTGCAGGAACACTGGGCAATCTCTGACTGACACGCAACACCAGAAAAGAATAGAAGAGGTAGTGCCGCATTGGCGAACTCTGAAGAAACCCCAAGGCGGGTGAGACCCCAGGCATGGGTGACAGACCAGAGATCACAAGGAGGGGAGAGAGAAGCCAAATGCCAAGGTGGTGTTGAGAGACCAGAGAGCCCTGGACAGGGTGAGAGAAACCAGAACCCAAGGCATGGTGAGAGACTAGAGACCCCCAGGCGGGGTGAGAGAAACCACCTCCCAAGGTGGGTGAGACCCCAGAGAGCATACGGAGGGTTGAGAGAAGACAAATCCCAAGGCGGGGTAGAGAGACAAGAGAGCCCAGGATGGGGTGAGAGAAACCAGGCCCCAAGGCAGGTTGAGAGTCTAGAGACTCCAAGGAGGGGTGAGAGATCAGAGAGCACAAGGAGGGGCAAGAGAAGCCAGACCCCAAGGCGAGATGAGAGAAAGAAAATCCCAAGCTGAGGTGAGGGTCTTGAAACGCCAGGGTGGGGTGAAAGGAACCAAAACCCCAGGTGGGAGAAAGAGCAAGAACGGTGTAGCAGAAGAGAACGACAAGAACCTTTTTGGAAAAGAATACAAGGGGAACAGTTAAATTGGGGGACGCAGGCCAGGCGTCGCCACGTGCGAGGAAAGACAAGGGACATTAATGGGACTGCCTTGAAGAGTACAGACAAGAGAAGGTTGCAGAGCCATTTAGCCTACGGGCTTAGACTGTGCCCTGGGGCGGGGGCTGCTAGGTTGCAGAGCCATTCCACCTATCTGCTTAGACTGTGCCCTGGGGCAGGGAGCCACTCTGTTGCAGAGCCATTCAGCCTACGGGTTAGACTGTGCCCTGGGGCGGGGGGCTGCTAGGTTGGAGAGCCATTCAGCCTACAGGCCTAGACTGTGACCTGGGGCCGCTAGGTTGGAGAGCCATTCGGCCTATGGGCCTAGACTGTGAACTGGGGACACTAGGTTGCAGAGCCATTCAGCCTACGGGCTTAGACTGGGCCCTCGGGCAGAGGGCGGCTAGGTTGCAGAGCCATTCAGCCTACGGGCTTAGACTGTAACCTGGTGCAGGGGGCTGCTAGGTTGCAGAGGCATTCAGCCTACGGGCTTAGACTGTGCCCTGGGGGGGGAGGGGCGCTAGGTTGGAGAATCATTCAGCCTACGGGCCTAGACTGTGACCTGGGGCCACTAGGTTGGAGAGCCATTCAGCCTATGGGCCTAGACTGTGACCTGGGGCCGCTAGGTTGCAGAGCCATGCAGCCTACGTTCTTAGACTGTGCCCTGGTGCGGGGGGCCGCTAGGTTGCAGAGCCATTCAGCCTAAGAGTCTTAGACTGTGCCGTGGTGTGGGGGGCCGCTAGGTTGCAGAGCCATTTAGCCTACAGGCTTAGACTGTGCCCTGGGGCAGGGAGCCGTGAAGTTGCAGAGCCATGCAACCTACGTGCTTAGACTGTGCCCTGGTGCGGGGGGCTGCTAGGTTGCAGAGCCATTCAGCCTATGGGCTTAGACTGGGCCCTGGGGCGGGGAGCCGCTAGGTTGCAGAGCCATTCAGCCGACAGGCTTTGACGGTCCCCTGGGGCGGGAGCCGCTAGATTGCAGAGCCATTCAGCCTACATGCTTAGACTGTGCCCTGGGGCGGGGGGACCGCTAGGTTGCAGAGCCATTCTGCCTCTGGGCTTAGACTGTGCCATGGTGCGGGGAGCCACTAAGTTGGAGAGCCATTCAACCTACAGGCTTAGACTCTGCCCTGAGGCGGGGAGCCGCTAGATTGCAGAGCCATTCAGCCTACAGGCCTTGACTGTGTCCGGGGGCGTGAGCCATTAGGTTGCAGAGCCATTCAGCCTACGGGCTTAGACTGTACCCAGGGGCGGGGAGCCGCTAGGTTGCAGAGCCATTCAGCCTACGGGCTTAGACTGTTCCCTGGGGCAGGAGCCACTAGGTTGCAGAGCCATTCTGCCTACGTGCTTAGACTGTGTCCTGGGGTGGGGGGCAGCTAGGTTGCAGAGCCATTCAGCCTACGGGCTTAGACTGGGCCCTGGGGCAGGGGGCCGCTAGGTTGCAGAGCCATTCAGCCTACGGGCTTTGACTGTGCCCTGGGGTGGGGAGCCGCTAGGTTGCAGAGCCATTCAGCCTATGGGCTTAGACTGTGCCCTGGGGCAGGGGCTGCTAGGTTGCAGAGCCATTCCACCCATCTGCTTAGACTGTGCCCTGGGGCGGGAGCAGCTAGGTTCCAGAGCCATTCTGCCTACGTGCTTAGACTGTGCCCTGGGGCGGGAGGCAGCTAGGTTGCAAAGCCATTTAGCCTATGGGCTTAGACTGTGCCCTGGGGTGGGGAGCCGCTAGGTTGCAGAGCCATTCAGCCTATGGGCTTAGACTGTGCCCTGGGGCGGGGGCTGCTAGGTTGCAGAGCCATTCCACCCATCTGCTTAGACTGTGCCCTGGGGCGGGAGGCAGCTAGGTTGCAGAGCCATTCAGCCTACGGGCTTAGACTGTGCCCTGGGGCGGGAGCCGTAGGTTGAAGAGCCATTCAGCCTACGGGCTTAGACTGGGCCCTGGTGTGGGACCCGCTAGGTTGCAGAGCCATTCAGCCCACAGGCTTAGACTGTGCCCTGGGGTGGGGACCCGCTAGGCTGCAGAGCCATTCAGCTTACGGGCTTAGACTGTGATCTGTGGTGGGGAGCCGCTAGGCTGCCGAGCCATTCAGCCTACGGGCTTAAACTGTGCCCTGGGGCGGGAAGCCGCTAGGTTTCATAGCCACACGGCTGTGATCTTGCTGTTGGCATCACATCTTGTCCTGTCCTGCTACACGGCTGTGATCTTGCTATTGTTATCACATCTTGTCCTGTCCTGCTACATGGCCGTGATCTTGCTGTTGGCATCACACCTTGTCCTGTCCTGCTACACTGCTGCGATCTTGCTGTTGGCATCACATCTTGTCCTGTCCTGCTACACGGCTGTGATCTTGCTGTTGTTATCACATCTTGTCCTGTCCTGCTACACGGCTGTGACCTTGCTGTTGGCATCACACCTTGTCCTGTCCTGCTAGACTGCTGTGATCTTGCTATTGGCATCACATCTTGTCCTGTCCTGCTTCACGGCTGTGATCTTGCTGTTGTTATCACATCTTGTCCTGTCCTGCTACACGGCTGTGACCTTGCTGTTGGCATCACACCTTGTCCTGTCCTGCTAGACTGCTGTGATCTTGCTATTGGCATCACATCTTGTCCTGTCCTGCTACACGGCTGTGATCTTGCTGTTGGCATCACACCTTGTCCTGTCCTGCTAGACTGCTGTGATCTTGCTATTGGCATCACATCTTGTCCTGTCCTGCTTCACGGCTGTGATCTTGCTGTTGTTATCACATCTTGTCCTGTCCTGCTACACGGCTGTGACCTTGCTGTTGGCATCACACCTTGTCCTGTCCTGCTAGACTGCTGTGATCTTGCTATTGGCATCACATCTTGTCCTGTCCTGCTACACGGCTGTGACCTTGCTGTTGGCATCACACCTTGTCCTGTCCTGCTAGACTGCTGTGATCTTGCTATTGGCATCACATCTTGTCCTGTCCTGCTTCACGGCTGTGATCTTGCTGTTGTTATCACATCTTGTCCTGTCCTGCTACACGGCTGTGACCTTGCTGTTGGCATCACACCTTGTCCTGTCCTGCTAGACTGCTGTGATCTTGCTATTGGCATCACATCTTGTCCTGTCCTGCTACACGGCTGTGATCTTGCTGTTGTTATCACATCTTGTCCTGTCCTGCTACACGGCTGTGACCTTGCTGTTGGCATCACACCTTGTCCTGTCCTGCTAGACTGCTGTGATCTTGCTATTGGCATCACATCTTGTCCTGTCCTGCTACACGGCTGTGATCTTGCTGTTGGCATCACACCTTGTCCTGTCCTGCTAGACTGCTGTGATCTTGCTATTGGCATCACATCTTGTCCTGTCCTGCTTCACGGCTGTGATCTTGCTGTTGTTATCACATCTTGTCCTGTCCTGCTACACGGCTGTGACCTTGCTGTTGGCATCACACCTTGTCCTGTCCTGCTAGACTGCTGTGATCTTGCTATTGGCATCACATCTTGTCCTGTCCTGCTACACGGCTGTGACCTTGCTGTTGGCATCACACCTTGTCCTGTCCTGCTAGACTGCTGTGATCTTGCTATTGGCATCACATCTTGTCCTGTCCTGCTTCACGGCTGTGATCTTGCTGTTGTTATCACATCTTGTCCTGTCCTGCTACACGGCTGTGATCTTGCTGTTGTTATCACATCTTGTCCTGTCCTGCTACACGGCTGTGACCTTGCTGTTGGCATCACACCTTGTCCTGTCCTGCTAGACTGCTGTGATCTTGCTATTGGCATCACATCTTGTCCTGTCCTGCTTCACGGCTGTGATCTTGCTGTTGTTATCACATCTTGTCCTGTCCTGCTACACGGCTGTGATCTTGCTGTTGGCATCACACCTTGTCCTGTCCTGCTAGACTGCTGTGATCTTGCTATTGGCATCACATCTTGTCCTGTCCTGCTTCACGGCTGTGATCTTGCTGTTGTTATCACATCTTGTCCTGTCCTGCTACACGGCTGTGACCTTGCTGTTGGCATCACACCTTGTCCTGTCCTGCTAGACTGCTGTGATCTTGCTATTGGCATCACATCTTGTCCTGTCCTGCTACACGGCTGTGACCTTGCTGTTGGCATCACACCTTGTCCTGTCCTGCTAGACTGCTGTGATCTTGCTATTGGCATCACATCTTGTCCTGTCCTGCTTCACGGCTGTGATCTTGCTGTTGTTATCACATCTTGTCCTGTCCTGCTACACGGCTGTGACCTTGCTGTTGGCATCACACCTTGTCCTGTCCTGCTAGACTGCTGTGATCTTGCTATTGGCATCACATCTTGTCCTGTCCTGCTACACGGCTGTGATCTTGCTGTTGTTATCACATCTTGTCCTGTCCTGCTACACGGCTGTGACCTTGCTGTTGGCATCACACCTTGTCCTGTCCTGCTAGACTGCTGTGATCTTGCTATTGGCATCACATCTTGTCCTGTCCTGCTACACTGCTGTGATCCTGCTGTTGGCATCACATCTTGTCCTGTCCTGCTAGACTGCTGTGATCCTGCTGATGGCATCACATCTTGTCCTGTCCTGCTACACGGCTGTGACCTTGCTGTTGGCATCACACCTTGTCCTGTCCTGCTAGACTGCTGTGATCTTGCTATTGGCATCACATCTTGTCCTGTCCTGCTTCACGGCTGTGATCTTGCTGTTGGCATCACATCTTGTCCTGTCCTGCTACACTGCTGTGATCTTGCTGTTTGCAGGATACGGTTAAAGTGGGTAGAGCAGTGGCACATGCCGGCTGTGCTGTGGGCAGAGAGCAACACTTAAGCACTTGAATGCAGAACTCCTTATCCTCGCCGATGCTAGGGCATAGGAGGCAGAAAAGTGGATGTCGACTCGAGAATAATAAGGGATAGGACGACTCCTTGAAGAGAAGGCCTCCTGTTAGGATCTTTCCTGTGCCCTCGGCACATTAAACAGACTGACCCTCCTCTTCCATCACAATATAAAGGCAGGCAGTTTGGCAGAACTTGTCATGAGGATCTCGGTCGATGCTCAGTTACATTATTGGTTTGGGTTTTCTTTTCTTCCACAGTGTGCAGACATGTGGACTCACATCAGCTTGCTGTGAGGGTCTTGCCTGTGCCCTGGTCTCTTGCTGCTCTCTCCAAGTGCTGGACCTGTCCTTCAATGCGCTGGGAGATGCTGGGATGCTCCTGCTCTGCGATGGGCTGAAGCATCCGAGTTCTAGGCTAAAGAAGCTCAAGTAAGTTGCCATGTTTTATTTTCTATGTCCTAGTTTTGCCACACAAAGCCTGCAGCTACTGAATGAGGAGCACTCTAGGAATGGGATTCTGATGTGCTTTCTTGGTCATCTCTTGAGTGAGAACCACAGAGGCTCAATCCAGGTGCTCTTAGTAAAGAATATTATATATACCTCTCAAATCACATGCATGTGGCCGGTGTCGCCCATCAAGCACTGTACACGCCCAAACACTTCAGTTAGCTCTCACCCGCCCCAGCAGCACAGAGGTTTGAGAGCTATGCACATATGCAGGGCACTGAATGGGGACCTAGTGTGCGTCACACCACAATCGCTTTAGATTGTACACACTGAGACTATGATAAGGGCGTTTTCATTCTATAGGCAATGATCCTGATTGTACAATTCAAAGCAACATGCTGCTAGGAGTTCACCTTTCCAAGCTCTTTACCAAATTCCCCACAATCATAGAATCAGCAGTACTCATTCTAGTTGGCTTAATCCATCCTTTCAGTCCCATTAATGAGCCTTATATTAACTGCATGTGGAGTCCCCCAGAGGTCAACTCTATCTCCTCGGCTTTCATTGTTCACAAGAGAGAACTAGGTCCACTTAGAGATAGCTTCTCTTTCAATTTCCAAATAAACGCTGATGAGTCGTCACAGTGATGCAAAGTGCTACTCTTCTGGCCTTAATTCTTAGAGAACATATCATCTTCTATGCACAAGGCAGATCACCTGATAATCAAGGATTCTGGATCTTAAAGTTCACACAGAACAAGACTTCCGCTCACCCAGCATCTTTCACCCCAGACTAGTTAGAGTATACTGTCCTACATAGTCCTACTACATAGTCCTACATAGTCACCTTAATTAAATTCAACCTGTTCTAGGACACATGTTCTATGCAGTTTTGCACACCGAAGGCAGAGCAAAAATCGCGATCACTAGTAGAGGTGAACCTCGAAGGCCATGTCGTGCATTGATAGAATACAAACCCAATAGAAGTTTTAAATCCATCTTGGCTTGCCCATTCCATTGCATGACTAATCACATAAGCGCTTTTCTGCTTGCTACATTGTACAATCAGCATGTTATCTACACCTGTAGCAATGTTGCAACTCCTCCCATTTAACAGAAAAAGGAAAAAGACATTCAGTTAAATCCAGTGGAACCCTGTGTGGGAACTGAGCTTTAAACATTAGAAGGTGGCTGTCCTTCAAGCCCAAGCACTACCCAGTCCGACCAAAAACGCCCTTCTCACCCCACACACATACTTCTTCTTCCAAAGAGGATCTCCTTCCCTCTCCAAACCGTTCCTTTGACTCTCCTCTAAACAAGTGCTTCTCTCCCAAAACAGATCCTCATTCTCTCCACAAACAGGACCTTCTCCCTTGCTGCCAGTAGTCACTCTCGCTCTCCTCCTTCACCTTTCTCCCTCTCTTCTACTGTACCTCCTTACTCTCACCTACACCTTTATCTTTATCCTACCTCCTCAGCTTCTATCGGAGCTGCACCTCTGTCACTGGCTCCGAATCCTAGAGTAGAATCACATAGCGAAAATAAACTCACAAGAATAATTCAACCCGCGACCGCCCAGACCACAGAATTAGACTCAAGTGAAAATCACACTATTGAATGCACATGGTTAGAACTATTTCAGGTTCACTGATAAATCCCGAAACAAGAGTCGAACCAAATGATGCGCGCAGCCAGTATTCATCACAGACATGCAAATTAGAGAACATGGAAGCATCACATTCTGCGCATTGGCAGAACGACTAACTTGCGATATAGCAGAGATCAAAAGCCACCTGGCTTGACACCAAAAACTAACCAGTACCAAAAATGCAGACCAGAGAAAACCCACAGTAATGAACTTGGAGACTCGGTGTCCAGTCAATTGGTCGACAGCAAACTGGTCGACAGGACATTTGGTCGACACCATTTGGTCGAATGCCAAATGGTCGAATTTTTTTTTTTTTATATATATATGTGTTTTGTGGGTTTTCGTGTGTCGAAAAAAAAAAAATAGAAAAAAAGGGGGTTGGGGGGGGACCCCCCCAAAAAAAAAAAAAAAAAAGTGTAAAAAAAAAAAAAATCCGACCATTTGGCATTCGACCAAATGGTGTCGACCAATTGTCCTGTCGACCAAATTTTTTCGACCAATTGACTGGGAACCCATGTGATCCAAATAAATCCTCAAAATAAAAAACATGGTTTATTGGATGAAAATAATAAAATCTCACCACATGATCTCAACAAAGAAGAAGCTTCATCCTCGCCTTTCAGTGCGAAAGCGACATCTCTGCACCACACACTGGAAGACAACTCTGTATTCTGACATGAACTCCCTGGACAGCCAACTCACTTATCCACAGACGTGGTTATACAACTTCAAAACAGTTTAATGGCAATATTGTCCGCCTCCATGTCTTCCTTCACTAAGCTGCATGAATCATTAACTAACACATTGTAGGATCAAACAACATTACTGGCAATGTTGCACACAATGCTTATTTTCTTAGTTTGCTGGTCAAACTCTATCATGGGCTACATAAAGAGGCAGAAACATCTTGAATGTGGTAAAACAGGCTACGTGATCTGGCTAGACGCGAACAGGGTGAGAAAGCCTCCCTGATGAGCACACTTTTGGAAAATTCTAAGTGGATGAGACAGCAAGTCTGCTCACAACAATTGACTAGGATAACAACGCAACATTTGGAAAACTGATCAATAAGAAAGAAATGTGACGACTCTTCAGTGAGCCTCTGTGCAATCTCACCCGGAAAACCACCTGTAAAATTCAAGTTACATCAAATTAATGATGAAGGAAAGAACAATTCCTGGCGAGTTATCACAAACGGCCGTCGTTACTCCGCATGAAACCCCAAACATCAAGACTCGAGTAGAGGGGTCCCATAGTCAAAGTACTATAAATCTAGAACTGACCGCCAATAGAGAAATGGCTGCCTCTGAGCTGACACTGACGGCGATCCAGACAAAAGAGGAGACACCCAGAGAGGGAACCCAGGGCCACTTTACAATATTTGAAAAGAATGTAAAGACCCCCACGCAAGTACCTCAAAATAAACCTGTCAAGTCGCAATTCAAACCTGTTGAACCTGAATCCAAAAAATCAAAGAATCAACAAATAACCCAGAAATCTAAGCCCAACGGGTCTAGAGCCTTTCTGAGAAACCTAGGAATTCATTCGACAGTGCCTGTACTTGAAACCACTCAATAAAGACACAAGAGAACAATGGTTGTGACCATTGTTGACAAAGAACAGAAAAGAACCACACCGAATACAAGTAACACACAAGAATAAGATTCTGAGGATTATTGTGATCCAGAGTCTATAAACCTCAGCAGTGCATCCATCAATTCATCTGAGGAGAGTAAAAACTATGAAGAAATCACTGCCTTACTTAATGAAATTACAACTCATGACATACAGGAAGAAACACTCATGATAGAGGAAATAAGAACAGTGGATTCTAGTTTTAACATAGCGACCACAACCAGCAAGAACGTCCCTCAACCAGTAAAGAATAAGGGGAACGTAGGAGATCAGATACACATAAAACTGCTCACTCACACACTCCTTACCTTGGAACAAAAGAGAACAGCTCTGGAAGAGAAAAGCAAAAAGCAGTGAGAGCAGTCTACAAGAAAGCACACGCCCTGTCAAAATGGATCGACACAATCACTGGATAACTCGAAGCCTAAAAATGCGATGGGCAATTTAGTGACCTTAAAAACAATCCTGCAATCTAAAGACGAGCAAATATTAAACGCAGGAATGTTATAAAATTATTACATCACAGGCCCAAACTCAGATATGTTATGTCGGAAGACATCAGAATAGTCCAGTTTATGAACGAAAGAAGAACCGATTGGGTAATTCTACATTTAAACTCAACCTTAATTAAAGACATCTTACTGGAATCAGCTGGAGACTTGCGTCCACTGGGTTTTGAAATCCTGAACTATTCTGAGAAGACAAGAAAAACTGCTGACAGTGTAAACCAATACATAATCACCCGTAAAAGAGCACAAACTCTGCAGTATGAACCCACCAGGCGAGAGTCCAAAAAAGATGGGGAATGGACAACTGAGATGGAAAAGTACATTTTGCTTGAAAATCTTCAGGCCCAATAGCGCGAAGAGTGGTGGAAAACAGAAACCATAAAACCGATTAACCAGATTGGAGCTGGCTGTCAAGAGCCCTGGCCCCGGAATCAAAGGATTAGAGCCAGGAAATGTCCATCAAGCCCACCCGTTATATAGGATCCTTGAACTTGTGAGGATGTTTCCACCTCTTTAACAACCAAACCTTAGGCCTGGGAAAATATGATATCCTATGCCTTCAAGAGACCCGGCTCAGACATAATGTGTTGTGATGACTACGAATGCTACTTAAATCCTGTCAAAAATTGAGTTACAGGGAGACCGTTCTCAGGACTCTTGAGACTCATAAGAAAATGAATAGGGCTCATGGTTAAAAAGTCTATAGTCTTGAACCGCTTCACTCAAGTTTTAATAATTCAAAAGCAAGTTCACAGTAGATCAGGATCCCAGGCCCTGATAATATGCAATGTATATTGCAGTGTGGACATGTGCAACTATGACACATTCGCTAAAACCATCATGGAGTTCATCGAAGACTCATTTATCACGTATAAAGATCCATATGTCTTCCTTTGTGGTGATCTGAACTTGATACTGATTAACAAACAGGGACGTGTTGCAAACAAGATTGATTTGGAAAAGCACTCTCATTATTTGATGGAGGGAATGGGAGATTGTCATCTTCACATGCCTAACGCACAAATAAAGGGAGACCTCCCTGGCAGGAGTATCTGGTCCAGAGGAGAATCCAAGGCATGTCTAGACTACATATTTGTCTCCACAAACCTCTCTCCTGAAGAAAAGGAAACAAACTTATAGAAATTGGCTCATAGCCTGACAAGCTCAAAGAGCACAAAAGGTGCAGGGACCATAATGAGAACCATTTCAAAGAAAAACACCAGAAACTTATGGGAACATCTCAACAACAGCGACAAATTTCACGCGTCTATGCAAATATACAATGTTTCAGAGCATGTTTCTCATTTCACCAGCCTGTTTGCCCCCATAATAAGATAAAACCAGTGGGAACCCACAAAACTGCTGAGATTGGAACTTCGACTGCAACAGAGATGACATAGAAAGACTGATCACTAAGCTAAACCCCTCACGAGCACCTGGTCCTGACGGCCTTACCAACTGTATGTTGAAAGAGGCCCGTGGACCCTGGTCACATTTCATGAGCCTTTAATTTGGAAAGATCAGGCCAACCAAGAAAATCCCCAGTTCATGGAGGAACGCCATCATTGTACCCATTTTGAAGAAGGGATACAGGGAAGACCTTAGGAAGTACTGTCTAATTGCCCTTCTTGACGTCATGGGAAAAAGTTCTGGTACCATTTTCCTCCATCAGTTGACCACATGGGCAACACAAAGTGGCCGATTAGATCCTTGGCAAACTGGATTTATCAAAGGAGTTGGCACCACCTTGAACCTCTTCCTTCTAAACATATCCAAACTAAATGTAATCAAAACCAAGACCAAATACTTCCTAGCTTTCATCGAATTCGAACAAGCGTTTGATAGTGTCGACAGAGAAAGCTTTGGAGGAAACTACATGACTGGGATTTCCCAAAGGACCTTTCAGAATCCATTATTGCCTTTTATTCTAATACTACAATTCAGATAAGATTAAGAAGACATGGCAAAGTCACAGAGAAAGTATGTACCCATCGGGGATTAAAGCAAGGATGTCCTCTTGCTTCCATACTATTTAATCTGTATCTATCTGACTGGCAAGATTCACAGAAATCAATCTCAGCCTTTCCACCAAGAACTTTGAATCAACAAATTGCATGGATTCTCTACGCAGACGATCTAGTCATCATCGACCAGACTCAGATTGGAATAATGTATGGAATACACTGTTGCAAATAACCTCAGTTTAAACAAGGCGAAAACCTGTATACTAGAATTAGCTGCGCTTCAGGGAAACTGGCGTAAGAAGAAGAGAGTTTTCAGATGGATGCTAGGAGGTCAATCCCTCATTGAAGTTGAATCCATTGTGTACCTGTGGATTCTCTTTAATCGCAGCATTTGCGAAAGAGAGTGGTATTTAGCACGATGAATTATACCGATATTAACATAAAGAGGTGAAACCCTGCTAAATCTAACTTGGCAAACCTGGGCCATTTCAGAAGGCCTCTTTAGGAGACAAGTCTTAAGATACCGAAGGGGCTCCTAATCAGTTGCATTAGATGTGAAATGGGTCTGCAGTCCCTGGAAACCAAAGTATTATGGAAAACGATATCCTTGTTCAGGAAATGCATAATGGTAGATCACTTACTGCCATTTGAGATCATTAGAGTCATGAACAATGGAAGAAAAGAATGGATACTCGAAAGATCGAAAGAAAGATGTCTGGGTTGGCTAAACGTGATTGGAGTAACAACGGAAACATTCATATTAAATCCAGAGATGGTTAAAAAGAATCTGAAAGAATGTGACTGGATCCACACTCAGGAGGGTAGAGCAAGATACAAATTGACTATAAAGCAAGTAAATGAAAAAAGATCGCCGACAGCGCTCCAGAATATCTTGTTAGATTTCCCTCTAGTTACTATCGCAACATGTTCTTAAGGTTTCGCCTAAATAGTCCTCTGACTGGAGAGGTCTTACACACTGGAACATGACATCCTGACTCCAATCCATTCTGCATATATTGTCAAAGGAAACATGTTGTAGAATCTTTATAGCATCTAATGGTTGAATGTCCTCGTCCCAGAGACAGGAGGACGAGATGCCTAGAAAGCTTTGTTATAAAAGCAAAGTTACTTTCAGCAAAGGAATGGTAAACAGACTAGTGAACGGGACCAATGTTAGCTTAATCTTGGCAGCCATGAAATGCTTGGAAAAGACCCGAAACAGCCTTTACGGTCTACACCTGAAACTAAAGAGAAACTCTTGTCAGGACTTCCCCAATGCATGTTAGACGCGCATTAATGTTTACCTATATTATGTCAACAGGATGCAATTTTGACGACACATTGATGTTTTGAATTTAAAAGATTTCATTGCATTTAAAACAGCATGCCAGGGAGCAGCTGGTGGTCCTCGGGCCCCAGGGTCACTGCAGGGCCATCTTTTTAACACCAAGCCAGGGTTTTCCTCACAGTGCTGCCTGTATAGTAAACACAATGCGTATGTTTGTTTGTTTCTGTGTTGTCTTCCTACCACAAACTGAGCTGATGGGGGAATTTCAGGAAGCTGCTGTGAGTCTGACCTCAGCTTGACTTTTGGGTCTGGTTAAAGGACACTTTAATGTCCCTCTCAGGACTGAGTTCCTGAGATGGTGCATTGTGGTCTCACAATGCACTCATCACAAGTTCCTGAATCCCTTGGAGGTCAGTCTTAATGTTGTCTCTTCTCTCCTCTCCTTTCTGCAGGGTGGCAAGCTGTGGTCTCACCGCCGCTTGCTGTGCTCACCTCGCCAGCGCTCTCAAGACTAACATGTCCCTGGTCAAGCTGGGCCTGCGAGCAAATGAACTGGGAGATGACGGCGTGAAGATATTTTGTCAAGAGCTGAAAGATGGAGGCATCCGACTAGAGAACCTTGAGTAAGGGATGACTGCCAACTGATGGCCTTGGCCTTCAGTTGCGTCTTTAAAATCTCTCTATTTCAAATGTCTTTCTTTTTTTACATATGCCTTTTTCAATGTTGGCGTATATTGGTGTCACCTAAACTCCACACACCCGGGTCAAAATTCGACATGAAGTGTGGAGAGGCTAAAATAAATAACTGGTAGATAACCACAGTGCTTTGGCTATAAATAACTGGCAGATAACCACAGTGCTTTGGCTATAAATAACTGGCAGATAACCACAGTGCTTTGACTATAAATAACTGGCAGATAACCACAGTGCTTTGGCTATAAATAACTGGCAGATAACCACAGTGCTTTGGCTATAAATAACTGGCAGATAACCACAGTGCTTTGGCTATAAATAACTGGCAGATAACCACAGTGCTTTGGCTATAAATAACTGGCAGATAACCACAGTGCTTTGGCTATAAATAACTGGCAGATAACCACAGTGCTTTGGCTTTGTTTCCTCGCTCTCCACACTCTTCTTGGTGCTTAGAAACACTTGCATGCCACTTCTGACATGTGTTCTGCTTTTCATAATGGCTGGACCTTTTATTCATATATTTCATTATTTTCTTTTGAGTAGTTATTGAGTGCCAACCTAGCTTTGGGAAGTAAGGGAGTGCTGTACGTCGGTAGGGGTTACAGATATGCATTCGATTGGTACGAGGGGGCATAGGATTTAGGGTAGCAGGCAGGCAGGAGCAAGCACGGGTGCGGCTTTGCATAGGACTTTGGAGGTAATGGCCACAGCGTCATTCCCTGTTCCGCTTACTATTACCATCTTTTCATTGGGTCCCCTTACTATTACCATCTTTTCATTGGGTCCTCTTACTATTACCATCTTTTCATTGGGTCCCCTTACTATTACCATCTTTTCATTGGGTCCCCTTACTATTACCAGCTTTTCATTGGGTCCCCTTACTATTACCATCTTTTCATTGGGTCCCCTTACTATTACCAGCTTTTCATTGGGTCCCCTTACTATTACCAGCTTTTCATTGGGTCCCCTTACTATTACCATCTTTTCATTGGGTCCTCTTACTATTACCATCTTTTCATTGGGTCCCCTTACTATTACCAGCTTTTCATTGGGTCCCCTTACTATTACCATCTTTTCATTGGGTCCCCTTACTATTACCAGCTTTTCATTGGGTCCCCTTACTATTACCAGATTTTCATTGGGTCCCCTTACTATTACCATCTTTTCATTACTATTACCATCTTTTCATTGGGTCCCCTTACTATTACCAGCTTTTCATTGGGTCCCCTTACTACTACCATCTTTTCATTGGGTCCCCTTACTATTACCAGCTTTTCATTGGGTCCCCTTACTATTACCATCTTTTCATTGGGTCCCCTTACTATTACCAGCTTTTCATTGGGTCCCCTTACTATTACCATCTTCTCATTGGGTCCCCTTACTATTACCAGCTTTTCATTGGGTCCCCTTACTATTACCAGCTTTTCATTGGGTCCCCTTACTATTACCAGCTTTTCATTGGGTCCCCTTACTATTACCATCTTTTCATTGGGTCCCCTTACTATTACCAGCTTTTCATTGGGTCCCCTTACTATTACCAGCTTTTCATTGGGTCCCCTTACTATTACCATCTTTTCATTGGGTCCTCTTACTATTACCAGCTTTTCATTGGGTCCCCTTACTATTACCAGCTTTTCATTGGGTCCCCTTACTATTACCAGCTTTTCATTGGGTCCCCTTACTATTACCATCTTTTCATTGGGTCCCCTTACTATTACCATCTTTTCATTGGGTCCCCTTACTATTACCTGCTTTTCATTGGGTCCCCTTACTATTACCATCTTTTCATTGGGTCCCCTTACTATTACCATCTTTTCATTGGGTCCTCTTACTATTACCATCTTTTCATTGGGTCCCCTTACTATTACCAGCTTTTCATTGGGTCCCCTTACTATTACCATCTTTTTATTGGGTCCCCTTACTATTACCAGCTTTTCATTGGGTCCCCTTACTATTACCATCTTTTCATTGGGTCTCCTTACTATGACCATCTTTTCATTGGGTCCCCTTACTATTACCATCTTTTCATTGGGTCCCCTTACTATTACCAGCTTTTCATTGGGTCCCCTTACTATTACCATCTTTTCATTGGGTCCCCTTACTATTACCATCTTTTCATTGGGTCCACTTACTATTACCAGCTTTTCATTGGGTCCCCTTACTATTACCAGCTTTTCATTGGGTCCCCTTACTATTACCAGCTTTTCATTGGGTCCCCTTACTATTACCATCTTTTCATTGGGTCCCCTTACTATTACCAGCTTTTCATTGGGTCCCCTTACTATTACCATCTTTTCATTGGGTCCCCTTACTATTACCAGCTTTTCATTGGGTCCCCTTACTATTACCAGCTTTTCATTGGGTCCCCTTACTATTACCATCTTTTCATTGGGTCCCCTTACTATTACCATCTTTTCATTGGGTCCCCTTACTATTACCATCTTTTCATTGGGAATGGCAGGCTTTGTTAAGTGGATTCCTTTCTAATTAGTCTTCCGCCTCAGTGCAATCTCGCCAGCAAAAATGACCTTCCTCTACCTATGAAAGAATGCTTTGGACTCCGCTGTCAGAAACATGAATTTGACTTATTAAGGGTGTGTTTTAATTATGTAAGGAAACCTGAATTGTGACCAGGTTGAAGTGAAATATTTTGCCATGAAAAGTCAAGTCAATATATACATTTTCCTTGTTTAAAAGTATGCATGATACACTTCTAAAATATATAATGAAAGGCACTTGTCACATGCCTAGAAATATAACTATTATCTGGAACATTTCAGGATCCCCTTGAATAGCTGGTGGAGTTCAGATAGACTGAGTCACAAGCTGGAGTATTATCTGGAACATGTCAGGATCCCACTGAATAGCTGATGGAGTTCAGATAGACTGAGTCACAAGCTGGAGTATTATCAGGAACATTTCAGGATCCCCCTGAATAGCTGGTGGAGTTCAGATAGACTGAGTCACAACCTGGAGTATTATCAGTAACATTTCAGGATCCCCAGAATATATGGTGGAGTTCAGATAGACTGAGTCACATGCTGGAGTATATCAGGAACATGCCAGGACCACCTCTGAAAGGCTGCTGGAGTTCAGATAGACTGAGTCACAAGCTGGAGTATTCTCAGAAACATTTCAGGATCCCCCTGAATAGCTGGTGGAGTTCAGATAGACTGAGTCACATGCTGGAGTATATCAGGAACATGCCAGGACCACCTCTGAAAGGCTGCTGGAGTTCAGATAGACTGAGTCACAAGCTGGAGTATATCAGGAACATGCCAGGACCACCTCTGAAAGGCTGCTGGAGTTCAGATAGACTGAGTCACAAGCTGGAGTATTATCTGGAACATTTCAGGATCCCCTTGAATAGCTGGTGGAGTTCAGATAGACTGAGTCACAAGCTGGAGTATTATCTGGAACATGTCAGGATCCCCTTGAATAGCTGGTGGAGTTCAGATAGACTGAGTCACAAGCTGGAGTATTAGCAGTAACATGTAAGGCTCACCCTGAATAGCTGATGGAGTTCAGATAGACTGAGTCACAAGCTGGAGTATTATCAGGAACATTTCAGGATCCCCCTGAATAGCTGGTGGAGTTCAGATAGACTGAGTCACAACCTGGAGTATTATCTGGAACATGTCAGGATCCCCTTGAATAGCTGGTGGAGTTCAGATAGACTGAGTCACAAGCTGGAGTATTAGCAGTAACATGTAAGGCTCACCCTGAATAGCTGATGGAGTTCAGATAGACTGAGTCACAAGCTGGTGTATTATCAGTAACATTTCAGGATCCCCAGAATATATGGTGGAGTTCAGATAGACTGAGTCACAAGCTGGAGTATTATCAGGAACATTTCAGGATCCCCCTGAATAGCTGGTGGAGTTCAGATAGACTGAGTCACAAGCTGGAGTATTATCAGTAACATTTCAGGATCCCCAGAATATATGGCGGAGTTCAGATAGACTGAGCCATATGCTGGAGTATTATCAGTAACATGTAAGGCTCACCCTGAATAGCTGGTGGAGTTCAGATAGACTGAGTCACAAGCTGGCGTCCTTATCGACCAAGAAGCCAAGGTCGGTCGAAAGACAGAGATGGTAAAGAGCCTGTCTCATCTGGTGATGTGAGTACATGCAAGCTGTGGTTGGCCTGGGGTATGTTAACTTACGGCAAGACCAGACCGTAGAGGAGAGATCGGATCCCCGAGCTCTGCATGAGAAGTGCATTAGCTGCTGAGCTGAGCAACCGAAAGGAAGCGTATGCTCCCAAAGAGGTAACGCCATTGCGAAGGGCGAACAATGGTAACAGAGGCTGGGACCATAAAACCCGTAACGAGCAATGCCCTAACGAGGCCCTGTTAATGCAAGCCTATTAGACGGCCAGAGGGCTTTGCGGAGCCCTGGGAAACTGAGACATTGGCACTCAAGGCTGGAGAAGCCACAAGGCTTACGGGAACCCAGGCAACCCGTACAGACAGACACCCCTACCAAGGCCCTACTAAAACAAACCTGTCAGAGGGCCAGAGGACTTTGGGGAGTCCTGGAAACATAAAACATAGTGAACAGAACTGGGAGCAGAGAGAACCTGGAGGGTCCCAGTGTTTAAAAACAAGACAATGACACTGTCAAGCACCAAGTCAGACATGATCGTTGTGCTAAGAAAACCGGGTCTTTTCTGAGAAAAGGGAACCGTATGCAATATATTTGAAGACCTATACATTGGCATACAGAACCTGCAGGGAGGCTGAGGACTGTACTGCAAGAAATTGATGAACTTTGTGGAAAGAAATACAGAACGGGATGACTTTTTAGAAACCTTCTTCTGGCAAAAAGGATCCATGTGATGGTCCAGGTCAGAAGCCAAGGACAAAGGCTCTTGCTCCAGCCTGCTCCTTTTATTGGTGGGTTTTCCTAAGTGGTAGGGCCCGTTAGCTATTAGGATTTGGACGAAGGACTATCTCTTTTGGACTTTGTCGAGCCCCCTTACTTTTGGTTTTGTTAGACAGGGACTTCCCTCATAGACATGGGGCTAGACAGGCATTTTCTTAATATTTGAGTACAAACTCTTGTATATGTCACGAGTCAGTCGGACTCCTTCTTCTGACTCACCACAGCACGCTCTGCAATTTCACATGTGACATGTGCCACTTATTAACGTCATAGAAAGCAAGAGGCAGAACACACTAATAAGCGCCAAAGTTGAAACATTTTATTTCTCTCGCTCTTGCCAGGAAAGCCCTTCTCATTTCATTCATTTTAGGCTGCATATTTACTACAAAATGCCCACCATTTACCATAACCAAGTTCAGACTAAAGTCACGAGGAAGGAAGGCATGGTTATCAGAAGCACAACAGACACAATCTAAGGGTGTTTCTTGAACAGTATTTGGGTGATAAAAAAACTAATCGGCACCTAAATCTAAGATGGGAGCAAGCTACGACCATCAAAGTAAAGAAAACGCTGTCCTAGTGGTGTTGTGTCAAATGAAAATGCCCTATATTAATAATTCTATTGCCAAATCCTTACTCTATGTAACTAAAGGTTGTGGGACAATGATATGTATAACAAGAGAGTAATGCAAACTGAAATGTCCAAAATGGTTTTGGTAGTTCAGGACTGCTGGACTAATACACTCTCTTCCCCACGTTGCATCACGGGACAAGGCGGAACAATGGAATGACAGTGAGCACCCCTTGAGTCTATAGACATCAGGAAGCCGTTTCCTCAGAAAAGGCAGGATCCCTCGAATCAATGTCTTTTGCCTGGTAGCGCAAGACTTTTCCCAAGCTCTCACCATGTGGGATTCTCCTCTTCTGCTGCTTTCTCGTGATGCCCCTTTGTTGGGTTCAGCTTTGTCTTTACACCACTGTTCAATCACTTTATCAAAATGTTGCATTCACTTTGCCTTGCTTTCACTTGGCATCCCTCTGTCGGGTTCACTGTAGCCTTCAAATCACAGTACAGTTAACTTTACCATTTCTACTAGCTTGCAGCATTCAAGAACTCTTAATGTCTTTTTAAACAAATATTTGGGTCACTCAGGTGCGCCTCCTCTGCGCTCAGACCTTCCTCTGTAGGCAGTTCTAGCTTTCCTTGATCGGGCACAAGCCTTCAAACCACCAGCATCGCACTTGTTACTTTGCAATCTTTTACGCTTTCACTTTGACGTACTTGCCAGTTCAATACAGAGACTTCCGATAGGCGATCGCGTCTCACTGGGTCCCTCTGTCATATTGTAGCAAGTGGGTTTACTTTTCTCTTTCTGACAGCTGATGTCCTACGCGCAACCCACAATACTGGATACAGTTCAAAGGTTTATACCGGCCTCTTCTATCAAGGCTTTCTGGTATCTGCAGTTCCTTTCACTACTTGTCAAAGACTGTATGAGGGGCCTTGTACCCTTGACTTTCTCCTCGTATGACCACTTTGACTATTCGCCTCCTTTCTTAGTCATTTTCTTTCACGGCTTCTCTCACACGCACAAACTCGGCATTCTCCATTCTTGCTACAATGTTCTTTCGCTAATGGTTTCTCGACAACCTAACAAACACTTCAAACATTAATGTCCATTTCATTTATCATCACAAGCCAGTCTCCCTAATCACTCACAGGCAGCAGTTTATACAGTTTAAAGAGGCCTTCCGTTCAGTCAAGGCTTTTGGCCCAGCATTGCTAGCCTCCTTTCAAGTCCTCACGCCACATATGACGGAGGTACCACCCTGACCTTTTGCAGTGGCAGGGAGTTGCCCCTTTGGGATTCTGTAGCAACTTCCACCTCGTAGCTGGCAGGACCACAGCCTTTTGTTCGCCTCCTGGTCCCGTCTGCGCTGCTTCCATAGTCGCACAGCCTTCCCCAGATTTCCTGCTCTTCTGCACAGCTGGTCTTGCTCGCTACTGATGCCCTTCTTGCCTTGCTTTTCGGGGGCTCTCATGCTCTGCCTTTTATCCCAGTGGGGAAAGGTAACAGGATTCAGGTGCCAGTTATTAATGTTAAGTACCTGACTCTGCCTGACCCTGATGTTGGGACATGTCAAACGGACTAGTTGTGTGAGTGTGACTTTCCGTGAAACACTTTGTCCGTGCAGCAGAGTGTGTGTAGGAAAGGGGGGGATAAAGTTCCTAGATAGTACATGGAATGAGGGTGTTCTACAGGGAAATGGGTACAGGGGTCCCGCGTCTCTCCTCCGGGTGCCCCACTCCCCAGGGAGCCCCCATACAGGTGATTCTCCCACACTGGTCTAGCCCTGGGGTCTGGACCCAATCGCGATGGCGTGCCCCGGCCACTTGGATGACAGATCCCAAGGGACTAGTCGGTGAGACACCCTTTGGTTTTCACAGAACCTTGTAAAAAAAGATAGAGCCATATAGAGGATTTAGGCTGGGGTGCATTCTTGCCCCATGCCTCTTCAACCACTACGTCTCGGACCTTGGGAAAGCCCTTGAGGATGTACATTTTTCCCCCAATCGTATGGCTAGCTGAAAATAAAATGTTTAACATATGATGACGACATCGTCCTTTTCGATAATTCTTCAGTTGGCCTCCAACGAATGATTAAAGATTGCCATTTGTTTCTCAACCTCATAAAAGGTTGCAAGATATGGCCTATAAATAGCACAAAACTGGAGGTAATGAATCCTTTGACTTACGTAGGATTCACTTTCTTTAACAAATGAATCCTAAAACTATACACGTAATATTTAGAAAAAGGATGGTCTATTTTTCTGCTCAGCTGAAGAGACTGAATGACAGATTTTGACCCTCTTCAATCATCCCCCTTTTTAAATATTAGAACAGTAAAGAAGTGCCTTGTGTTATTTACGGTTTTGAGCGTTGGCATTTGGCTGAAAGGGATTAGAACGTATCCTTTGGAGAAGAGGACTATGTGATGAATCCTGCAGAGTCATCCCCAAACCCCAACTTAAAGTCTCCTCCAATGTGGACAGGAAGAGGCTGTCGCTACTTGAACCTAACCCTGGGGGTGGTGTTAGGAGGAAGGATCACATACGAGGAGACGGCTATCAAAGAGAAGTGATGACTACACTCAGAGAGAGGCAGTATTCATCTTCTTCTGAGGATGAAGATAACATCATTCCCAGGTATTTAATGGCTTACAATCAATGTACCAATCCTTCTAATATTAATGTCCAAAGAGTCTGTTATAAAAAGTCAACTAAACAAAACAAAGTTGGTGCCTCAAAGGTTCAGGAATTAAAGATGAAAACCTTGAATTGTAATAATTCTGCCTTAATGAGAAATTCTCACTCTAATGTGAAATTACAAACACTTTCCACAATTTCCCTTTACTCTAATAACTCTCAGTTCATAGAACAGTCTGACTTAATTAAAAATAACACACAACAGCTTAATGTTAGACATTCCTCTAAGAACTTCAGGTCCCTTAATGCTAAATGTACTGGGAGTGGAAGAGGAGTACAGAGGCCATAAGGACACATTATGGTGAATATTCAACAGTGCAGTCTAGTTGCTGTCATTCAGAGCACCTGAGCTGGATATATAAAACCCAACATGAGGCACAGCGGGGAGAGGAAGAAAACAAAGAGAATCAAGGTGAAGCAGGGGGAGAAGGCCAAGGAGCAGTGAATGGTCATGCAGGAGTCGTAGCCAGAGAAGCAGAAGCCCGCCAGCAGGATTCACCCCGAAAGGTGAAAACAAGCAGAACCGCAGAGTACGCGCAGGGGAAAACAGCGTGCTAAGAAGAAGCCCCTCCGAGGAGGACACGTACTCAGAGCAGTGTGTGGCAAATGGGCGAAGCCACGGAAGATCAACAGAGCTGTCAACTCTCCCGAAGACCGTCACGCAACTTACCCGAGGTTCGCATTGACGGGAGAGAAAGCATAATGGACGCTGAAGGACCGCTGCAAAGCCTAAAAGCAAGAGGGCACTGCTGCAGAGAGCCAATGAGTTGACAGAGTGAATGCTGACTCTAGAGCGCTTCATAATTAAAAGCTGTCACAAAGCAACATTTTGAATGCAGCACAATTGAAAAATCAAAGCAAAACTTTGCCGAATATTTGAAGGAAACGAAGCTAAGTGGCAAAGAACAAAGTTCCCCTATAAGGGACTACAAGAGGGGAGAGTTTATAACCAATACTACCCACAGCCAAGAGGCTACTGGAACAACATTTCAAAACAGCCACTGAGAAAAGCTCATAGCCAGCATTACCATCAGCCAAGAGGTTGAGAGAAAACCTTAATAAAGCAGCCCAAGCATAAATCTCATTTTCAGAGATATACTTTTGGAAATGCCTGTATCTCACATTGCCAAGACACTTTGAAAACATACTAAGGCGACAAGGACACATCTCTTCCTTTTGGGATTTCAACTTGAGGAAGCTTGCTGCCCAAACTGCTATGAGTCAAAAGGTTGTCTAGAAGTCATTGAGAGACCTTTTGAGAACAATTCTTGTACATTCCGTTCTCCAGATGTCACGAGTCAAGACACTATAAGAAAAGGCAGTTGTTGACCAAGCCTCCTTCCATGGAGATTGGTGTGAAGAACCTTGAAATCAATTTTGCCATCAAGTTTGAAGTTAGTCGTAGGAGTTTTCCTGGCAGGTGAGTTCACCAGGAAAGGGCTTATAGTGCTTAGTACTGCCATACACAGGATTGGGCAGACCCTTAAATGCGCTGGTAATAGCGTTACTGCCGCATTTAAGGGCTACCGCCCAACCCGCGATCAGGCCCACAGTGGTTGAAAAGGACTTTTCTATTTCTTTGAACAGAACTTTGTTGAATCGGAACTGTAAACTAAGTACTCCTGAATTGATCCAGTGGAAGGGAATACAAATCTGGTCACAAGGAGTACTTCTCAAGAACATTTTGCATTTGAAATACAAAACTGTTTTCTTGAACCAAAAGTCAGTCATGATTTCCTTGTATAATTTTATTGAAGGTATTAGTGTGAGGGACAGAGATATTTTGGACACTAGGGGGCTTCATTATGTGGTCAGTGGTAAAGCCCGCTGGTAGGCTGTGGGCTACCGCCGATCCCGTCACACTGTTTCCGCCTCCTGATGTTCCAGTGCCACCGGGACATCATGAGCAGCAGTGGAACACTAAATCCCTATTCCCGCGGAGTCCCAAAAGACTCTACGGGAAGGGGGTCTCTGAAGCACCGGCACTATTGCTAAAGGTGCTGGTGCTTAAGTGAAACCATTGCCGGTAGGGGCCTGAATTCCGTGCCCCTAACGGAAAACCCGTAGTTTGGCGGTCCGGAAAAGGTGCTGGTACATTGCTGCCGGCACCTGTATTTCTGGACTGCCAAACCTGTAATGATGGCCTAGGTAATTTTTCTTTCATTTTAGTTTGCTAGACAGGGACTTCTCTATTAGGTTAGGGAAATTAAGGCATTTATCAAAACCCCTTTTTCATTTGAATAAATGGCAAACCTTGAGAAAACGTTTCCTTTGTCCGTCTTGCATTTCTGACCCCTCACAACTATCACCCCTGAACTGTGAACTTGCGAATGCACTCAGATACAAAACGTGGCTGACATTGTTACTGGGAGGGTTTGTTGGAATCTTCTACTTTTCTTTGTGAGACATTTCTACTGATGAAAGGTTGTTTTGGCCTTGTAAGTGTGCACACACACAGGAATGTCCCGTTATTGCATACTTAGGAAGATTCTTTACTTGGGTGTTTGTTAAATATCATAGATCTAGGCTCAAATACATAGATAAAGGAGTTGTTATGGAAGTGGTGAGTCAGAAAGAAGACGCAGACTCCCAGAGGACATTAAAGTATGAGTTTTAATGCCTAACTTTCCTTATCACTATGGGAAGTCCCTACCTAACAAACTAACTAAGCTGCTTGTCATCAGTCTTGGAAGTCCAAATAAATAAGTCCTCTGTCCAAAACTATCCCAACTGAACCTACCATTATGTAAACTAACTTAGGCTTGGAGAATGACTCCCTTCTCCTTGGATTCTTGTAATATCACTCTGTCATTTATTGTATGACTCTTAACTATCTACTCGTTACTGCTTTGATCAGTCTCTGTAACTCTTCCAAGTGGGCTTGTGAAATCTCTTTTCCCTTTTGGGATCTCCTTTCTAGATGCATTACGTGTTTCACTTCTTCACTGTATCTTTCACTGTACACTTGTTTTTATTTCTGGCTAAAGGTTCTTTTCCTCCTCTCTTGAGTATGGTTCACTTCAGCTTGATCTATCCAACCTTGTCTCTGGAGGATAACTCAGTGGTAACGTGCTCGCCCTGGAAGCAAGACGACGCGGAGCAACACAGCCTCGATCAAGGTTCCGCGCTTAGAAACCGCAGGGTATTAACCACATCATAAATAACCAATTACAATTACAACCATGTATCCCTGGCACAATTTTTATCTGT
The DNA here is from genome assembly GCF_040938575.1 of Ambystoma mexicanum. Lineage (NCBI taxonomy): Eukaryota > Metazoa > Chordata > Amphibia > Caudata > Ambystomatidae > Ambystoma > Ambystoma mexicanum. The sequence goes on from NC_090927.1 coordinate 29,615,691, forward strand.
TTCTGGGCTTTCATGTTATCACACTCTGCATTCACTTTAGAATATCTCTCCCAGGGTATAGCTTGAGCTTTCAAGTTATCACACTTTGAATCTGAAGCAGTCTTTTCCCTTTTCCCTGGGTATAGCTTGAGTTTTCAAGCTATCAAACTTGTATTTAATTCAGAATCTTTTCCCTTTTCGCACAGTATGGAAATAAATATCTTCTTTCCCAATATTGGCTTTTTAAATGATTTGCCATCTTTTGTTCTCACTCTTTCTCTTGACTTGTTGCAAGATGAATTGTGCTTTCAAATTGGTATTGAGATGAGTTGGATCTATAACATAACGATCCCCTCCTTGAGGCTACCCATTACTCCTCTACTCCCGTTACGTTCTTCTTCAATTGAGAGTGTCTTCTGGAGTCGGGTACCCGGGACCTTTCTAGTCGGTTATCACCCGCTGGCTTTTTCCCATTCTCTGTTGGATTCTCGTTTCTCTTCCGTGTTCGCTCTTGAAACGTGAGACCGGACTGCTTCTGGCTCCCACTCTGCAATGCCCTCAGCGACGCTGTTTGGACCACTGGTCCACCACGGATATTTCCCTGTGGTCACACCACCATTTGTGTTCGGACTCATGCCCGACTGTATTCTCTCGCCTCAGCTATGCTGCAGGGTTGGCGATCTGTCGTTCTGCGACAGCAAGTTTAAAACTCGCAGGCGCTGTGATTACTGCTTCCTGCAGGTGTTCTGTCTCTCAGAGCCTTCCCGTGCCAACGTCTGCTTTCTTCTTTCTCTCCCTCTCCAATACTTGAAGTTGCATTATAATACGTACTTGTCTCAGTGGATTGGTGAATTCTATTTAAAGGGACATAACCTTGTTCATCAAAATGATGGCATCCTGTAGAATTGTGGCTAGAAGGTAGGCACAGAGACGGGGTGGTGAATTAACAAATATTTATTTAAATTAACATATATAGAGAACTATAAGTGGAACGTATTACGAGCCCCGCCGGTCTCATCCAGCTTCAGCCCTCTCCAACGGTCGGTCTCTCTCTCCCCGCCGCACTCCATAGAATCTCCTGCACTGCAGTCTCAGTCCACACGTCACGAGCTGCAGGTGACGCCATAGTTGCACTCTACACATCCCATTGTTTTTTTTTTTTTTAAACTTCTTTTTATTATTCAGCGTGGCAGCAAAACACAGGCGAACAGCACTAGGCATTCACAATATGAATACAGTGTACACAATATAGGCATTCAAAGGTAGCTTCACACCGTAACACAATTAATGGGCACATTTATGGAATAGGAGGAGTGGGGGAGAGCTATGCAAGGGGTGAGGACCTGAGCTGGTGGGGGGAAGCTGGCAGGGGTGAAGCGTCTAGTGTCGTGTTGAGATCAGACATGTATGAACGGAACCTGAGCCAGATGTTCCTAGGCCTGGAGTGAGTAGGTTGCATGTGGGCCCAGGTTTCCTCGGTGTCCGAGGCCCACGTGACTGCCCTTAGCCATTGGGCGTGGGTGGGAGGTGAGGGGCGAAGCCAACAGAGCAGGATTGATCGCACCGCAAGAAGCATGCAGAGGCCAGCTAGTTTTTTGGAGTTACGGGAAAGGCCAGGGAGGTCATGGAAGAGGCATAGCGCCGGAGAAGGATCAATTGGATGATCGAGCATAGTAGACACCGTCGAGCAAACTGCCGCCCAAAACTGTGAAAGGCGGGGGCAGGACCAAATCATGTGTATGTAGTCGGCATCGTCTTGACCACATCTATGGCAGCCAGAGGGATGATCACTGGACATGCGGTGCAGTCTGATCGGGGTGTAGTGGAACCTATGTAATACTTTGAATTGGATAAGTTTAAAGCGGGAGTTGAGGGACACTCGGTGTGTGCGCTCGCATAGGTGTGCCCATCGCTCATCCGACATTTCAACACCCAGGTCCACCTCCCAAGCACGCTTTAGTTTAGCAAATTCTGGGACAGATCTGGACTGCAGCATCGTGTAAAGCCTGGAGATTTTGCCTCTCATGGGCGAGGGGGAGGTGAGTTCCTCGATGGCAGGGTCATCCGGTGGCAATGCGGGGAACATTTGGTAGTTGCGCTTAAGGGTCCTGCGGAGAGACGAATATTGGAGCAATACACTCCGACCGCTCCTCAAGGGCAGTGGGAGATCAGACCATTCGACAAATATACCCTGATAAAACACGTCCCGCAGCAGCTCATAACCCGCTTCAGCCCAGCAGCGGACCGTGAGTGACGACACCCGTGGGACCCCCGGGAAGAAGTTCCAAAGAGGGAGGTTACCATGGAAGGCATGAGCAGTCCCGGTCAGTCTCCAAGTTCTCGCCAGTGCAAGGGATGTACAGGCGACCGGGCTCTGTGAGTCCAGTGCCAGAGGAGCGGGTTGTATCACCAAAGAACGAATGTCGCGGTCACACACCGCCAGCTTCTCGAGTCGGACATGTGGAGGGGGGTCCGTCGTGTTGAACCAATAGGACGTATATTGTATCTGGGACACCAGCCAGTATTTAAGGAAGTCCGGGGCGCCAAAGCCCCCGTTGGTCATAGGGGTAGACAAGGTCTCGATTTTGAGACGGACTGCCCCCGAGTGCCAAAGAAAGGAGTTAACTGTGCGGGTCAAATCACGGAAGAAGCTCCGGCCTGGCCACAGGGGTACATTGGTAAACCTGTAAAGTAACTGAGGCAACACCACCATCTTCAGTAGCCCTATTCTACCCGCGAGGGATATCGGGAGCTTGTCCCAGATTAGAACTTTGGCCGTAAGATTTTGATAGTTCTCCTTGAAGGTCAGTGACTGCTGGCGTGTTACCGCTATCCCCAGGTAGGTGAACGTGGATTGAGCCCATGTGAATCCCAGTGTGTCAGGAGAGGGGAGGGTGCATTCCGTGAGTGGGAAGAGAATGGATTTCGAGCAATTCACCTTAAGGCCCGAGATCCGACCAAACTGAATGATGTCGTCCAGTATCGGGGGTAGGTTGGTGGAGGGGGAGCGTATGAACAGTAATGCGTCATCCGCATATAGGGACACTATGTCCGCCTGGCCCGCAGTGCGGAGGCCTCTGTGAGCATGAAATTGGCAGAGCATATCAGCAAACGGCTCTATCGCTATCGCAAAGATCAAAGGAGAGAAGGGGCACCCCTGTCTAGTCCGCCTGGCGATCTCAAAGAGAGGGGAGCAGCGGTCATCGGTGCGGACCCTGGCCACAGGGGTCTAGTAAAGCAATCTAACCCAGGAGAGAAAGGAGGGACCAAATTTGCAGCTCTCGAGAACCCGCCACAGATACCGCCATGAAACTGAGTCGAATGCTTTTTGCATGTCGAGTGTGGCCGCCACTGCGCTTGTCTCGGGGCTGATTCTGTTAATTATGTTGAATAGACGCCTCAGGTTCAGGGAAGTAGAGCGACCTGGGATGAAGCCCGCTTGATCCAGATGGATGATGGATGGTAAAAGGGGAGCTAGACGGAGAGCCAGAGTCTTTGCGTATATTTTGACATCACGATTTATAAGTGATAGCGGGCGATATGAGCCACATTGCGAGGAGGGTTTGCCGGATTTAAGTAATACTGTAATTGTGGCCTCACGGAGTGAAGGGGGAAATACACCAGCCTCCACCGACTCCTCCCATAAAGCCAGCAAGTGGGGGAGCAGCAGTGACTTGTAATGCTTATAAAATTCGACTGGGATACCGTCCGAGCCGGGGGCTCTCCCCGAGGATAAGGAGTCCATAGCCTCTGAGAGCTCCTCTAGCGTGAGTGGGGAGTCAAGGGAACCAGCGGTCTCGGAGATAGAGTCGACAAAGGAAGGGCATCGAGAAAGGAGTCGATCTCCGCCATCGAGACCTCATCTGAGTTAGAATATAGGGTTTCATAAAAAGTGAAAAATTCCGCATTGATATCCTGTGAGGAGACAGCCATGGAGCCGTCGGGCCTCTCGATCCCCAGTATGTGTGGGGACCCCGACTCGTGATGGATCAGTCTCGCCAGAAATCGGCCAGGGGGTTCACCCTCCCCGTATCTCCTCGCAATACCGGGATTGTCCAAAAACCTTTGTTCGCGTTCAGCGAGGGATCGAAACGTATCTAGCTCCACCCCGATGTCCGCTAGGTTACCCGGGGTAGAGTGAAGTGAGCATGTAGCTTCCAGGGTCGATAGTTTGGATTCGCTCGCGACGAGATCTCTCCGGATCCCATTCTCCTTGGACAGCGCAATCCCTCTAATATATGCCTTGAAGGACTCCCAGAGAGTGGCCTGAGATGTTACCGAGCCCGTGTTAAACCCAAAGAACTCTTCGATAGACTCCTTGAGCTCGGAGCAGAACTCCGGGTCCAGTAGGGAGAGGGGCTTCATCATCCAGCAGCGAGTCCGGCCGGGGTCCGGGCCCCAACCTACGGTAATCGTAACTGGAGAATGGTCAGACAGGGTTCTGGGGAGAATCATTAATTGTATAACGTTCTTAACCAATACGTTGGAGATCACCCACCTATCAATTCGGGAATAGGAGTCGTGAACCGAGGAGTAGAAAGAGTAAATGCGGGAATCCGGGTAAAAGAACCTCCATGCGTCTACCATGGCCAGGCGTGGTAAGGATGATAGGGCCGCATAAGCTGCCCTGGAGAGATGACGGGGCTTGGTGCCAGATCTATCGAGGGCTACATCGAAGATTGTGTTGAAATCACCACCCCAGAGGATGGGGACAAGGGGGAAGCCATCGAGGAGGGACGTGATCTGTACATAAAACTCCGGGTCATCTAAATTAGGGCCATAGATATTCAGCAGAACCACTTCCTTGTTCTGGAGTGTGGCATGAAGCATAACATACCTGCCTTGGGGGTCAATCTGTGAGGAAATAAGGGTGAACTTGAGACTCTTGTGAATGAGGGTCATAACCCTGCGGCTTTGAGTAGAGAAATCGGTGAAAAATCTGTGGGGGCCCCAGGTTTTGGCAAATCGCATGCACTGTTCCGTGCGGGCATGTGTCTCTTGAAGAAAGAGAATCTTGGACCCATGGCGCTCGGCCTGCAACTGGAGCTGTCTCATCTTTTTATAATTGCCCAACCCCTGTACGTTCCAGCTCATGAAGATCAAGTCACTCTCGGTCACAGATGCAGTGGCGTTTGAATAAGAGAAAATGGCAATAACCAGTGGGTTAGTTCCGCAGTCCTGTGGCAACCATACCTCAGTGCCACTACGCGGTCCGCCCTTGCTGCCAGCGCTAACTTTTTAATAACATAACCCCAAACATGTCCCACCCCCACCCACATCCCTCCCCCAAACAGAGGGATGACAATCCCAACCCCCCTCAACCAAAACCAAACCAGAGGCATCAGCGCCTGGGGGCCTGTAGGCCGGACTGGCCGCGTCGCTCCGGGCTATGGCAGATCCAGTAGAACAAGAGGTGCCCACAATAGAATTACCAGTAACTAGGGCAAAGTTTTTGCACATGGTGGTATGGCACATATTTGTAAAATGAGCAGAGCAAACAGATTACGGAATAGAGGATCAGTGTGGTCCCGATGCAGGGGGGCGGCCGGGCCTGGCCTCTCCCCGTCGGGCACAAAAGGGTAACTGTAGAGCCGTGGTCGGAGGAGGGGGATCAGCCAGGGAAATGTTCGTCAATGAATTTGGAGGCCTCCTCTGGGATCGTGAAGAAAAACACCTGGTTAGCATGTTCTATGCGAAGTTTGGCGGGGTAGAGCATAGCGTATTTGATTGAGTGGTCTCGCAATCTTCGCTTCACCGCTTGGAAATTCTTGCGTTCACGTTGGACGGCTGTTGAAAAGTCCGGGTAAAGATGAATTCTCGCACCACCCAGTGATAGCTCACCCTTGAGCCTTGCGGCCCTGAGGAGGGCGTCACGGTCACGGTAGTTCAACACTCGGGCTATGATGGGCCGAGGTGGAGCCCCAGGCTTAGGTTTAGCCGTCAGGGCGCGGTGTGCCCGCTCAATAGCAAAGTGAGAGTAAAGCTTGGGTGAATCCAGGAGTGACAGCAATGTATGCTCAACAAAATCCTCCATCGGCTCATGGATTTCGTTCTCGGGAACCCCAATAATGCGGAGGTTGTTACGCCTTGAGCGGGATTCCAAGTCTTCATTCTTCTTTTCCACCTCAAGGACTCGGCCGGAGAGAGCGGCAACCTCAGAGTGCAGGGCACCCAGTGCGTCCTCAGCGGAGCCGACCCGTGTCTCGACCTCCGACACTCGGCTATCCGTTCTCTCGATGTGGGCTTTAATAGAGGATATAGTGTAGTTCATATCATCTAATTTTGAGTGGAGTGCGGTGAAGCCCTCCCGGATAAAGTCCATCATGTTTTGGGAGACCGGGGTTGTATCAGATGAAGCGGCAGGGGCCTGCCCAGCGGGCTCCTCCGGCGGACTCACCGCCGCCCTCGCAAACATGTTGATGGAACTCTGTTTCCTCACGCCCCCCTTGGTCATCCTGGCAGTGTTGAAGGTCGGGCGGGGTGAGGGGGTCCCACAGCCCAAGGAGAAAGGCGGGGGAACGCGGACCAGGCACCATGCGGCACAGTATATAGAAGTGTGGTATGGAACCGGGGGTAGCCCGAAGGAGCCAGAGGCTATGGATCAATAAGTGGAAATGTTGCGGCTGCCAGTACAGATTGTAGAAGCTTAGAAGTTTAGCTAGCCCAGGGGGGGCCTGGGGGGCGATGCCAGGGGAGCACAAGAGCAGGAGACCCCAGGAGTGTGGACGATGCCGCCCGGTCGTCGCCGGGGATGTAGGGGTTCAGGTATGCTTGACCCAGCAGGGGCGGGCCGGCCACAGCCCCGGGAGCAGCGATGTGGGGCGAAGCAGGACCTAGGTGAGAGGTAGAGCCTGTGTAGAGTGGTAGCTCCGAGAACGCCGCGGCCCACCCCGGGGATAGGAGACCCCCAAGAGTGGGGATATGGATGACCAGCAAGGCCCAGGGGTGCCCCCAGTAGGACAAATGAGTGGAGGGAGAACCACCAAGCAGGGGGGCACACTGAAAACGTTGGTGCTTATGGGAGTACAGGCACAGCGGGCACGGGGGAAGATCAGTGTTCGATGTTTGCCCCAGGGTCACGAAACCAGACAGGGGGGCACGCAGCAGCACCCCCCCTTGACGTACCTTAGTCCCCCCTGCGAGCCTGCACCTGAAGTCCTAAGGCGCACTGGTTGGAAGGTCCCATGTGATCCAGCAGGCCTTGGGACCGCTCAGGAGACGGCGATCTAGAGGCAAGTGAGGTCCAGGGCGCCCCCGACGAGGCGAGCAAGTGATGGCGGAGGGGCACTCCAGGGGGGGGGTTCAAGTGTGTCAAGTGCCAGTCCAGCACGCGAGATCCCAGAGTCCAGCAGGGGGGGAGTGGGGGGGAGGTGAGGTGCACCCCACCACCACGTTTCCCGACAACCCCAGGTGTACACCGGCAGGGCCGGTCCGGGGGGCACGGCGTCTGGTGTCCTGTGGCGCGTAGGAGTCCTTGAACGTGGTGCCGAGTCTCAGAGCCGCAGCGGCCGCAGCGGGAGATGGTCGAAGAGCAGGCGCGGGGCCGCAGCCTCCAGGGGCCCGTCCCCACGGGACATGGGACAGCAGAAGCAGGCGAGGGGGGCTGGGTCCACGAAGCCTCCGGCAGGCCTCCCCCACGCGAACAGCAGGTTCCAGGAGGTCGCACAGCCACGGCGGACGCTGCCGCGGCACCCCACAGCAGCCGGGGGTGGTCCAGTAGCAGGTACGGGGCCGCGTCTCTGACGGGCCCTCCCCCGCAGGATATGCAACAGCAGATGCGGGCGAGAAAGGCTCGGCAAGTCTCCCCCCGCCAGGCTCGATGTTGGCGCGAAGCCGCAGCGCTGATGGGGGAGGGGAGAGAGACGTTCAGATCTCGGGGCTCCGATTTCGATCAGGATCGGGGCGGATGGTGCCCAATATCTTCAATAAGCAGAGTTGTGCCCTCCAGGGCAGAGTACCAGGCAGGAAGGCGCCAAAGGAAGGATGATAAGATCTGCCTGCCATGGAGAGGAACGCTCAGGCGGCCATCTTGTTCAACGCTCAACAGCGCCCCCCTACACATCCCATTGTTAAGATGGATTTCTGAACTCTGACCTGGTGGACAGAGTTTCAGAAGGCCAGCCTAGTTTCTTAGAACAGGGTAACCTTCTGGACAAGACCAATCAGGTAGCTATGGCAGACGGTCAAGACTATGGGCCTCATTACGAGTCCGGCGGTAACCAGGCGGTTTTACCGCCTCAGTTAACGCCGGACTCGTATTACCATTCCGCCTCCGTGATTCCCGGAATTACCGGGGCATTACAACCCCGGTGACCTGGGAATTCCGGAGGCGGAATGGTGTAAATCCCCATTCCCATATAGGACTCAATGGGAACGGGGATCATGGAAACACCGGCACCATCTCGTGATGGTGCCGGTGTTTCCTCGTCCGCCTGCAGGCGGGCGGTGTTAAACCCGCCAGGTCAGACCTGGCGGGAACATCACCTCCCGCCTGCAGGACTCGGGATCGGGCGGTCCAGAATTAACAGTGGCGGCGAGTTTACCGCCACTGTTAATTCCGGACCGCCCGACCTGTAATGAGGCCCTATGTCTCAGGAGGGGTGAGGGTGACTGAAAGACTTCAATGAGCACACAGAGCAAGGACACTTACCAATTACTCCCAGACAGGTGTATTTATCAAAAATATAAACACATTCATTATAATGCCTTTGGAACTCACCACACAGTAAAAGAATCACAGCAATTCTACTAAACCAACACAACTCTATCAATACAAGATATAAAAAAGACCATTGAGGTCTAAAGGGTTAACAGCACGAAATATGTCCACAACCTAGAAGGGAAGGAAACAGGCAGTGCAGGTAGTCTTTAGTCTCCTTCGACATCAAACATACACCTAACTAAGAGTCAGTCCAAGCACTAAGAAGAGAGGAGCCTTGTGCTCAATAGTGCATGCAATGCAAGCGCACGCGGTTGTTCCAATGGGCAAAATGGGGTCTCTTCAGGGGTCTCTAGCAGCTCAGGAAGGTGGGTGAGGCGATGAAGAATAGATTCCCACAATTTAGGGAGGGCCTCCACTTGAAGGCAGAGGCAGTTCCAAGGTTCGGGAATAGTTTGCTAGTTCGCACTAGCAGTGGAAAGGAGAGTGATCCCCAGGGGCCACTCATGCGTAAAAAAGGGTGGAGGTGCTAGTGGCCACTAGTTAGGGTTAAGGTTACTCACCGGCCCCAGATGCACTCCGGACCAAACATTTCAGTTCGGAAGATACAGCGATGATTCCCAAATGGGACAGTGGCGATTTCCTGAGGAAAGGATCAGGCCATTTTCACTGCAGCAGGCTTCAGGGGCAAGAGGGTCACAAATGCAGCGCACCTGCAAAGACCGTTGCCGTGGCTGGGCAACACAGTAACCGTGTTTACTCCGGTCCTGGCGCACTCATCTCACTTTAGACCTGGGAATGCCAAGTGTTTTCTTCGAAATTCGGTGTGAGGGTGCCGGGGACACAGAGCTAGCAGTATACCAAGTTTTGAGGGCCTCTTCGAAACAGCAGCGGAGACAGAATAAAGATCCTGCGTAAACTGGTCAGCCCACTGGTTGGCCCAGTGACACTTCCGAGAAGGCTTACTTGCAGGTTTTGTTGAAGATGCCGAGAATAGTTGGTCCCACTATTCCAATAGGTCGAAGCGTCTACGCAGACCTTCTAGGACAACCAGATGCAGAGGGGTCCCACGGGACGACAGCGGGCTCTGGGTGCCAAACCTTCCAGCAGTTCACCAGCAGTTCCTCGACTCGGCTTCTTAGTTTCAGGATACTTGGATCCTATCCTTCATTCAGTGAGAACTCCAGAGATGGAGTGGGTGTTTTTGGCCTCCTCTTATCCAGAGTCTCGTTCACGCCAAAACGAAGAGAACCCAATGGGAGATCTGCTTACAAACACACACTCCATACATGGACCAATCACGGACCACAGTGGTTCCAGGCATTCACAGCACTCCAGACTCTCTGGCACCCAGGATGTGTATTGGGGACAGACACCCCAGCCCACATCCTGGAGGCACAAACACAAGCTATGTAGAAGCCAGCGAAAGCTTGGCGTTTTGCAGGAAACTGCATGACCAAATAAGAACAGACCCGGGTCGGCTCTACCTGGGGAAGGCAAAGGGGCAAGATGGCCAAAGGACAGGACAGGGAACCTCATGGCATGGCCATTTTGGAGCCAGGCCACCTATTCATGCCAAACAGGGTAATCGCGATTTAAATGGCAGGAAAGGGTTAAAATTATAGGAAAAGATAAGCTGCCACCAGCCCTGTCCATGACACATCTGCACATCTCCTAAAAAGTCCATTGAGAGTATCTAGAGCCTTTAGAAATGACTATGAGACCCAAGTACACTGTAATGGAAGGTGCATTGTGCACTTGTTACATGTTGCAGAAAAGTTGCAACATTGGAAAAGGACTAAGGGAAACGAAGTCTCCCAGTACTGACTGTCTTAAGGGCATGTCAGTTTCCCCATTAAAAGTGAGCAAAAGCCCAGAGGAGTGCAGTTTAAGGCTATGCTTCTCTGGCAAAATCAGTCTATGGTGTGTAAACAGCAGCAAAATGTTTGGGGGTGTACAACTGGAGGGAAAATACATATAAATATGAAATCTTTCCTAACACCCATTCTCTTCACAAAACCAGTCTGAAGCAAATATGTAGATTGAGAACACCTCTGTTGATTACTCAAAGAAACTATGTACAGCATGGTGAACTTCTGTGCAGGCTGCCTTCTACACATATCCCTTAGATGTTTGGATCTCTGATAAATTCTCCCCGATCTCAACTGGACAGAAACCCCAGCTGCATGACCAGGCAAGGAAAATACAAACTTGCGTTTCTCTAGTGTTCTCGCATTTTCTGAGGGAGAAAATTCTCTAACATCTTGGAATTTTCTGGTAACGTTCTCTTTCTCTCTGGTAACACTCTCTTCCTTTCTCACCAGAAACACTGTCTCCATGTTCCATACTCTCCCATCATCCACTCTGACAGCATGTTTGAAGACCTCTGAAACCACACTTGGTTTGGACCATCTACAGCACCCCCCTCTGAAGGCAGGGGGAAGTTTGATTCTTACTTTACCTCCTATAGTGGGAAAAGCATTGTCTTTCTTAATACCAATGCGATCATGTGCCTCTTTGTTCCTCAACTGACTGCACCTGATGTTACTACTAATATTCTCCACTTTGTCTCCAATTGCAGTATCTTTTCCCAACAACACCCATACAAGCTTGGTATTGGCTTTCCTGCCTCTGCTAAGTTCAAAAGGAGAAACTCCTGTGGTGCAATAAGGAGTAAAGCTGTGAGCAACAATCAGCTCCCTCACTGCTCTCTCCGAGTCTCTACCATTGGCCAAAGCCCACCTGATACTCTCTTTGAGAATTTTAGTGAAACGTTCTACAACTCCATTGGTCTGGGGATGGTATATGGCACTTTTCTTATGCTCAATGGAGTTCTTCTGACAATATTCTATAATTTCCTTACATCTAAATTGTGACCCATTGTCCGTCCCAATAACCCTGGGGAAACCTTCCCGTCCACAGACTTTGTCTAAAAACTCAATGACTGATTTGGTTGTTATATTGGGTTTGATCAGAACGTCAACCCCCCTAGGTAATACATCAATAACCACCAGGCAAAAAGATTGCACACCATTACTCCATACAGGACCTACAACATCCATTCCCAATGTATCCCATGGGTATTCTGGGATGTCTGTGATGACAATAGGGGATTTTTAACTCACACACACTCTGCCCCTTCTATTGAAAAGGATACATTCTCTGACAGATCTCTCGATTTGTAAATTGCAGCCTGGCCACCAGTAATCATTTCTTATTCTCTGCTTTGTTTTGACGATTCCCTGGTGACCCTCATGGGCAATATTTATAAGTTTGTTGCGAACTTTGAATGGAGGAATTATTTTGTCTCCTCGCATAATTTTGTCTCCTTGGATACATAATTCATCTATTACATTCCAAAACAAGAAAGACGCAAATCATCAAAAGATTTCTTCTTCATATATTCCCCTCTAGTTATAGTTTGAGTCTGTTTAATTTAATGTCTTGTCTCATAGCTTCTTCCCACTCCTCTTGTGGTACTGGCACAGATGTTATGGACAAAACAACTTCTTGTTCCTTTTCCTCGTTATCTATTTCTGTCAAAGATGTCAGTCTTGATGAACAGTCTGCTGCAAAATTCTTCACTTCAGGTGAATACTTAACTGTGCAATTGTATTCCTGCATCTGAGACACCATCTTCTGATGCGATTTGATACTTTATCAAAACCTTTCGATATGATTATTTAAACCAGAGGTTTATGATCGGTGCAAAATTCAAATCTCATGCCCCAGATGAAATTCCAAAATTTTTCTGCCACCCATTTAACTGCCAATGCTTCTTTTTCAATTGTGGCATATGACTTTTCAGCTCCCTTCAGCAATCTGGAAGCAAATGCTATCAGAAATTGCGCCTAGACCAACATTACTGGCATCAGTAGTTATTACTGTCTTCCTGTTGTTCCTAAAGTTCTGTAATGCAGGAGTTTTCGCCAGGGCCTCTTTGATGAACACAAATTCTTCTTTGAATCCCTTTTACATACGAACACACTTTTCCCATTGATAATTTCATGCATGGATGTGGTATATTTCACAAAATTTCGAATGAATTTGGAGTGATACTCCGCCATTCCCAGGAATGTTCGAACTTCTACGCAAGAACTTGGTTTAGGCACATTTTCGATTGCTTCTGCAAGTTGTCTTTTGGGACGTATTCCTTCTGATGAAATAATGTGTCCTAGATATTTGATTTATTGTCTAATGATTTTGCATTTCTCTTGACTTAGAGTCATACCTCCTGCATGTAATCTCATGAATACTCTGTCAAGTCTTTCATCGTGAACCTTCAAGTTGTCTCCATAAACCAAAATGTCATCTTGGAAGCACAGAATAACTTCATCTCTACCAAATAGTTTATGCAAGACTTTCTGAAATACTGAGGCGGTGGAAACAACCCGAATGGCATTCGCTCATATTGAAACAGACCTTCAGGCATGATAAATACTGTGAGACACTTGGATTCATTGTGTAGCTTCACCTGATGATAAGCAGATGTGAGATCCAAGGTTGAGAAGAATTTCGCAGGGTCTATTGTTGATATGATTTCCTGTATGTTGGGTAGTGGGAGTCTCTCCAGAACTATGCACTTGTTAAGTTCTCTCATGTCGACAAAAATTCTAAGTTTCACTGTTTTCTTCCTCAAAACTACTAAATGGGAAACCCATTCTGCTGCATCTGTGTTTTCTATGATTCCTTGACTTTCCAAATTCTTTCATTCTAATTTTACCTCTTCTCTCATCAATAAGGTAATGTCGCGTCGTTTCTGCACTGCTGGTTTGCAGTTATCTTTCATTTTGATCTTGTGTACAAACCCGCGTGGACAACCTATCGTATCCCTGAAAACTTCATTCATCACTATTTCTCTGTTGCTGACGCTTCCTACAGCAAGTACTGTTTCCTCAGCATTGGAATCCAGTTTGACTTGAGATTTCTTTGGTGTGTTCAACTCAGCAAGGGAGTGTACCCTCTCTTGGTCACATACACTTTGCCCTTGGCTTCTCGCTCCCTGAATTTCAAAACAGCCTAGAACCATCAATCAAGTCAATCTCTGCACCACCATATGCTTTGGGATTGATATTCACTGACCCATTTTATTCCACTCACGTTGGGGTAATACATTGTATTTGACACCAGAGTCAATCATCATGAACATAGCTGTGTCGTCCACAGATATAAGGGCTTTGGGGCTGTCTATCTCTTCTTCATTTTCATCAACTACCACGGATATACATTCTTCGCTCTCTTCTTCACTATGGTCACTTCCAATCCAATTGGTGGAAGCCTTCTTCGTTCTGCAGCATCTCGAGAAATGTCCTTTTACTTTGCATGTTCTACAGATGATTTTTACAGCTGGCCCTTCTGGGTTGTCCGCCCAATGATTCGCACTATTGCACCTAAAACATCTGCTGGGGTTGCTCCTCCTCAGACTTCTTCTGCTAGTGCAAAAAGACGTTCTACCTCTCCTGTCATCTCTCCACGTGGATTTTTTGCATTCCATCTACCGTTTCCCGTTTCACTGCATTATCATTGACAGTAGATTTTGCATCATTCATCCTGGATAGATTTGCAGGCTGTGGTGTGATCTCAGTCTTTAAGTTTGCATCTTTCATTCTGTTTTCTAATATGCAGACACATTTTTCTGTATGCTCCACTTCTTTAGCCACTCTTAAGACGGTATCCAGAGGGGGGATCATCTTCTGATCACAACTTTTCTCTAACCTTTGCACTGTTGCACTCTAACATGAATTGATCTCTTAATGGCTCGTCAAATTGATTTTTAAAGTTGCATGTTCTGGAAAATGTCCTCAGAGTTGTGATGTATTGTTCCACACTTTCACCTTCTTCGTGCACTCTTTTTCCAAATGTATGGCGCCTGAGTGTCTGGGGTGGACAGGATGTGAGGGAGGTGCCCGAAACTCCCTGTGCTTAGTCTCCTAGGAGACCTGAATGCACTCTGGCGTGATTGGCCGGCTGGCTGTCCGGCAAGGACAGCCACCCTGCTGTGTGAGTGACAGCCAGGCTGGAATGAATGGGGGAAAACTGTTTAAAAGCAGGTCTCTGGGACTTGGAAAGCAGAGTCGACCATTGGAACGAAAGAACCGAAGACGAGCTGAAGGAAGAGAACTGCTGCAACTCCTGGATGACTGGTGAAGCCCTGCTGCAGGTCTGAATTGCCCGAAACTCCATCGACAGAAAAGCCTTTCAAGGTTAACTTCTTCCCTTGATTTTGGTGGGAACAACCAACTCGTAAGCCACCTGGACATCTTCCCCATCTGGTCGAATTTTCATCAGAGTGCTGTAGAACACCGGATAGCCAGAGGGAAGGAAACCAGCTCGTCTCACACCTTAAACTAACGTCTTGATAAAGCTTTTTGGCTCATCCCTGGGCAGTTCAGGAACCTCCCGACATCCTCCTTCTTGTCCCCACGACTGAAGCTCAGGAACAGCAAGATCTGCTCGAACTGCCAGGAACAAGTGCCTCAGCTACAGCTCTTCTTCATTGAAAATGTACTGTGCAAACGCGGTCCGGAAATCTTTTTGGCCATCGCGAATGTTCTTGGAAACTTTCTCAACTTCGAAGGCTTGTCCTTCCCTAAACATATGTAACTTTTCGCCTAGCCAAACTCTTTTAAACTCTGTGGTAAAGACTTAACTGTTATCTACCAGAACTGTGCTATCCTATACAAAGACTCTGAAACATTGACTTTGGCCAAGGCCTATTGAGAAGAATTGCTGTTTGTAGTTAATTGAAACCCTTTGCCCTGCCTATGAATGTATTTGGGCTGTCTATTCCTATAACCTTGTCTTTTTACCCCTTTATTAAATATCTGAAGTGCCATTTTGCTCCCACTTCAGGGGACCTAAACTTGTTCATTTACTTACCGGTTGTGTATTTGTGGTTTATTAGTGTGTGATATTGAGCTAATCTTGCTAATGTAATCTTTTCAAACTGACTGAGTAAATAAATGTATATTCTTTTACCAAGAAACCTTAAGTGTCTATTTGAATCAGTGTATTTGTTGGTCCTTTGTGTAACCTGTTCTACTGCTCACTAAACTCTTGAGATAAGTCTGGCTGCTCAGCCACTGCTACCACGTAACCGAAGGGTACTGCATGTGATTCTGCCTAACACTGGGGATGGCTTACAGCTTTGATTTGGCTAGCTCTCTATCTGCTTGCCACACACTCACCTCCTCCTTGGGAAATACCTGATTAACCTTGTGATACGTATGTCTGTGGAGAATTGTAAGGCAATTCTACAACTGCTCGAGCTTTCTGCCTCAGGTCTGTTCTAGCTGCGGCTCTATTATACGAGCAGATGGAAGCTTGGATGTGACTTCATCCCCCAAGGAGACCCTACTCCACAGGATCCTTCCTCTAACTGGTCCCTTAAAGGGAAATTACCTTTGAAAGGCAGAAATGTGACAAGCCCATGCCTTCCGGGCATGGTTTGGTGAGGGTAGCCTGAGGATTTTCCCCAGCTGCCCAGGTGCTGCATCACATGGCTTGTGGTAGCAGTAGCACCCAGCCCCATTGGCAACTCCATCGTCTGCGCTTTGTCACACAGCCAACACCTGTGTGAGTGGAGTCCCACTCACAATAAGGATGATGGGCATCATTATAGGTTGGCCGGTCTGCTATTAAAGTGCCGGTATTAACATATACCAGCACTTTACTGGACTAGCTGACTATAGGTTTGCCAGTGGAACACCTGAGTAACCACCAGCTAAAAGCTGGAGGTAAGGCAGGCGCTTTACCGGCTGAAAATGCTGTAATTGCGGTAATGACGGCAAATCCCCCCATGGGACTCCATAAATGGGGATTTACACTGTCACTCTAGCACGCGTAATGCAGCAGTTATGCCGCCGGATCGAGTGACGGATATGGTAATAGCATTTGGTGGTATCCTGGCAGATTTACCGCCAGGAGACCAGCAGGGTGTACTCTCATACAGCCAGTGCCTAGAGGCACTGTGTAAGTGTTCCCACTGACTCACTTCTTTTCTGGCTGCTTTGCAGACTCTTATATGTTATTGCTTGTATACAGTAGATCAACTCGCCTCTTTTTCTTCTTCACCTCAGAGGAGAGCTGTGGGCTGAGGGGTTACATTGTCTTCTGAGCTGAAGAGTGGAACTGTGGTGATTTGTACTCTCCAGATGTTATCCTGTGCATTGTAATTCGATTGACATGTTGTCGCCTTTCTCTTGCTCTCACCTTTCTTAGCCTTCGGGAGAGTGAGATGACTGATGTCGCCTGCGCAGATCTTGCCATGTTCCTCATCAAGAATCCGTCTTTGCTCAAACTGAACCTGAACGAACTTGAACTGTACGATGAAGGCTTAATCCTGCTGTGTGGAGCGCTGAAGCACCCAGATTGCAAGCTGCGGAAGCTAGAGTGAGTAGGTCAATGTCCCGCCTGCTGTGCGGAGCGCTGAAGCACCCAGACTGCAAGCTGCGGAAGCTAGAGTGAGTAGTCGAATGTCCCGCCTGCTGTGCGGTGCGCTGAAGCAGCCAGACTGCAAGCTGCAGAAGCTAGAGTGAGTAGTCTAATATCCCGCCTGCTGTGCGGGGCGCTGAAGCACCCAGACTGCAAGCTGCGGTAGCTAGAGTGAGTAGTCTAATATCTTGCCTGCTGTGTGGAGCGCTGAAGCAGCCAGACTGCAAGCTGCGGAAGCTAGAGAGAGTAGTCCAATGTTCCTCCTGCTGTGTGGAGCGCTGAAGCAGCCAGACTGCAAGCTGCGGAAGCTAGAGTGAGTAGGTCAATGTCCCGCCTGCTGTGTGGAGTGCTGAAGCAGCCAGACTGCAAGCTGCGGAAGCTAGAGAGAGTAGTCCAATGTCCCTCCTGCTGTGTGGAGCGCTGAAGCAGCCAGACTGCAAGCTGCGGAAGCTAGAGTGAGTAGGTCAATGTCCCGCCTGCTGTGCGGAGCGCTGAAGCACCCAGACTGCAAGCTGCGGAAGCTAGAGTGAGTGGTCCAATGTCCCGCCTGCTGTGCGGAGCGCTGAAGCAGCCAGACTGCAAGCTGCGGAAGCTAGAGTGAGTGGTCCAATGTCCCGCCTGCTGTGCGGAGTGCTGAAGCACCCAGACCGCAAGCTGCGGAAACTAGAGTGAGTGGTCCAATGTCCCGCCTGCTGTGCGGAGCGCTGAAGCAGCCAGACCGCAAGCTGCGGAAACTAGAGTGATTGGTCCAATGTCCTGCCTGCTGTGCGGGGCGCTGAAGCACCCAGACCGCAAGCTGCGGAAACTTGAGTGAGTAGTCTAATGTCCTGCGTGCTGTGCGGAGCGCTGAAGCAGCCAGACTGCAAGCTGCGGAAGCTAGAGTGAGTAGTCCAATGTCCTGCCTGCTGTGCGGAGCGCTGAAGCAGCCAGACTGCAAGCTGCGGAAGCTAGAGTGAGTAGTCCAATGTCCCGCCTGCTGTGCGGAGCGCTGAAGCAGCCAGACTGCAAGCTGCAGAAGCTAGAGTGAGTAGTCTAATATCCCGCCTGCCGTGCGGGGCGCTGAAGCACCCAGACTGCAAGCTGCGGAAGCTAGAGTGAGTAGTCTAATATCCTGTCTGCTGTGCGGGGCGCTGAAGCAGCCAGACTACAAGCTGCGGAAGCTAGAGTGAGTAGTCTAATATCCTGCCTGCTGTGTGGAGCGCTGAAGCAGCCAGACTGCAAGCTGCAGAAGCTAGAGAGAGTGGTCCAATGTCCCTCCTGGTGTGTGGAGCGCTGAAGCAGCCAGACTGCAAGCTGCGGAAGCAAGAGTGAGTGGTCCAATGTCCCGCCTGCTGTGCGGAGCGCTGAAGCAGCCAGACTGCAAGCTGCGGAAGCTAGAGTGAGTGGTCCAATGTCCCGCCTGCTGTGCGGAGCGCTGAAGCAGCCAGACCGCAAGCTGCGGAAGCTAGAGTGAGTAGTCTAATGTCCCGCCTGCTGTGCGGAGCGCTGAAGCAGCCAGACCGCAAGTTGCGGAAGCTAGAGTGAGTAGTCTAATGTCCTGCCTGCTGTGCAGAGCGCTGAAGCAGCCAGACTGCAAGCTGCGGAAGCTAGAGTGAGTAGTCCAATGTCCCGCCTGCTGTGCGGAGCGCTAAAGCAGCCAGACTGCAAGCTGCGGAAGCTAGAATGAGTAGTCTAATATCCTGCCTGCTGTGCGGGGCGCTGAAGCACCCAGACTGCAAGCTGCAGGAGGCTACAGTGAGTAGTCTAATATCTTGCCTGCTGTGTGGAGCGCTGAAGCAGCCAGACTGCAAGCTGCGGAAGCTAGAGAGAGTAGTCCAATGTCCCTCCTGCTGTGTGGAGCGCTGAAGCAGCCAGACTGCAAGCTGCGGAAGCTAGAGAGAGTAGTCCAATGTCCCTCCTGCTGTGTGGAGCGCTGAAGCAGCCAAACTGCAAGCTGCGGAAGCTAGAGTGAGTAGTGCAATGTCCTGCCTCCTGTGCGGGGCGCTGAAGCAGCCAGACTACAAGCTGCGGAAGCTAGAGTGAGTAGTCTAATATCCTGCCTGCTGTGTGGAGCGCTGAAGCAGCCAGACTGCAAGCTGCAGAAGCTAGAGAGAGTGGTCCAATGTCCCTCCTGGTGTGTGGAGCGCTGAAGCAGCCAGACTGCAAGCTGCGGAAGCAAGAGTGAGTGGTCCAATGTCCCGCCTGCTGTGCGGAGCGCTGAAGCAGCCAGACTGCAAGCTGCGGAAGCTAGAGTGAGTGGTCCAATGTCCCGCCTGCTGTGCGGAGCGCTGAAGCACCCAGACCGCAAGCTGCGGAAGCTAGAGTGAGTAGTCTAATGTCCCGCCTGCTGTGCGGAGCGCTGAAGCAGCCAGACTGCAAGTTGCAGAAGCTAGAGTGAGTAGTCTAATGTCCTGCCTGCTGTGCAGAGCGCTGAAGCAGCCAGACTGCAAGCTGCGGAAGCTAGAGTGAGTAGTCCAATGTCCCGCCTGCTGTGCGGAGCGCTAAAGCAGCCAGACTGCAAGCTGCGGAAGCTAGAATGAGTAGTCTAATATCCTGCCTGCTGTGCGGGGCGCTGAAGCACCCAGACTGCAAGCTGCAGGAGGCTACAGTGAGTAGTCTAATATCTTGCCTGCTGTGTGGAGCGCTGAAGCAGCCAGACTGCAAGCTGCGGAAGCTAGAGAGAGTAGTCCAATGTCCCTCCTGCTGTGTGGAGCGCTGAAGCAGCCAGACTGCAAGCTGCGGAAGCTAGAGAGAGTAGTCCAATGTCCCTCCTGCTGTGTGGAGCGCTGAAGCAGCCAAACTGCAAGCTGCGGAAGCTAGAGTGAGTAGTGCAATGTCCTGCCTCCTGTGCGGGGCGCTGAAGCACCCCGACTGCAAGCTGCGGAAGCTAGAGTGAGTTTTCCAATGTCCCGCCTGCTGTGCGGAGCGCTGAAGCACCCAGACTGCAAGCTGCGGAAACTTGAGTGAGTAGTCCAATATCCTGCCTCCTGTGTGGGGCGCTGAAGCACCCAGACTGCAAGCTGCGGAAGCTAGAGAGAGTAGTCCAATGTCCCTCCTGCTGTGTGGAGCGCTGAAGCAGCCAGACTGCAAGCTGCGGAAGCTAGAGAGAGTAGTCCAATGTCCCTCCTGCTGTGTGGAGCGCTGAAGCAGCCAGACTGCAAGCTGCGGAAGCTAGAGAGAGTAGTCCAATGTCCCTCCTGCTGTGTGGAGCACTGAAGCAGCCAGACTGCAAGCTGCGGAAGCTAGAGTGAGTAGTGCAATGTCCCGCCTACTGTGCGGAGCGCTGAAGCACCCAGACTGCAAGCTGCGGAAACTTGAGTGAGTAGTCCAATATCCTGCCTCCTGTGCGGGGCGCTGAAGCACCCAGACTGCAAGCTGCGGAAGCTAGAGTGAGTAGTCCAATGTCCCGCCTGCTGTGCAGAGCGCTGAAGCAGCCAGACTGCAAGCTGTGGAAACTTGAGTGAGTAGTCTAATATCCTGCCTGCTGTGTGGAGCACTGAAGCAGCCAGACTGCAAGCTACCGAAGCTCGAATGAGTAGTCTAATATCCTGCCTCCTGTGCGGGGCGCTGAAGCAGCCAGACTGCAAGCTGCGGAAACTTGAGTGAGTAGTCCAATGGGCCCGCCTGCTGTGTGGAGCGCTGAAGCACCCAGACTGCAAGCTGCGGAAGCTAGAGTGAGTAGTCCAATGTCCTGCCTGCTTTGTGGAGCGCTGAAGCAGCCAGACTGCAAGCTGCGGAAACTTGAGTGAGTAGTCCAATGTCCTGCCTGCTGTGTGGAGCGCTGAAGCAGCCAGACTGCAAGCTGCGGCAGCTACAGTGAGTAGTCTAATATCCTGCCTGCTGTGTGGAGCGCTGAAGCAGCCAGACTGCAAGCTGCGGAAGCTAGAGTGAGTAGTCCAATGTCCTGCCTGCTGTGTGGAGCGCTGAAGCAGCCAGACTGCAAGCTGCGGAAACTTGAGTGAGTAGTCTAATATCCTGCCTGCTGTGCGGGGTGCTGAAGCACCCAGACAGCAAGCTGCGGCAGCTACAGTGAGTAGTCTAATATCCTGCCTGCTGTGTGGAGCGCTGAAGCAGCCAGACTGCAAGCTGCGGAAGCTAGAGAGAGTAGTCCAATGTCCCTCCTGCTGTGTGGAGCGCTGAAGCAGCCAGACTGCAAGCTGCACAAGGTAGAGAGAGTAGTCCAATGTCCCTCCTGCTGTGTGGAGCGCTGAAGCAGCCAGACTGCAAGCTGCGGAAGCTAGAGTGAGTAGTGCAATGTCCTGCCTCCTGTGCGGGGCGCTGAAGCACCCCGACTGCAAGCTGCGGAAGCTAGAGTGAGTTTTCCAATGTCCCGCCTGCTGTGCGGAGTGCTGAAGCACCCAGACTGCAAGCTGCAGAAACTTGAGTGAGTAGTCCAATATCCTGCCTCCTGTGCGGGGCGCTGAAGCACCCAGACTGCAAGCTGCGGAAGCTAGAGTGAGTAGTCTAATATCCTGCCTGCTGTGTGGAGCACTGAAGCAGCCAGACTGCAAGCTGCGGAAGCTAGGGAGAGTAGTCCAATGTCCCTCCTGCTGTGTGGAGCGCTGAAGCAGCCAGACTGCAAGCTGCGGAAGCTAGAGAGAGTAGTCCAATGTCCCTCCTGTTGTGTGGAGCGCTGAAGCAGCCAGACTGCAAGCTGCGGAAGCTAGAGTGAGTAGTGCAATGTCCTGCCTCGTGTGCAGGGTGCTGAAGCACCCCGACTGCAAGCTGCGGAAGCTAGAGTGAGTTTTCCAATGTCCCGCCTGCTGTGCGGAGTGCTGAAGCACCCAGACTGCAAGCTGCGGAAACTTGAGTGAGTAGTCCAATATCCTGCCTCCTGTGCAGGGCGCTGAAGCACCCAGACTGCAAGCTGCGGAAGCTAGAGTGAGTAGTCCAATGTCCCGCTTGCTGTGCAGAGCACTGAAGCAGCCAGACTGCAAGCTGCGGAAACTTGAGTGAGTAGTCTAATATCCTGCCTGCTGTGTGGAGCGCTGAAGCAGCCAGACTGCAAGCTACCGAAGCTCAAGTGAGTAGTCTAATATCCTGCCTCCTGTGCGGGGCGCTGAAGCAGCCAGACTGCAAGCTGCGGAAACTTGATTGAGTAGTCCAATGTCCCGCCTGCTGTGTGGAGCGCTGAAGCACCCAGACTGCAAGCTGCGGAAGCTAGAGTGAGTAGTCCAATGTCCCGCCTGCTGTGCAGAGCGCTGAAGCAGCCAGACTGCAAGCTGCAGAAGCTAGAGTGAGTAGTCCAATGTCCCGCCTGCTGTGCAAAGCGCTGAAGCAGCCAGACTGCAAACTGCCGAAGCTAGAGTGAGTAGGCCAATGTTCCGCCTCCTGTGCGGTCCACTGAAGTACCCAGAGTGCAAGCTGCGGAAGCTAGAGTGAGTAGTCCAATGTCCCGCCTGCTGTGCAGAGCACTGAAGCAGCCAGACTGAAAGCTGCAGAAGCTAGAGTGAGTAGTCCAACATCCTGCCTCCTGTGTGGAGCGCTGAAGCAGCCAGACTGCAAGCTACCGAAGCTCGAGTGAGTAGTCCAAAGTCCCGCCTGCTGTGTAGAGTGCTGAAGCAGCCAGACTGCAAGCTGCGTAAGCTAGAGTGAGTAGTCCGATGTCCCGCCTGTTGCGTAGAGCACTGAAGCAGCCAGACTGCAAGCTGCACAAGGTAGAGAGAGTAGTCCAATGTCCCTCCTGCTGTGCAGTGCACTGAAGCAGCCAGACTGCAAGCTGCACAAGGTAGAGTGAGTAGTCCAATGTCCCTCCTGCTGTGCGGTGCACTGAAGCAGCCAGACTGCAAGCTGCACCAGGTAGAAAGAGTAGTCCAATGTCCCTCCTGCTGTGCGGTGCACTGAAGCAGCCAGACTGCAAGCTGCGGAAACTGGAGTGAGTAGACCAATGTCCCGTCTGCTGTTCAGAGCGATGAAGCAGCCAGACTGCAAGCTGCAGAATCTAGAGTGAGTAGTCCAACATCCTGCCTCCTGTGCGGGGTGCTGAAGCACCCCGACTGCAAGCTGCAGAAGCTAGAGTGAGTAGTCCAATGTCCTGCCTGCTGTGTGGAGCGCTGAAGCAGCCAGACTGCAAGCTGTGCCAGCTAGAGTGAGTAGTCCAATGTCCCGCCTGCTGTGCGGAGCGCTGAAGCACCCAGACTGCAAGCTGCGGACACTAGAGTGAGTAGTCCAATGTCCCACCTGCTGTGCGGAGCGCTGAAGCACCCAGACTGCAAGCTGCGGACACTAGAGTGAGTAGTCCAATGTCCCACCTGTTGTGCGGAGCGCTGCAGCAGCCAGACTGCAAGCTGCGAAAGCTAGAGTGAGTAGTCCAATGTCCCGCCTGCTGTGTAGAGCGCTGAAGAAGCCAGACTGCAAGCTGCGGAAGCTAGAGTTAGTAGTCCAAAGTCCCGCCTGCTGTGTAGAGTGCTGAAGCAGCCAGACTGCAAGCTGCGTAAGCTAGAGTGAGTAGTCCGATGTCCCGCCTGTTGCGTAGAGCACTGAAGGAGCCAGACTGCAAGCTGCACAAGGTAGAGAGAGTAGTCCAATGTCCCTCCTGCTGTGTGGTGCACTGAAGCAGCCAGACTGCAAGCTGCACAAGGTAGAGTGAGTAGTCCAATGTCCCTCCTGCTGTGCGGTGCACTGAAGCACCCAGACTGCAAGCTGCGGAAACTAGAGTGAGTAGTCCAATGTCCCGCCTGCTGTGTGGAGCGCTGAAGCAGCCAGACTACAAGCTGCACAAGGTAGAGAGAGTAGTCCAATGTCCCTCCTGCTGTGCCGTGCACTGAAGCAGCCAGACTGCAAGCTGCGGAAACTAGAGTGAGTAGTCCAATGTCCCGCCTGCTGTGCAGAGCGATGAAGCAGCCAGACTGCAAGCTGCAGAAGCTAGAGTGAGTAGTCCAATGTCCTGCCTGCTGTGTGGAGCTCTGAAGCAGCCAGACTGCAAGCTGTGCCAGCTAGAGTGAGTAGTCCAATGTCCCGCCTGCTGTGCGGAGCGCTGAAGTACCCAGACTGCAAGCTGTGGACGCTAGAGTGAGTAGTCCAATGTCCCGCCTGCTGTGCGGAGCACTGAAGCACCCAAACTGCAAGCTGCGGAAGCTAGAGTGAGTAGTCCAATGTCCTGCCTGCTGAGCGGAGCGCTGCAGCAGCCAGACTGCAAGCTGCGAAAGCTAGAGTGAGTAGTCCAATGTCCCGCCTGCTGTGTAGAGCGCTGAAGAAGCCAGACTGCAAGCTGCGGAAGCTAGAGTTAGTAGTCCAAAGTCCCGCCTGCTGTGTAGAGTGCTGAAGCAGCCAGACTGCAAGCTGTGTAAGCTAGAGTGAGTAGTCCGATGTCCCGCCTGTTGCATAGAGCACTGAAGGAGCCAGACTGCAAGCTGCACAAGGTAGAGAGAGTAGTCCAATGTCCCTCCTGCTGTGTGGTGCACTGAAGCAGCCAGACTGCAAGCTGCACAAGGTAGAGTGAGTAGTCCAATGTCCCTCCTGCTGTGCGGTGCACTGAAGCAACCAGACTGCAAGCTGCGGAAACTAGAGTGAGTAGTCCAATGTCCCGCCTGCTGTGTGGAGCGCTGAAGCAGCCAGACTACAAGCTGCACAAGGTAGAGAGAGTAGTCCAATGTCCCTCCTGCTGTGCGGTGCACTGAAGCAGCCAGACTGCAAGCTGCGGAAACTAGAGTGAGTAGTCCAATGTCCCGCCTGCTGTGCAGAGCGATGAAGCAGCCAGACTGCAAGCTGCAGAAGCTAGAGTGAGTAGTCCAATGTCCTGCCTGCTGTGTGGAGCTCTGAAGCAGCCAGACTGCAAGCTGTGCCAGCTAGAGTGAGTAGTCCAATGTCCCGCCTGCTGTGCGGAGCGCTGAAGTACCCAGACTGCAAGCTGTGGACGCTAGAGTGAGTAGTCCAATGTCCCGCCTGCTGTGCGGAGCACTGAAGCACCCAAACTGCAAGCTGCGGAAGCTAGAGTGAGTAGTCCAATGTCCTGCCTGCTGAGCGGAGCGCTGAAGCACCCACACTGCAAGCTGTGCCAGCTAGAGTGAGTAGTCCAAAGTCCCGCCTGCTGTGCGGAGCGCTAAAGCAGCCAGACTGCAAGCTGCGGAAGCTAGAATGAGTAGTCTAATATCCTGCCTGCTGTGCGGGGCGCTGAAGCACCCAGACTGCAAGCTGCAGGAGGCTACAGTGAGTAGTCTAATATCTTGCCTGCTGTGTGGAGCGCTGAAGCAGCCAGACTGCAAGCTGCGGAAGCTAGAGAGAGTAGTCCAATGTCCCTCCTGCTGTGTGGAGCGCTGAAGCAGCCAGACTGCAAGCTGCGGAAGCTAGAGAGAGTAGTCCAATGTCCCTCCTGCTGTGTGGAGCGCTGAAGCAGGCAAACTGCAAGCTGCGGAAGCTAGAGTGAGTAGTGCAATGTCCTGCCTCCTGTGCGGGGCGCTGAAGCAGCCAGACTACAAGCTGCGGAAGCTAGAGTGAGTAGTCTAATATCCTGCCTGCTGTGTGGAGCGCTGAAGCAGCCAGACTGCAAGCTGCAGAAGCTAGAGAGAGTGGTCCAATGTCCCTCCTGGTGTGTGGAGCGCTGAAGCAGCCAGACTGCAAGCTGCGGAAGCAAGAGTGAGTGGTCCAATGTCCCGCCTGCTGTGCGGAGCGCTGAAGCAGCCAGACTGCAAGCTGCGGAAGCTAGAGTGAGTGGTCCAATGTCCCGCCTGCTGTGCGGAGCGCTGAAGCACCCAGACCGCAAGCTGCGGAAGCTAGAGTGAGTAGTCTAATGTCCCGCCTGCTGTGCGGAGCGCTGAAGCAGCCAGACTGCAAGTTGCGGAAGCTAGAGTGAGTAGTCTAATGTCCTGCCTGCTGTGCAGAGCGCTGAAGCAGCCAGACTGCAAGCTGCGGAAGCTAGAGTGAGTAGTCCAATGTCCCGCCTGCTGTGCGGAGCGCTAAAGCAGCCAGACTGCAAGCTGCGGAAGCTAGAATGAGTAGTCTAATATCCTGCCTGCTGTGCGGGGCGCTGAAGCACCCAGACTGCAAGCTGCAGGAGGCTACAGTGAGTAGTGTAATATCTTGCCTGCTGTGTGGAGCGCTGAAGCACCCCGACTGCAAGCTGCAGAAGCTAGAGTGAGTAGTCCAATGTCCTGCCTGCTGTGTGGAGCGCTGAAGCAGCCAGACTGCAAGCTGTGCCAGCTAGAGTGAGTAGTCCAATGTCCCGCCTGCTGTGCGGAGCGCTGAAGCACCCAGACTGCAAGCTGCGGACACTAGAGTGAGTAGTCCAATGTCCCACCTGCTGTGCGGAGCGCTGAAGCACCCAGACTGCAAGCTGCGGACACTAGAGTGAGTAGTCCAATGTCCCACCTGTTGTGCGGAGCGCTGCAGCAGCCAGACTGCAAGCTGCGAAAGCTAGAGTGAGTAGTCCAATGTCCCGCCTGCTGTGTAGAGCGCTGAAGAAGCCAGACTGCAAGCTGCGGAAGCTAGAGTTAGTAGTCCAAAGTCCCGCCTGCTGTGTAGAGTGCTGAAGCAGCCAGACTGCAAGCTGCGTAAGCTAGAGTGAGTAGTCCGATGTCCCGCCTGTTGCGTAGAGCACTGAAGGAGCCAGACTGCAAGCTGCACAAGGTAGAGAGAGTAGTCCAATGTCCCTCCTGCTGTGTGGTGCACTGAAGCAGCCAAACTGCAAGCTGCACAAGGTAGAGTGAGTAGTCCAATGTCCCTCCTGCTGTGCGGTGCACTGAAGCAACCAGACTGCAAGCTGCGGAAGCTAGAGTGAGTAGTCCAATGTCCCGCCTGCTGTGTGGAGCGCTGAAGCAGCCAGACTACAAGCTGCACAAGGTAGAGAGAGTAGTCCAATGTCCCTCCTGCTGTGCCGTGCACTGAAGCAGCCAGACTGCAAGCTGCGGAAACTAGAGTGAGTAGTCCAATGTCCCGCCTGCTGTGCAGAGCGATGAAGCAGCCAGACTGCAAGCTGCAGAAGCTAGAGTGAGTAGTCCAATGTCCTGCCTGCTGTGTGGAGCTCTGAAGCAGCCAGACTGCAATCTGTGCCAGCTAGAGTGAGTAGTCCAATGTCCCGCCTGCTGTGCGGAGCGCTGAAGTACCCAGACTGCAAGCTGTGGACGCTAGAGTGAGTAGTCCAATGTCCCGCCTGCTGTGCGGAGCACTGAAGCACCCAAACTGCAAGCTGCGGAAGCTAGAGTGAGTAGTCCAATGTCCTGCCTGCTGAGCGGAGCGCTGCAGCAGCCAGACTGCAAGCTGCGAAAGCTAGAGTGAGTAGTCCAATGTCCCGCCTGCTGTGTAGAGCGCTGAAGAAGCCAGACTGCAAGCTGTGGAAGCTAGAGTTAGTAGTCCAAAGTCCCGCCTGCTGTGTAGAGTGCTGAAGCAGCCAGACTGCAAGCTGCATAAGCTAGAGTGAGTAGTCCGATGTCCCGCCTGTTGCGTAGAGCACTGAAGGAGCCAGACTGCAAGCTGCACAAGGTAGCGAGAGTAGTCCAATGTCCCTCCTGCTGTGTGGTGCACTGAAGCAGCCAGACTGCAAGCTGCACAAGGTAGAGTGAGTAGTCCAATGTCCCTCCTGCTGTGCGGTGCACTGAAGCAACCAGACTGCAAGCTGCGGAAACTAGAGTGAGTAGTCCAATGTCCCGCCTGCTGTGTGGAGCGCTGAAGCAGCCAGACTACAAGCTGCACAAGGTAGAGAGAGTAGTCCAATGTCCCTCCTGCTGTGCGGTGCACTGAAGCAGCCAGACTGCAAGCTGCGGAAACTAGAGTGAGTAGTCCAATGTCCCGCCTGCTGTGCAGAGCGATGAAGCAGCCAGACTGCAAGCTGCAGAAGCTAGAGTGAGTAGTCCAATGTCCTGCCTGCTGTGTGGAGCTCTGAAGCAGCCAGACTGCAAGCTGTGCCAGCTAGAGTGAGTAGTCCAATGTCCCGCCTGCTGTGCGGAGCGCTGAAGTACCCAGACTGCAAGCTGTGGACGCTAGAGTGAGTAGTCCAATGTCCCGCCTGCTGTGCGGAGCACTGAAGCACCCAAACTGCAAGCTGCGGAAGCTAGAGTGAGTAGTCCAATGTCCTGCCTGCTGAGCGGAGCGCTGAAGCACCCACACTGCAAGCTGTGCCAGCTAGAGTGAGTAGTCCAAAGTCCCGCCTGCTGTGCGGAGCGCTAAAGCAGCCAGACTGCAAGCTGCGGAAGCTAGAATGAGTAGTCTAATATCCTGCCTGCTGTGCGGGGCGCTGAAGCACCCAGACTGCAAGCTGCAGGAGGCTACAGTGAGTAGTCTAATATCTTGCCTGCTGTGTGGAGCGCTGAAGCAGCCAGACTGCAAGCTGCGGAAGCTAGAGAGAGTAGTCCAATGTCCCTCCTGCTGTGTGGAGCGCTGAAGCAGCCAGGCTGCAAGCTGCGGAAGCTAGAGAGAGTAGTCCAATGTCCCTCCTGCTGTGGAGCGCTGAAGCAGCCAAACTGCAAGCTGCGGAAGCTAGAGTGAGTAGTGCAATGTCCTGCCTCCTGTGCGGGGCGCTGAAGCAGCCAGACTACAAGCTGCGGAAGCTAGAGTGAGTAGTCTAATATCCTGCCTGCTGTGTGGAGCGCTGAAGCAGCCAGACTGCAAGCTGCAGAAGCTAGAGAGAGTGGTCCAATGTCCCTCCTGGTGTGTGGAGCGCTGAAGCAGCCAGACTGCAAGCTGCGGAAGCAAGAGTGAGTGGTCCAATGTCCCGCCTGCTGTGCGGAGCGCTGAAGCAGCCAGACTGCAAGCTGCGGAAGCTAGAGTGAGTGGTCCAATGTCCCGCCTGCTGTGCGGAGCGCTGAAGCACCCAGACCGCAAGCTGCGGAAGCTAGAGTGAGTAGTCTAATGTCCCGCCTGCTGTGCGGAGCGCTGAAGCAGCCAGACTGCAAGTTGCGGAAGCTAGAGTGAGTAGTCTAATGTCCTGCCTGCTGTGCAGAGCGCTGAAGCAGCCAGACTGCAAGCTGCGGAAGCTAGAGTGAGTAGTCCAATGTCCCGCCTGCTGTGCGGAGCGCTAAAGCAGCCAGACTGCAAGCTGCGGAAGCTAGAATGAGTAGTCTAATATCCTGCCTGCTGTGCGGGGCGCTGAAGCACCCAGACTGCAAGCTGCAGGAGGCTACAGTGAGTAGTCTAATATCTTGCCTGCTGTGTGGAGCGCTGAAGCAGCCAGACTGCAAGCTGCGGAAGCTAGAGAGAGTAGTCCAATGTCCCTCCTGCTGTGTGGAGCGCTGAAGCAGCCAGACTGCAAGCTGCGGAAGCTAGAGACAGTAGTCCAATGTCCCTCCTGCTGTGTGGAGCGCTGAAGCAGCCAAACTGCAAGCTGCGGAAGCTAGAGTGAGTAGTGCAATGTCCTGCCGCCTGTGCGGGGCGCTGAAGCACCCCGACTGCAAGCTGCGGAAGCTAGAGTGAGTTTTCCAATGTCCCGCCTGCTGTGCGGAGCGCTGAAGCACCCAGACTGCAAGCTGCGGAAACTTGAGTGAGTAGTCCAATATCCTGCCTCCTGTGTGGGGCGCTGAAGCACCCAGACTGCAAGCTGCGGAAGCTAGAGAGAGTAGTCCAATGTCCCTCCTGCTGTGTGGAGCGCTGAAGCAGCCAGACTGCAAGCTGCGGAAGCTAGAGAGAGTAGTCCAATGTCCCTCCTGCTGTGTGGAGCGCTGAAGCAGCCAGACTGCAAGCTGCGGAAGCTAGAGAGAGTAGTCCAATGTCCCTCCTGCTGTGTGGAGCGCTGAAGCAGCCAGACTGCAAGCTGCGGAAGCTAGAGTGAGTAGTGCAATGTCCCGCCTACTGTGCGGAGCGCTGAAGCACCCAGACTGCAAGCTGCGGAAACTTGAGTGAGTAGTCCAATATCCTGCCTCCTGTGCGGGGCGCTGAAGCACCCAGACTGCAAGCTGCGGAAGCTAGAGTGAGTAGTCCAATGTCCCGCCTGCTGTGCAGAGCGCTGAAGCAGCCAGACTGCAAGCTGCGGAAACTTGAGTGAGTAGTCTAATATCCTGCCTGCTGTGTGGAGCACTGAAGCAGCCAGACTGCAAGCTACCGAAGCTCGAATGAGTAGTCTAATATCCTGCCTCCTGTGCGGGGCGCTGAAGCAGCCAGACTGCAAGCTGCGGAAACTTGAGTGAGTAGTCCAATGGGCCCGCCTGCTGTGTGGAGCGCTGAAGCACCCAGACTGCAAGCTGCGGAAGCTAGAGTGAGTAGTCCAATGTCCTGCCTGCTGTGTGGAGCGCTGAAGCAGCCAGACTGCAAGCTGCGGAAACTTGAGTGAGTAGTCCAATGTCCTGCCTGCTGTGTGGAGCGCTGAAGCAGCCAGACTGCAAGCTGCGGCAGCTACAGTGAGTAGTCTAATATCCTGCCTGCTGTGTGGAGCGCTGAAGCAGCCAGACTGCAAGCTGCGGAAGCTAGAGTGAGTAGTCCAATGTCCTGCCTGCTGTGTGGAGCGCTGAAGCAGCCAGACTGCAAGCTGCGGAAACTTGAGTGAGTAGTCTAATATCCTGCCTGCTGTGCGGGGTGCTGAAGCACCCAGACAGCAAGCTGCGGCAGCTACAGTGAGTAGTCTAATATCCTGCCTGCTGTGTGGAGTGCTGAAGCAGCCAGACTGCAAGCTGCGGAAGCTAGAGAGAGTAGTCCAATGTCCCTCCTGCTGTGTGGAGCGCTGAAGCAGCCAGACTGCAAGCTGCACAAGGTAGAGTGAGTTTTCCAATGTCCCGCCTGCTGTGTGGAGCGCTGAAGCACCCAGACTGCAAGCTGCGGAAACTTGAGTGAGTAGTCCAATATCCTGCCTCCTGTGTGGGGCGCTGAAGCACCCAGACTGCAAGCTGCGGAAGCTAGAGAGAGTAGTCCAATGTCCCTCCTGCTGTGTGGAGTGCTGAAGCAGCCAGACTGCAAGCTGCGGAAGCTAGAGAGAGTAGTCCAATGTCCCTCCTGCTGTGTGGAGCGCTGAAGCAGCCAGACTGCAAGCTGCGGAAGCTAGAGAGAGTAGTCCAATGTCCCTCCTGCTGTGTGGAGCGCTGAAGCAGCCAGACTGCAAGCTGCGGAAGCTAGAGTGAGTAGTGCAATGTCCCGCCTACTGTGCGGAGCGCTGAAGCACCCAGACTGCAAGCTGCGGAAACTTGAGTGAGTAGTCCAATATCCTGCCTCCTGTGCGGGGCGCTGAAGCACCCAGACTGCAAGCTGCGGAAGCTAGAGTGAGTAGTCCAATGTCCCGCCTGCTGTGCAGAGCGCTGAAGCAGCCAGACTGCAAGCTGCGGAAACTTGAGTGAGTAGTCCAATGGGCCCGCCTGCTGTGTGGAGCGCTGAAGCACCCAGACTGCAAGCTGCGGAAGCTAGAGTGAGTAGTCCAATGTCCTGCCTGCTGTGTGGAGCGCTGAAGCAGCCAGACTGCAAGCTGCGGAAACTTGAGTGAGTAGTCCAATGTCCTGCCTGCTGTGTGGAGCGCTGAAGCAGCCAGACTGCAAGCTGCGGCAGCTACAGTGAGTAGTCTAATATCCTGCCTGCTGTGTGGAGCGCTGAAGCAGCCAGACTGCAAGCTGCGGAAGCTAGAGTGAGTAGTCCAATGTCCTGCCTGCTGTGTGGAGCGCTGAAGCAGCCAGACTGCAAGCTGCGGAAACTTGAGTGAGTAGTCTAATATCCTGCCTGCTGTGCGGGGTGCTGAAGCACCCAGACAGCAAGCTGCGGCAGCTACAGTGAGTAGTCTAATATCCTGCCTGCTGTGTGGAGCGCTGAAGCAGCCAGACTGCAAGCTGCGGAAGCTAGAGAGAGTAGTCCAATGTCCCTCCTGCTGTGTGGAGCGCTGAAGCAGCCAGACTGCAAGCTGCACAAGGTAGAGAGAGTAGTCCAATGTCCCTCCTGCTGTGTGGAGCGCTGAAGCAGCCAGACTGCAAGCTGCGGAAGCTAGAGTGAGTAGTGCAATGTCCTGCCTCCTGTGCGGGGCGCTGAAGCACCCCGACTGCAAGCTGCGGAAGCTAGAGTGAGTTTTCCAATGTCCCGCCTGCTGTGCGGAGTGCTGAAGCACCCAGACTGCAAGCTGCAGAAACTTGAGTGAGTAGTCCAATATCCTGCCTCCTGTGCGGGGCGCTGAAGCACCCAGACTGCAAGCTGCGGAAGCTAGAGTGAGTAGTCTAATATCCTGCCTGCTGTGTGGAGCACTGAAGCAGCCAGACTGCAAGCTGCGGAAGCGAGGGAGAGTAGTCCAATGTCCCTCCTGCTGTGTGGAGCGCTGAAGCAGCCAGACTGCAAGCTGCGGAAGCTAGAGAGAGTAGTCCAATGTCCCTCCTGTTGTGTGGAGCGCTGAAGCAGCCAGACTGCAAGCTGCGGAAGCTAGAGTGAGTAGTGCAATGTCCTGCCTCGTGTGCAGGGTGCTGAAGCACCCCGACTGCAAGCTGCGGAAGCTAGAGTGAGTTTTCCAATGTCCCGCCTGCTGTGCGGAGTGCTGAAGCACCCAGACTGCAAGCTGCGGAAACTTGAGTGAGTAGTCCAATATCCTGCCTCCTGTGCGGGGCGCTGAAGCACCCAGACTGCAAGCTGCGGAAGCTAGAGTGAGTAGTCCAATGTCCCGCCTGCTGTGCAGAGCACTGAAGCAGCCAGACTGCAAGCTGCGGAAACTTGAGTGAGTAGTCTAATATCCTGCCTGCTGTGTGGAGCGCTGAAGCAGCCAGACTGCAAGCTACCGAAGCTCAAGTGAGTAGTCTAATATCCTGCCTCCTGTGCGGGGCGCTGAAGCAGCCAGACTGCAAGCTGCGGAAACTTGATTGAGTAGTCCAATGTCCCGCCTGCTGTGTGGAGCGCTGAAGCACCCAGACTGCAAGCTGCGGAAGCTAGAGTGAGTAGTCCAATGTCCAGCCTGCTGTGCAGAGCGCTGAAGCAGCCAGACTGCAAGCTGCAGAAGCTAGAGTGAGTAGTCCAATGTCCCGCCTGCTGTGCGAAGCGCTGAAGCAGCCAGACTGCAAACTGCCGAAGCTAGAGTGAGTAGGCCAATGTTCCGCCTCCTGTGCGGTCCACTGAAGTACCCAGAGTGCAAGCTGCGGAAGCTAGAGTGAGTAGTCCAATGTCCCGCCTGCTGTGCAGAGCACTGAAGCAGCCAGACTGAAAGCTGCAGAAGCTAGAGTGAGTAGTCCAACATCCTGCCTCCTGTGTGGAGCGCTGAAGCAGCCAGACTGCAAGCTACCGAAGCTCGAGTGAGTAGTCCAAAGTCCCGCCTGCTGTGTAGAGTGCTGAAGCAGCCAGACTGCAAGCTGCGTAAGCTAGAGTGAGTAGTCCGATGTCCCGCCTGTTGCGTAGAGCACTGAAGCAGCCAGACTGCAAGCTGCACAAGGTAGATAGAGTAGTCCAATGTCCCTCCTGCTGTGCGGTGCACTGAAGCAGCCAGACTGCAAGCTGCACAAGGTAGAGTGAGTAGTCCAATGTCCCGCCTGCTGTGTGGAGCGCTGAAGCAGCCAGACTACAAGCTGCACAAGGTAGAGAGAGTAGTCCAATGTCCCTCCTGCTGTGCGGTGCACTGAAGCAGCCAGACTGCAAGCTGCGGAAACTGGAGTGAGTAGACCAATGTCCCGTCTGCTGTTCAGAGCGATGAAGCAGCCAGACTGCAAGCTGCAGAATCTAGAGTGAGTAGTCCAACATCCTGCCTCCTGTGCGGGGTGCTGAAGCACCCCGACTGCAAGCTGCAGAAGCTAGAGTGAGTAGTCCAATGTCCTGCCTGCTGTGTGGAGCGCTGAAGCAGCCAGACTGCAAGCTGTGCCAGCTAGAGTGAGTAGTCCAATGTCCCGCCTGCTGTGCGGAGCGCTGAAGCACCCAGACTGCAAGCTGCGGACACTAGAGTGAGTAGTCCAATGTCCCACCTGCTGTGCGGAGCGCTGAAGCACCCAGACGGCAAGCTGCGGACACTAGAGTGAGTAGTCCAATGTCCCACCTGCTGTGCGGAGCGCTGCAGCAGCCAGACTGCAAGCTGCGAAAGCTAGAGTGAGTAGTCCAATGTCCCGCCTGCTGTGTAGAGTGCTGAAGCAGCCAGACTGCAAGCTGCGTAAGCTAGAGTGAGTAGTCCGATGTCCCGCCTGTTGCGTAGAGCACTGAAGGAGCCAGACTGCAAGCTGCACAAGGTAGAGAGAGTAGTCCAATGTCCCTCCTGCTGTGTGGTGCACTGAAGCAGCCAGACTGCAAGCTGCACAAGGTAGAGTGAGTAGTCCAATGTCCCTCCTGCTGTGCGGTGCACTGAAGCAACCAGACTGCAAGCTGCGGAAACTAGAGTGAGTAGTCCAATGTCCCGCCTGCTGTGTAGAGCGCTGAAGAAGCTAGACTGCAAGCTGCGGAAGCTAGAGTTAGTAGTCCAAAGTCCTGCCTGCTGTGTAGAGTGCTGAAGCAGCCAGACTGCAAGCTGCGTAAGCTAGAGTGAGTAGTCCGATGTCCCGCCTGTTGCGTAGAGCACTGAAGGAGCCAGACTGCAAGCTGCACAAGGTAGAGAGAGTAGTCCAATGTCCCTCCTGCTGTGTGGTGCACTGAAGCAGCCAGACTGCAAGCTGCACAAGGTAGAGTGAGTAGTCCAATGTCCCTCCTGCTGTGCGGTGCACTGAAGCAACCAGACTGCAAGCTGCGGAAACTAGAGTGAGTAGTCCAATGTCCCGCCTGCTGTGTGGAGCGCTGAAGCAGCCAGACTACAAGCTGCACAAGGTAGAGAGAGTAGTCCAATGTCCCTCCTGCTGTGCGGTGCACTGAAGCAGCCAGACTGCAAGCTGCGGAAACTAGAGTGAGTAGTCCAATGTCCCGCCTGCTGTGCAGAGCGATGAAGCAGCCAGACTGCAAGCTGCAGAAGCTAGAGTGAGTAGTCCAATGTCCTGCCTGCTTTGTGGAGCTCTGAAGCAGCCAGACTGCAAGCTGTGCCAGCTAGAGTGAGTAGTCCAATGTCCCGCCTGCTGTGCGGAGCGCTGAAGTACCCAGACTGCAAGCTGTGGACGCTAGAGTGAGTAGTCCAATGTCCCGCCTGCTGTGCGGAGCACTGAAGCACCCAAACTGCAAGCTGCGGAAGCTAGAGTGAGTAGTCCAATGTCCTGCCTGCTGAGCGGAGCGCTGAAGCACCCACACTGCAAGCTGTGCCAGCTAGAGTGAGTAGTCCAAAGTCCCGCCTGCTGTGCGGAGCGCTGACGCAGCCAGACTGCAAGCTGCAGAATCTAGAGGGAGTAGTCCAACATCCTGCCTCCTGTATGGGGTGCTGAAGCACCCCGACTGCAAGCTGCAGAAGCTAGAGTGAGTAGTCCAATGTCCCGCCTGCTTTGTGGAGCGCTGAAGCACCCAGACTGCAAGCTGCGGAAGCTAGAGTGAGAAGTCCAATGTCCCTCCTGCTGTGTGGAGCGCTGAAGCAGCCAGACTGCAAGCTGCGGAAGCTAGAGAGAGTAGTCCAATGTCCCTCCTGCTGTGTGGAGCGCTGAAGCAGCCAGACTGCAAGCTGCGGAAGCTAGAGAGAGTAGTCCAATGTCCCTCCTGTTGTGTGGAGCGCTGAAGCAGCCAGACTGCAAGCTGCGGAAGCTAGAGTGAGTAGTGCAATGTCCTGCCTCGTGTGCAGGGTGCTGAAGCACCCCGACTGAAAGCTGCGGAAGCTAGAGTGAGTTTTCCAATGTCCCGCCTGCTGTGCGGAGTGCTGAAGCACCCAGACTGCAAGCTGCGGAAACTTGAGTGAGTAGTCCAATATCCTGCCTCCTGTGCGGGGCGCTGAAGCACACAGACTGCAAGCTGCGGAAGCTAGAGTGAGTAGTCCAATGTCCCGCCTGCTGTGCAGAGCACTGAAGCAGCCAGACTGCAAGCTGCGGAAACTTGAGTGAGTAGTCTAATATCCTGCCTGCTGTGTGGAGCGCTGAAGCAGCCAGACTGCAAGCTACCGAAGCTCAAGTGAGTAGTCTAATATCCTGCCTCCTGTGCGGGGCGCTGAAGCAGCCAGACTGCAAGCTGCGGAAACTTGATTGAGTAGTCCAATGTCCCGCCTGCTGTGTGGAGCGCTGAAGCACCCAGACTGCAAGCTGCGGAAGCTAGAGTGAGTAGTCCAATGTCCCGCCTGCTGTGCAGAGCGCTGAAGCAGCCAGACTGCAAGCTGCAGAAGCTAGAGTGAGTAGTCCAATGTCCCGCCTGCTGTGCGAAGCGCTGAAGCAGCCAGACTTCAAACTGCCGAAGCTAGAGTGAGTAGGCCAATGTTCCGCCTCCTGTGCGGTCCACTGAAGTACCCAGAGTGCAAGCTGCGGAAGCTAGAGTGAGTAGTCCAATGTCCCGCCTGCTGTTCAGAGCACTGAAGCAGCCAGACTGAAAGCTGCAGAAGCTAGAGGGAGTAGTCCAACATCCTGCCTCCTGTGTGGAGCGCTGAAGCAGCCAGACTGCAAGCTACCGAAGCTCGAGTGAGTAGTCCAAAGTCCCGCCTGCTGTGTAGAGTGCTGAAGCAGCCAGACTGCAAGCTGCATAAGCTAGAGTGAGTAGTCCGATGTCCCGCCTGTTGCGTAGAGCACTGAAGCAGCCAGACTGCAAGCTGCACAAGGTAGAGAGAGTAGTCCAATGTCCCTCCTGCTGTGCAGTGCACTGAAGCAGCCAGACTGCAAGCTGCACAAGGTAGAATGAGTAGTCCAATGTCCCTCCTGCTGTGCGGTGCACTGAAGCAGCCAGACTGCAAGCTGCACCAGGTAGAGAGAGTAGTCCAATGTCCCTCCTGCTGTGCGGTGCACTGAAGCAGCCAGACTGCAAGCTGCGGAAACTGGAGTGAGTAGACCAATGTCCCGTCTGCTGTTCAGAGCGATGAAGCAGCCAGACTGCAAGCTGCAGAATCTAGAGTGAGTAGTCCAACATCCTGCCTCCTGTGCGGGGTGCTGAAGCACCCCGACTGCAAGCTGCAGAAGCTAGAGTGAGTAGTCCAATGTCCTGCCTGCTGTGTGGAGCGCTGAAGCAGCCAGACTGCAAGCTGTGCCAGCTAGAGTGAGTAGTCCAATGTCCCGCCTGCTGTGCGGAGCGCTGAAGCACCCAGACTGCAAGCTGCGGACACTAGAGTGAGTAGTCCAATGTCCCACCTGCTGTGTGGAGCGCTGAAGCACCCAGACTGCAAGCTGCGGACACTAGAGTGAGTAGTCCAATGTCCCACCTGCTGTGCGGAGCGCTGCAGCAGCCAGACTGCAAGCTGCGGAAGCTAGAGTTAGTAGTCCAAAGTCCCGCCTGCTGTGTAGAGTGCTGAAGCAGCCAGACTGCAAGCTGCGTAAGCTAGAGTGAGTAGTCCGATGTCCCGCCTGTTGCGTAGAGCACTGAAGGAGCCAGACTGCAAGCTGCACAAGGTAGAGAGAGTAGTCCAATGTCCCTCCTGCTGTGTGGTGCACTGAAGCAGCCAGACTGCAAGCTGCACAAGGTAGAGTGAGTAGTCCAATGTCCCTCCTGCTGTGCGGTGCACTGAAGCAACCAGACTGCAAGCTGCGGAAACTAGAGTGAGTAGTCCAATGTCCCGCCTGCTGTGTGGAGCGCTGAAGCAGCCAGACTACAAGCTGCACAAGGTAGAGAGAGTAGTCCAATGTCCCTCCTGCTGTGCGGTGCACTGAAGCAGCCAGACTGCAAGCTGCGGAAACTAGAGTGAGTAGTCCAATGTCCCGCCTGCTGTGCAGAGCGATGAAGCAGCCAGACTGCAAGCTGCAGAAGCTAGAGTGAGTAGTCCAATGTCCTGCCTGCTGTGTGGAGCTCTGAAGCAGCCAGACTGCAAGCTGTGCCAGCTAGAGTGAGTAGTCCAATGTCCCGCCTGCTGTGCGGAGCGCTGAAGTACCCAGACTGCAAGCTGTGGACGCTAGAGTGAGTAGTCCAATGTCCCGCCTGCTGTGCGGAGCACTGAAGCACCCAAACTGCAAGCTGCGGAAGCTAGAGTGAGTAGTCCAATGTCCTGCCTGCTGAGCGGAGCGCTGAAGCACCCACACTGCAAGCTGTGCCAGCTAGAGTGAGTAGTCCAAAGTCCCGCCTGCTGTGCGGAGCGCTGACGCAGCCAGACTGCAAGCTGCAGAATCTAGAGGGAGTAGTCCAACATCCTGCCTCCTGTATGGGGTGCTGAAGCACCCCGACTGCAAGCTGCAGAAGCTAGAGTGAGTAGTCCAATGTCCTGCCTGCTGTGTGGAGCGCTGAAGCAGCCAGATTGCAAGCTGTGCCCGCTAGAGTGAGTAGTCCAATGTCCCGCCTGCTGTGCGGAGCGCTGAAGCACCCAGACTGCAAGCTGCGGACGCTAGAGTGACTAGTCCAATGTCCCGCCTGCTGTGCGGAGCGCTGAAGCAGCCAGACTGCAAGCTGCGGAAGCTAGAGTGAGTAGTCCAATGTCCCGCCTGCTTTGTGGAGCGCTGAAGCACCCAGGCTGCAAGCTGCGGAAGCTAGAGTGAGAAGTCCAATGTCCCTCCTGCTGTGCGGTGCACTGAAGCAGCCAGACTGCAAGCTGCGGAAACTAGAGTGAGTAGTCCAATGTCCCGCCTGCTGTGTGGAGCGCTGAAGCAGCCAGACTGCAAGTTGTGCCAGCTAGAGTGAGTAGTCCAATGTCCCGCCTGCTTTGTGGAGCGCTGAAGCAGCCAGACTGCAAGTTGTGCCAGCTAGAGTGAGTAGTCCAATGTCCCGCCTGCTGTGCAGAGCGCTGAAGCACCCAGACTGCAATCTGCGGTAGCTAGAGTGAGTAGTCCAATGTTCCACCTGCTGTGAGCAGCAGAGGTCTCTTATTTTCATAAAGGATTTGAGCCTGGCCTGCGAAGATCACATGGGGGGAGTTAACATTTCTATTAACATTTTAATACAATCAAGTGCAGACACCTACTTATCCCTTTATCATTTCCTTCAGTGTTTTATGAGAGAGGAGGAAGCAGTGGTGGTTCCAGAACAAAGATAAGACAATTGCTTAGACTGAGCCTTTTTATGTGACGCTTTATGGGCTTCTGATGCAATGATTGAGTTTTGCTGGCAGCCCGCCAGCCTTTTGGGTTTCACCATTTAGATGTTAGTAATGCTGATATCCCTCTCTTCCTCTGCTGTGATTACTGCACGCACACTGTGGTCATGCAGTCCTGCTACAACTGCTGCACCAGCTGTGTCTGGAATCAAGAACTGGTAGTGGTCAAAGCCTCTATGGATGATCCAGGAAACTTAGCATTTAATCTAATTTTGGGTTTTTTAACTGGATTGTAACTGTTTTTGTTTGTTAATTGTAGTAATTGCTTTTGTGTTTGGGCCTCTTGTAGTTAGTGTTGCGTTTCCCTAGCTTGTACACATTATTAAACCCTGAATAATGGCTGAAAGGAAACGCCATGTCTTATATCTGGATGTTAGTGATTCAGTCTTGCACCCAATAGGCCATTAAACCCATCTGGGTAGAAATCACTGGCACACTTATTGAATGCGAGAGGCTGGTTAACAGACATGACTTTCCTACAGAATCCATTTGCAAAGGTTCTGATTCACCCATGTCCTCCATCCACCACTCAGGCTCCGCAGATGCTCCTCTGCGGATTTGTACTGCCCCCGGTAGGCCCCTTTTTAGCAAGGCTGTTTTTGTTGGAAGCAGAGAGCATGGCATCTTAGCAAGATGATACCTTTACAAGACTGAATGAACTTCGGGCAGGAATTCTGTCTATCAAAGTCCACCAGCATTGGGCGGCTTCAGTACAACCTCCACTTATAGGGAAGAGTCGTAACCATATGTGAAAGGTAACCATAATAATACAATTCTTAATATTTGAAGTTTCATATAGCACTGTAAAATCCCTTTTTCGGAGTGTTGCTGACAGGTGTTACTAATTAGCTACATTTCGCGTTATTCAATTTACATTAATTCTGGAGTGTAGCGGGAACCACTCCTCATCAGAGATGCGCGCGCACGCACGCTACATGTAGAGCTAACAACCCACTCCCACTGTACATGAATTAGGGGCACACAGGAAAGGCAGAATCGTGTTTTCATTTTCTGCAGCATTTGCTGCCCAATACCTGACATTAATGACATACGTGTGACAGTACTGGATGGATTCCAATAGACACAGAGAAACAGGGAAACCTTTCAATTTAAGATGAAACCCTTAAACAGTCTTTACACTAGACTAAAGGGCCTGCATGTTCACGTGGTAGCAGAGGGAGGATGGTTCTATAAAAGACCCATCGATTAGTAGGTTTTCCAGATTTTCGGCCAATTGGACACCCTCCGTCATCTAGCCAGAAGATTGCGATGTTTCCTGTGGAGAGCAGCCGATATAGAATACTTGCAAGAAAATCGAGACAGGTGGGATGGGTCCCTCTTCGACGAAATCACTCCTGGTTTCCACAGGCGTTGAGCGGACAGAAGGCGAAAGCCTTGAGCTGAAGAGCGATTGGTGAGTAGACTAAGGGGAATGTGGGGATGGGATTGTGGTAACATAGAAAAGTAATGGGGGGTTGTTTAGCATATAACGAGGAGCGGTAGAGATATATAAGAAGGAGCATTAGAGATATAAAATGAGGAGCATTTCAAGAGCCCAGTTTCCTAGCTCAAGAAGCTTTAGAAGGAGTCATTTCAAAATCCAAGCGGTTAGAACTAGGTGGTACATAAACAGGTTTATGATAGGAAATGAGTCGAACGCCAATCAGAGTATTTTAGGGGTTAAGTGAAAAAAAGAGTACCATGGTATATATGTGAAAACTTGACTAATCTGTCTGTGTATTTTGTGTATTGAAAAAGAGAAGTGTCGAAGAGTGACAAAGATAGACTGTGTAAAGTAGAGATTAAAAGTTATTATCTATGTTAGGTAATTGTCGACACTGAACGCCAGGTAGATTGAGATAATTGAGAAATAGAGGCTTTGAGCGGCGAAGGTTGGAGCACGCTCATATTTGTTGTTGAAACGTATCTGTGTAACCACTGGTAAGTATTGACAGTCAATTGAGACTCGTCATAATGGGAGAAGTTACTCCACTGATGCACCTGTGCAAAACACTGCCAAAACATATGCCTACGCTTAAACAGTACATTGCAGAGTGGGTAAAGGGCACAGCAGATAAAATGTTCATGCCATGGCCGCAAGGAAGATCACTGTCAAAAGCAGTATTGGAACACATGACCACATACTTGTACACTTTGTACACGGGAAATACATTAGAGAAAAGGTTAGCTATTTTAGAGCTTTGGAAAATGTACCAGGAGGAGCGGTAAGATCCTCCTCCTGAGGAATGGATGCTTAGCCAGTTTAGGGAGGAAGGTGTCAAGCCTTCTGCTCCCCTTACCGCACTGGACCAGAAGTAAATGGTGCTAGTACATAAGATGTGGGACTGTACCCGTTAAAGGAACTGAAAGCAGCAACAGGGCATAGTAAACCGATTATGAACCACCTGCTTATAGCAGTGACAACAGTCCAGAAGAAACTAGAAGAAAGGAAGAGATCTTTAAGATCTTGCAGAACAAGGAGGAGAAAAGCAAATTATCGAATACAACCACAGACATAGAACGAGAGATTAAGAGGTGTAACGGGGAAAAGGACAAAGCTGATGAGGTAACGCTTGTACAGAACAAATGGATAGGTGGACAGATATTGCTCAAGCTCGATGGGAAATGTATCGAGAAAGTGAGGAAAAGGGAAGATCAAGATGAACAGGATAGAAAAGGCATGGAACGAGAAAAAAGGTTAAAAGAGAATGAACACAAGAGAAAGAATAGACAAAGCCGAGAACAGATGTATCACGAAGAACAGCAAAAGAAGGAAGAAAGGGCAGAGGAGCAGAAAAAGTATGACAACAGGCAGAGGCCAAGCCAAGAACGGGATAGTCAAAAAGAGAAGAGGAGGAAGTGCAGAAATTAAGAGATAAAAGGATGCAGAGACGAAGGGAAGAAGAGCAAAGGGCGAACGAAAGAAGGGAGGAGTGGAGACAAGAAGAGGAAAGAGTTAGATGGGATGCGAGAAAGCGAAGGGAATTAGACGAAGATATGAAGTGAAAAAGGAGACAAAGGGAGCGCGATATTG
This sequence comes from Ambystoma mexicanum, assembly GCF_040938575.1. Classification (NCBI taxonomy): domain Eukaryota; kingdom Metazoa; phylum Chordata; class Amphibia; order Caudata; family Ambystomatidae; genus Ambystoma; species Ambystoma mexicanum. The sequence continues at coordinate 29,657,619 of NC_090927.1, forward strand.
ATCACATTCAGAAAGAGTTAATGGAACCGAATCCAGTATTACAATGGGCAATATAGAGGCATTTGCCCCGTTAAAGGAGGCAGCGACAGGGCCATCCAGGGCAGCCCTGGAAGAAAATTTGGACTTAGGGAGCAGGATCGATAAGGCCTATCAAGACTTAAGGAAGGTAGCCGACCAGGAAGCCAAGGGAAGGAGATCAATCTTTGGTCCTCCACCCACAGAGCGGAGAGAGAGACCTATTTAATCTTGAGCATAGAGCACTGTCTTTGGACAGGCTGACTTTAAATAAGGGTAAAGGGGACGAGAGTCGCACTAGCTGGGGCTAGATATGTCAGACGAAGAGAGGTAATCCTTCTGCGGAGATAAACAGGGAAGCACATGCGGTCCCGAGGGATGTATGCTGGCAGACAAGGAAGTAAGATGAACTGATCAGAGCAGCCTAAAGATAGGACGCCAGATCCTGTAGCACACTCAGAGCGTCCTAAAGAACGATTTGGGTTCACTCAGTTCCCTTTATTGGATAAAGGAGGAGCAAGACCGCAGTAAATCCCCTAGCCACAGATGACTTCGGATAATTTAAGATGTAAACTTCCTAGTTTAACGGCGGGTGCGGGGAAATGGATTTATGAGCTAGAGAAAATGACCGGGGGAAGTACGTTAGCAATAAGGGGCATTAAGGGTCTCCTAACAGCCATTCATCAGTAAAGAGCTGATGACATTTGGACAAGAACAGGTTACTCAAGTATCACAGCACAGACCACAGCGCACGACGGAGCACCACTTAATGATTGCAGAACAGATGTCTGGAGAGCTTTCAGGGTACAGTATCCTGACTTGTCAGATATGGGTGCAAATATGGCACAGAAGATACAAGAAGATGAAGAGCCGCTTGCTTACATTCAAAGCATTCAGGAACGGTAGACCGTTGAAACGCAGGAACCGTGGGGAAAGACAGTGGCAGTATTTTACCACATTTTATGTCAGAGATTGCCAGAACAGGTACAAAGGCAGCTCAAGAAATTAGTGGGAATGGAAGCGAGGCCCTCAGCGGATATACAGTTGAACATAGTACATCACTGTCGGCTGTTGCAAGAGAAACATTGGAAGAAGGAATAGGCTAGAAAACTTGGGGAAGCAAAGTTAGTTCAGAAGAAATTGTCAAAATACTCCATAGAAGAGGCGGTATTGAAAAGCGGCAAAGGACTGGGAATGCAACAAGCAGTGATTATATCGCAGGTGAATAATCAGTGCCAGATGGACCAAGAAGGGAATGGGTTTGTGCCACAAGGCAGAGGAATGGGCTACAGAGGAAGGGGTGGTTTTCAAAACAATCAAGGTGGTTTCAAGAATATGCAGAATGATCATCAGAATGTGCAGGGAGGATTTAACCAAGTGGGCTAGTCAAAAGAGCTCCTCCTGTATGGTGGACATGTGGGATGACATGGCACATTGCGTGCATATGTGGAAGCCAAGGGTATGTATAGAATGGGCAATTCTCAAGAGGGGGACATCTTATCCTCCAGCATATAGCTCACAGGCTAGGGACATGTTTGCCCAAGCTCAGACAGTGTATCAAGCACAAGCACCGCAAATGCAACAGGCACAGCAGCCACAGCAAGCACCATTGAATCCATTTCAAAGGACAGTCACAGCATGCACCCATGCAGATACAGCAGAACGCAAACACAGGACAGTTATTGACACCTAGATTAGGGGGTGTCACTGTGGTGGGAGGAAGTCCCTTCACGGGGATGAGCATGTATCCACAATAGGACAGCACACAGGGCGACTTGATGTGTTCAGTACTATCGGTGAAACCAGACACCCATGAGGAACCAAGGGTTGATGTAACGATAGGAGGCAAATCTTTTTCTTTTTTAGTAGACACTGGGGCTACTCGTTCATGTATACGAGAGGGAAAATACCCAAGGTCGGGAAATGCCATGAATGCGCAAGGATTCTCTGGAGCTACGAGTCGAGTTCCTTTTACTGACGAATTACCAGTCTCTATAGGAGAGTGTGACATATCTGTTCCATTATTGTATTCACAGCAGACACCAGTTAATATTCTGGGGTGAGATTTAATAGCAAAACTTAATATGACAATTTCTAACACTGATGAAGGCATACTGTGTTCTACTCCAGGGATACATTATATCAATGTGGGCAAATTTATATTGGCATATACAGGGCAATTGGCTCTGGGAGGAGTGCCACTAGAGCCATAGGTTTTCCTTTATGGGATACGCATTCTGTTGACATGGCTACCCGGCTAAGTGGGAAAGACTATAAGAATACCCGATGTATTCTTGTTCTGGTCACAGATACCTAGGGATGAAGAGGGGGGGACAGACTATTCCCTTAGAGGTAGATGCAGCCATAGTACGAGGGGGAATGTCCATGCTAGAAGGAATTGATGACGAGGGCAGGCCACGGAGAACAGTGATTACCATTGGGGAAGGATATAGACTGACTGACTAACGTCACGGACGATGACATGTTTAGAGATGACCTAGCAGATGATGAAGTGATATTTCAGATGAGTATTACATATTGGATCATAATAGAAAAAAGAGAGATCCCAGAACAAAGGATGATAATGCGGCAGTGTCCAGCATTTTTTGACGAAGACTTGGAAAAAGGGCCAAACTCTTTATGGTCTATAGGCCTCTATGACGTAGGCCTGTTGAAGGGGGTAGGGGAGGTTAGGATTAAGCTGAAGCCAGGAGCAATTTTACCTCGAGCAAGACAGTGCCCCATGTCTCGAGAGGCAGATGAGGGTATTTTTAAGACTATTTTCAGCACTGATGGAACAGGGTACATCAGTGACGTCAGAATCACATGTAATACCACGGTGTATCCGATTAAAAAAATCGAAAGGAGGGTCGTGGAGATTTATAAAAGATATGAGATTTATTAACCAGATTGTAGAGGCAGAGGTTCCTTTAGTTCCTAATCCAGCGATGATACTATGTAGTATCCCAGCAGAGGCACAATATTTTGCGGTGATTGACTTGAAAAATGCGTCTTTCCCTATCCCGTGGCATAAGAACTCCCAAGACATGACGTCATTTACGTTTTGCCAAACCAAATTGAAAGTCACTTGTTGGCCCCAAGGGTACTGTGAATCTCCATTGATCTTTAATAGGGTCCTGCAGATGGACCTAAGAAATATTGATTTGAAAAGCGTTGTGATACAGTACGTAGTTGACATTTTTATTTGTAGCACAGCAGAAGATGAGTGCAGACAAGACTCGATTCAGTTGATGACTATACTAGCAGACAAGGGATACAAAGTAGACTAAGAGAAGTTACAGTATTGTCAAGAAGAGGTGTTGTACATAGGCAAGTTGATCTTGCATGCGGGAAAAAAATGAAAACAGCAAAACCGTGCACGGTAAAGCAAATACAACAATTTCTGGGATTATGCAACTATGTTAGAGCATGGGTGTTTGATTATAGTTTGTACACAAAACCCCTTTTGCAGGCTCTAAAGAAAGCACAAGTGAATAAGGAAAAAATAGAATGGACTGAGGAAATGGAAGAAGGGCTTGAAGAATTAAAGAAAGCCATTTGAACAGCTCCATTTTTAGGAATTCCCAATTATGCTGAGTAGTTTTTTTTATTTCCGCACACAAATGGGACAGTCATGACAGCGGTGCTTACCCAGAGGACGACACTAGTGTACAAACCTCTGGCATATTACAGAGGGATTTAAGATCCAGTTATGAGAGGGCATTTTCTTTGCGAACAATTGCTAGCAGCAGCCACGTTCTCCATTGAGAACTCTACCAGCATTGTGATGGGGTGTTCTGTGACGTTGTTTGTTGAACATGCCTTGTTTGCTATTTTGGAAAAACCTAATGGTACATTGACATCTCAGAGAGCATCTGCAAATGAAGTAGTTATATCAAATCCAGAAATTAAAATAGTTAGATGTAAACTAGTGAACCCTGCCACATTTGTAGCCGAGCCCGTGGTAGAGGGGGAGCATGTGCGTGACTGCTCTAGCTATGAGGAGTTCTATGATGACATACTGGGCCTCATTACCACCCTGGCGGAAATCGAAAAACGATGGCGGAAATGCAATACCGCCATCGAATACCGCTCGGTGCGATTATGACCCGTCACCGTAAAGTACGATGCCATTAGCGACACCGTAGTGAACGCCAACGCTAACTGCACCAAGTACGCGCACGCGCGCCATGCAAAACCGTAATTACCACCATGGCGCAACGGTACGCGAATTCTGACCCTAGCGGACATTTACTTAACGCCATCAAGCATGGCGGAAAGTACCATTCCGCCATGGTGAGAATTACGGCATCGTGAACCAACCGTAAATGGCCCTACTGAGTGCCTGTACACCACTCCCTGCCCACATTGCACAACTCCTCGTAAGTGCAATGAAGTTACACAATGCAACCAGTGAAATGTACAAGTCACCCATGCATGCCAACGAACAAATGAATGTAGGGGCTCCAAGTGCCTTGTGAGTGGCCATCCATATTTGGCATGTCACCATTGCCGTACTGATGCAGCACAGGCATGTGAAGGTTCAAGTACAGCAATATGAACTGAAATATGAGACAAAACAACAACAGGCCCCCATCGCTTGACACCAGTGTAAGGCAACATTCAAAGCAGTATCCTGAGGGAGACTGCACCAGCCCTGTACTCTTGCCAGTAAACAAACCAACCATCAGCATAAGCATGTACCACACAAGTTGGCAGAGTGACTGAGCAGCCAGGCTCATCTCAAGAGGGGCCAATGGGAGCTGCAGGGCACAGATGGCACGAATACAGAAGCTATTCCAATGGACATGACCTCAGTCTCCCTACAAGAAACGCACGCAAACACAGGCACCTCTGACCAGCCATTTTCTGATAACCACATCATTCCACCAATCCACCTGGCTGACCGGCATCTGTTACACAAAAGCTAATCCCCCGCCCCTGAGCATGACATCATTAAAACAGTCATAATGGCAGCCCCTATCCCTGACCTTACTGGGCTTCGTAGGTAAACGCGGCCAGTACAGTACCACGCAACTATACTCAGAAGCCGGAACCCAATGCAGATCTTCTCACAATACATCGCTCCACAAATAGGAATATGCTACATTACTTGCAAAGAAGAACGCTACACGGTCAATATCAGAATAGACATTTAATGCACCACAAAATCACCAAGCCCATACAGCCATTAGGTCATGAACCCCAAAATACATTTCATCACTGTGGGCTGCATCCGCAATAAATGACCAGCTTCTTCTTGTGTGACGCCCTGTTCCTTCATGTTACACAGGGACTACATTCACGTTCAAAAAGGCAACATGGAAGCGCCTAGAACCGCAGGGCCGTCCCATTAGGTAGGCACTAGTCCAGCTGAAAGGTCGAAATGTTGCTCCTAGCCACTAGTACTGCGTAAGGGCATGTGGCCCATTGGCGATCGTCCCATAAGATCGTAATGGTGCTCCACTGATTAACTCGAAGCAGCAGGTGTCGGGAGTAAAAGCCATCTGCAGGAGTGGCATACAGATGGCAGCGGCAAAAGGGGAGGAGATACCTGTCACCCAGATGAAATGAAAAAGAATAGTATGGCCATCAGAACTTCATTTGTATTACTCACTTCAATGATCACACTAAATCTACAGCCATATGCATGCTAGCCCACTCCAAAGGATTATTCCCACCCAAAAATCACTTGCCAATCATAACTATATAAATCGAGGTGAAAACACTATTACAAACGAGTGTTTGTGTGCATGCCTCTGTTAAAACAGAATCCATTAGATGGGATTAGTAACGTGCATAGACACAAGTGTTTGAAGGCGCGTAGAGACAGGGAGGGTTCAACAAGGGCAGATAGACGATGGTCCCACTATGGCAGCTCTGCATCACATAGCGCAGGGGAAGGGGATAGATTCCAAGAAGCCATGTACATGGCAAACTCTCAATTAAATCATCTGTCCATGCATCCATACATCATTCCCTCATCCCGGTATGAAAACGCCTGATTATTTACTCACATAACATATGAAATTTCCATAGAGTCTGTGCGTAATGCAGTCTGCAAAATCCACTGTGCTCCAGCCCGGAATTCTAGTATTGTGAAGTAACATGTATTTGGGAACGTCCTTCCTTATCGTCCACTACGCTATTGCGCATCCCATACTATTCATATCAATCATTGCATTCTCGCCATGGCCCCTGTCCCAAGGACATTAAACAATAGAACATTATATTTGCAGTCAGACCTGTGGGCGTCTCCTCGCCGCTAGCTGAAAACCGAAAGCGCTGTCCTTCGAATTCCTCATTTGCAACATCACGTCGAAAAGGCATCTGTGACCGCTTGAAATCACAAATTCATCCATGTAGAGCGGCAGTGTGTGAAAATGGCAACTGGCTTCACTCACAAATGGGACGCCCCGCCCGTCGGTGAACCTCGGTACAGTGCTGCATGAGGGTCCACCGTTAATCGAGTACTACATTCCACTGACCCTTCACAAGTTTGTTCGCGACTGCAAAGATAGTATGTGATACAATGGGAGCATAGCAGAATGAACATATAAACCAATATTTCACTGCCATCGGGATTAAATACATGATTGTAATAGCAAGATGCCATGCGTCAAATTGCAGCGTTGTGTGCGGGACGTGCTCGCCCAAAGGGGATTGCAGCTGGCACAGGTGGAATGAATCACCACAGGTGGAGGCTATACAGCCTGAAAACACATAAATTGCACACCCAACCCCCTCCCACAACCACACCCACTCCAAAATGCTACCGGCAGGACTAGCGATGTTGGCCCTGGGGGACCTGATAGCACTGCAAGTACTCCAACTTCAAGAAGAAGACGAACACCAACTACTACAACAACCGGCCGCACAGAGGAGACGCAGGAGGAGGGCAAGGCAGGGCCAGCAAGGCCCACCAGCACAGCCACTACCACCACGCAGGCAGCCCGCAATCCCACGCCTCCGAGCTCATCCGTTCAACCTCACTGATGAGCAGATCCACACCCTCTACCGTTTGGACCGGGACACCATAACCGCCATTGTGGACATGACACACGCTGACCTTGTCAGCATGATAGATAGCCCAACCGCCATCCCACCCCTACTGAAGGTGGTGTCTGTACTCCACTTCCTGGCCACAGGCACCTACCAGCACACAGTCGGACAGTTGCATGGCATTTCACAGCCACTGTTGTCACGGACACTATTGCAAGTGCTCGATGCCCTCCTGAAGCACGCAGACGACTACATCTCTTTACCACGCTCGGAGCAGGAGATTACAAACACAAAAGTGGGATTCCATGCACTTGCCGGCATACCGGGTTGCATTGGTGCCATCGACTGCACCCATGTGGAATTGGTTGTCCCACATGCCATGGAGGTCCAGTACCGCAACCGGAAACAATATCATTCTCTTAATGTACAAATGGTGTGTGACTCCAACAGGATCTTTACACATTGTTGTGCCCGATTTCCTGGATCAACCCATGATTCTATGGTCTTGAGGAACTCTACAATACCACGCTACATGGAGCAACACGCAGGGAACAGATCCTGGCTACTCGGTGAGTCTCATTGCATGCATGATAATGTGGGGTATGTGATGCGGCAATGACCTGGCAGGAAAGGGGGGGGGATGCGTACGTAGCAATGTCATTCCACAAACATCCTTTATTGTCCACATACAGGTGATGCCGTGTATCCACTGAAGAGATGGCTCCTTACACCACTCCGGAACCCACAGAACCAGCATGAGGAGGACTACAACCATGCCCACTCACGTACCCGTGTAGTCATAGAACAGGCATTCGGCCTACTGAAGGCTCGTTTCCGCTGCCTCAGCAGGTCTGGCGGGGCACTCCTGTACCGCCATGAGAAGGTTGCAAAGATGGTCATGGCATGTGTCATGCTACACCACATGTGCGTACGTAGAAATGTGCCCGTGCCCCCTGACGCAGAACTGCAAGCACCTGAAGATGGTCATGATGAGGGTGGGGATGTGGCAGCACCTGAAGGAGTCCGCGAGGCACAGGAGGCCCGTGAAATTCGTCAGAATATCATAGATTCATGCTTCTAGCACTCACGCCTGGTGGCTGATACATGGACACGGGACTTGTGGCACTGTGTGTGTCTGGAACATGCACAATGTGGACTGTACGCCTATAAAGGCCTCGTACACAAAGATCAATGTCCACACATCTCATTGGATGATTATGAAATGTTTATAGCATATGTGAAATTATATTACACACCCCATCGACCCGCCACCCAAGAAAGCCCAACACCCCCCCTCCACCCTCCTACCTCCCCCCGAACACCAGTGTCCAAAGATGCTCATTGTCAGTGGGCAGACGCTATTGCAAGCCCCCTCTCCGGGTATCAGGGGCACCCCTGCCTGTGGAGCGCAGGTTCCTCCCAGATCTACGTTGGGGGCTGCCCTGGACGGAACTTGCAACGGATGATGTCTCTGCCTGCTCACGTCCATGCATGTCCCTAAGGGTTTGTGAGAGCTCAGTGAGCACACGGCGCACAGCGGCAAGTTCACCACATACGTCTTTGGACGTCGCATGCAGTTCCCCCCTGAGGCTCTTGGTGCTTCTCTCCATTTGTACCCTTAGTGTCTCTGTACTTCTCTCCATTTGTGCCCTTAGTGTCTCTGTACTTCTCTCCATTTGTGCCCTAAGTGTCTCAGTAGATGTTTCTATGGCTGCCTTAGAACCCCCACATTCATCAGCATGCTCCTTGAGGAGCGTGGCCAGTTGCTGCTGTTGCACGATCACCTGGTCGAGGGACTGTTGCCTCTGCTGGGCCATGCCCATTTGCGGTGGTGTCACAGAGGGGCTGATCACCTCATGTTGCCTTGCCACGGGGCTTGTGGGGGATGGCCAGTCGTCGTCTTGTGGGTGCCCCTGCGTGGTATCCTCATGGTGTACGGGATGAAACAAACAGGGGGATTGAGACAGGTCATGGATGGGTCCTACATCGACAGCACCGTTTTCTGTGTCGGAGCATGCTGCCATTAATGCAGTGTCATCTATGGTGCTGCTGCCACCAGAAGCAGTGCCTTCAGTGGCATCCATTGGGGAGACCCGTGGTGCTGCTGTTGTGGGCATGCTGGCTGCTGGGGTGCCTGTTGGAGTCCCCTCCTGTGTGCTGCCACTTGATTTGTGCTGCTGCCGTGTCTTGATCCGTGCAGCTGAGGTGGAGGGTCTTTGGCCGTTGGTCTTGGCCCTCTTTGCAGGTGTGCTGGTAGGGGTGTCCTGAAGCTCGTCATTTGAATCGGACCCTGTGGTGAAGTAAAGGAGGGCGAGCGTTATTTATTTATTCATGCTGCACGTGTAGAGGGTGTTTTTAGGATTTGTAATTATTTATGTATTTAATGTGACTTTTAAAGTGCGCTATCAGGCCAATGTATGTGGACGTTCTCCTGGACATGTGTTTCTGTTGCACTATGTGGACACATGGTACTTCACATGATTGGACATTGTGGATTTAGCATTGTTTTATTTGGCCCACCTACCTGATTCTTCGGATGTCTGCACTCCTTTCTCCATCCCTCCGACTCCCTCTATACTCTCCATTCCAATGGTGGAGGCACAGATTTCTTCCCAGGGGGTCAACTTGATGGGTGATTCCGATCCTCCCCCGGTAGCTGTGGCAATGTTACGGTTGGCTGATAGTATGCTCCGTACGCGTATCCGCAAGTCGTCCCATCGCTTTCTGCATTGCTGTGGGTTGCGGGGTGCGGTCCCCACCGCACTTACCCGCTGTGCCACCAGGGCCCATATGGCCTTCTTGTTCGCAAGTGCCGTCCTGGTCATTTGCGTCGAGAAGACGACGGCAGCATTCTCCTGGAGGGTTTCTGTGAGCACGGTGAGTTCCTCATGGGAGAAGTGGACCTGCCGCTTGCGGTCGCACGCTTTTTTAGCAACTTTTCCCATTTTGATTGTTTTAACTAGGGTGGCTAACGGGTTGGGATGTGTCTCAGGGTCGGATTTTTGATGGTTGTGTTGGGATTCTGATTTTATAGGTGTACGACGTGCTGTTTCCCGTTCCGGCCCCATGTTTTTACTTCCGTTTCCGTATATTTACGGTCACCGTATTTTGCGATTACTGCTCATTACGGTGACCGCTATGATGGGTGGCGGAATTGCACCTAGGGCGCCGTACGACGGCGGTGAGGGGCGTTTTGGGGTCATTTCCGCCATCGCGGACTTTGCACTTCCGCCATGGGGTAATGCTCGTGCCCGATGGGTCAGAATTAGCCGCCCTTTACTCCATCGTGCAATGGCGGAAACGCTATTTCCGCTATGGCGGTCAGGTCAGTTACTTTCCGCCAGGGTTGTAATGAGGGCCACTGTGTGTAAAGGAAAATGCGTTGTCTGGAGGGGAAGTTCTCTTTATTGAGGGATCATCAAAAATTGATCAAACTGATGGGGAAAGGCATTCTGGTGCAGATGTAGTAAGAAACATAGAAAATGGGGAATTTGAAGTGGTAGCAAGTGTGAGACTACCGTCTCACTTTTCAGCGCAAGCAGTAGAATTGGTAGCACTTATTGTTGCGCTTGAAAATTATTGCAGAAAGGGAAGTGACAGTGTACAGTGACTCCGCCTATGTAATGTCAACCGTACACGAAGGACTTGCACGTTGGAAAAGGAGGGGCTACCTCCGAGCGGACGGCACTCCAGTGCAACACTGCATTATTGGACAGGCTTATTAAGGCACTACAACTCCTAGTAGCAATTGCAAAATTGAAATGCGCAGCCATACTAAAAGAACACATTTTATTTCTCGCAGAAATGAAGCCGCAGACGTAGAGGCCAAAAGGTTTGCATATTCACCAGATATTTCTACTTTTGATACTCCAGATGTAAAAGAGAAAATAGTCACAATTATGATAGTGAATGAAGGGTTTAATCATCTATCAAGAACGCAGTTGATGGAAGTTCAAGGCAGTGCATCGAAGGAAGAGCAAGAATTGTGGAAACAAAGGGGTGTTCCTTATCCCCCTCAGGAGCATTATGGTGACAAGACAGCACTGGAAAGCCGGTAATGTCAGTAGCATTAATGAGGGTAGCGCTTGAACAGATGCACTACTGCACGCATATAACTAGGGAAAGCCTTGCAGCAGTTATTGCAGAGGACTGGTTTGTACCGAACCTGTTAGAACCTGTTGCATTTTATGTTGTAAATTGCATTGTATGTCAAACATTTCCCGCTGTGCATACACTGCGCACAATCAGAGTAGTGATTCCTTGACTGAGTGGTCCTTTTCAGCATTCAGATATCGACTATGTTGCTATGCTGCAAGTATGTAGTGAATACAGGTATATGATAGTGGTGGTGTCTCCCTTTTCGAGATGAATCGAAGTAGGCCCTCTGCCCGGCAGCCGCTGCAACGAAGGGCCCCAAGGCAAAGGGCGGCTCCAACAAAGGCAGCTCCAGATAGTGTCTGGAGGTGTCAGCAGGGAAGCCAGTGAAGCCAGCCGACAACCGACAGCAACAAAAAAGTAAGTGTGGCATGGGTGGGGAGTAAAGCAATCACTCTACTCCAGAAGGCCCTGCCACTCTACATTATCTTATCAAAGAAATAGACTGCCAGGCTAGCATCACTTACAACACCCATGCTTAGAGAGAATTGTGACCATCAGCCTAGACCTATTTGAGACAGGATTGTAAGTTTTGCCTTGCGTCGCATCTAGACATATTTGTGCATGTTAGCAAGTTCCATACTTACATAGGATTTTGAGGGTAAGTACCACATTGGATAGATTTGTGAACATTAGCCTCCATCACATCTAGATAGGACTATGAATGATAGCATGTGCCACGCTTAGACAGAACTGTGAATGATAGAAATGTGCCACATCTGGATGGAACTGTGAACATTGGCCTGCGTCGCATCTTGATAGGATTATGAATATCAGTAAGGACCACACTTGTATGAAACTGTGATTGATAGCATGTGCCAGACTTAGATGGAACCTTGATCAGCCGGACTCACATCTAGGTAGGATTATGAATGTCAGCAAATGCCACACTTATATGGAAGTATGAATGATAGCATGTGCCACACTTAGATAGATTCTTGAACATCAACCTGAGTCGCATCTCGAAATTGTGAAGGTTAGCAAGTAGCACATTTAGATAGAATTGTGAACTTTAGCCTGCGCCGGACCCAGACAGAATTGTGAATGATACCAAGTTCCACACTTGGAATGGCGAATGTTAGCAAGTGCTGCACTTAGTTAGAATTGTGAACAATAGCCTGTGTCACAACCAGATAGGATTATGAATGTGGGCCAGTGCATCATCTAGATAGAATGGCGATTATTAGCCATTGCCACATCTAGACTGCATGGGGAATATTACCGATGCCAGATTTGGATGGAATTGTCAATGCTGGCTTGCTTTGCATATAGACAGGATTTATTTATTGAGGATGGGCCAGTGCCACATTTGGATATAATTGTGAGTATTGGCGTGCGTCATATATGGACGGGATTGTGGATGTTGGCCAGTGTCGGATCTAGATAGAAATACAGAGATATTCACGCGTCACATCTAGAAAGAACGTTGACATTTAGCACATCACTTCTAGACAGCGATGCCAATAACCAACACACTAACAATTTCACCCCTCTGCATACACCTCTCAAACTCTAACCAAACACAACCACAACCCTAAAGCACAACAAACCGCACAAACTTTACTACACCACAATAACAAAACAAACCACACATAGCTTGGCACAACAGCACATGACGGCTACCGACCGGAAAGCACCCCAAGCTCAGCGAACGGTGTTAACCAAACTGAAGCTGCCAACAACACATCACTGCTTTCTTGCACTTTTCCCGCTCGTTCCCACTAACTCGCCCACCCACCCCCTTTTCTTTTCAGATCCGCCAGAGCGCAAGTGGACCACTCGGGTGGTGATAGTGCGTGGTACAAATATCCTTTAACATTAACCCTGATGCCACTTGCACAGCAGAGTTTCTAGTACAAGAAGTCTTTCCAAGATGGGGAGTATGTGAGGTGCTGAGATCCGACAATGGCCCCCATTTTGTTAATGAAGTATTTGAACAGATGAGTCTATTATTGAACATTAAGCACAAGTCTTCTTCTGCTTATCACCCCGGGATATTTGAGAGGCTCAACGGCCTCTTTAAAGAAAGGATTGCCAAACTCAAATTGTCACTGAAGAAGGGATGGCTCTATTGCCTGCCCCTAGCATTACATGCATTAAGAAATCAACCCGGTTTGGACCACCATCTCACACCCCATGAGCGCGTTACAGGGAGGCGAATTAGAAGGCCTTGTCTCCTCCATCGAGGAGCAGAAGTGATGCCCAGAAGACTGCAGAAATGTTAGGAAATGAGTTATGTGCTTACTTAACATGTATGACTGCTAGTATCTCTGTCATTTCAGATCAACTCAAGCGCCGCGGAGCTCGGTCTCAGAACACAGATGAAGACCATTCAGCAACCGGACATTCGACATTATTACCTGTACCTAGACTATTCTCTGGAGATGCGGTTCGAATACACAATTTCACCAGACGGTGCATGAGCCGCGATTCACAGGACCGTTCATAGTGAAGAATGTTACTCCATCTGCAGTAAAAATCCAAGGGAGACGCGCATGGATACACCTGAGCGACGTGAAACCTTATACTGACGAGGCCGCAGCACCCAGACTAATTAATCCGGAAGCAAGACAAGAAGTAGACGTGCGGGTTCGATCAATGACGAGGAAGAAGGACACAAAAGGTTGCTGATTAAATAAATGCAAATGTGCATTTGGACTGTGGCTCACATCGGATACTCTTTATAGATATTATAGCAGGGTTGCAGACTCAATTCTTGAGTCACAGGAATCTTTTGAATTGGACTTTACAAAGTGTTGTCGTACTGCAAAATATGCCAAACCTGGAATTTGAATTTGACAATTGAAAACGCGAGCAATTCCCAGACTCTTTCCTCACTGAGTTTCTGTTTAGTTAAATAATGGTCTATCCGATGTCGATGTCCATAGGCTCCTTCTCGCTTTTTACGTTTTTATTCTGCAAGCTTATCCTGCTCCTGTTGGGCACAGTACTGATATATGCATTTTTCTGCGTGCTCCTAAAAATGGCCCTGCAATCAGGAGGCTACTTGTGGCAATAGTTGAACAGATCCTGTAGTTACTTGACCATCTAACAGAGTTGTCTGATTAAAAAGGTGTTTTCCGTCCTTAAAGCAGTACACAGGCACAACGAGGAACACTGAGAATGGCGTAGTTTTGGAAAGTGGGCAAACTCAACGACGTGTGGAGAATCGTAAATGGTGGGGATTGATGTATTGGTGTATAATATATGCATGCACAGCATTTATCATTGTTTTCTTGATTCTTTTGGTCCACACAGTTTACTTTATTGGTCAAAAGAAGGCAGACGTCCCCGTGATTCTCTCCACTCCAGTGACTCTCGCAGAATTGTCTGTTACCGAAAGACCAAGGCCATTTGTGATTTTTCCTACACCAGTAGCTCATGTGAGGTCGCCTGTTTCTATGACAAGTGTTCCTATGATTTACCCTGTAGGAAGGACCATTACTGATATACTTCTTGAGTATTATGCAAGCACTCACTTCATGAAAGGGAGACATAGGAGAAGCACAAGGGAAGATGATCATGAATTAAATAATTATTTAGACAGTACTGCACATTTGGGGAACAACAAGTGGTACCAGCATGTGAAAAAGGTGGGAGAGAGTTCATCCAACGAGAGTTGTTATGTTTGTGCTCTCATACCTTATGCTGTGGGAACATCTAAGATATTTATAGCTATAGAAGTAGCAGTCCAGGAAGTTAATTGTCTGACGCACCTTGCACTCTGCCATATAAGAGGTCAGGTCCAGGGTCGAACAGCATCCTTGCTATGGGTGACTGAGAACACAGCCCCAAGAGAAGATGACTATGTGAAAGATTTAAAGACAAGAGAGAGACCAGTAACAAGAGATCACGTGATAAGATATGAACAGCCTGGAATGAATGGAGAAGGAATCAGATGGGAAGAAAACAAAATGCTCAATTGTCAAGGAAAGCATTACAAAGAAATACGAACATGCAAGTAGAGAGGTCAGCTGTAGATCAAGAGAACACTGCTAACTCCAGAGGGATGAGCCGAAGGCCTGGTCATATGTATGACATTCATAGATACTGCAGAGAATGAATGCAAGCAGCATTTGCTGAAGATTGCAAAGTTGCTGATGTGGGTCGATGATAGAGCAGGGCCTTTGCAGATAGTCCCTCTAGCCAGTGAAGAAGTGTATTTCCTAACCAATGGCACGAGAAAAGTTGGAATGAATCAGTAGTGTGGTAGAATTTTCGATGTACCAGACATGAAGCACCGGACAGTAGTGATAATGGACCACTACTGTGCTGGTGGATCCAGAGCTTATATGAAGTTACCCAAGGACTGGGGAGGGCTGTGTTCCATAGTACGTATTCATGTTTCAGCATTAGTAATTCCAAGGAGTGACCTGAACATTGGAGAGTTTCCAAAAGCAGATGCCCATCTAAGGAAGAGGAGATCACTTGAGTTTCTCAATCGGACAAAGGGGGAGAATTACTTCTCAGCTAAATCGATAGAAGCCTTTGACTCTATTCCATATGAACACAGGTTGTTCAGTCAGACCTAAGCAATATTTGTGACTATTTTCATGCCAGGGATCCAGACGATGGCGAACGCAAAGTGGTTACAGATCACTTGCTGGGAGCTCCAGCAGACAATCAACACTACTATAAAGGGATTCAACGCTATTAAAGAAGAGCTGAGAACCATAAGACTGATAACTCTCCAGAATAGGTATGTTCTGGACAGGATTAGAACAATGGATGGAGGTGTTTGTGCCAAAATCGGGGAATCATGTTGCACATTCATAACCGCTCATGATGACGAGAATGGGACTTTGACAGAGGCCATAACGTTGCCAACAAATTTTCACATCAAAATGGAAGATGAAGTGGAGGATATTGCAGATGACAGCTGGTTTGCATTGATCTTCTCATGGGTCCCACAATGGATGGCAAATATCTTCAAGTTCCTTGGAGCATTATTGGTGATGATCATGTTTGGATTCTGTGTGATCAGGATAATAATCACAGGGTACAAAAAGACAGCAAAAAAGGCAGTAGGAATGAAGATCATGATCGATGTTGAATCTGGATTTGGACCCAAGGAGTTGACAGATGAAGAAATCAAGCAGTCAAGCACCAGAGGGAACTAAATTCCTGTATCCGAGACACCACAAGAAGTATGTGGGAAGATGGGTTTACTGTACCCCGAATGGACAATGTAGCCACATGACCTAGTGTTGATGACCATGTAAAGTCAACAGGATCTTTGAAAGGTGTGGTGAAAATATGGACTCCGAAGAGACACTTCTTCAAGAAAGGATGTCTTGATGTGAAGACTGATGAGAGAGTGGTCAATGAATCAACCAGAAGGGGGAGTGTAGAGGAGGAGCCAAATGCCTCTACCGGAAGTACCGCCCCTATTTTGCCTATATGTTGGGAGCCGGAAATAGTGACAAGCACAACACCTGTAATGATGCCCATTACACAAAAAGCCTTTGAGACAAGGAATCCATTGAGAAAACCATTCTTTATGTATCTGCATAGAGCTGACCGTCTCTTGAGGGAGATCCCTGAAGAACATGTAAAGACGGATGGAAGAGGAGACTGGTGGTGTCACATGAAGGATGGTGACTCACAAAGAAGAGATGCCAAGAGAGAAGGTGAATACACCATATAGAAGTTGATGACGAAGTAGAGGATTGAGTGACCCTTTGCACGTGGAATGAAGATTGCACGTGCAAAGAGCACTGAAGAAAATGCAAGCCGTTTTATAATTGTACAGATGCTGTAATGCAAGTAGACTAAGTATTCATGAAGGCTGGCTATAGGTAGTGAATAGACTGTAGGTGGTGCCACCATTATATAGAATCTGGATGTTCCACATCGTGCTTTAGCAAACTTGGACCCCATGAACAGAAGGGCTGAAAGTGTGGCGCTGTAGAATAAGAACAGCTGACGATGGAGGAAGAATCGAGAAGGCTTGTCTGGCCCAGTGTCAAGGGTTGAGGCAACCTAGAAACTGGTTATCTATCGTGGAAAGATACAATGAATATGAGTGGCGAGACGAGCTCCTGCGACGGAAAGACAATGTGAGTGGCGAGACGAGCTCCTGCGACGGAAAGACAATGAGTGCCAAGTTTTATTCATTTTAATAGTATTAAATACGAAGAAGGAGCTCAAAACACGGACTCCTGTCACATGATCTAGATGGAAATAGACTTTGGGCAAACTATGCTGAGACTTGAAGATAAGGGTAAGCTCACACTCCCTTCTATTCCCAAGAGCATTGATACTTTGCAAGGCCAAGTTCAAAGACTATTCGAATAGCAGACAGCTTTAGTGATGATGGATGATGGGCTAATTGGGTGGGGATGCATGGTCAAGTCCAACCCACCAGCACCTGGGGTACCAGCTTGTGTGCTGCTACAGAGTGGAATGTTCCAGAAGGGTACAAGCATGCCAACCAATTGTAGAGGGCCACGTAGCAAAGAGCCCTATAGTTTAAGACCCGATGGGCCTCATTATAAGCTTGCCGGTCCGGTTACAACGGTACCGTTAAGCTTTCTGGAACCGTTGTTACCGGACCAGCAAACTATGAGTTCTGCTCGCGGGTGCCTTTTCACCCGCCAGGTCTGACCTGGCGGGCAGACTGGCACCCGCGAGCAGACCATGCCGGATGCACCAGCACCATTCACGAATGGTGCCGGTGCATCCGGCCTCCTCATTCCCATTGAGTACAATGGGACTGAAATGGGAATGGGGACTAATATTTTACGGCACCCAGAATGGGCTGTAATGCCCCAGTAATTGCCCATTCCCAGGTGCCGAAAAAATAAATTACTCCGGTGGCAGACGTGCCGGTATTTACCGGCACGGCTACCACCATTGTCATAATGAGAGTGAGAGGGTTAGAATGGGGGAGGTCTGAGGAGATCAGAACATCAAGAGTGTGCCCTGCAGAGTGAGTTGGGCCAGAAGGAAGAATGGAAAGAGAGAGAGAATCGCAGAGGTCGCGGAAGAGTCCTGTGGCGGGACAGGGAGCATCCAGGTGGATGTTGAACTCTCCAAGGAGGAGGAGTTGAGTGGTAGAGGTCAGGAGGGAGGAAGAGAGGTTGGCCTACTCAGAGAGGAAGGGGGCGATCATGCCAGGAGGCCGGTAGATAGTAGCCACTGTGAGAGAGTGGCCAGGAGAGAGAGAAAGCCTACAGACCAGGCATTCAAAGGAGGAGTAGACTTGCATAGGAATGATAGAGGCAGGAATCCACTTTGGAAAGATCACGGCTACACCCCCACCGGAACGGTTGGATCTGGGCACGGAAAGGATCTTGTCGCCATCAGGGAGGAGAGTGTCAAAGCTCTTGACAGAACTGGCTGTGAACCATGTCTTGGTGAGACCAAGCGCGTCAAGGTCGAGTTCTTCCAGGAGATGGCAGATGTCAGATGAGTGTTTGACGGCAGAGCGAGATTTAAGAATGGCGAGGTGGAGAAGGTTGCCATCCTTGAAAGACTTCCGGGGAGGGGTACAAGTCAGAGGTACTGCCTGTGGAGGTTTAGAAGGAGCCAGAGGGAGGGGAGGGGAGATTGGAGGAAAGGGCAAGGTAGCCGAGGAGGAGGAAGATGTTGCCAGAGTAGTGGCCGAGGGTGGAGGCAAGTAAGCAGAAGCAGGGTGAAAAGGGGTAGAGGGAGAGGAGAGGAAATTGATAAGGAGGAAATTGATAAGCGTCTATCAAAGCAGCGGAGGTTGGCCTGAGGGCCTTGGACCAAGATGGTGACATTAAGGTAAACATTAATGATGACCCTAGAGGAGTGGAAGGAAGCAAGAAGGGCCTAGCACCGGGTGCCGCCATTAATGGGAGAGGAAGAGAAAGGAGAGAACACAGAGACCATATGAAGAGTCCATAGGTTTGGTGAAGGAACGACAAAGAGGATGTCGTGAGGGTCTGTCTGGAGGAAGCACTGGTGTAGGCATCAGCGATAGGGAGGCCTGGGTTGGAGACAAGGATGTCCTTTTTTAACTTCTTCCTACCAGACTTAGTGAGGAGGGTAGGATAGTCAATAGAGAAACCGTTGGAGAAGATAGGAGAAACAGAGATCGCCATAGAAAATATGGGAGAGGAGAGGAAAGAGAGAGAGGGGGGGGACACTAGGGGAGAGAACAGGAGGGGGGGTGCAAGCAGAAGAGACGGAACAAGACGGGAAAACAGCAGGACAGATTAAGCACAATGCAGCCACTGGGCACAACTAAATTTAAAATCAGTAGGACACATGAAAACGCAATGCAGCCACTAGGTACAACTAAATTCGAAATCAGCAGGACACATGAAAATGCAATGCAGCCACTAGGCAAAAGTAAGCGCCTAGATACCTCTGGGTTTTGTGCGCTATATACATTGAATAAATTAATAAATAAATAAGATGCATCCGGTTAAGAAATCCAAAAAGCGGAGCAGATTCCGGAATGCCTTTCAGGTATTTCAGGTATTCAGAAAAATGTATGCTACGGGCAAACGCTAGAACATCCAGAGAGAATCCTTAGTCAACAGGTATGGTACCTTGAAGGAAAAAAAAAAACGTATCAAAACCCCCATTTCCAGCCGCAGTGATTCTAAAGGAGAACAGTTTTCTCCCCCACCACTGCAGCTGCAGAATTCACCCTCCCCAAATAAACAACGATTTTAGACAGGTCAGAACTTACTAAAGGTTTTCCTGTCCCATGTGACAGACTTTAAACACCAGAAACCCACAAAAGAACTTCTGTGCAGGGGGATAGCAAGGAGGCAAGACAGGAGCAGAGCAGCCGGCAATCACCAGCTCCTGTACAGGAAACAGACTGAAAGAAATCTAAAATGGCTTTGAATTTGAAGCCAATTAACCAATTAATTGGAAAGGATGCCTCAGCCAATGGGTCTCATTAGGAGGTTGGCAGTAACCCGCTGGAGTAACCGGCGGGTTGCCGCCAACCCCGTAACACTGAATCCGGCGCCTCACTTCCCAGTACCATCGGGACATTACAAGTCCGGGCCGCGCATGAAGTCAGGCGGCGGATTTCGTAACTCCCCTGTTCCATAGAGTCCCAAAGGACTCTATGGGAGTGGGAAGACGTGAGCAACAGCACTGTTGCTTCCGTGACAATTCAGCTTACCGGGGCCGATGCGCTCAGCAGGGTCAGACCTGTCGGGCACAATGGCCCCGGCAGGCTGACTCGTAGAGTGGCGGTCCGGATACAAGGGTGTCGGTAATCTTACCGGCACCCTTGTTTCCAGACCGCCACACTTGTAATGAGGCCCAATGACAGGATGGCAAGGGCTTTAAAATGGAGGCTATGGTCCACAGTGTCTCTGGGATAAGAGCCTCTGAGCTGGGGTGAGGAGTTGGTTGAGAAAGCTGCAGAGGGCTGTAGAGGCCCTTGAACCATAAAAGAGGGGTGTGCTCCAGTGAGGGATGGAAGAACCCCTACAAACCCAGTCAGGTGGACAAGATCTCCCTGACCCCAGAAAAGTGGTGTGCTCTAGCGAGGGGTAGAAAAGGCCCCTGAGCCAGAGAAGGGAGAAGTTCTCTTGTGAGAAGAGGTGAACCCCTTGAGCCCCAGAAGAGGGATGTGCACCAGCGAGGGGTACAGGAGCCCTCTGAACACCAGAAGAGGGGTGTGCTCCTACGAGAAAGAGGTGAGCCCCTGAGGCCACCTGGGAGGGGTCCGGTGAGTGGGATGAGAGCCCCTTGAGAGATTCTGCACAGCCCACATCACCATCAGAACAGCCCTTCAAGCTCTCTCGGGCATGATAATCTTCCACTATAATTAAAAGCAAAGGCAATATTTTGGGATGTGTGTCATAAGAACACATACGTGTTAGCTAGAGTTTGACGTGTATGCCACAATCTCCTTCACCTGTGAGTCCCCCAGCACTTTTTGCTGTACTTGTGGGATTTGCTGTCTATGTTCCTGGGTGAGTGGGAAAGGTTTTCCCCACTCACCCCTTATTTTACTCTGGCTATGGGAGTAATTTTATTTTTCCATAAAACCTTTTATTAACATTTTCCAAAATTTCCAACAGTTTGTGTACCTCCTACCCCACGGTAGTCCAATCATGGATTAAAGGCTCTCCTTTTACATTGTCTCCAAGCATAACCTCTTAGGAGTTGACTGTCCAGCTTTAATCCGCCAGTCCCAACAGTCTCATTCTCCTCGGACACCAGCTCCCCCTGCCCCTTGCTGGGGAAACCCCAGGACCTGGGACCAGTCCGCCAGGAATCCTTGATAGTCTCCCTGTAGAGAAAAGGTTGCCAATTCCAGGGCTGTAAAGTTCCAGACTTTACAGACCCATTCCTGTTCGGTGGGAGGGTCCTTTGATTTCTATTTTTGCGCCACCCCTAGCGCCCCTGCCATCATCAAGATCACGTATATTTTAATAACCCTAGGATTGAGATACCTCTATTGCCCCCTACCCTCAGACCCATTGCCTCTGTTAATGCTTCCTATATTACCCTCCAATAATCCTGGATATGAGGGCAGTCCCACCAGATGTGGCTCCAAGTTCCTACCATTCCACATTGCCTCCAGCATAGATTAGGTACTGAGGGGTACAATGTATGTATTTTCTCTGGAGTTAGGTGCCATTGTAACATATATTTTACCAATATTTCCTGAATTTGTAGAGATCTCTTTAGTTTGGATATGTTGGTCCACAACTGCGTCCATTCTGTCAGCTCTACCCTTGTCCTGCTTCCCCTTTCCAGGATGCCATGTACTTCCTTTCCCCCGGTTTCTCTCCCTGTTTGATGTGTGTATAAATCACCCCTACTAAGTGTTTATCCCCGGGATCAGTCACTTCACATTGCTGCCTCCTTATTGAGAGTGTGCATTAACCAGTGCCTTATTTGGAATAACAAAATCTTTCAGCTTCTTCCACTCCAGAGTCTACCTTACATTGGGAGAATGATTTTATGTCTGGCCCCTCGAACATGTCCCTGATCCTCTTGCACCCTCCTTCCCGCCACACCCCAAATCCCTTTTCTCCGATCACTGGAGTGAAGTGTGGGTTGCCATGAATTGGTGTAAATGGAGATGGAGATGGGAATGTGGTGATTTGTGCCCACCTTATGAGTTTGTTCCCGGAGTCCCCTACCACCAACAGTATCTTACTACAGTACATAATTTGAGGTCTATCTCCTTTCGGTATCCATAATACCTCCTACAGGTTTTCTCCTACTACTGCCTTGTCCATTGCCCTCCATATCTTGTCCTGGTCATCTTTCAACCAGTCCCTCATCACCCTTATTTGAGCCGCCATAAAGTATAGTTTAAGGTCTGGTTTCCCCATTCCGCCCCTACTTCTGAGCATCATCACTACCCTTATAGCTATCCGCTTTCTTTAATTGTTCCAAACAAATCTCCCTGTGTGATTTTGGATAGCTCTGAAGAAGGAGGCAGGGACCGATATCGGGAGAGTCATGAAGTAGTAAAACAGCTGAAGGAGAATAACCATCTTTAATACGTTGATTCCCCCATCTAGGTTATTGTTAGAGGTCCCCAGTCGATCAGCTTATTCTTTATTACTTCTAGCATGGGCAAGTAATTGGCTCAGAAAAGCTTGTCTATTGATTTTGTTAGATTTATTCCTAGGTTATGGACTTCTCTACCCATCTATAAGGAAGCGTGCCCCTGAGTCCCTCTTCCGTCTCTCTTGGTATCAGTAGTTTCATAATATCTGTTTTGTGTGGAATTATTTTTAGCTCTGCTACCGACCCGAACCATAACATCTCTCTCTCCATTGCCTCAAGGGATCTCCCCGGGTCCTTTAAGGTCAGCAACATGTCCGCAAAAGCGGCGGTCTTTTGGACTCTTCTCCCAAACGGAATCCCCTCAATCTCCCTGTTCATTCTTATTGCTGCCATGAGTGGCTCTATGCAAATTGTGTCAGGGAGAGGGGGCAAGCCTGCTTCATGCCCCTTTGCATCTTGATGGGGTTAGAGAGCTGGCCTTTAATTGCTAGCCTCAGGGATAGGTTCTGGTAGTTAGCCTTGATCCTTGTTAAAAACCTCTCCCCAAAGCCCATTTACTTCATTGCGATGAACAGGAACCACCACTCAACCCTGTCAAAGGCCTTTTCAGCATCTAGGTCTACCAAAATGGCTATTTCCTATGAGGTGTGCTATTCTCCTTGTGTTATCACTCGTCTGCCTGCCCCTGATGAACCCCGACTGGTCTGGCATAATATTACATGGCAGAATTTGGTCTAAGTGATTTGCAAGCACCTGCGTGTAGATTTTAGCATCTGTATTGATTAAGGCTATTGGCCTGTAAGATCTGCATACAGTGGAGTTCTTGCCTTCTTTTGGGAGGAGGACTACTTTCCCCTCTTCCATGGTAGCTGTAATTTGTCCCCTGACCCCAATTTCATTGAAGAGAGGAACCAGGAATGGGATCGGTGTTTCCCTGAAGGATCTATAAAATTCTGGATGGAGTAAAGCCATCTGGGCCAGGGGTCTCATTGCTGGGTAATGCCATAATGACCCTCCACACCTCGTCCGATGTAATATCTAATTCTAGAGCCTCCTTCTCCTGTTGTGTTATTTGTATCAACTCAGAATTTCGTATATATTCCTCTTGCCGAACTGTATAGCTCTGTGTAGAACCTCGAGAATTTGCGTACAATACCTTTGGTGTTTGTACTGGCCCCCCCTTCCACCTTTACTTTTAAAATTATATTGGCCTTCTTTACATCCTAGCCAAAAGTCTATCTGATTTGTTTGCCTTAATTTAATATCTTTTTTTAAAAACAACTGAGATTTTTCCACCGCCTTGGCCTGTAAAATTTCCAGTTGCCCTTTTATAGCTCTGTACTCCTTTCTTATTTCCCACTCCCATTTCGGCCATTACCCTCTTTAGTTTTCCCTCTAAATCCTTTTCTATTAGCCTTAATTCCCTGTCCCTATGGGCCTTAATCGCTATAATTTTCCCTCTAATTGCATCATCTACAAGGAAGTGTCCTCTGAGCGGTTATCTTCCAAAAAGCGCAAGATCGCTTCCTTCAACTCCTTCCTCAGGGCTTCCTCATTAAACAGGTACGCCGGGTACCTCAATTGTCTAGTGTTCAAGAGGGCCTAGCCTTCTACCTAATTTCATTGTCAAGAGTGTGTGGTCTGATAGGAGTATTGCCCCCACCTCTATTGCCCTACCCAGGAGTACCCTGGATGCTCAGACCAAGTAAATCTTGATGATGATCAATAGGCGTGTGGGAAGAAAGTGTACCGCTCCTTGTACCCTTCTTTTTCCCTCCATATGTCCACTAACGCTAGCCTCTCGCCTTTCTCTGTCAGTTCTTTCGAAGGATTTCCCTGAGCTCCTTTAGTTTTTGTGGATCTATCCTTTTCTGGATGCCAGGCCATATTAAAATCCCCAGTCAGAATTATGGGTCCCTTTGCAATTTTTTCAAGTTTGATCAGGGCATATTGAATGAAGGCATCTTGTCCCGTGTTTGGGGCGTAGATAGTTGCTACTGTGTAACCCTCCCCCATCCCCTTGAGATTCAAGGCTAAATACCTCTCCGGGTCTCCTTATACATATCAGTAACTATTAGATCCAAGTTGTTCCACAAGGCAATCAGCGCTCCCTCTTTCTTAGTCTTGTCTGTGGACTGATAGATTTTGGGATACCCTTCGAGTCTCAGTCTTTCCCTGTCCTGGGTCTGAATGTGTGTCTCCTGTAATGTTATTATATCGGGTCCCTCACTTCTTATGTACCTCTCCAATTGTTTCCTCTTCAAAGTGGAGTTTAGTCCCTTGATATTCAGGGACAAAATGCCTAGCTTATTGTGGCTATCCATTATCCTAGGATTGTCGACCCTTGGTGTGCTTCCTCGCTCTATCCTGATTGGACTCCCTCCCCCTCCCCATTCCTGTCCCTTCACCCACCCCTCCCTTTCCTCCCTCTTCACCACACCCTTCCTACCTCACCCTCCCCTCGGCTGAAAGGTCTCAACCGCCTCTAGCCCCCACCAGTCTCCCCCGAATCTCCCTCTCGGAATTGAGCCCATCACCTACCCCAGCCTGCACTTCAGCGGGTTCCCCCAAACTTTTCCAAATGCCATCCCCGCCTTCCTCCTCCCCTCATGCCCTCCTAAATCAACCCCATTGTTCCCCCTCCCCAGGCTTGCCGATCAATTAGCCCATTGTACCTCATTGTCTGTCTCAATTGGTCTGTCCTTCCCCGTAGCCTCCTCTCCTGTTCGTGTCAGAGTGCCGGACCTTTCAATTGGGGCTGTTACCCCACCTTCTTGTTTCTCTTTGGTTTCACCACTGTTGATCATTCCCAACTTTTGTGTGAGCTTTGGCCCTTTGCCTGGGGAGCCGTTGACTCCTGATCTTTCTCCTCGATCCCCATGATTCTCGCTCCCTCTTCAATGGAAGTGATCAGATATTGCTTCCCCTGCCACTCGAACACCAGTCCAAATGGGAACGTCCAACAATATCGAATATCCTTGTCTCGAAGGACCCTCGAAACCGGGGCCATTTTCCTCCTTTTGACCAGAGTAATCTGGGCCAAGTCTTGGCAAAGCAGCAGTTCAGACCCCTCGTAGGTTAGTTGTTTGGCCTTCCCTGCTAATTGCAGTATCTGTTCCTTAGTTTTGTAATCTTGCAGGGCCGCCAGTACATCTCTGGGCTGTGCCCCTGGTTCCGCGCTTCGGGGCCGACTCTGTGGATTCGGTCTATGCTCACGTTTGACTTTTCCTCTGCGTCTAGCAGCTCCATGAAGATGGCATTTACAACCGCTTCTAGATCTTTGTCTGGGACATCCTCAGGAAGATTTTTGATTCAGATGTTTGATCTCCTCGGCCTATTCTCTAGGTGTTGTGTCTGGAGCTTGAGGTTGTGGGTCGCGGTTGCCAATTGCTCACCCCACGTTTCTGTCTTCCTAGAGTCCTCTGTCAACTCTTGTATAGCTTTCCCATTTATGTCGACCCTTTCCTCCATTTTGTTTACATCCTGCTTTATCTCCTGGAGAGCCGAAGCCAGGTCCTCTCCCTTATGGTCATCTGCTTCTGGACTGTGTCGACGATTCTATCCTCAAAATCCATGAAGTATTGTTTAAGTAGCGACTGCGTCATGTTTTGGTCCTGACCCTCTTCTGTTTGGGGATCACCTAGGTCTGTTTGTTCCTGACACAGTTGCGTTCCCTGAGGGGAACCGACTTCTTTGCTCCACATACTCTGAAGATTGCTCCCTAGCGGTTTCCTGGGACCCTTTGATGTTGGTAGCGGGTGTTTTCCCCTGGTCTTAGACATGTTCGCTTGCCTTACTCCTTCTTGAGTGCCCTTTCCCTCTCCAATGTAGGGGACTCTGTCCACAGCAACCTCTTCACTGCTTCCTTCTTGATATGTTAGCAGGCTACTTCCCTCTGTGTTTCTTCCCCTTTTCACTTTGTTGGAGGGGCAAAGTGTTCCTGTTCGTGCTCCCATATTTAGCGTATTTGTTATGGGGAATTCCAACGTTTCCTGTAGGCATATTACTGTCCGTAGCCTTCTTACCCCTGAAGGGGAGAGCGTTCTTTCTCTTGTCGCTTCCTAGGTTGTTATATGTCCATTCTCAGGCCTCTCTTCCTATAATTGTGTGATCAGTGATGGGAGTCAAGGCTGCAGCTTTGCTGTTGAGGCTCTATGTGTCTGGCATGGGCCTCACTGCCTCTGGATGTCCCACGCTATGGGGTTGTACCCCCTGGCCTCTAGCCTGGGCCTTTCTCCCCGTCCGCTCTTTCCTCTGTGACTCTCCTGTTTTGGGGCCTCCCCCGGGTTACTCCGGGGCCCTGAATTGGCCTCTTTGCTCTAGTGAGGGCCTTGTCCTCGGCTGTCACCCCCTAGCACCTCTCAACTAGCGAACGCTTCTTCTCTCTGTTTGTGCTTACCCATATAATGTCTATGGTTGTGGGGCGCTATTAGGCATTGATCCTCCAGCTAGCCCCTACTCAATCTCCAGTCCCCCTTGTGTGAAGCCGATTGTCACAAAACTTTGTGAGTCGCTCAAAGCGCTCATCTCCGCTTTGCTCTGCCCCCTCTCTGGAGTTGCTGCAATCTTCTCCCTGCAGGGTCCCAGGGCGTCTTCACGCTCTCCTGGCCGTGACCCTCAGCCCTCCTCACCTTCCTTGCTCTTCCCGACCACGGCCCCGGGCTGCTCCACAAGGTCTCCAGCTGCAGTTATGGGCTCTGCTGTGTGCGTGAGGAGTTCTGTCAGTGCTAGAGAGCACTTTTTCCATTGGAGCGGGGGGGGGGCAGATTTAGTCATCACTTGCCAGGGCTCTTCCACTGCGATATTCAATGCCTGCGGAGGGCAGCAAAGCTCATCTAAGCGTGATAGGGGACCCGAGGTTCTGGAGGGCATTATTTACGGTGCTCTCCTAGTGGCGGCCATCTTGGAATCATGGGAGTCATTTGTGTGTATCTCCGTACCTTATTCTTGGAGTCATGCTTTCCTCCAACGTTTTGGGCATCTGTAATTTACTGCTGCAGCACACAGCACTTTCTGTGCAGTGTTTCTGGGGAGCCCCTTGATCCCTTTTTATTTTATTTTATTTTGCTTGAGAGAACACAAGTTCCCAAGGGCAGGGGGATATTTTGCAGCTGTCAGGTTTGGTGAAACTTTACCTCCATTGGTGCAAGGTAGCATCCACATGTTCCAGATATTGGTTGCTGTTTCTCTAACCTTTTCATGTCATATTTGATCAGAGATGCAAGCCAGGTTTCCTAAGGGCTAGGGGCTGCTGACAGCTTGCTTCTTAGCTGGCCCTGTCTTGTGAATTGATGAGGACAACACACCGTGGTCTGTCTCTGGCGATGAGAGGTCAGGTACAGTGGCTACCATGGGAGAGCTTCGCCATCAGGAAGTTCTCAGCAGGTAGAAGGTTCAGACAGGGCCTCCTCACGACCCATGTATAGGTTGATGCTATCCTCCATCCAGGTAGGCAATGTAAGTGAGCAGACCCCCTGTCTTTTAAGAGGTACTGGGCTACCGAGGGAAACAAGGCCCCAATACCAGGCTAGCATTCAGTCAAACATTCTGGCAGCCACCCAATCAGTGGGGTCCACCACATTCAACTTTCAGGGGCACCTCCCCAGGCTTTTTCCCAAGCGTGGATTCAGGTTTGCAGCATAGAATGCCTCTGTTACGGTTCTGGCAAAAGTAATCCTTGCTCTCTGAGGAAGACAGTAACCATGACCATACATGACCACATCCATCTCGAAGTCAGTGTCAGTCACCCCCCCCCCCCACTAACATGGAAGGCAATTGGAATACAACCCTGCCACCATGAAGCAGCCAATGGGGGTTGGGGGGAGGATTAAGGAGAGGATAGGTAAGGGGCAGTAGGGAAACTGGAGAATGAAATAAACAGGTGCAGGGTGTGTAGGGAAGAGAACACATACTCTAGAACATACTGCCTTGAGATTTCATACCCGGCACCTGGGTCACTTCACACACGTCATCCACTCTTAATTGTGGATCGATCTGAACCTGAGCCTGAAACTGCACCTTGTAGGTTAATACTTGTAGCCTAACTGCAAAGTGGACACTACACAATATATAACAAAGCAAAACATGTAGCAGAAGCATTGTCAAGCAAGCAGGCCACAAACAAAGATTTGAACGCAATTCTCTTGACTTGTACTCTTGTGTAGATTATTAGCTGCCTGTTCCTTCTACAGGCTGTTTTTCTGTGTACACAGTGCTAAGCCTTCAGACATATCTATTGCAGAAAATAATATCCTGTAAAGGTTATCATGTCAGTCATACAGACCCCCATCCATGAATCACTCAAAACAACACGTATCTTTGGCCCTGGGACTCATGATGCAAGTTCCCAGAGCTTGGAGTAAACTGCTTGTAAATCTTGTGTTATCACCAGGCTGGCGTGTCCGGAGTCAGAGTGTCACTGAGCAAAGTGGGCATGTCAGGTGGCCCGGGTGTCACGAGTCAGCATTTTACCGAGAAAGATTGGTGATTTCAGAGCCGCCTGGTTCCGAGCAAAGTTAGCATGTCAGGAGCCAGCATGTCAAGGGTCAGTAACATCTTCCATCCGGATCACTCTTCCTCCTCCTTCCAATTCCTCAACTGACATTCTCTCTCTCACCCTTCGAAGAATCTTCAGTCTTGCCATTCTTCTTTAACTGGGCATTTAGAAAATGAATGCTTAGTCACAACGCATCTCCTTCCCTTTATCTGATGATAACCATAAGGTGAACTGGGGGAGCAAATGATGTCTGGAGCAGAGACCACACAAAAGAACACACTGCCCAACAAACCTATAGCCGAGTTTTGTGAACTTATATACAGGGACCAATGAGCGTGTGATGAAATTAATGTGGGTGCCTTGAAATTGTCATTTCAACCTCACCGCTCTGTCTGTTTCATACTTCACCACTGTCCTGTAACACTATATTTAGAGACTACCCGTAACATGGGGAGTTAATTCCAGCAAAACCCCCAATTAGAGTACCCCCCAATATATAATTTGTCTGTTTCAATCAATCCCTATCTATGATTCATACAGAGCCCCACAGATCTCTCCCCCTGTGTCACCAGTAACCCATGAACCAGGCCGCGGTACAGAAGGAATATATATTTATTAAATAATAGGTCGAATGAATATTTGCACCAAATGATTACACACGCCACCTTCTCTGTGACAAAAACAAGGCTTCGATACAAAAGCTCACTTTTTGGGATTTCACTTTTGGGTCTCTTATACATGGAACACTGGTCAAATAAACAACCCTCTTGTCCCACAAAAACCCCTGAATGTCAAAATTAAACAATACCTTGAAACATTACAAGATCACGAGCATTAACATTCCTTGATAGGGTTTAGATTAAGACAATTGCAACCTTTTTCTATGTTCAAAAGCAATTTCACACATGCAGCGCTTTGTATGTTTAAATTCCCTGCACACTTAAAAATGCTCGCAGTTTTGAAAGCACAACAGACTTTTGATAATATTTTCGGATTGATGGAACCCTTCTTCCTTCTTCTCCCGGAAGCAATGCAAAATCTCTCTTCTATCAGGATCACGTTTGCACTCTCAGGAGAGAGTGTGCGTGTTTCAATTAGGAACTATGCGTTGTTTCATTTAACAAAGCACTTCTCTGCCCAGCAACAACAACCCAAACCTTCAGTTACATTCAGCAGCCCTCTGCTTAAATGCCAGATCTGAGCAATGGTGAAAGTTAGGAATTTCATTTTTAGACAAGGACATGTCCTCCCTTTATTGAATTCTGGGGTTGACAACGAAAATAGGTGTACCCGATTGCATTAACAGACTATAGTTTTTAGTCACACTGGGAGTGAGTTTTGTTAATTTTGAATGTTAATAAAATCACCCTGTGTTATTTAGCTATAAGGGAATTCATCAGAATATATACGAAGGGTCTACTTCCATACCCTCACCCATCAACTAAGGGGAAGGTAATAATTCAAACAAATCCCCACACTTGGTCCTGGTGGACAAACTACTTAAAGTTGGATTTCTGGGTTGTTGGTGTACAGGAAAGACATCACTGGCAGTCATGAATTGCCACCAGCATTCATCCCTCTATTTTGCTCTCCTGTAAATATCCCAGCCTCTTTAGTCTTTCCCAATTGCTGTCTCCCAGGCAATGTTAAATCGCCACCCAACTTTCAATAGTTCCACTGAGAGGACTTCAGGCAGCGATCCTGGCAACGTTAAATTCCGCAACCATCTTTCAGTATTCACCTATATGATTTTTAGATACCCACCGCCCCCTCTGGCTTGTGTAGCCACTTTTTAACCTCAAAGCAACACCTACAAAATATTGACATTAGCTGTTAACGTATTAGCCCTGAATTCTATTGGACCCCTATGGTCCTCTCTACCCTCAAGGCCCAGCCCCTCTCTGTGAATAGGCCCCCAGAGAGGTGTAGTTGAAATGATGGGAAGGCTGAATCCACCCACCAGAGTTTTCATTTGACACTTTAAAAATGTTCACCTAAAATGTCACTGTTCACCCAAAATGTCACAACATGACAACAACTTTTATTTTATAAATAAACACAACAACTTATATATTTGTAGGTTCATCTAATCATGATGCTTTTAATGAACTAATTCACATCGCAGCAGGAGGTTGCAGGTCCAACTGGCGGTTTTTCACACTTTACTCCCAAATAATAACAGTCGGTATCACCAAATGTTACAGACAGTTACACGATTCACTAAACTAACATCTCCCACATTTTCTGGGGACCTAGGAACATGTTTTGGGTTGCACCTTAAGATCCCAAAGTCAAATTTTAATAAGAATGAAATCAACCACAAGAGCAGCCTCGCAATAAGCTTTAAAATGACACCTGAATGGTTTCTGTAGCCTGATAGTTGCTGGGAGAATCCCTAAAGTATGATTCTGCATAAACTCATATTGGCATCTCTTGATTATATTCATATTTTTCAGTTCTTTTGTCCACTCAGTTTCACTTCTCTTGAAACATGAGCTCCAGGCCCCTCTGCTGCTGTGTTGTTGATTTTAGCCTTGTGTAAAGTCATCAGCCTTTCTTCTCCCAAGGCTAATGGGTGATCTTTTACTTATCTCAGAGAACAGGCTCCAATAAAATACCTTCATGGACACTTGATTTGATTTTGAGAACTTATACCGCACATATCCCACAGGGAACCCATCAGAAGCCTGCATCTGGGTGCAGATGAAAATTGTTATAGAACAAAAACCGCACAGAATTTGAATACTTGCTCTAGTGGCAATAGAATGATATGAATAAGTACATTTTCAGTTGCAGCCTGAAGATATTCAAGGATTTAATTTGCCACAAGTTTTGCAGAAGGGAGTTCAAGGAGCGAGGGCCAGTGAGGGAGAAGCGCCAGTCCCCCCAGGTAGAAGTTCTGGAAAAAGGAACCACCGAGAGACCTTGATCCATGGATCGTAAGATACGATTGGGACAGTGAGTAACAATCTTGGAGGATAAGTAGACTGGTGCAAAGCCATGGACACACTTAAAACCATGCACAAAACTTTAAAACAAATCCTTTACTGCACAGGGAACCAGTGAAGGCTCTTTCGAAATGGCAGTAACTGCGCAGAAACAAGGACTACTGCCAAGAAAACAGTGCTAATAGCGCTACTGCCAGAGTTCCCAGCACTATTAGCGCCATCGCTAATAGCGCCAGTGCAAATTGCGTCACTGGCAGTCATTTACAAAAACACAATCCATCAAATATTGTATTGTATTTGGTTATTTATATAGCGCTCTTTCCTCACTTGTGTGGCCTCAAAGTGCTTTTTTCTCAGTTGGAACGCCCCCAGTGACCATAGTCAATGTGGTGGGAGATTCTAGGGAGTTTAGCTTAGGTGATGCAAGTGTGCAGGCTGCCTTTCTAGGACTTGGGTGGCTGGCAAGGCTTGACTAAGCAGCCCAAGAGAGGTCAGACACGTGAGTGGGTGCTGTTGGCAGTTTGAGATAAATTGCTATTTTTGAGAGAGTCTATGTGAGGCCAGTTATACCGGGTTCCTTTTGGCTGGTAGTTGCTGTATGCTAGTGGCAGAGGTGTTGAGGTACCTCAGGTGTTTCAGTCTGGACGGCTATGTGTGATGCTAGATCGGATGTGCTTAGCTGTAGCCGTGTTTTATCGTGCCTGAATGCCTGGCCGTGCTTGCGGCCTGTGTCCACGCTAGTGGTGTGAGATATGCGTACCGTAAGCTGCAAGAAGGTTCACCATGTGCTTAACAGAAATGGGGCTACCCCTAGATTTGAGAGTCTTGCACAGTGGGAGAGAGGGCTAGGCACCACAATGCAGTAAGTTTAGCCATATACTAAACACATATGGAGGCTACACCTAGCTTTGAGAGTCCGGCATAGTGAGAGAGAGGCTCAGGTTTCACAATGCAGTGGGTTTCAGCACATATTCAATACAGACGGACGCCGCCCCTAGCCTTGAGAGTCCTGCATAGTGGGAGAGAGGCCTAGGTTTCACAATGCAGTTGGTTTCACCATATACTTAGCACAGATACCACTAGCTTCGAGAGTCCTGCACAGTGGGAGAGAGGCCTAGGCCTCACAATGCAGTAGGTTTCACCATATGCTAAACACAGATGGCGGCTACTCCTAGCTTTAAGAGTCCTGTATAGTGGGAGAGAGGACTAGGTTTCACAGTGCAATTGGTTTCAACATATGCTAAACACAGAAGGAGGCTGCCCTAGCTTTGAGAGTCCTGTATAGTGGGATGGAGGCCTAGGTTTAGGAGTGCAGTATGTTCACCATATAATGAATTGGGATGGAGGCAAATTAACAGTTGTCTGGGGTATGTTGCAGTCTAGTAATCGCAATGCTATAAAAGTGTGGTGCAGGCTAACATAAACCATACCATAGCAGTGTGGAGCCTTCGAGGTATGGATCGGTACAATGTGAACAATTCTCTGTACGGCACAGGCTAGCCATCAAAAAATCATCTCAATGTAGGTTAGATTGCAAATCTATCTAAGGGTGGCAATTTCTAACATTCCCAATTCTGTGTGGAAGCGGTGCTGGTTAATGATCACAATTGTAACTAAATGTGGCGCTTGCTAACATTCGCAGGAAACCCATTTGTGGCACTTTCTAACAATTGTAACTAAATGAGGCACTTGTCACAATTCTGTCTGGGTGTGACGCAGGCTAATGGTTAATGGTATATTAGCCATATATAGACATATATAGAATTGATGCTATGCCTAGATTGAGAGGCCTGTATAGGGTAACAAAGGCCTAGGTTTCAGAATATCATACAGTAGATTTTAGTTTTATAGCAGACACAGATGGTGTGATATACCTATGTTTGAGAGTAGGTTTATAATGGTGATTGCTAGTGTTGAGTATTCCCTTAGACAATGATGCTGTGATGTTCGCCTGGGAGGCGGGAAGGAGAGGGAAGTGGAGTAGCCAGGGAACAACAGGGTGCGAGGCCAGGACACGGCAGCATATCAGTCCAAAAACAGGCCCAGGAGGGTCGCAAAGAACAGTCTCACTTACCTGGTGCTCACGATGGGAAAGAGCAGCCAGAGGGGATACCCAGTGATTACACTGAGCAAGGTGGCTGAGGAAGGCCAATCAGGATCACGGGGCGGGCTGGAAGGTGGGAAGGAGGGAGGGAGAGGGAAGTGAAGGAGCCGGGGAACAACAGGGTGTGAGTCTGGGACACAGGCAGCATATCAGTCCCATAATGGTGAGAACAGGCCCAGGAGGGTCTCAAAGCGCAGTCTCACTTACCTGGTTCTCACAATTGGAAGACCACTGGGTAGCGCAGGACAGCCATATCGAACTCCATATCCCAGAAGGTGACCGCAGTTTCAAGCGTACCCCGTGATGGAGAGGACTGCCGCTAGCAGGTGAACGACCTGAGGGTCAGGATGCAGGGACTGCTGTCCCAACACCGCTGGGAGTCCCTGGCGACCGGAGGAGGCACTGTAGAGCCACAGGTCATCACCGCCTGGGAGTAGAAATGCAGCCCAGTGCTGGATCTCGAAGGGATAGAGGGAATCAGCAGTGAGGAGGCAGCTGGCAGCAGCCGGGAGGTCAATGAACCCCCCCCCAACACAAATGAATGCAGCATAAGATGCCCCAGTGGACAAGGACACAAGTCAGCAGACCCAGAAGCTGGGAATGCCAACATGGCCGAGTGACGGGTTGGCACACCAGCCACCCTCCTCATCAGCCATGGAACAGGGCACCACGGGCACCCCTGAGTTTCCCAGCAGCGGGAAGGGCAGGCAAGTGAACCAAACAAGCTCCATGTACACCACACCCCTACTGGCAAACGCTGTGCCAACAGGACTGAGGTGCATGAGCAACCATAACACCGTGCAGCAGTCACACCAGAATGTTGAGGGCCCAGTAGGTCTGCCCCATGTCGGCATGGCAGACAAGCCACAGGGAAGTACACGTCCCACAGACCGACATGTGCCCAGCCTGCCAATCACTGAGCACCACATTGCAGCCCTGCTGGCTGCATAGCATTGACCCATAGAGCCATGACAGTGCCATGGACTAAGCCACCATGTGTGAGTGCCACCCTGGCAAGGGGAGTGGGGCCATGAAGGACCACAAGCATGCATGCTATAGACGTTAGCTGCCCCAGCATGGACAGCCTACGCTACCCACACACAGGCCAAACACCAACCGGCCTTGACTCACACACCCATCACCACAAGCAATCCCATGACCAACCATGCCCATTGCCTATATGTGTGGGGTCACACTCTGTACCATAGCAATTGTGCCTTGCATGCCAACACGTGGGGGAACCATACCTGACAACATTGCCAATGTCACCTACAGGCACTCACGCATTGGCAGAGGCATCAGAGGAGGAGGTTGCAGGCACATCAGGGAGCAGCTCTTCCAGGCCCTCAAGGCCTGCCACCATCACCCTGAAAAGGGCCCCACCGGCCACACCAAGGTGGATGTCCCGGCATGTAGCGCCGCAACAGAGCAGAGCCAAGACAACGCCCACACCACAGGCCACCAGAAGCAGTGCAGGGAACACTGCACCCACGCCCGCAGCCAGAGGCACAGACACTGAGGCCACACCAGCTGCCAGGGCAACTGAGGAGCTACTGGGGGATACTAGCCGGTGCCATCACCTGCTGAAGAGCCACACTCCCCGAGTGCCCTCCACGCAACCATTGCGCACGGACACCAGAGCCGGACATGGATACTCCGTCATGTGGTTCCCCTCCATGTAGCCCTGGGCCATTGTAGAGCCCCTCACCCACACAGCCCACTACAACACCCAGCATGCTCTCACGGAGCCTCGAGGGTATGGAGAGCAGACAGCTGGAGATGAAGAAGATTGGCCAAATGCACTCCTCACACCTGCAGGTCATTAGGGACACTGTCCAGGGGGCTACCCGCAAGGTTGTGTATGCCAATTGCGTGGAACTGGGACAAGACGACAGCCAACACGTCCACCATGACACTGTATGCCCTACGTGTCAGAAAAATTACAGAAGGCATCTCTGCACTGGCAGAGGCCATCCAGCAGAGCACAGAGGTGCAACAGCAGCAAAACCTGGGGACAGTCCTATTCACACCCACAGAGAGGTCACAGCAGGGTATGCCGCGGCAACTGTCATAACACCTTCAGCGCCCAAAATCTCAAAGGGGTGGTGGGGGGTATCGTGTCGGGAGAGATGCCATGGTTGTGAAGGACTCTGGGACACTTATTGCCATCAGTGGCAATGCTGGGATGCTGGTAGTGGGAAGTGGGAGGGGGGGTGGTGTGATGTGGTGTTGGTGGTGGGAGGGGGAGGAGGGATAGTGTGATGGGGTGTTGGTAGTGGAAGGGGGAGGGGGATAGTTGTGGCACATCAGATCATTAAAACTGTTGAACTACATCAATGCAAGGACATTCCTGATTGTGTCAATGTGCAGTTTATTAACAGAAGTGACAGCCACACAGTGCAGTGGTGCGTAGCTTGTGTCAGGTTAACATACTAAAAAAAATGGTCTTTGAGTGCCTGCCAGGCCATTCTCCCATCTCTCAGGTCATCTCTGGCATTACCTGCTCTGGCTCCTGCCAATTGCTCCCTGCCATCATGGATTGTGCTCAGCAGCTCTGTGATGGTCTCCCTGTTGAGGCTGTACAGGATGACCAATGGGTGTCTGTGAGGGCCCAGGGTGAGGACCTGACCCTGAGGATGGTTGCTTGCCTTGCTTGGGCTCCCCCCCCCCTCTGTGCTCCTTGTGCTCTGGCCTGGTTGTCCAGCATCTCAAGTTCCAGACACAGCACGAGTAGATGCCTGTCCCAGCTCACAGTGGCTAATGGCAGCATGGTGTTGTAAACAGTGTTTGGAGTAGGGTGTCCCTTAAGTAGTCCTCTGGAGTGCATTGGGGACATCTATGGCTTCATTTCTGGCACCTGTGTTCATTTGCCTCCAGCTGGAAGCTGGACGTACATCTCTGCGGTATTAGCACCGGTTTTCAGGGCTAATACCGCTGTACATGAAGTTGTGATACGGCTGTAATTGTGCTTTGTGATGCCGGCGTGTCAGTTTGTAGGCCAGTAAGATAGCTGAGCGGGTTGAGCGTTCGCTGCTGTGATCTGAGCGTGATCTGCAAGTCGCAGGTTCGAATCCCGGCAAGGCCAACTCAGCCTTTCATCCTTCCGAAGTCAATAAATGAGTACCAATTTCAGTTGGGTGATATTGTATGTAAATATGTGCTCTGTAAAGCGCTTTGGATTAAGGCGCTATATAAATAAACCATCATTATCATTAATAGCGCTGGTTCATTTTGTGGTTGGCGGTATTTGCGCTGTCTTGTGACCCGGCGGAGCGGTATTGGTGGCGCTAATTCTGCTATCGCCAGATTTAAGGGTTACCGCCCAACTTGTGACGAGGACCTTAGTCATGCCTCTAGAAACAGACACTTATATTTGTGTAAATTATTCTGTGTTTGCAAATGCCATGATTTCTTTCTAATATTTAAAAGAAAACCTCTGTTTGAACATGCTTCAGTGAACTATCATTTGATCCATAAATTAAGTTCTTTTACCACATTTTTTGTGGCTTCTGGACAGTGTGCATGGGACGGCAGGGATCCATATTTGGTTCCTCTTTCTTCTCTTTATGTGCCTTTAAACCCCACAGTCCAACCTAATGGCATTGCCATAACCTTTCTTAACTATCAGGATTCACACGTTCTCCCTTTCTTTGGTAACTTAATTATTACCCTGTCTCCTGGCATCAACACCACAGTTCTGCAACCAAATTGTGATCATATTTTGCTTTGGACATTTCTCCACTACTCCTGATTTTGTCTCTAGCATTTTCATCATCACACCCCACAATCCCCGATCTCCTCAATCATCCAGGTGTCATCAATGTATTGGGTTTGCAACGTCTCATAACCTCAAAAGGTGAAACACCAGTGATTCTATGAGGAGTAATCCTGTATTGAAATACTCTCCTGATCAATGCTCTCTGCCAATTTTCTTCACTATTGACAGATATTCTTAAGCCATGATTGTCCTATTGAACCTCTCCACACATCCATTGCTTTGAGAATGATACAGAGCCGTCCTACGATGTGTTATCCCCAACTTGCTTAACCATATCTGAAATTCATGCAAAATAAATTGGGGACCGCTGTTTGTTGGAAACCCTTTTCTACAAAACATCCTCTAAAAACCTTATTATGCTGTTATACGTGATGTCTTTCACCACCTGTTCATCCTCAGTCTCTCTCCAATTATTTATTTCCTGTTTCTTTACTTCTTGATAAATCTTAACACGTAAACAGGCCTCTCGCCAATTCTCATCCTTTAAACTCTCTTCCACTACAAAAATATCTCTAAAATCATCTTCTAATCTAGGTTCTCCTTCACCCTCGCTCTCTTCAAGTGGATTCCTGGATAAATCATCAGCTACAACATTATCCTTACCTGGCACACACATGCTCAACAACAAAGTCCTATCCCTGTAATCTCGTCACCCACTTACAATTCTTTTCAATACCCCATGCAAACCTCTTTTAGAGTAAATTGCCACCAATGGTTTGTTTTCCATTCGTATCACAAACGCTCTACCATAAAGATACACTTTGAATTTGGTGATGGCCCACACCACTGAAAAAGCCTCTTGCACTATGACTGTATACTATGTCTCAACATTCTTAAGAATTCTAGATGCAAATGCCACTGTATTGAAGTTGCTACCCTCCTCTTGCATCAACACAGCACCCAATCCCGCAACACTGGCATCTGTATGCACAATGGTCTTTAAATCATCTTTGTAACCCTTCAATATGTGTGCATTCATTATTTCATCCTTCACGCTTCTGAAATCCAATTCACACCCACTAGGCCAAACAAACTGTACTCCTTTTCGGGGTAACTTTCTCATATTGTTGGTTTTACTAAAAAGTTCTTTGATAACCTTTGCATACTTTGCATCTATTAAACCTAGAAAAGAAGAAACTTCTACTTTGTTCCTATCGGGTTCTCATTTCTGAAATTGCTGTGATCACACTACTTTTGGGTCTTGCACTCTCCTCAGATAGGTTGTGCCTAACTAATCAACCTGTAAGTCTCTGAACTTGCACTTCCCCAACATCACAGTAAGTCTTGCCTCTCCCAGTCTGTTGTCATGTCTAAACCTTGGAGCGTCTGGAGAGGCTGGAGGCACAGCTAACTGCACCATCACGCCAGTACCTACGTAGGTTGAGCGGTCTTGTTTGTTCAAAGATGTCCACCGCCTCTTACATCAATGCTGCGAGCACTCCACTCTTCGTGTTGTAACCCTTGCTTCTGTTCGGGTTAGACGCCACCTGTGTGTTTTCTTCTGACCCACTCAGGTATTCCTTGCCTTGGGCTCCGGTCCTCTGTTTGTACCTCTGCCAACCTCCCTCCTTGCTTCTATTACTCTGGTCCTTCCTGACAATCCCTTTCCTCTTCATTCTCCCTATCCTCCTCACACCAGTCTGGCAATATTTCTCTGCTTCATCTGTGCATCGGCTGTAGCTGGCTGTTATTCCACTACTCTGTCTGAGCACCAACTTTGTCAGTTGATGCTTAACTGTTTCTCCTGTGCAACGGCTTGTGGGGGAATCCATTGTTACCATCACTTTCTCTCAGGATTTCTTTTTTTTTCTTCCCTGTTGGAGTTGGCTTTGCAGAGTCTCTTCTGCTTGGCTTGTTCTACAACCAGGCAAAGTGGCCTCTGGCAGACACCGCCCTTATCTCTTAATAAAGAAAGAAAAAAAGAAAGAAAGAGTCAGAAGGGCACTGCCGAAGATTCAGGGGAGGAGTTTGATGTAGAAAAGTCGTATCCAGAGGGGAATCTTCAGGGTATTGAGATCTGTTTAATTCTTCCCCCAATCTGCCATCATGCTCTACTGCATCCCATCTCCAAATTAATATACCATCCTGATAATACTTCACTTCCTTAACTGTCCCAGAACCTTGTGTTACTTTCTGAAACACTCTTGCTGCTGAAATCAAACCGAAAGGCATCCTTACACATCTCAACATACCAATGTGTTTTATAAAAGTAGTGCTATCAGCCGATTCAGGATGCAACCTGATTTGATGATACGCTGCCATAAAATCTAATATATAAAACATTTTTGCACCAGACAATTCAGTAATGAGCTCATAAATGTTAGGAAGAGGACACCTCTCAGCAATCACATTGCGGTGAACCTCCCTCGGATCTATGCAACTCCTCACCGCCCCATTGGCTTTTTGCACAAATACTAGGGGGCTAAGCCATTCAGATGCATCTGTGAACTCAATCCGTCCTTCATGCAGCATACGTTGAAACTCAATTTCCACATCGCTTTTGAGAGCCAGGGGTACTGTGCTTAACTTAGCTACCATGGGTACTACTCCTTTTTTCAACTTGTGTATGAACTCCTTCAAACAACCTATCCTATTTCTTGTTTTTAAAATGTTTTTATTTTATTTAGAGTTTTCACAATGTAAAAACATCAAACTTTTACAAACAGTACAACAAAGCAACCCTCTTTTCCCCCCAACCACCTTTCCTCCCCCATCTCCCTCTACTAATGGTGTATTTTCTAACTCAAGGAAATCTAGACCGGAAAACTTTTGGTTGTCTATCGTTGAATAATAATAAAGTGATGAGTTACATACATGTCCATGGACACCTCCCACGCTGTTTCAAAGTTTTTGGCCTACAGTCCAATTGCAGAGGATTCTCCTGAGGGGTACCTCCATCCTAGCACCCCCTGGTAACAACCCACCTGCCCCAATGCCTCTGCCCTTCAACTTAACCCCACACCGCTCCAATCACTCAAATACTTATTCATGAATTCCCCCCACATGATCTCATGGAGTGCTGCCCTTCCATCATGCGCCGCTGTGATCCTATCCATGGTACATATGATCAACGCCATATTGACCAGTCCCTGTTAACTGGGGTCCGGGCATATTTCCATTTCATCACCAGGCAGGCTCGCCTTGCAAGCAGCAGAGGTGCTGCCAACCCCCTCACCCTGCCCAGTTCTCCCTCAATTTCCTCCATACCAAAAAGGATCAAGAATGGTGTTTTGAATCATTGAAGCCCATCCAGTTCCTTGATCCAACCCAGCACTACATCCCAGAACATCTTCACACAGGGGCATCCCCACCACATGTTCCAGTAGTCGGCTCTTTCCCCACATAGACGCCAGCACCCAGGGCTCACAGTATCAAACATCTTAGGGAGCCTGATAGGGTCATATTGCCACCTATGCAGGAGCTTGATGGCATGTATTGGCTCGAGATCAATGTCTGAGATGCCCGCCTACACAATCTCAACCACAAATATGTGTCTATTTCCCTCTCCATGTCGATTTCCCATCTCTGTCGCAGCTTCTCTGTGGACCCCTTCCCTGCCATCACCAGTTCTCTATACATGACCGAAACCTATCCTATTTCTAAACACGCACAGAACCCACTTGTGTTCCTCGCTGTTTTATCACATTGGACACAGCACCGACACTTCTGCAATCAGTATAAACTTCTTCTTTCGCATTCGGATCAAGCTTTATTCCCAACGCTACCTGACAACCCGGGGCAACAAACTCCCTCCATCACTGGTTAGAAACACTCTCCCAGTGATGCTTTTCCCTTGAAATTCTATTTTAGCCTTCATTTCCCCTACACTTTCAATAGGCTTCCCTCTATAAGGAGTGGCTTTAACTGTGGCTTCTTGTAAAACACAGCATCCCATTTTGTTTTCCCATATCCCCTTCCCTATATGAGCACTTTAACTATAGACCTGGGTTTCTTCCCGCTAACCCCCATATTCCCCACAATTGCATTGATCAAATTCACTACCTCCAATCCTTCATCAGTATCCACCTGCACTCCTAGACAAACTGTATCTGCAACATTTCGCTATGTGACCTCTCTTCCCACACAACATGCACTCAACATGTACTGCTGTACACTCCTTGTTCATATCAAAATGTTGTATGCTCTGTAAGGGTGCAGAAGTACGTGTCTGACACAGTGCTGGCATGGTGATTGGCAAAGACTTTTTTTACTATACAAATGAAAAGAAAACCCTATCTTGCTAGATCTTTAAGAGGGGTTTCCCTGCCTGAACCAAAATACTAAGGACCTTGTCAGGATGTCCGTCTGTGAAAATTCTGATGGCCTTTCCCTTCCCACTTCCGGGGGATCCTATAAACAGGTGGCCAGGGGAGGGCCATCACTTTTGAATGTCGTACCTGTGGGAGGACTAGCAAGGGAGGATCACCTGGGCTGAAGGTCCTTTGGGATTGGGGAGGGATTACCCTAAAACGAGACATGATATTCCCCTTTCCAAACACCCACTCCTACCCGACATTCCCTCAGCCTACATGACATACTGTCAGCCATGTCAGCCAGACCCCGGTTTTTCCTGAACACTCCTTGTTTTAAGTATCACGATATCAAATAGGTAAATTGTATTCCAGTACTAAGTAAAGTGAATACTTTGGGCATCTATCTGGAGGCCTCCTTAAATTCAGATGCCCACGTCAATCTACTGACAATAAACTGTAACCATTCTCTCCACCTACCAACCATTTATTACTAGATACAATACTGCGATTAACGCTCGAGCCACTGTCTTGACAAGGTTACACCACTGTCACTCATTACTGCTACGAGCCTCATCTACCAATATAAGGAATTGTCAAGTGCTACAAAACAATGCCATGCGCATTGTTAATAAACTCAACAGCTGGAACACATTTCAACCCACAGAAGGGAGCTACACTGGCTAGCTATTCAGGATTGCATTTACTTCAAAGGGGGTACTATCGTTCACAACTGTGTGTATGGAGCAGCCCTCTCCTACCTGAAAACTCTGGTCCTGCAGTATCGTCCGACCAGAGCATTACGATCCACAAAATGCAGATCATAGGTTTAAAGTATAAACATGAGAATGGTCTGGGAAAATCCTTCCAAGTCAAAGCGGCCAATGTCTGGAATTTTCTTCCCACTTCTGTGACTCTGTAGCACAATTCCAGGACCTTCAGAAGAGCCTTACAACATGTCTATTTACGTAATTGCCTGTATTTGTCTTTCTGCAGACCCTGTCCCATCTCTTTTGTTTGTTTCTGTGTGAGCGTGTTGCGCCCCGATGCCTTCGGGCTTTCGGCGCATTAGAAATAAATTAATTAAGAGAGAACAGCTACATTCAGAGGGACTCTACTATTTTCATGAATGTCCCATTAACAAGGACAGGCGAAGTCAGGCACTGAAGGAACCATGTAACCACCTGAAGCCTGTCAATAAACCTCAGGTGTATAAAAAGAGTAACAACATGAGATACAGAGAACGAGTTGGTGCAGGAGAAGGAACCCAAGTCGGAGACCGAGCTAGCAGGCAACTGATAAAGCCTGAGCACCCCAAGAGATGCTGTCAGAGAACGGAGCGCCAAGACGCTGAGAGACCGTGGTTTGAGAGGGCCAGAGTAAGCATGGCGAGGGAGCCGTGTCTCCAAGGAGGTAGAAGGGGTTGCCGTGGAAAGCTGCTCTCTAAAGAAAGAGTCATTGGAAGGTGCTTGTTCCCATGGGCCAGAGAAGCCGCCAGGAGTGTCGGAGGGGTGAGCGAGGAGACCCTAACCTAGACATGGAGTAACCGCAATAGCTATGCTGATCACAACCGGTGAGTTCAAAATCAGAAGGGAACCCGTTTGGTGAAAGACACAAAGCACGAAAGGTCATTTGTAGCAGAAGAAGTGTTAAACGGGAAATCATATTGTCCCTCCTTTTGGTTTATATTGGCCTAAGCCTAGTCGCTCTGCGAAGAAAACTGTGTTGCAAAGTTCCGATGTTAGATCGACTTTGCCGCCATTTTAAAATCATCTGCCATTTTGATTTTTGTTTTTGTGATTCTCTGTTCTAAAATGGTGGACTGTGTTTCTAACTTGCAACCAAGCCTTCCTGACCTTTGAATTCTGTTAATGGTTAGACTGTCCTAGGGCCGACTGTTTAGACTAGG
Source organism: Ambystoma mexicanum (assembly GCF_040938575.1). Lineage (NCBI taxonomy): Eukaryota > Metazoa > Chordata > Amphibia > Caudata > Ambystomatidae > Ambystoma > Ambystoma mexicanum. The sequence continues at coordinate 29,701,745 of NC_090927.1, forward strand.
TAATGAGACCTTGCACAGAGTATGACTTGTTGTCCTAGGATTGTCTGCACTAACAAGTCTCATCCACGAATACACATTGAGGACACTGTTATGTAAATGTTGAGCGTGGACACTGGCAGAACTACATTGTGAAGGGATATGTACTAAGGCTTATTGTTGGAGCTGAGAATATACATCGCCATTGTAACTTGACGGAAATACAAACTTGTGTAATCCTTCTGCATATTATTGTATGAGCTATATGTGAGCTCAGCACAAACTCTAGACCGCAGATTATTAACCTGTAGAGGGGCTGGACAATACTGTAGGAAATGTATAAAAATGCGAATGATTAGATGTCCAGCACTCTCTCTCCTCACTCTGACGGGCAGCTAATCATTGGGCCTCATCACGAGTTTGGCTGTAGCCCTTAAATGCGGTGGTAACAGTATTACAGCCGCATTTAAGGGCTGGCCCTATCACAAGTTGGGCGCTAAATCGACTGTTTTACCCCCAGCTTTTTTCTGGAGGTGAAAATCCCTGTTTTCGGCTGTATTACAGCTGGCTGTATTAGCCCGCATAATTAGCGCCGAAAATTCCCCATTGGATCCAATGGACCCAATCAGGAATGGGGATTCACCGTTAAGGCCCAACTCGTGATCCGGTGGTAATACCACCGAACTGGTCGGTGTTAGGGCTATTACAGTCGGCTCTATTGCAGCCAGGAATACAGCCCAACTCGTGATGAGGCCCATTGTGATGTATTGAGAGCCAGATAGCTATCTGTATTTCTGTTTCTTTGTAGACTGTACAGTAGATTAAAAGATCTGTGAATCTTTATATCCCGTGTTTGGTGTATTTCCTCTTGTGGTACTCAGCCTCGATATCTCCTTGCTTTTACAGGGTGTTACGCTCACCTGGCTCCCACAGGGGCTTCGATCTGAACTGGACAGCTGCGGTCTCCACCAATGTGACGCGTAGTGCCGAGATGATGGACTGGACTGGACTGGCCCACCTAGCTTCGTTTGCTTGGCCCGTAGGAATATTCTTCTGCAAATGGAGAAAGGGAATTAACCACCCGTGGAGTTCAGTGTTAACCCCTCCAATCCCGCGGTTCTCCCTACTGATCACCTTTGATGTCTCCTCTTATATTCTCACCTGATGGTTTGGAAAGATGAGCTCTCCATCCTGCATTGAGCGCAGGGTGCATAGATAACCAGTTGCTTCACTGGCTCGAAGGAATTGGTGAGTTCCAGAACAATATTGACTCTGAGATTCCCGGCAAGACGCCGTAAGTATGCAGTTCGTAAGAGTTCAAATGTCTGACTTTCACTCTTGTCGGATTCCTTGCAGGTTGCAGCTTCACTCTAGCAAAGAGTTCCTCGTGGCAACCAAAAATGTTCAGGTAAGGATTTGTATTATCCAGCACAGTTCGATAAAATAATGTCAATATGTAACCTGTTGTTTTCTCCCTTATTCAGGAGCTGAGAGAAAGGCTGCTGGTGCATTGCACAACCCGAAAGGCATCACCTGGTATTCGAGTAACCCATACTTAGTGCGAAAAGCAGTCTTCCATTCGTCACCCTCTTTTACACGTACCAGATGGTATGCCCCCAGGAGATCTAACTTAGTGTATATGCAAGCGTCCTTCACTTGGTCTAGTAATTCAGGGATCAGAGGCAATGGGTATCGGTTCTTAACAGTTATCTGGTTCAAGGTGCGGTAGTCGATGCACGTTCTGAGGTCGCCTTCCTTTTTGGGCATGAAGAACCAAGGTGAAGATGCAGGGGACTTGGATGGGCGAATGAAACCATTGGCAAGGTGCGGGTCGAGTATTGTCGGAGGTGAAGGTTCTCAAGTTCCATAAGGGCATAGATCCTGCTACAAGGGGGTTGTGCACTGGGTATGAGATCGATTTGACAATTTTACGATCTGTGAGGTGGTAAGGTGTTTGCCTGTTCTTTTTGGAAGACATCCTGGAATTCTTGGTATTCTGGAGGTAGTTGCATGACTGCTGTGGTTACTGTGGCCAGGCCTGCGTTCAGATTTTTCTTTGGCTAACAGGTTTGTGCACAATCCGGGAAGGTTATTCTCTTCTCTCGCCAATCAATACAAGGATTATGTGTTTCCAACCAAGGTATCCCCAGTATTATTTGGAACTGTGGGGCTTTGATTAGGTCAAACACAATAGTCTCTCAATGACCATCCTGACCCAATAGTGTCATCTCTGTGGTGGAATGAGTTACAGGCCCAGAGGCAATTTCAGTTCCATCGACTGTGGTGATGACATCTGAAGTGGTTTTTCGACAGAGAGGTAGATTCATCCTGGAAGCCAATTCGTAGTCCACATAGTTTCCTACGGCCCCGCTATCAATGTATGCCCTTACTGCGTGCATACGCGATGGCTGCCTTGGATCTACGAGGACCATTGGTATGATGAAATGCGAGGTCTGAGTATCCTTCTTCAAGCTCGGCAAGCGGACCTCTAGGCTTGTCGGGCGTGGTCGTTTCCCGAGTCTGACTCCTTATGGCTTTTATCAGCAGCTCCTACCACCTTCCTGGGTGATTTTACAGGACAATCCCGTAGAAAATGCCCAGAAGTTCCACAATATAGACACAATTGCATTTGCCGTCTCCTTTCTCTTTCCTTTTGGGTTGAGGGTCCTTTAACCCCTCCGATTTGCATGGGTTCTGAAGCATCTGCTCCTTTGGGGTTAGCGTGGGTTTTGACCAACACCCGATTCTCAAACTTGGCTCGATCAGCCTTTCTGTTCTGAAGTCTATGATCTAACTGGACCACTAAGTCTATATATTCAGTGCAGTCTTGAGGTGGGTTCACGACTTGAGCCAAGACATCCTTGAGTTCTCCTCAAAGCCCTCGATGAAATAACGTGATTCGTTTTACCTCAGGCCATCCAGTTTCCACTATCAACCTATTAAAGGTCACGATGTAGAATAGAAGGACCTGGTTACCCTGTCGTAGGGACAAAAGTTTGTTATCCAGGGCCTGTCCTTGGGAGTGCCGGGCAAATTGTCTTTCCATGCTCATTTGAAAGCCCTGAAAAATCCTGAAGAATTGGGTCATCCTGAGTAACTAGTGGAATCGACCAATCAGCTGCACTGCCGCTGAGATATGACAATACAAAGGCTACCTTGGCTTGATCGTTTGGGAAGGCTCCAGGTCTGCATAAAAAGTGCAAGCGGCATTGGTTCATAAACACGGCAAAGCGTTCGGACGGAGCTAATGGAATATTTCCTGGTAGGTTTATTTGCACAGGGTTACTCGATAACACAGGAGCTGGATTTCCCCCGGAACCTGGTAGGGGTGCTTGTCCAGACTGGCTTTGCAGTAGTTGCCTAGCAAGGTCATCGGTTCGCTCCTTTGACAAAATCAGTTCTCTCCTAAGAGCATTGGTTTCTTGACAGGCGGAATGCACTTCAGCCCTCAGTTCCCCTAGTAATTGGGCCAATTGGTCAGTTTCTGAGGTATCCATAACGCCCGGGTGGGAATTTTTGGGTAGGCTTCGTGTTCTGTTACGCTCACCTGGCTCCCACAGGGGCGTCGATCTGAACTGGACAGCTGCGGTCTCCACCAATGTGATGCCTAGTGCCGAGATGACCGACTGGACTGGCCCACCTAGCTTTGTTTGCTTGGCCCTTAGGAATATTCTTCTGCAAACGGAGAAAGGTAATTAACCACCCCTGGAGTTGAGCGTTAACCCCCCCCCCACTCCTGCTGTTCTCCCCACTGATCACCTTTGATGTCTCCTCTTATATTCTCACCTGATGGTTTGGAAAGATGAGCTCTCCATCCTGCATTGAGCGCAGGTGCGCGTAGATAACCAGTTGCTTCATTGGCTCGAAGGAATTGGTGAGTTCCAGAACAATATTGACTCTGAGATTCCCGGAAAGACGCCGTAAGTATGCAGTTCTTAAGAGTTCAAATGTCTCACTTTCACTCTTGTCCGATTCCTTGCAGGTTGCAGCTTGACCCTAGCGAAGAGTTCCTCGTGGCAACCGGTAATGTTAAGGTAAGGATTTGTGTTATCCAACACAGTTCGATAAAATAATGTCAATATGTAACCTGTTGCTTTATCCGTTATTCAGGCGCTGAGAGAATGATATGATATGGCATTTGTGACGCGCCTATACACAAGTGTTTCAAGGCGCGAATGTATGAAGTATGACAAAGTATGAAGTCTCGGGGAATAATGCCTCCGGCGGTAAAATCAGGTAAGTCTATTGTGGTGAGGAGGTTTCCACTTGTTTGTCCTTTTGTTTCACCTTGCTGTCCTTTTGTTTCCCCTTAGGGGCCGGGGTACGGCGAAGATGCAGTGGAAGCTGCGCCGACCCGTGAAGAGGATTAGTACCCCCCGTGGTAAAATCAGGTAAGTCTATGGGGGTAACTAATATTGCCTCTGTGTATTCCCTTGGCTCACCTTGCTGTTCTTGTCTTCCCCTTAGGTGCCGGAGTGTGGCGGGAACATACAGGAGGATGTGGTGGAATGTGAAGATGCTGCAAAGGCCGGTGAGTTCAGCGCGGCGCTGCAGCAGGCGAGGCGACGCGCATAAAATAACTTCTTTCTTCCAGCTCGAAGTCGCGATGGATCGGGAATTCAGGTAAGGATCAAAGGTATTGCTCTTGTTCTAACCTTTTCTCCCTCTTTCTCCCTTTTTCTAGGAGCTCCAGACTCGAGGCAGGCATGGCAGAAGACTAGATGCAGACTTGCAGGCACGTGAGCGTTACGCTGCTGGATGCAGAATAACGCGAAGCGTGTGCTGCTCTTCGGGCGTGGTTTAAATAGCCTCCAAAGTAGTCCCAGGTGAGTATTCCTCCCCAGCCCCACCCGAGTAAAAAATAGTCCCTAGGTAAAGTAGTCCCTTCCAAGCCTCCTTTGGCTTGGAGCTCTTGCAGCATGGTCTGCATCAGGTAAGTTTGCAGCATGGTCTGCATCAGGTAAGTTTTAATCTATGAGCCTGGTGCCTATGGCGCCAGGACTGACTCTCCATATGAGCCTGGCGCCATAGACGCCAGGACCGCACCCAAATAGCCCCTAGCAGGGGTTGTTGTGCTTGCTTGGGATAACTTGATGCCTGCTTCCGGGGTTGCTGGACTTGGTCTGGGTCCCCGGGGTTAGGCATCATGACATAGGGACCCTCAAGATTGATGCCATCTCGTTGAAGTGTTGACGCGGCTATCGGACCGGGATCAGACGGTGAGAAAGGGGGCCCCTTCTTGGATGAGACGCGACACCTCAACAGTACTGCACAACCCGATCCCTGGACGGTGAGCCCGCGGTCCGAGACAGCATCTTGACGAAGGTCCATATATTGAGGCGGCAGTTTTGCCGAAATCACCTAAAACAATGGTCCTTTGTTGTCCTTTGTAATCCGATCGTACCTCCCTTAGTTCTTTGATCAGGTGAGTCGTGACCCGATTCTTAAGTATCCTGATAATTTGAATTTGGTTGATTGTCCTTGCGAGAACAATTATTGACCAGGTAACACCAGAATTCTGATATCCCTTAGAAATTGTCTGCCTGTTTCAGGGCATTATTCCGCAGAGACATACAATCTTTGGAATTTGGCCGACCGGCGCCACAGGAGGGGTCGCTGGCGTGTACTATGTACTGTAAGCACGGCATTGGTAGTATAGTGTTTAATGATATTTGGCACAGACAAACTAGACATGCTTCCGAACTTCAGTGGCCAGTCAATGGTAGCTTTGAGATTTCTTGTATAGAATATTTAGAATCTATATTATTAAAGAAAAAAGCTAGACCTGCAGCATTTGATGTATTGCAGAATTGGAAAAAAGAAGCTATGCAGCAACTTAAAAGTGGAGAAAAACATGCACGCCGACATATGTCGAACGCTGAGAAAGCGTCATTATATGATCACCAGAAACAGTCAGAGTCAGTTAGAAATATGGATAGGGCTTTTCAACTTGGCATTCAGAAAATATATCCATCTAAGGATTTTCATGCATCAGATGAGTTAATTGACAAGCTTTTGAATGAACAGAGGCCTGGTGTCACTGCACCACCTCCTTCTGTACCTATTCCTGTTGCTTTACCTCTTCCTGCTGTTGTTCCTCCTCCCGTAGCAATTCCTGCTCCTCCTATTGTTCCTCCAATTGCTCTTCCACCTCCGGTTATTGTTCCTCCTCCTATCCTTGCTCCTCCGCCTGCACTTCCACCTTTGCTTGCTGCCGTAGGTTTGGTAGATCTGTCTCTTCCACCAGTGATAGCACCTTTGTTTCCTAGTGTGCAAGATTTGTGTACTCTTTCTCTTCCAAGTGGTCCTGTTCCACTTATAGTTGATAAGGGAGCGGAATCGAAAATTACAACTCGTAATACAGTTTCTAAAGAGAGAAAGCAAGATCTGAATGCATGGGCTAGACAGTGTATGGAGAAGGGTGATCGTTTTGATGTTTTTGCTACACTCTCTAATCTAGAAAGTTTTCCTGAGAAAAATGCTTTTATTGAAGGACTTGGAATTTATTTATCTGTAATGTGGAACAGGCTGAATGATGTAGATCTCCCACAAGGGTTGAGGGATCTGAATGTTTTAGCATATTCAAGAGATACTGCCGTGAAAGTATTTGAGCATGTCAAGAGGGTTTTTGAGTATGGAAGGGAGTTCGAAAAGTTACGGAATGAAGGAATAGATGGTGATAGTTTGAGCACTATTTGTGTACAGAAACGGTTCCTTCCTCTTAGTAAGTCGATGAGTGAAGAAACACGAATTTGCACAAGAGATGCAATTAGGTGGATTTCAGATATGTCGATATCTCCCGTAGTAGTATATGACACGTATAGTCAGTATATGCCAGAAATGCAGAGGAAAGTGATACAGGTTATGGTAGAATACCTGCAGGATGAATGTATTAAAAGAAAGATTTGTTGTCCCGCAGAATTATTGAATATCTATAAGAGAGCTTTTTCGTCTGACACTCCTTCAGATGCTTTAGCGCTCGATTTAGCTCTGTTGCTCAGTAAGCGTTCGGAGTTTCCTATTTCTCAGTTGACTATGAGAGAGGTTGCTCCGACATTTGTCCCAAAGGTTGAGGTTCCAGCTAATGCCGCAGCAGGTACTGCTGCTTATGACATTCCTGCACATTATGTATCGCAGTTTGTTCACGTCCCGTTCTCAAGACAGGAAGTGAACACCATCAGACAATCTATCCCAGATATTAGAAAGGATCCAACAGGGTTTTATAAAGAGATAGAATCTGTCTTGCAGTCGTCAGTATTTACTCTGAGTGATATAGATTTGTTATTTCCCGTGCTCCTACCCATTGATTTGTGGAAACAGATTAGGACAGTAGATGATGTACCAGGGTTAGGGGATACATGGGATAATATGGCTAGACAAGATAAAGATAGACCAGCAGGTGAGAGACCACCACAGGTAATACTGACTTTGCCTGATAGAATAGTGACAAAACTGAAAGCCTTAATTCCTGAAAGAAGGATTGTTTGGGACAAACTTACTGCTTGTATCCAAGGAAAGTCTGAGGGTGCTACCGAATTCTTTAATCGGTTTGAACAAGTGTTTTCAGATTTCAGTGGGCAAGATTTAAGCACAGAGTCTGGAAAACGATTATTTGTAGACAAATTTGTGTGTGGATTGTTACCTGACATCCAGTCGCAAATCATGACTTCTGAGAGCGCTTGGCAAGCTAAGTCTCACTCTGAAGTATTGCATATGGCTCAGTATTATGAAAACCGAGTCAATAATGAGAAAGAAAGGATCAAAAAGAAAAAGGGAGACTTGAAAAGTAAGGTTTCACTGCAACAGATTGTTAGAGGTCGTAGAGGGGGTAGTACACAGTTTAGGGGACCGTATGCTCCACAAGGTAATGTGCCGTTGGGTCCTGTACACGCAAACCAATGTGCTTATTGCAGACAAGAGGGTAATTGGTGAGCACATTGCCCGATCCTCCAGCAGAGATCGAATAACACATTTGGTATCATGGGTAGATGATCTAGAGGCCGCCCTGGGGCAGAGGGCCCTGGTAGAAGCCAGTTTTCTCAGAAGTCACAGCCTTTTTCGCAAGACAATCAGTCACCGAGTGTGGATAATAGAAACATTTCTGATCATCCTTTTACTGCATATCTCTCTGAAGACCTTCCCTTTGATGATATATTGTTTCGCTAGGATTGCCCGAAGCAGGGTTTGGAACCAACACCTATTCCCGTTAATCAGAAAGGTCCCTACGTTGAAATGATAGTGGGAAATAGGAACCATCAATTCTTGATAGATACAGGAGCACAGAAGTATTCCATAGATCATTCACGAGTTCCAGACATTCCACTGTCAGGGCAAACTAATGTTTCTGTAGGGTTTTCTGGTACGCCAGTGGTTAGTCCGGTTTCTTCGCCAGTACCGATTACACTGGGTCCATTCATGGACCACTGTCCGTTTCTTTTGACAACAAGCTGTGGAGAGAATTTTTTGGGGTTGAATCTGTTGAAGGAATTAAATGCGGTAATTCATTGTTCTTCGGATGGAGTGCATTTGACATTTCACCACAAGAATTTTCTGCCTCACAGTTTGTGACTAGACCTTTGTCGCCGGAATTTAGTGATGTTCCGGAGCATTTATGGGCGATTGATGACAATGATGTTGGTGTTTTACAGATTGAGCCTGTTAAAATCGTTTTGAAACAAGAAGTAAAGTTGCCAAGTATTCCACAGTATAAGATTTCGGTTGATGGTGAGCATGATTTGAAGTGTATAATTTGCGATTTTGTGTACCGTGGGGTAATTGAAGAAATTGCAGGCAGTTTGTGCAATAGTCCGATTTTACCTGTGTACAAGAAAGGAGATAATGCAATTCCTTTTTGTTTTATTATTGATGTACGCGCTATCAACAAGATTGTTGCTTCACAATTTCTTATTGTACCTGATGTAACAATTATATTAACTATGATCCCGTCTTCTGCTACTCATTTTAGTGTCGTAGATCTTAAGAATGCTTTCTTTAGCATTCCCATACACGAAGATAGCAGATATCTGTTCGCGTTCACCCTAAGGGGACGTTCGTTTACATTCACTCATGCGCCGCAAGGGTACACAGAAAGTCCGAGCATTTACAGTAGGGCTTTGAAAGAACAGCTTGATACACTTGAGTTGCCTGTCACTTGTACATTGCTCCAGTACGTAGATGATTTTCTTTTAGCTGCAGATTCAGAAAGTGCCTGTAAGGAGGGCACTGTGTTGTTGCTTATTCACCTAGCAAAACATGGACATAAAGCTTCACTGAAAAAGTTTCAATATTGTCAACAGGAGGTCGCCTATTTAGGTTATCTCCTGTCAAAGGAGGAGAGAAGGTTGACACCTGAACGGATTAAAATCATTTCTAGCATGTCTGTCCCAAATACACAGAAGGAAGTCAGAGCCTTGATAGGAATGGCTTCTTACTGTAGGCAGTGGATCCCCAATTTCTCACTAGTGATTAAACCAATGTTGGCTTTGACAAAGAAGGGCATTTCTTTGCCATTGCCGTGGAACTTGTAACACCAGAAAGCTTTTGATCTGCTCAAGACTGCACTGTTTTCAGCACCAGTTTTGGGCACACCAAATTATAAAAAAGGCCTTTGAGTTGTATGTGCATAAACGTGATGGATGTGCTTTGGCTGTATTAACGCAGGAACATGGGGGGAAGAATGGCTGTGCAGTTACTTTTCTTCCGCCCTTGATCCTGTTGCATGCGCTTTGCCAAGATGTCTGAGAGCTGTCACTGCATCTGTAAAACAGAGCAAGGGTATGGTCCTAGGCCATGCTTTACCCTTGTTGATACCTCACTCTGTAGATGTTCTATTAAATGGAACGCAAACACAGCACCTTACTTCTGCACAATTAACGAGATACAAATTGATCTTGTTTGCACCGAATGTACAAATTAAAAGGTGTTGTGTATTGAATCCGGCTGAATTACTACCTCTGCTGCAAGGTACTGCTTGCAGTGACGAAACGTCACATGACTGCCTTTATGCTACAGAACAGGAAACTAAAGCAGGATTGACTGGGATACCATCGCTCCACAGCCCAGCCCCAGGACCCAGTTGCCCACCCACTCCTGCCTCTGGGGTTGCCATGTTGGACACAACAGCATCTGGCACCACTGGCAATCCCCAGCCAGAGAGGCAGAGGGCCACCAGCTTCAGTGCCAGGGAAGTTGGTGTCCTGGTGGAGCAAGTCCTGGGGCAGTATGATGCCCTCTTTGGAAGTTCGCGCGCCGACAATGAAGGACGGACCAGGATCTGGATGGACATCGTGACTGCCATCAATGCGGAGGGGGTGGCAGTCTGCGACTTACAACATGTCAAGAAGCGCTGGGAGGACTTCAGGTCCAGGACCCTGAACAAGGCCCGGCGCCTCTTGAAGGCAGCGGATGCCAAGGGGTGCCGGGGCCACCTATCCGACCACCAGATGAGGGTCCTGGAACACATATGCCCAGTGCTCCACGTCCAGGTCCTTGAGAGGCAGACCCATCTGGAATCGAGCGGTAAGTGTCCATGTGTACTGATTGGACGCTGTGCATGTGGTGGTGTGCCAGTAGTGTGCTGGCTGCACATGTGTTTTCGTAGGGCCATGTAGGGATGTGTATGAACAGGGGCGTGAGGCTGCCACATGTGAGTCCTCTTAGGTGTGAGACACATCGATGGTGTATGTGTTGGTAAGCATGCTGTGCAAATGCAGGTGTGGTAGCACACATGTTTGAATTTCTGTGTATGTACGTTGGCATGGTTGTGGTGTCACACATGGATGGAAGTTTCTGCTGCATGTATCTGCACTGTGTACATGTGCATGTGTGTGTATTTGACATGTGTGCAACTGTGATGCAACATGGATGCACGTGACACTGATATGTAGAAGGCTGAATGCCAGATGTGACATGTATGACGATCGCATCACTGTGACAGTTGGAGGAGATGTAGACATGCATGTAAGTGTGGTGGCATGTGTGCATGTCTAGTGCACTCCCTGTGTTTCATGTGATGTCAGGCTCACCTTCGGCTGCTTATGCTGTTGTATGTGTATGGATGTTGCTGCCTGGTGCAATATTGCTGTGGAAATGCTCATGTGTGTGAGTTGAAATGACATGTGTGTCATGGAGTGTAATGCCATGTCTGAAGTTTGACATTGCCACTCATGTACAACTGTCATGTGTGTATGTGTCCATTGTACAGTGCCCTGATGCCTGTGTTTTATCTCTCCCTGTCTGCAGCGTCAACTGATGAAAAGGGCGGAGAAGGTGCTGTGGAGCACAGCGGCAGGGATCGCACCACCAGCCGGAGACGCAAGGCCCGGCTCCCCTCCCAGATTGTCATCTCGTCGGGGAGTGAGGAGTCTGCTGCCGCGTCCCAGGCCGCAGCTGCCGAGGATAGGTCCAAGAGGCAGAGGTCGGAGGGGGACTCCTCGGCAGCAGAAGGAGCAGCTGAGACCCCACAGGGTCCAACGGAGGAAGATGGCACAGAGTCATCCAGGTTGGTGGGGGGTTTGGTGGAGGAGGAGGCCACGGAAGACACAGGGTCTGGAGGTGGGGGTTCCACTGGTGCTAGTGGTGAAGTGCAGGACCAGGGACAGGAGGCAGCACAGGCCGCCGCGGAGGTGCCTGTGTCTAATCCTGTCCCTGATCCTGTCACTGCATCATCTGGCACCAGCAGGGGTGCCTACGTCCAGACCCATTTTTAGGGAGGGGATGAGCACATAAAAACTGGCCTTCCTCTCCCTGCAGACGTGGCTATACGGGACCGTGTTGAGCCTGTCCTGAGTGGGATAGCATTGCGTCAACGGGGTATGCGAGGTGACCTCCAGTCTTTTCGTGGAGAGACTGCACGTCGTCTCTCATGCCTCTTTGACCACGTTGACCTACTGGGACGGGTCACTGGTGCTGGATTCCTCCGTGTGCTGGACCTTCTTGCGACCCCCTCCTCACCTGAACCCCCTACGCGCCAGTCGTCCCCATGCCATCTTCCCACCCTTGTGTCACCTGGGTACCCTGTGGAGCTGCCCCTGACCCAGCGGCCAGGCTGGTGGAGGACACAATTCTGCCACAGTCGGGAGTCGGACGTCCAGCAGGGGTGGCCACCATGACAACTGCACCCCAGCCGGAGGAGGACATGCAGGCAGCAAGAGCCAGGGCACGGGCACAGGCACAGAAGCAGCAGCAACATGGTGGGAGCCATGATGGCTCGGGGCCTTCAACATCGGAGGGGCAGGCATCGGCCATAGGGCAGGAGGACCCGGATTTCAAGTGTCTTCCGTGTGGCAGCGGTTGGGCCACGCCATAGATGCGGAGCGGCAGCGGGCGGGAGAGGCACAGCTCACAATGGTCAGGGCGGAGAACTCCATGCGGAGGGCACTGAGGCAGGCCGATTGCCTCGAGGCAATTCACAGGGAGTTGGAGGTGAATATGTCGTCGTCCCTGCGAACCCTCGGGGCCATGGAAGAGGACCGCCTCCAGGACATTGAGCGGGAGTTCGATGATGCCCTGGCCCGGGTCATCAAAAAGTGAGCCGTCGGACTAGCCTGCTGCCATTGTAAATAGTTAGATAGTGTTAGGTTTCCTTTTTGTTTTTGTTTATTTTGGGGCGCTTGGACAATGCACCACATTTTTGTATATAGTTCATTATTAGGTAGTGTTTTTTGTAGGTTTCGTTTCATTTGTTGGGCTCATGGACCCAGGATTGGTGATTTGCATATAGTTGACCAGTGGATGTTTCTCTTTTTTATTTTAATTTCACCATGGCGCAATGGATTTCAGATATTTTTTTCCCCTTGGATTTGCTTTGTTGGACTGAGACTTTGGACACATTTTCATTTGGATTTCTTTGGATTCTGATTTCATATTTTTTATTCTTTTCCGGACATGCTGCATTTTATTTCTTATTCCCATTATTGAGTGTTTTTTTTTCATTACCTTCATTTTGTGTTCAATACATTTTTGTTTCATACTTCGATGTGTGGTATTCTCTCATTGGTTTCATGCATGTCATGATATGGGTTTTCACATTCACTTGCACCCATTGTGTGTGTGTGACGGACATGTGTTCATGTACATACTTGACATTCGGGTTGTATCATGTAATGACCATTTCTCTGTGGGTGGATGCAATACTTGTTTGGGTCTTTGGGCTGGGGTGGCGTGGGGTGTGGTGTGGTGTGGGTGGCCATGAGGCCCATGATTGAGGATCGTCATGACGTGGGTGCTGGGGGACATGAGTGGGACATGAGTGGGGGCCTGCTGGCAGGTGCCTCTGACTGCTGGGGGATGGGGGTGCTGGGGGACATGTGTGGGACATGAGTGGGGGCCTGCTGGCAGGTGCCCCTGACTGCTGGGGGGTGGAGGTGCTGGGGGACATGTGTGGGACATGAGTGGGGGCCTGCTGGCAGGTGCCCCTGACTGCTGGGGGGTTGGGGTGCTGGGAGACATGTGTGGGGGCCTGCTGGCAGGTGCCCCTGACTGCTGGGGGGTTGGGGGTGGGGGTGCTGGGGGACATGTGTGGGACATGAGTGGGGGCCTGCTGGCAGGTGCCCTTGACTGCTGGGGGGGTGGGGGTGCTGGGGGACATGTGTGGGGGCCTGCTGGCAGGTGCCCCTGACTGCTGGGGGTGGGGGTGCTGGGGGACATGTGTGGGACATGAGTGGGGGCCTGCTGGAAGGTGCCCCTGACTGCTGGGGGTTGGGGTGCTGGGGGACATGTGTGGGACATGAGTGGGGGCCTGCTGGCAGGTGTCCCTGACTGCTGGGGGCTGAGGGTGCTGGGGGACATGTGTGAGGACCTGCTGGCAGGTTCCCCTGACTGCTGGGGGGTTGGGGGGTGGGGGTGCTGGGGGACATGTGTGGGACATGAGTGGGGGCCTGCTGGCAGGTGCCCCTGACTGCTGGGGGGTGGGGGTGCTGGGGGACATGTGTGGGGGCCTGCTGGCAGGTGCCCCTGACTGCTGGGGGATGTGGGGGGTGGGGGTGCTGGAGGACATGAGTGGGGCCTGCTGGCAGGTGCCCCTGACTGCTGGAGGTGGGGGTGCTGGGGAACATGAGTTGGTGATCACCAGTGCAAGGTGACATGTGGCTCGGCTGGGGGGCATACCCATGGTGGATGGGCTGCCTGCGGGACATGACCAGGGGTGCAGGGTAGTCCCCTGTGGTGTGGGCTGCCTGCAGGGGCCGTGGAGGGTGTAGAGGGAACACCTGGGAGGACCCACACTGCCAATTCACGTGTAGGACTCCCCGCGCACCCCTGAAAATCACATTAACTGCTCCAATCGCGTGAGAAACTTCCCGCGCACCCCAGGAATACACATACCCCACTCGCACAGGGCCTATTGCGTGTGAAACTTCCCGCGCACCCCCGAAATACACGTTCCCCTCTCCAATCGCGTGAGAAACTTCCCGCGCACCCCAGGAATACACATACCCCACTCGCACAGGGCCTATTGCGTGTGAAACTTCCCGCGCACCCCCGAAATACACGTTCCCCTCTCCAATCGCGTGTGAAACTTCCCGCGCACCCCAGGAATACACGTACCCCACTCCAATCGCGTGTGAAACTTCCCGCGCACCCCAGGAATACATGTACCCCACTCGCACAGGGCTTATCGCGTGTGAAACTTCCCACGCACCCCCGAAATACACGTTCCCCTCTCCAATCGCGTGTGAAACTTCCCGCGCACCCCAGGAATACACGTACCCCACTCGCACAGGGCATTTCACGTGTGAAACTTCCCGCAAACCCCTGTTATACACGTACCCTGCTCCAATCGCGTGTGACACTCCCCGTGCAGCGGGTACGTGTATTTGGAGGGGTGCGCGGGGAGTTTTACAGGTGTTTTCGTGGTTGGGGGCCTGGGCGCCATGTACGGGATTTGTGCACTGTGCATGGTGCACGGGGAGGGGTTTGGGGCGTATCTGGCGCTGCTGCAGGGGTGCTGCTGCAGGGTCGCTGCGCTACTCTGTGCCACGGCTGCTTTTGGAAGCTAAAATCCATGAATACGCTGTGCGCAGAAATGGATTTTAGCGCACGCGGCTGGCGCAGAAATTCGCACTCTACGCCAGCCGCATGCGCCACTTGTGCGCTGAATACTATGAATTACCCTCTTTATTTTGTCAGATTGTATTTCTTTGAATGTTAAACTAATAAAGCATTTATATTAAAAATAAATTTAAAAAAAGACACCGAGAGTTTCTGCAGGAAGGGCTCACATGTCTTATCTACACGCACCGCCGACATGCCTCACCGCTGCATCCATCATTATGACGGCTGTTGATCCACCGATCCCACATGCCTTCTCTGCCAGATTCAGTTTGCCCTGCAGTTACACGGCTGGGCCATCATTGCCAGTATAATAAAGGTGGTTATAATAGGAGATGTTGTAATCCTTTTATTTGAGGTACATAGCAAAGGTTAGCAATAAATGACAGCAGTAACATCCTCCTTCCAATTCTTCAATTGACTTTCTCTCTCTTTCTCTGCTCAGAATCTTCACTCTTGGCATTCTCAAATGAATACTTGGTCACAAGAGTCAGCCTATTAGTTGCCGACGGGTCAAGGGTTGGCATGGAGCTGGGGGGCAAGTGGAAGCTGACTACCAGAGTGGCAAGAAGCTGCCTGTGCCTTGCCCGTGCCTCGTTTGTCATTTACCAGCAACCAGCAAGGGCGGGGTGTTAAAATAGGAATTCTGGCTATACTTCCCACCAGCCACCAGCAACTCTGGGTAATGGAATTCTGAGCCCCATGGCCATGCAACTCCAAGGCTTATTAGCCTTTTTGTAATGTAAATGGCCACAACACAAGTTCTCATCTCATACCACTAAATGCCGGACAGTCAGTCCCTGTGCAGGAATTTCCTTGGTGTTCACGGCAGATGCCTCCCCAGATTATAGCAGGCGGACCCCGTTAGAATATTCAAAAGGTTGCCACCAATTTGTGGATCACATTTAGTCATGGGCGGAAATTTGCAACGGGATACTGGGTCCATGGCGTACGATTACCAAGAGGAACTAAGAGTCCTTTAGCGGGCACTTACAGTATTCTCATCTCTAGTGGCAAGGTGGGATGTTCAGCCTCACAACGATATGGAAACTCATGCAAGCAAAGCCTTGATGGTTTCCTTAATGCCCTGTACTTACCCATCCTGTTTACACTATGCAGGCAATGCGGCAATAATTGCCTGCATAGAGCTGGTTTTGCTGTATCTAGTAGTTACCGTGGAAGATGGACTTAAGAACCACTTCCTGGCAAGGGCCATGCGTTCTTTGGTGCTAGTGCACGCTGCTATTGGACTGAGCCCATCTGGTCCAGGATCTTGGGGTGCCCGGGGTGGGCTGCCTTGAAGTGTACTCATATTCTGAGCCACTTAGCACTCTGAAATGCAATTGTGTCACGACGGACACCTAAGAAAGGAGCACCACTTGCACAAGGCGCTGCAGCAAGCAGGGATTCCTACAAAATACTTAAAGAGCGTGTGTGTCTAAGCATGGAACTCACTTGTGATTTTCTCTCCCTGCCCTCGTCGGTAAACTCTAGTTATGGAAGGCACTCCTCTAATCACATCACATCCCCGTGTCTACCCTTGCCCAAATTGGTCTTCTTGATAACCTGCCTAACATCATTATTAGGGTAGAGTGCGGGTTTAGCTTTGGAAAGCAACCGAGTGCTTTAAAAATCATAGGAGGAAGGACATAGTGAAGGAAGCAGAGATGCAAGGGTCCAAGGAGCTAGCAACAAAGGAAGGCAGCACATTAGGCAGCAAGGGATCTACAAGTATTCAGGGGAGGAAATAGTGGGGAACAGATAGCCCAGCCTCAGGTAGGGCAGGGAGTGCAGGGTGTGTGCACCTAGGTGTTAGAGAGGAGCCATTCCTTGAAGCTGAGGGTCTGAAATGTATAGGTGATGGGGCAAGTCGGATGTTGACGGGGAGTAGGTTCCAGAGTCTTCAGGGGTAGACAGAGAAAGCCTGCTTTCTGGTTCTTTTTTTCCTGCGCCAATACATTCAGAGGTTCAGATCTGCACATGTCCTTACTTCTTGTGCATTGGAGGCCTCTGAAGATGCTGAGTTTCTCAGCAAGGTAGCTTGGCGACTTCAGGGCATTAGCTAGCCTTGTAGATAATGCAGCAGGATCAGAAGATGTTACAGGCTTGCAACAGGTGCCAGTACAGTTCCATGAGGGACGAGGTGGTGTGGTTGAATTTGCGGTGTTCTTTGAGTCGTGCTGCAACATGCAGGACACATCTCAGTGGTGCCATGCTGGTCGCAGGAAGACCTTCCACGTGGGAGAGGAACAAGGCTTAGACAGCAGATCTGGAGTTGTTTTCTGGGGTGAAAGGCTTGGTTTTCCACAGGAGAGAAAGTTGGTACCAAGCAGTTTATGTCTCCCTTGCCATGGGCTGTTTGCAGGAGAGTTGTCTGTCAATATTGAACCAAAAGGGACTTGGCGCAGGTGGCCAGCTGGGGTGTGAAGCCTTCGAGATCCACAGTCGAAAGCCAAGTCTGGATGTCAGGGTATTGGTCAGCAAGGGTGAGGCAGGCCTTGATCCTGTGGATGTAGTCAATGGAGGATATATTGCGGTAGTGTTGCGTGTCATCTGCCTATTGGTGGATGTGGATGTTGTGTGGAGCCAGGAGTTTTCTGAGTAGTTCCATGTACTGATTAAAGATCACAATGGAGAGGATGGGATTCTTGCAGGACTCCACAGGTGATGGGTTCTGGAAGAATCCTATTGTATAAACTGTTAGCAATTAGCAAGGTAGGATTGAACAAGCTGAGGACAATCTTGCTGATCTCCATGTGGCGATGTAGTGTTGTTGAGTGTCTGGTGGTCTTTTGTGTAGAATGTTGATGAGAAGTCAAGGAGAACTAGGAGGCAAGGATGGGCATCATCGAGGATTTTGAGGGCATTGTCGATCACCTTGAGGGTATTCGTTTCTGTGCTGCTTCTGGCCTGATGCCCGATCCATAGGACTGAAGGAGGTTGTTAGATTCTATGGGCCTCATTCCGAGTACAGTGGTAAGCCGCCGGTGCTACCAGCGGGTTGCCACTGTACCCGTAACACCAAATCCATCGCCTGACTTTGCGGTGCTATTACAAGTCCTGGCAGAGCATGCAGTCAGGCGGGGGAATCGGTAAGTTTCCATTTCCGTGGAGTCTAATAGGACTCGACTGGAATGGGGACTGGAAGCACCGGCACCATTGCTAATGTTGCTGGTGCTTCCATGACAACTCTGCCTACCGGGCCGCAGCCCTGGCAGGCAGACTTGTAGTGTGGCGGTCCAGAAACAAGAATGCCGGTATGCATGGTTACTGCTTTCTCAAGGATCTTACCTAGGAAGGGAAGGTGGGTGACAGGGCAGTAGTTGCTGAGGTATTCAGGTTCCAATGTTGGTTTCTTGTGAAGCGGGAGGATTTGATCTCGAGGGTCAAAGGGAAGATGCCTCGAGTTAGGGAGTTGTTGATGATTGTGTTTTAAGGGAGGAGTGCTTCAGTTGGAAGTGCCTTGAGTACGGAGGCAGGGAGAATGTCGTCTGCATACGATGTGGCCGTAAGGGTTGCTACAGTAGCAGTGAATTCTTGTATAGTGAGTGTCTTAAAAGTTGCCCCGGTAGTTGTATTAATGGGATGTGTAGTTTGCTCTCAATTGTAGTGTTGGTGTCTATGTGTTGGCAGCTCACGCTGATCTTATTGATGAGGAAGAGTTGATGGCATTGGGTTTATCGATGGAGTGCAGTACGAGTGGGTCAGGGAAAGGGTTAATGCACTGCTTAATATCTTTGAAGGGTGCTCTGCTTTCATTGTTGGCTTGGCTATGGTGTTTTGCAGTAGTTAGCTTTGGCAGTGGTGATCAGTAATCTGTATGCAGTGCTGAGTTCCTTTAGCAGGGTGAGGTCAGATGCACTGCAGGATTTTCACCAAGTCTTTTCTTCTTTTCTGATAGTTAATTGAAGTTGAGTTCTTGAGTGTACGAGGGTGCTGAAGGTTTAGGCTTGAGGGTGTGTTGTTTCACTGGGGCGAGGTGGTTGTTGTTGTTGGTTCTTGTGAGTATAGTGTTAAGATCTCGCAGAAGTGAGTCAAAGTCCTGGTTCGTCAGAGGTAGATCAGCCCAGTGAGGTGGAGTTTGCTGAGGTCTTCCATGAGAGACTTCAATGGGAGATGCATTGAATCATCTGAAGGCTTTATTTACTGGATTTCCGATGGGTGTGCTTGACTGAGATAGTGTGACTAATGTCAAAATGGATTGCCAGAGAGTCCAACCAGTTGAGCGAGGAATTGGAGAGCTGTGATGGAGGGGGGAGGGCAGTGATGATGAGCAGATTACATTTCTGTGCGATGTGCAGTGCGTCGAGTATGCAGTGGAGATCTTCCTTCATTAACTTGGTTGCTGGGTTGCCAGGGAAGTCAAAGTTGTAGGGGAAAATGTTGTGTGATATGTGTCGGTTGGGGGGAAAACTGGTAGTGGCAGGAGCGTTTTTCTAATGGCCAGTTTGGTGGATGGCCTAATGCCTTTTGAACGAAGGTGATGATCTTGATCTGCCAGACAGTCCCAGACCCCTCCCTGGGCCACTCAAACACGCACAAAGTCTCACTAGCCCGCGAAAGCCGCAGCCTTCCTGGGAAAGTGGATGACCTTATATGGCATTTCCTGACCTGTTAGTACAGGATGGAGGCTAAACTACAATATGGCCAGAGAGCAAGTGAAAAACCTTGTGGCACAGCAATCTGGGGGTGCAAGCCACCTTTAGTAGCCATTTGCGGTAAATGCAAAAGTGCACGATTACATTACAATAAAAACATTACTGCTGCCACCAACTTTTCTTAGGCACGTATAAAAAGTGATAAAAAATACAAAAAGCTTAAGAGCACTGCACTCAGCCGTGTGCAATTACCAAGAGAAACACTGTTTCTCGGTACTGCTCGTCTGAAGGACTGATCCATTTGCCCATAACAAATGGACAAAAGGCAAGAAAAGGGAAGCTGAAGGCTTTACTTCGGTTCAATAAGTCAGAACAGGTAAAAGAAATCAGCAAAAAGAAGGGTGCTTCAGTGAACTCAATGAAGGGAAAGGTGCCAAAGAGAAAATCAGCCATGAACCTTCTTTCTTCGTTTCTGATGCTACGTTCTACTTCGCCTACATCCAGCATCCCGGTAAGACCTGCTCTTAACAGTTATGCAAGTTTGGCAATTACTGCGTACCTCACTCTTCATTCTCTGTACGTTGATGTGAACTGCTCAATGCAAATATTGCAACACGAAACATGCGAAAAAAGCACCTCCCCCTCAAAGTGGATAAAACAAGATCATGTGGGAGACAGGTCTACTAGCTGTTTTACATTTTACCTGAGGAAGGGAAAGTGTTCACAACTTTCTATTTTCTGGTGTGGAGATTCTTAAATATGGATGCACTGGGTTAGCATGTAGAAATACTGAGACTAGAGACCTTTCTTTTGGGTGACATGCTTTTGGGGGAAACTGACCATCTCACCAACCCTTAAAGTAAAGTGGGTAAAGCATTATTTTCTGTAAAGGGCAGTGGTCCGGTCACCCTCCCAGTTCAGCTTTTAATGATTGATAAAAAAACATTCTCCCAAGATCACTGCCACTACTTCATGAACTCTAGGGAACATTATTCTCCTTCTCTTTTGGGTCTGGGCTGGAACCCGCCTCTACAATGTTTGACGAATCCAGGGGATTCTTCCTACACAAATGGCTGATATGGTTTCTGACACTTTTCAGTCACTGTCATCCACTCGGAACCGAGAATGGGAAATACACCCACCCCCTCATTGTGTGGAAGGTAAACATCCAATCCACATTGGACCTGCAGAGAGTTTCCCAGACAGCCCACTGTTTTGCATAGCAAGTAACTTTGGGTCTCACCCTAAGTTACCAGGGGACTCCAGACGTGGACCCCTTGCTCACTGTTCTTAGAGACACACAGCTTCACCTCACTGATGATGCCCAACCAGGCTGAAACATGTGTATGGGGTTACTGATGGTACTCTTGTTCAGAGGAGAATTGCCTAGCATTGCGGTGCTGGACTGCTCTTGGGCAGGACAAAGACTGATATGTGGGGATATTTCTTCTCTGTGAAACGAACAGTGAGCTAAAGACTTGGTTGAGACTCTACCAGGGGCCATCCACCCAAGAACAAGTGAATGGGCTGTGTTCGTGCTGATAGAGGGTTTCCCAGACACCCCCTGTTTTGCCTGCCTCTACAATGTTTGACGAATCCAGGGGATTCCTAAACAAATGGCTGATATGGTTTCTGACACTTTTTAGGCAGTCATCCACTCGGAACTGAGAATGGGAAATACACCCACCCCCTCATTGTGTGGAAAGTAAAGATCCAATCAACATTGGGCCTGCAGAGGAGAGTAGCCCACGGAACTGGAGAGTAGACCTCCTCCTGGGAGGTGTGGCAAAAGAAAGTAAGCATGCACCCAGTGTGGCGGGTCGACCCACAGCCAAGTCCACTGAATTGTTTGTTTGTTTGTTTGTTTATTTATAGGGCGCCAGAAAACCCTTGGGTAGCTGGGCGCACAGAGTAACAAGAATACTTAGAACTTGGTTACAGGTTACAGTGTTATCACATGTTGGTATTATATGTTATATACAGTAATTACATTATATACAATCTTTACTTTACATATAGGTGCATATTATAAACAGGAGATGCATTATGTATGTTTTACATTATAGAGTGGAGAGGTGCGTATGGTATCACAACACAATGCACAAAGTCTCAGTCTCAAGGTCATTGAGATGGAGCCAGGTGCGGGTATGGTGCCTGAAGCTGTTGTAGGACTGATCCCGTCTTAGTTCAACTGGTAGGGCATTCCAGTACTGCTGCTTGCACAGGGAAGCTATTGCCTCCTGTTTTTTTTAGTCGGAATCTTGGGGTTTGGAGGCAGAAAGAGTTGGCTGTTCTGGTTGGTCGTGAAGAGGTTTTTCTTATTATTCTGTCCCTGAGGTATGGGGGGGCAGCATTGTTCAGGCATTTGAATGTTAGTGTGACAATTTTGAAGGTGATCCTATCGCTGATTTTTAGCCAATTGTAGTTTCTACGCACATTTGAAATGTGCTCTCTGGTTGGGAGGTTCAATGCCGTTCTGAGCGCGTTGTTTTGCAGGGTTTGGAGTTTATTGACGATGTATTTGTTAGCGCCTGCATAAAGTGCGTTGCAGTAATCCAGTTTTGAGAGGATCAGTGCATTGGCTAGGATAATGCAGCTAGCTGGTGAGAGGAAGGGTCTGCATGCTTTAATGAGTTTGCCAGTGTAGGCAGTGGATGAGGCCAGGGAGTTCACTTGTTTCTTTAAGGACAATTTGGAGTCCAACTAGAAACCAGGGGTCTTCACCTCTTTGGCGACAGGGATTATATTGCCGTCGATATTGAAGGAACTGTAGTTGGAATCGAGTTTTTTTAAGTTGTTAGGTGAGCCTAGAATGAGGATCTCTGTTTTTTCGTCATTCAGGCAGAGGCCATGGGTTGCCATCCATGCCTGAATGAGTGTGTAAATTTTATTTACTAAAGCTGTATCCGTAGCGAAATTGCCCGAAAGGGGGATGAGGATCTGGGTGTCGTCTGCATAATTTGTGTAGGTGACACCCAGTCTGTCCAATTTGTCGAATAGAGGTTTAGTAAAGATATTGTACATCGTTGGCGAGACACAGGAGCCCTGTGGGACTCCAATTGTTGACTGGATAGGGTCTGCCGAGTCTAAGGTGGAGAAGACTTGCATACTTCTATTGTCGAGAAAGGATTGAACCCAGGCTATAGCTTCACTTGAGAAGTGGGCGGCTGACGCTAGGTGTTTGCAAAGTACTGCGTGGTCCACTAGGTCAAAGGCCGCCGACAGGTCAAGGAGGAGTAGCATAGCTGTGTTTCCTTTGTCGTTAAGTTCGTCAAATTGTGCTATGAGATCTATAAGTGCGGTCTCAGTGCCGTGCTGAGGTCTGAAGCCAGATTGACGAGTGCCAAGGAGTTGGTTAGTCTCCAGGTATTTTTGAATTTTGAGATAGGCCACTCTGTCGATTATCTTCAGGATGAAGGGGACCGTGGTGATGGGCCTATAGTTAGTGGGGACAGAGGGTTTGTTTTTTTAGCAGGGGGAGAACCCAGGACTCTTTTAAACTGCTTGGGACCATGCTAGATGAGAAGGAGGCATTGATAAGTTTGGTGACGAAGTGGCAAGGTCTCTGGCGGCATCCTTGATTATCTGGGCCGGCCAGTAATCGCCTTTGCAGTTTGAGGGTTTTAGTGAGGCAATGATTTTTTCAGTTTCAAGAGTAGATACTTTAGCAAATTTGAAAGGTGTTAAGCTAGGATTGGGAGTAGTTGTGGGTGTGGGCATACTGGGAGTTTCGCTGATAGGGAGCGAGGCTTTTTTTAGGGTAATTTTGGATTGTAGTGTTTTCACTTTATTTGCGAGGGCGTTTTGGATATTGGTACACATTTTCTTATCTTTGGGTACGTTGTCAGGTGGTGGTATAGGAGATTCAAGTTCTCGCAGGATTGCAAATAATTCCTTTGTATTGGAGCACGCGTTAGAGATTCTGTCATTATAGACGTCTTTTTTAGCTTGAATGATTGTTTTCTTGTAATTAGTAGCGCATAGTTTGAGTTTAAGTTTGTTTTCAGCTGTAGGGGTGTGTCGCCATACCACTTCAAGCTTCCTTTTTTCCAATCTCAGTTCTTTTAGGTGGGGGTTGAACCAAGTATTGAGGTGGGATTGTTGTTTACTTGTACAATTCTTCAGTGGGGCAACGGTGTCCATGGCTGTGGCCATGGTGTTGTTGTATATTCTGACCATGGTATCCGGGTCAGAATCTGTTGGCAGGGCATTGATGGTTGGTAGGAGTAGGGGTAAGATATTGTCAGGTGTGATATTTTTGCTGGATCTAGTGGGCACCGATGGTGCCATTATTTTTTCAATCCTGAGCATCTTGTTGAATGTTGGGTAGAAGTTAATGAGGAAGTGGTCCGTCCATGGCTGGGGTGTAATTTTGGTGATGGTAGTAGGGCAGTTGGAGGTGACTACCCAGTCTAGTATTTTCCCTTTGTCGTGGATGGGGGTGAGAACTTTTTGGTGAGTCCGTGTCCCTCAAGCATGGTGGCAATAGCTTGCACTTGTTTGTCATCTGGGTCATTAAGACCTAGGTTAAGATCACCAAGGATCATTGTCTGGGATGACTTTTTTGTGTTGCTCGCTAAGAGGCTGGAATGCTCAACAATCCTTCCGATGCCAGGACCAGAGAAGCCTGGCTCACAAGAATCTCCTGCAGTGGAGAACTCCGGAGCGGTGAACGAGTGGTGTAATGTGAACCCAACACCCCGCTGGAAGACACCTAAAAGGGAGTGCCAGCATATGCGGAACCCCTGGAGGAAGGTGGTGGCTATGTGAACGGTACATGGGCACTCTAGGGAGCCGTGAGGAGGGTGGAAAGGCCAAACCAGATCCCAGGGCATTGTACAAACGAATCCAAAAAAGGTGACAGAAATCAGACCGCAATGTGGGAAGAGAAAAACCTGACACAAAGGCAGAGTAACAGAAAGGAGACACCAAGACCGAGGTGACAAAAAACAAACTCCAGAGCGGGGTAACAAGAATCTGACCTTGAGAAAGGAGAGAACAACCAGACCCCAAGCCGGGGTGAAAGAAACCTGGCCCCAACATAGTTTGAGAAAAACCCAAGATCCCGCGAAGGGATGAAAACCAGGAGGTAGCTGAGTGGAGAAAGCACAATGTGATTCCCTGGAGGGGAACCTAAAGAAAGTTCCTGGAGGGGACATGCAAACTAGGGGGTTCCCAAGTGTGGACGAAGACCCGGGATTGAGATCATATGTCCCTGGCAACCCAGGGAGAGAAAGAGACTAATCAAAAACTTATACACAGCACGACGAGGTTGAGGTGGAAGAGACATTTAGTGACTTTATTTGAACTCTGTAATGGGGCAAGAGACCTCCTTTCTGATTAGGAAGCATCACATTGGGGACAGAGAACAGCCACTATTCTTTTCTTTGGACAAGGGTCCTTCTTGTACCTTTTAGTACAGTTCGGTTCTTTTTAGTTTACTGTGATAGGGAGAGGAATCAGGTTAGAGCAGGTTTCTGGATGGCAGACATTGAATAATTTGTGTGACATCCTAACCAGCACTCTTTGAGAATCTTTTCCTTTTCTTTAAGAGTAGGGCAGAGAAACACAAGGACAGCATCTTAGTTTTTGGTGTTAAAGATCAGTAACTACTGTACCCAAAATGCCATATTGTCTGTCTTGTTTAGTTTATTTCTTTTATAGGGCAATACGCCTGCAGGTCTCAGTGCGCTAACTTAAAACAGAAGACCATACAAACATAACATAAAACTACATAACATAATCAAGCAAATAATAAAACATCAGAAAAGGAGGAGCTACCAAGGCATACATACCCATAAGAAAAGTCAGTTCACAATAATTCTTAGCTTGGTAGATGAGGACATATTCTACAGGTTAGACTTTTTGTTTAAAAACAAGGGTAGGCTCCTTAGTCTGCATCCAACAACAATACAATCTGTGTTATCAATGGAGCACCAGTCATCAATCTATATCCTCTGAAGGACTCTCAGATCTTGAGTTCTAACACAGTTACGGCCCACTCTTTGGTTGAGCCAGGCTAGAAATGTGTTTTTGAGCGCCCACCCTGGATTCATATTCCCTAGGCTTGTAGACATTGATAAGAATGAAGTTTCTAGAATCCATGGCAAAGCTCCTTAAAGTGGGGTCGGCTATTCGTGCCATACAAGACTTACTTAAGCGAATACCCTTTGAGAGTGAGGGATCAAGTGGGGTATCTGATTTGGTAAGCATGGGAATTCCACCAGTTAAAAGATCACTAGCTGAACCAGAAACAGGCTTTATTACGGATACCTTAGGATTCACTCCTTTGTAAGGAGGCTCTTTGGGCAAGTTTGGCTGCTTTGATGAGCCTAGTTCTGAGTATCCGAGGTTTGACAGGACTTTTCCGCGCCAATGGGCTCAAATTGCCAACATTTGTCCATGCTCGGTGGATGTAACATAGAAGTTTTAAGAGCCAGCGAAACAGCCCAAGAACTGAGGTCTTCAGCATTTGAGCATGCATCAAGATCCCACATGATGTAGCTCCTTAAGAAGCAACCATTTTCATAACGTATTTTGGCCACCAGTTCCCTTTACAGGACCTTCAGGGGTAACTTCCCCTATCTGCTGCCCTGTTCTGATAAACAGTGGTGGAGTTGACAGGACCCGTATGGGCACATAACCTTCAGGCATTTTCGGATTCACCACCCTCTGAAGGGTCCCTGTTAGCCCTCACATGAGCAGCATGAGGAGGGATCACCACATTAAGTACCTGCATTTGCGTGTAGGAAGAGGGCCCTGCGAAAGCATCATCAACTGTGGTAGCTTCTTTCTTAGTGGCTTTGCTGGTGAGGAGGAGGGAGTTTTTCTGAAGTCTTTGGGCCTCACTACACGGCAGGTGGTAACCATGGCGCTATTAGCGCCATGGTTGCCGCCGGTATTTTACCGTGTCCGCCTTGGTGGATGGCGGAATTACCGCCCTACTCCAAGGTGAGCAGGGCCGGTAATTCCCCATTCACCAAGGCACTTCCCCATTCCAATTTTTGCCCCCATAGGGCTCAATGGGAATGGGGAAAGAGCTTATTACGGTACAGCAAATTGCGGTACCGTAATTAGCACCAAGGTCACTTTGCGGGCCCGTTCCTTAACGGCTGGAAAAACCAGCAGTTAAGGTGGGGTCCCGCAAAGGGATCTCGTAGTAAGGAGGTAAGGGTTTACCGGTACCGGTGCCCTTACCGGTACCGGTAAACCCTTACCACCTACCGTGTAATGAGGCCCTTTGTCTCCTTTTTGCGCTTAATGCCATGACTTCAGGTAAGCGGCTACCACTCCTGCAAGGGATGGGGGATGTAAACTGTGACTGAGATTCCATCCTGCCCAAAGTCGCAGTTGAATGGGGCAGTGTGCTGGGGACCTCCCTGATTAGTAAATCCATATTGATGACCTTATTATTCGTGATGTTCGCCATTGTGACTGGCATTTTCTAAGAAATGGTCGAGTGAGGGCCAGAAATGGCACTGTGGCTAAACAAAAAGAGGACAGCCAGGCTTACCAAAATAGCCAGGGATGATACATCAGACCACGGAGCAGTCATGATAGGCTCGACAGGTCGAACAGGCTCCCACTGGCATGGAAGGCAGCAAGAGGTTTCCAGTGTTCCCCAGTATTCTGGGAAGCATCCTGGAAGCCAAAGCACCCAAGGGTCGGTGAGCGAGGATGCCGGGATCCTCGGAATGAATCTCATCGGTCACCGCACCATCCCACTAGAGAAAAGGACCTTGAATCCACACCCAAAAACCCAGCACATGTCAAGCCGCATCGCCTAGTATGGCCGCCTCCGAAGTAGCAAGGTGGCTCTCCGATTCAGACCTACCACACATGTTAGACCTTCATCCTATCCTCTTTCCAACCTCTGAGCATGTTTCGGGGCAGCAGTCAGGAAAATATTGACATCCGAGAAGGCTCTTTTTTTAAGCTTATTTTAACGTATCAGTCGCTTATTGACCAATGTTGGTCAATTTTGTTTTTGAAGATTCACGGACACTTTAGAAATGTGAAAAAGACATGGCCATGTAATTGGTAATATTGGGCTATTATTGAACATAGACTGGACCAAAAGGTGCTCAATGGAGGAAAAGCTGTCAATGGGCTGGGAACCATACTAGACTAGATGATGCATTGACCAAAAAGAATGCCAACCCCCCTCTAAACTACCAACACAACCGTAAGCAGAAACCAGAATGCCGGCATTGGTGTTTACCACTGGAAACTACTCTCCCAGTTTAATATTTCTGCCCCTTTTAATAATAAATGCCTGCCTCCTCCTTATTAGTACTCTTTAAATTATATCGGTTCCCAATCATCAGGTAGATGGTGGCATTTCTTAAATGCAGGTACAAATCTGAGCTGCTCACAGGCATCCCCCTTAATTTACTCCAAATGTAGGCTTTGGGAATCAGGGAAAGGGTAGCCGGGGCAAATATGAGCTGCTCACAGGTATCCCCCTTAATTTACTCCAAATTTAGGCTTTGGGAATCAGGGAAAGGGTAGTCGGTGCAAATCTGAGCTGCTCGCAGACATCCCCCTTAATTTACTCCAAATTTAAGCTTTGCGAATTAGGGAAAGGGTAGCTGGTGCAAATCTGAACTGCACAGAGGCATCTCCAGAAGTACTGTATCTGGTATATGAGAATCGGATACAAGTTAGAAGGTGCCGTTCAACGCTTCTAACTGGCATCAAAGTTCTTTACTCCATATATAGTATTTCAGAATGTGGGGCATCTCCACCTTTTCTCTAGGTATTGGCTGCGTGACTTGGGTATAAGATAGCGGGTGGAAATCTGATCTGCTTATGGGCATCTCCAGATTCACCCGATCTGCATATTGCAGAATCTGGTGTAAGGTAGTGGGTGCAAATCAAAGTTGAAAATGGGTATCTCCAGATTGACTCAATTTCTTATGTTTGAGAATCAGGTGTACGGTAGCAGGTGGAAACCAGAGCCTATCACTGGCAGATTTACTCCATGTGCAGTGTTTGAGAATACAGTATAAGGTAGTCACTGCAAATTGGAGCTTGTCAAGGGCACCTCCAGATTTAATAAGTCTGTAATATTTGAGAATCAAGTAAAACGTAACAGGTGCAATTTGGAGCGGCTATGGGGCATCTCCAGATTTAATTTATTTTGTAGTATTTTGAGAATGAGGTGTCAAGGTAGTAGCTGCACAACAGAGACGCTCACAGGCCCATCCAGATTTACTGCGTTTGTAGTATTTGAGAATCAGGTGTGAGGTGGCAGCTGAAATTCAGAGCTGCTTGCAGGCATCGACAGAATTACTCTATGGAGCTCTGTTTGATGCGCCTCATCATTTGGTGGCGGGGAGCTGGTACATGTGTGTGCTCTAGAACATTGGGCCTCATTACGACCCAGGCGGACTTCGCGGTGCTAAATGCACCGCGAAGCATGGCGGAAAGCCGCCGATAGCGCCATGGGGGTTGGCGGATTTACCGCCCCATTCCGACCTCGGCGGAGCGGTAAATCCCCAATCCCCATTCTGCCCTTCCCCATTCCCATTTTTGCCCCATAGGGTATAATGGGAGTGGGGAAGGAGTTAATTACGCCACCGTAAAATACGGTGGCGTAATTAACAACGAGGTCCCGTAGCGCCATGGTTTTCTCCGGCTGGTAAAACCAGGCGGAGAAAACCTCCATGGCGCTACGGGAACTCGTAGTATGGCGGAGAGGTACGCCATGCACTACGCTGGCGTAATACCCTCTCCGCCAGGGTCCTAATGAGGCCCATTGTCACGTCCTCTATGTGCTAGATGGAATCACCAGTAAATATCTAGACCAAATAACCGGACAGACTCAAGGAAGATTGTGAAATATTGGTTTAATCTCAATGAAAGAAAGCAGGGAGAAAAACAGCTTTCAGAATAGGTGCATGCATATTTTCACACCTTATCTTGTCTGGACAGAGTTTATATACTTTTTCATATGGAACAACAGTAGCAAGCGCCTTCTGCTCTCCTGGTTATTAGCGTATTCTGCGCTCCGTGTACCGCTGACATCTGCTGTAGCACACGTTAACCTTTGTTCATGGTCTTACGATTTCTTCCACAGAGGAATCATGGGTCTGGGTGGGAAAGGGCAAGGTTGCTTCTCTCCCTGTCGCCCTCTCGATTCTCGCCACCTTTCTTCTCCTCTTGAACTGCCACCCTGAAATAGCTCTTTCGTCGTACTGTCTGCCTTGCTCCTCATGTGCTCTTGTGCTCCACTTTTTATCCCTGAGGGCAAGGGCCCTCAGGTGTGAGCAATTCTGGTTAATTGCCTGACCCTTATGCCAGGACAGGTCAGGTAAACGGCTCTAGTGTTTGCGTCTGAAAAGGAGGGGTTAGAGTTTTTAAGTATCCTACTGAGTTGGATGGGCAGATGTGTGAACGCGGTAGGGTGAGATTGGTGGGGTTTGTGAAATAAACGAGAATGACCAGAGTTCTTATCCTGACCCGAATAGGGGGAATTGTGGGAATGGAAGTGTGTTGTCAAAGCAGACTGGGAGTTCGGTAAATAAAAATGAGAAGAATGACTGGGAGTATCCAGAAAGTAAATAGGCAAACAGATACTCTTGGAGAGGTGGTTTTCAAGTGCAGCAGGGTTTGGGCTTGTAGGGGTTCTACCAGATGTGGAGGAGTTTGTGGGTTTTGACAAGGGACATATTTTGGGTGGAAGGGAGTTTGTTTTGGACCAGCCCATAACGTCTCTGATATTTTGTCCCCTTCCTTGGTGTAATACCGCATCTCAGCTGGGGCATTCGCCTGAACATAACCCCGGACTCCCCTACCCAGGTGATCCTTCCTTGCTCGTCCACCCCCAAGTTTGGGATCTGCGAGCGCCCACCCATCCCTGGCAACCTGAATAAGGGATTCTCAAGGTTTCCCTGGGAAAGCACCTTCAGGTTTCTTACATGCCCTTCCCCCGTGCGGGTTGAACTGCAGTGCTTCAGGTGGGGATTCCACCATGGAACACCCAGACTGCTGGTCCAAGCCTTCCAGCATGTAATCGGGATTGTTACCGGCAGGACTTTTAACCCCTTTCTGGTCTACCAGGGATGGCATAGAAGATGTGTTCAAGAGTTCTCTCATTTTTCTTGCTCTCTCGATCTTCCTTACCCCTTCTTGAGTTGCCATCAGTTCCTCCTCTATACTCTCAGGACAGATCTCCCTAATGTGGCCCCACGCTCCACAAAATAGGCACCGTTCTGATTGAGAGGCTTCGGAGTCACTCAGAGATATAGTAGAGGTTGACCCTTTTCTATCTTGATTAAGGGAGCTAAGAACATTTCGGTGACATGATTGTTTTCCAATTCCTGCTCCTCCTGGTCAACATACGGTTCTTTGGGTATCTTCCCATTTGGGTTTCTCACCTTCTATTTCTCCCTTTAAATAGTGTGAATGGGGTTTTAGAATTGTATTTTCTGCAGGAGGGATCACTAGGTCTTCGCCTGATGTTTTCTTAGATACATTTTTCCCCAAGATTTCATATATTGGGTCCTCTCTGGGTACCTTCCAAGGGGTTTCATATACCAAGACCCCTACTCTGTCTCCCCTGTAGATTTTTACAGGGTTGATGGAGAAGTTTATGAAGACGAAGGTTAATTCATCTTCGCCAGAAAAAAAAAAGAGGTAACCATTTCACCTTACCTTCTTTGCAGGGGAGAATATAAAAGGGCCAACCCAAGTGATATTTTATCTTTATCTGTAAAGATATTAAGGCTTTATCCCCCTGTAGCAAATAATCTTGAGAGCAGAACAGATAATAGGTGTTACCCTCAATAGTCTGTCGGACAGGTGAGATGGCTTGAGAGATCAGGGGAAGAAATTTGATTCCCATTTGCTGTTCTCCAGATATAAAAGGGGGTGGTATGCTTTCCATATATTTTAGTGGGAAAAGGGGTTTGATTGGATTGGCCTAGTGAATGAAAGATTCCTGAGTTACCTTGGAGGGAATTGTTCATTTGTTCTTTCCAAATACTGTGGATAGGGCATGGACATTTCTATTGGGTCTTTCCTTATATAAGTGGGTTCTCCAACTATCATCAATTGATTCACATCCCACCCCTGCCACCATAGGTAAGGAACTCATGTTGGCAACAGTAAAAACAGACAAGTGAACATAGTTCAAGAGTGTTTATTAACCTGTAAAAAAATGGGTTGGAAAAAACACCTAATCTAAACCTAAATCTAAGATGGGGCAAGCTACGACTATTAAAATAAAATAAGGCAGTCCTAGCGGTGTCTTGTCAAATAAAAGGGCCTATACTAACAAAACAAAACAAAAAAATACTATTGCCAATCCTTACAACTAAATACAGAAAGTGTGTGGGATAAGGTTCTTGAGAAAGAAAGAAGTATTCACAAATAATAAGTCAGGCTGTAATAGCCGGGGTTCTACCTTCCCTACAATTTTAGCACGGGATAAAATGGAATTCCGGAGCACACCATGCATTCAAGCTTTTGTCAGCACAAGCCTACAGTTCCATTTTCAGGTACCAGGATCTCTGGCGGGAAAGTCTCTTTTCTATAAAAAGTCTCTTGCTCCCAAGGACCTGCTGCATACAAAAATAATAATCAAAGTGTTCCTTTCTGTAGGGTTAGCAATATCGGGACCTTTGGTAGTTCTGATGTGTTGCAAATAACAAAACAAAAGTTCCTACTGACAATTTCACTTGGGTGTTGCTTTTTCACCCTCGGACCTCCCTCTTCGGGCTCAGACCTTCAAAGAATCTTTTAGCAATGTCAGGATCAATGATAGCTCTGTATCATACCTCCGCAGGTCTGATGTGTTCTAAATAATCATAAAAAAGTTATTTCTCGATTACATTTCGGACGCAGACCCTCCTTTTGAATGTTAGCCTCCCTCACTGTGGCTTGTTTTTCAAAGGATCTTCAAATATTCTTCTCCATTATATTCACAACTCTTAATGTCTTTTTAAACAGTTCTTCTGTTTCTGGGTGATGCTGGCTTCACCCCTTGGTCGCCCTCTTCCGGGCTCAGACCCCTCTTGAATGTTAGCCTCCCGCTGCCAGGTTCACTATGGCTTGGATTTCAAAAACAATCTTCTCTGTCACTTTAGAACAATTGTTAATGTCTTCTTAAACAACAAACTGTTGACATCCCTCTGCCGGGTTCACTTTTGTCAACACACTGTTTCTTGGGGTTTTACACTTCGCCCATCTTGTCGGCATCCCTCCTTTGGGTTGACTCTTGCCACTCTTTTCTCTCACCATGCGGGATTCATTATCCTTAGCTTTTAATTACTTGTCTGTCAAAGACTTTCGACTGTACAGCGGATTTTGCTAGACCTCTGTATGACCACTTTGACACTATTCTCATGGCCTTTACACTGCCTCCTGTAACTGGTAGTTTCAACAAATATGGGGAACCAAATTAGAGTCTCTCGCCAAACACACACGTGGTTTCGGGCCCTTTTCAGCTGGCTTTCCCCTTACGACTTTCACAGTTCTTTGTACCTTCTTTAGCTTGCAACTTTTTTATTCAACACAGTTCGGTTTCTTATCGGTTCTCCCCTCGACTCACTGGCTGTGATGAACCGCTTGCTGTTCCTTGTATCAGGAGTCAAGGACGGAACCAGGGTAGCAAGTGCCTTCTGGACTCCTGCTTATTAGTGTATTTTGCACTATGTGTACCCTTGACATCTGCTGCAGCACACATTAGCCTTTGTTTGCGGTCTTATGATTTCTTCCACAGAGGAATCGCGGGTCTGAGTCTCCTCCTCTTGAACTTGCGCCCTGAAATAGCTCTTTTGTCGTGATATATGCCTTGCTCCTCGTGTGCTCTTGTGCTCCACCTTTTATCCCAGTGGGGAAGGGAAAGGGCCCTCAGGTGTGAGTGATTCTGGTTAATTGCTTGACTCTGCCTCACCCTTGTGTCGGAACATGTCAGGTAAACGGCTCTAGTGTCTGCGTCTGAAAAGGAGGTGGTTAAAGTTAAGTATCCTACTGAGTAGGATGGGCAGAAGGTGAAATCGGTAGGGATTGTGAAATAAACGAGAATGACTGCAGTTCTTATTGTGACCTTAATAGGGGGGAATTGCGGGAATGGTAGTGTGTTGTCAAAGCAGACTGGGAGTTCGGAAAATAAAAAGGAGAATGACTAGGACTATCTGGATAGGAAACAGGCAAACAGGTTCTTGGAGAGGTAGTTTTCGAGTGCAGCAGGGTTTAGACTTGTAGGGGATTTACCAGATGTGGAGGAGTTTGTGGGTTTCGACATGGGAGATATTTTGGTTGGAAGGGAGGTTGATTTGCAGTAGCCCATAACGGTCTCTGATATTTCGTCCCCCTCCTTGGTGTAATACTGCATCTCACTTGGGGCATTCTCCCGAACATAACCCCAGGCTCTCCTACCCAGGTGATCCTCCCTCACTCATCTGCACCCAGGGTTGGGATCTGCGAGCACCAACCCTTCCCTGGCCACCTGAATAAGGGATTCTTGAAGTTTGCCTGAGAGAACACCTTCAGGTTTCTTACATGACATACCAAACATTAAGAGTCAAGAGGCACTTGGGAGGCATACCCCTCGTCGGAGTGATGATATATCCGGGAATATAGCTCAGCGGCAATGTGCTTGCCTTGGAAACAAGACGACACAAAGCAACACAGGTTCGATCCCCGGGTCCGCGCTTGGAAACCTCTGGGTATTAAGTGCATTATAAACACGCAACTAAGACATATTCCTCTAACAGCGCCTCGATGCCCCCGGGCTGTGTGAGCGCTTTAAAAATGCAAATAAATAAACATACCGAATGAAAAGAGGCACTCGGGAGGCATCTCCCTCATCACAGTGGTGACATACAGAGTGTGAAGAATCAAGACGTGCTCAAGAATAATCCCTTTCATCATAAGGGTGAAATCGACAGAGAACTGGTAGAAAGTGAGTTGCCCAAGTAGATACTAATGAGCAGCAGAGGAGTGAATAAGGCCTGTACATCCTTATTCAGAAATGTGTGAGAACTAAAGAAACTTTGTAAGGTTTATAAGAAGAACCGCCAAGCACTAGTTGGAGGAACATTTCCAATTAGACCAGGAGAAGGGAGTCATTCTCCTGGTGTTTGTAGAAGAGCTTGCATGAACACTATTTTTAGTTGACTTTGTAGTGGCAGGGATAGAGTAGTTGGTTTAGGACAGAGGACGGTTTATAAGTATTATTTTGTCACACATCCTGATGAGCACCCGAGTTATTCTAAGTTGAGGCAGGGAACATCCTCTCTAGAAGTAAGGAGAAATAGGTTTCTTTCCTCGTTTGAATAAAGGTCTTTCACCAAAATGCAAACACCTCGCCAGTCTCCTTACTCCATCCCGCCACACTTGTGTCAGAGGCTACATAGGGCACCCAGGTAGGTTTGGGGTGGCTGTGCCAATATAAGGGGACAGGCAAGCACATACAGCAGGCGGGCAAACAAGAAGGAAGAATAGACAAGGTAATGCAGAACAACGGAACAGGAAGAAAGGGCAGACCTCAATGGTGAACAACCAGGAATGGGAACGATGCACTGGAGAAACGATGAGGAATCCCACTAGGGGTGTACACAGAGGGTGGACTAGAGACTACCCACAGAAATAAGGAAAGCTCAATGCCTCTGTGCAAGTTACTTTTACAGGCACCACTCCTTGCAAGCTCATGGAAGGGGGCTGCAAGAGAGGCTTCTGTGTCTGGACCCTAGGGCACAAACAAGGAGTGCACTTACACGAGACAAGCCGGCGTGGGTCCAGCTGGAACCCACAGCGGATGCCCTTCGAGGCAACAGAATGCAACACACTGCTCCATTAGATTCACTATGGACTACAAGTAAAACAAGACAAAGAAAGGGACAGAGATTGCTTCTTAGGGTATAGGAGCCAATCCCTGTACAAGGAATACACACAGGCACGGGTTGCGGACACCATACAACACTTATCAGATGCCAAAAGCCCCAAAAGGGAAACAAGAGTTCAGAACAGGAAAACGGGTACTAGGAAAGCAGAACACCATAGCACGGAACTGGCGCAAGGTAACTGAGGCAAGGAGCTGGGACCAGGTAACAGATACAAGGAGCTGGTACAAGGTAACAGAGGCAAGGTGCAGGTACCAGGTACCAGGTAACAGAGGCAAGGAGCAGGTAACAGAGACAGAACAGGAAAAAGAGGAAAAGCAAGAAGGCAAGATTCTAAGTGCAAGGGTAAAGGAGCCTAGAACTGCAGACTTAAAATTAAGGACCGGAATCAAGGAAAAGCGGACTGGGCTATAGACCAGGAACAAGGAATCTCTGGACTGAAACTCTGGACTAGGATAGCAAGGACTAAACTGCAGACTGGGAACAATGAACTGTTACTCTGGACTGGGAAAAGAAAGGCAGGACTGCAGACAAATAACAAGGAAACTCAGGACTGGAATCTAGGAAGCTAAAGCCAGGTAACACAGACTATGGGCACAAAAGAAGGTACTCCAGGAAGGGAACAAGATAATTAGTTGTAGAGAGCAAGGGGCTGCGGACAGGGAACAGACGACTGCAAGCAGGGGCGCAGGGGAATGAAGGCAGAGTAGCAGGGACTACAGGGCACTGGAACAGGAGCAGGTTCTGGAAACAACAGGGCAGAGCAGAACTCCAAGGATCAAGGTTAAAAGGGCTGGGAGTGAACTCAATGCAGGAGCCCTGTGCTCCTGCAAGCAGCTGCTTAAATACTGACCTTCCCTGTGCTGAAGCAGGCTAATTGGCAGCACCTGGAGTAGCACACCTGAAGGTGATTTGCCTCCTCCCTCTCTGGTCCAGGGAAAGACAAAGCAGCACTGATCTCTAAGGCTTCTGGGGATTGTAGTTCTAAGACTGCTGCATAGGAATAGCCAGGGAATTAGTACTGCCACACGGTCCATTATGGGATATGTAGTTTGTGAAATTAAATAAGGAAGTTCAAAAGTCTTGCAAACGGAAAGTAAAGACATACATATGAAAAGGTATTGCCAGGGGAGGATTATGGTTATTAAGTTGTCCCAAATAGTCCAAAATGGGTGCCTATTGGTGCTCCAGTGGCACAGTCATGACAACTTGTTACAAATAACCCCATCTCTGCAACGGTCTCTGGTACTGTGTTTATTTGTGTCAGCAAAGAGCAAAATGAATGTTACAGAGGACCTGGTCTTCCCCTTCCAAGCTGTCCCCTCCAGCTAAGCGTTCCAGGTGGGGCAATCGTTGGGAAGCCCAAATTATCCTGCCCGCAGGGTGACAATGACCAAGGTCGTTCTAAATGGTCTCAGCACAACATCTTGATAAATCACCAATGTCTGCTGCATTGCTTTTAAAGTGACCATCTGCATCGTACTCTAGGATAGTGCCATCCATGTTTATCTGCTCTACTGAAATAATGGGTGTTTTGTCTTTTTAGATCCTATCTCACTGTTTACTTTCCCCACAGGTTACAGGTCCTTTTCATGTCTATGGACATTCTTCAAGAGCTAAAGAGGGAAAGACCTGATCTGGAGCTCGTCACACACTGCCCGTAAAGTGTTGCATCTTGGACGTTCCATGTGCGTGGTCTTCATACCAAAAATCTGCCTATGCAAATTTTCAGCTGCTTCTCATTGGAGCCAAACAATGTGCTGTTTGTCATTTTTCAAAGTCTTGTTTGCCATTTGGAAGCTTGTTTTTTTTTTATTGCATTTGGTTAAAAACCTTTACAATTAAATTCTGTATACAAAATCTAATATATTTCTCTTTACAGGTTCTTTAAAAATATACAAAACATAAGTTTAAAAGAAAAAACAGAAGTTTACACGTTTAAATTAATCCAGACATTCATACATCAATACCTCATATACAAAAGACGACTTCTCATAAATCATTACTGTCCCATCAGCTTTGAGTCAATGTTTGTTAGGACCGATATTAGTCTTAGAGTTAGCTTAGTACTTTCACCCAGCATACATCTATGCCACAACGCTTCACGAGACAAGTTAGAATTGGAGATCATATAATTTCCAAACTTTGATTGTCGCAAGTCTTCAAAATATTTGCAATAGATAACTAGATGTTTAAGGGTCTCAAGTGTGGACACATCCTTACAAAATCGGCAGGAGCCCTTGTTAGATTCTTTATCACAAGTGCCCCATTTACCCAAATGTTCATTTGTGTAAAAAAGATTAAGTTTAAATCGTAGATATGTGTTACGAGCCGAAGTAGAAGGAAACTGCATTAAGTAACCTGATCTGTCCCCCCATTTCCTTCTAAACCGGGCAATCTCATAAGAGGATCGATAGGACCCGATTCTATTGGCCTGGCAACTCCAATAATATAGGTACAATTTTTGTTTACAGCTAGGTAGACCTAATATTAGATCCTCCTTTAGGATACCAAGTATAGCCATTAAATCATTCATTTTACCTGCATATTTGGTCAAAGATCTCATACAACCCAAAACAAGATGTTCGTTCAGGTCTTCATAAAGAGAATTAACTGGGGGATCCAGAATTTTTGCATAGTTATTCAGAAGCCTCCAGTTCGTTTAGCTGATAGAGGAAGAATACCTAGTTCATGACAAACTATATCATTTGGAACAGATGGAGGAAGCCTTAAGACACTTTTCCAAATTCCTCCTTGAAGTGTGTCTAGAATGTCGTCTATTTCATATATACACATATCTAATACGTAAAGCATTGATGGTTCCACTTTTAGGAGATAAAATTGAAGGGCGGGCAAGAGAGAGAGACCGCAATATTTACCAATAATTAATCTCATTTGGGAAACAAGGGGTTTGATTTTCTCACACATTTTGTTTTTCCACCAGATCTTTGAAAATGAGTTTGATAGAGGATACCCCAAATATTTAACTTCTTGGATTATGGCAATCCGGGTATCTTCCATAAGCCATGTATATGGGCAACTCTTTTTGTGACCGTCCTTAAATATTAAAATTCGTCATTTGGAATGATTGATTGGCATAACAGATAAAAGCATTTAGTTTACGCTGTAGGCCAAACGGTGTTTTGTCAAGAATAAGGATGTCATCAGCAAAACCAATGTAGTTCAATTTAGTTCGACCAATTCGAATGGGACAGATAGTTTCCTTTACCCAACATTCCTCTATATCACATGTATACAGATTGAACAACACGGCTACCAGGGTACAACCTTGTTTCAACCCAACTTTTGATGAAATGTTTCCAGATAACGTACCTTCCTTATTAAGGCACACTCTATAAGTGGTGTCAGTATGAAGTAGATGTATTAGCGCTATCAAATATGCCGGGAAAGCCATCGCCTTCATCTTCAACCACAGATGATCCCTTAGCACAGTATCAAATGCTGAGCTCAGATCAAGAGCAGCCATATAGACTGCCCCCGAGTGAGTATGCTTGGAATTCCACTCAATATGAGCAATGAGGGTAGCATTGAGAGGGCATCCCATTTGCTGACGAAATCCAGTCTGGAATTTAGAGAGAGTGGCATTAATTTTCATAAAGACTTGGACTTCTTCAAGAATTAATTGACAGAATACCTTAGATGATGCATCAGTTAACGCAATAGGGTGAAAGTTACTAGGGTCGTCAATGGGGCCTTATTTGTATATAGGGATAATAGTTGCAGAACACCATGAGCTCGGAATAGCTTGGGAGGACAATACTGCATCAAATTTGTTTTTCAAGATCAAAGCCCACAGTTGTATATCTGATCTATAAAGACATGCTGGACTACCATCAGGTCCCATGGCCCTAGAAGGATTTGATTTTTTAATAGCCCGTGTAATATCTTCTATGCTCCAAGGGGAAAGCAAGGGTATTATGTTCTGAATCACATTTTTGGGATTGTTTTGAAATACAACAGGTAGCTCATATTTCAACCTGAAATAGCTGGCCCACTGATCAGCAGAAATAGCATTTTCTTTCAACCCTTCATTGGTGCCATTAATCAGTCTCAATAGGGACCACATTTTGCGTGTATCGCTTTTCAAAATATGGTATATCATATTATGGTTGCCTTTCAAATAGAGTTGTGTTTTTAAATGTTTAACAGCAGTTTTATGAGTAGCAATAATAGACTTTTTTTTAGAATAATATTGTATTGAGTCCAGAGACAACCTTGTTAATCTTCGTAGCTTATAATTCCTAATCTTCTTAAATTGGAAGATTTCAGTATTGAATATATGTAGATGATTTTTTATGTCCAATGGAGGTTTGCTGTACTTAGACATTTCTTTCAGGTGGATTTCAATCCACTTAGAGATAATTTGATCAACACCTGCAGGATCATGGGAAGAATCAGTCAATAAAAGATTCAAATCCAGCTCAGCTCTAAGACGCTCAGTTAGTTGATAGCAGACGGATGGGTTCCATCGGACAGAAAGGCCTGCACGATCATTCTCAACCAATTTTAGAGAATAGGATGGGGTAAATTCCCAACCCTCTAGTTTTAATTTTATAGAGATAGCATTGTGATCACCAAATCCCAGGTTCTTAATGTTCACAGTATCCGATAGAAGGCAAAGGTTAGATGATTTGAAGAAATGGTCAATATGAGAATACAGACCTCCCCTAGACCAACTATATGTGTGATCCATCGTTCCAGTGGGAATTACCTGGATATCCCAGTTGAGAAAAAACTCCACCCATTTTTTCCCGTTCTTAACCGAGCCAGAGGCTATAGGAAATTGTTGGCCCGGGCCTAGATTCTGCTTTAGACAAAAGGAGTTGAGGTCACCCCCTACCACCACACCAACCTCATCATGGAGTGTAAGAACACCTTCTAAGATGGAATCCAGGATGTCAGTAATATCATTAAACATTATTGTCAGTCTATTCCAATAGATACACATAAAGATAAGGTATTTATCCTGTGGAGAGACAGGGGATATTTCTATGGCTATTACATTACCATCCTTATAAACAAGTTGCGTTGAGGATTTACAGGGGTTATTTACTAGGATGGCTAAACCCCCCGAGGGTCTACCCTTTTCCCCTCGAATTGCAGGTTGTAAGTAACAGACAGAACCATCGATAGTCCGATGAGAAACATGCATTGTTTCCTGTAATAGGACTATAGTCGGATATTCACCTTCATCAATGGAGCCCCACCATCTATTAAAGTTAGCAAACCCACAGCAATTCCAAGACAGACATTCAAATAATTGTTTGTGATGAGCAGGGCTAGGATGGCATCACCGACACCGTTGCCGGCGTTGATTGCGGTAATGTATTTAAACCCAAAAGTACAGCAGCCATTGCTATTATCTGTTTGGCCAGATCACCACTGATTTGGAGCGGCTGTGCTTGCGTCATATTTTGGCCAATGGTGACTGCAGAAGCAATGGGCTTGTCTAGGAAGATTCTTGCATCAGAGTCAGAATGTATCAAAAAAGGGGTCAATCCAATAAATACAAAAATGTTCTTTTTGTTCCCACACAACTTTCATGATTAATCTGGAATAGAAACCACGTGTCATCCTGTTATTATATCTGTTTGCTAGTCTTATCCAATCGATATCATCTGATCCTACAGTTCTCAAGCAGGGTATTGTGTGAAAAGCTTTTAACAGGGACGAACGATTCAGATTTAGTTTGACATTAATACTGGGGTCACATTCCCAACCAAGTATATAGGGTGGATCGTGGATAGACTCAAATTAATTATGGACCACTTTATGGCTGCTGTTAGAGCTGCCAGCCACATTAGATTCAACCAATTCGGTTGGTGCCATAATAGCATTTCCTTTGGGTGACTTAACTATTGGCGGTGGTGGCTTGGGCCCCAGATCAGCTTTTGGGTCTTTTACGACTTCCTGAGATCGTAACGGGTCTCTACCCAATACACCCAACATCCAGGGCTCCACAAAAGTACCATTGTGTGAATCAATGTCAACAGGCTTAATTTTGGAAGCCCTAGATGCAGTAACATAACATTTCACATTACTTGAGGACGTTTGTTTATGGCTCATGGGATAGAACTGAGAGAGTGACATTTGCATCCCCCCCCATGATGTCGGAGCTGTGTGAACTAGATGGCAGGTTCTGATGGGAATCTTTCCTCCCTCTGATCTTTTTTACATTGACATTTTCATGATTACTCTTTTTTTTAGCCTCATTTGTTTTCTCTTTATTTTTATTAGGAGGATTGATATCCAGTAATACCCTAGATTCGTCATCCAGTTGCGATAGATTAATGACTGCCTCGTTCTCGGGTATAGCAGGCATTGCTTTTGGTTGCGTAGATAGCGCAGCCTTCACCTGTTTCTTTGCTAATGCTGAGGCTTTGGCTTTCCTTTTTTGAGCCCTACCCGCAAGCCTCTTTTCCCTCCGGGTTAGGACTGTTGTGGGTTTAGGTAAAAGATCACATTCAATAGACTCAGACATTTTTCAGTCTCCCATCAGGGAACATTCACCCACAAGATCAATTAAATCTGTTAAGCGAGAGGGACTACCAGGACTATGAGGCTTATTAGTGGTTTCAACCAGAATGGCAGAGGGAGTGACCACTGGTAGAGGTGGTGATGTCTCTGTATTCATTTTGTCCAGATGATGCTCGATTTTTTGGACTGTGGACAAAATTTCATACAAGTCGTCCACAATAACATCAGTCTGTGTACAAATCGAGTTATATGATCTGGGGTTTAATGTACCAGCATAGGGGCGCTTTTTCTGCATGGTAAGTTGAAAATGCCATCGAATTGAATGGCACTATCCACCATAGCCTTTTTCTCGGGTTGCCTATGAGAGAGAGCAGCTACAGCGTCGCATGTAAACAAGAGGCCTTCAATTCTGTTAGTTTTATTGGATAATTCAGTAATTGTTTCTCTCATAATTCCTATTTCATAATGTGAACGCTTGTGTCCCTTATCCAGTAAATTGAGAATTCTTGAGAGAACTGGGAAGTCAGGGTTTAGAGATGGTACATCGAGAGTGATGCTCTCAGAACGTACGTCATTTTTGGAAGCATCTTTGTCTTTTCCATTCAAACTAGACTGGAATTCTTTGATGTCCAGGTTCATTCTATCATTAAGTGCTGTTTGGGCACTAATGGCTTTTGGAGAACTCACCATAGGTTTATTAATTGAATCATTGGACTCAAAATCCATTTCCCAGGTCAATTTAACAGTTTCACCACTTAAAGGTTCAGGATTACTTTCAGGGGCGCTCTTGCCTTTGGTACTCAACATAAAGACATCTTCTCTCCCAACCAGTTTCGGGTTAGCTGGAGTCGATGGTCCAAGGGAGAGGCGAATACGCTTACTTAACTCTGCTTCAATAATGGGGCCCATTACAGAGCAGTCAACAGTTTCCTCTTTCTAAGAGATATTGGAAATGCTATATAATCCAAAATCATTTCCCTGAATTGAGTCAGTTGCGGGGATATCACTAGGAACACTATTGTTTAGGTCCTTTAGCTTAAATTTAGTGTTCCTTTCTGAGGTATCCATCATATTATCAGAGCAGTGAATCATGGCAGAAACATCCTATTTGGGAACAATACCCATTTCATTGAAGACCATAATTTTCTGATCAGCTGGAGTGCTATCACCAGCCCCCACTTCCTCGGTTAACATGGTAGCTTGATGTGCAGGTGAGTCCACCAAATCAACAGGAATATCCTGGCTCACAGTAGAGGAAGGAACTTTAGTTAGCGGCTCTATTAGTTTCCATCCACTATGCAAGCCATTAACCATTCTGCGACTCACGTATCAGATAAGAAGCAATGG
Organism: Ambystoma mexicanum; assembly: GCF_040938575.1. NCBI lineage: Eukaryota > Metazoa > Chordata > Amphibia > Caudata > Ambystomatidae > Ambystoma > Ambystoma mexicanum. Next base: position 29,745,063 of record NC_090927.1, read on the forward strand.
GGTTGGACTGTGATCACTCACACTATTAACGGCCAAAGACCTTTGCTGCGGCACAAATGCGTAACCACACAAGTTTATATTCAAGTAATACTCACTAATTGTATACAAAATAGGTAGTAAAGAAATACAGTGTAAGTCGCATAAATTCCAGAATTACCGCCCCTTACCCAGCCGCACAGCCGAACAGCAAAACAGCACTGGCAGTGCACTTCTGGGGTGCGCGCGCGGGTGCGCGTGCACCCGTGTTATGAGCACTACGAGGAACGGCGAGCGGGAGGGAGGGGGCGTGTCACGCTCGCAAAGGATCTGCGTGAAAAAGAAAAAAGAAAACGTAAGTAAGCCTTCTGGGTACACTTACAAATACACGTACACAGAGTAGCACAGAGTCCTTATGGTCTTAGGTCCAAACAGAGAGTCAGAACAGAGAGTCCAAAGTCCAAGGCAAAGTCCAAAGGCAATAGTCACAGAGTTGGAGATAGAATAATTAATTACTCTGGAGTTGGTAGTCCACGAAGCCCGTTTCGCCGCACTGAGGATGATGGGTTTCCTCTTGGCCATAGGCGCCTTCCAGACTGAAGTGGAGAAAAAACGCCGGCAGGATCACGCCAGCAGAACCCCACAGCAAAACAGCACTTGCAGTGCACTTCCGGGGTGTGCTTGGAAGCTTGGTTTGAAAGTGTTGTGTACTGTGTCTCTTCTTGCTTTGGTAATAATTATTTCATTTTATTGGCCATTTATGTAAGGAAGGCATGGTATCAAACAGTGAAAACAGACACAAGTGATCACAGTTCAAGGGTGTTTATTGAGCTTCAATGGGTTGAACGCCTATCTAACACAAAATCTAAAGTTGGGCACAAGCTACGACCTCATACAATAATAATGCAGTTCTAGTAGAGTCTCTGTCAAAATAAAAGGGCCTATACTAATAAACCTATTGCCAATCCTTACTTCTAAATAGAAAATGGTGTGGGAGAATAGTGTATGCAAAAAGATAAGTGTTCAAGAAATAATATGTCAGAATAGTTGAGCAGTTGTCTTCCCTTCCCCACGTTTACAGCACGGGGCAAGGTGGCCCACTCGAGCTTCGCACACACTCTGGCCTCTCTGCCACGAGGATGCAGTTCAAAACATAGGTATCTGGGCCTTCTGCTCCAAAGTCTCGTTCCCAATAAAAGTCTCTTGTTTCAGAGTGCCTGGCATAACAAACAAATACCAAAAGTCCTTTCTCATCAGGATTTTCACATTCACAAGTTCTCAGGTTTACTGTTCACCCCAGTCTCCCTCGATCGGGCTCGGACCACGGGTAAGTGCAGCCAAGGCACTTACATCAGATTAGCCCCTAGGTCTGGCCTAGCTTTGCGATATGTCCTAGACGTCCTAGCAGGCATCACCTATCCAGACCATAGAGGTGCTGTGAAGATCTTAGTGCAAAACAGTGGGAAAGGCGCATATCAAATAAAGGTTGGAGATAATAGAGCTCAGGGAATCCGGGGGAAGAGAGCGTTGTTTCCTAAAATGGAGGATATTAGGAAAGCTAATAAAACCTGGAGAGGGGGGAAAGGCTTTGGAGAGGCAGATGCAGATCCCTCAATTACATCTGAGGTGGTAAAACCAAAACCCATTATCGAGGAAGTTGAGATAGCTCACGATTTAGCATTTGCTCAACGGAATGACCCCTTGCTAGCAGAGGCTTTTCTACATGTACTACCAGAAGAGGAGGGAAGACTGAAGCGGGCCATTCTTTTTTCTAAAACAGGGATTACTTTATAGAGTAGATCGTCGCTCCGATGGTACCCCTAGACCCCAGATTATGGTACCTGAAAACCATAAAAGAATGGTGCTGGAGATTTTCCTCTCCCACTTAACGGGTGGTCATTTGGGAACAGCCAAGACACAGGGGCAGGTAATAAGTCGATTCTGTTGGCCTGGAATTCATGCTGATGTTACAGACTTTGTGCTTACCTGTGCCCTGTGTCAAAAGACTAGCTCCCAAATACCTCCTCCAACTCTGCTCCAACCTTTGCCTATCATTGATGTGCCCTTTTCCCGTATCGGTATGGACATAGTTGGGCCCGTTGAGCCATCTAGGTTGGGGAATCATTAAATCTGGTAATTGTAGACTATGCTACAGAATACCCAGAAGCTTTCCTATTACACAATAACACGTCCCAACAAACTTGAAACATCTAATCCCATTTTTTTCACAAGTTGGTTTCCTGAAGGAGATCCTAATGGATCAAGGGAATACCTTCATGAGTCAGTTAATGGCAGACATGAAGGATATCCCACACATTAAAACTCTTAGGACCTTTGTCTATTGCCCGCTAACCGACAGATTAGTAGAACGTTTCATTAAAACTCTTTAAAATATCATTCAAAAACTGGTTGAGGCCGATGGCAGAAATTGGGATGTTATGAAACCTTGGGCCCTTTTTTCCATCTGGAAAACACTGCAATGCTCGCTATCCTCATTAAAATTATTGTATGGTAGGAAACCCTGGGATGTTCTTGACATTTTAAGGGCAACATGGGATGAGTAGGAGGAAGCCCTCTTACCACTATCACAAACTGCCTATCATAAACAACATGTTGTCTAAATGGCATGGAACCTATGAGGTGATTGAACAAACAGGGCCATACAACTATTGAGTCTCCCAAACCTATAGGCAAATCAGAACCCATATCTATCATATAAACCTCCGTAAGGAACAGAGAGAACACCCTGTAGAGACCACCACAGTGGTATTGATTAGTCAGATAAAAATGCGTCGATTCCCTCTCACTTACTCCAGACCCAAAAACGAGACCTACAAGATTCATAAAACCAGTTTCCAGACGTCTTAAAAAAGAACCAGAGAGAGTAAAAGTTTGTCTTTACTACATCCACACATGCCCAGGAAAGGCTGTTAATATAAAACCATATCGGATCCCGGAAGTAAGAAAAGGAATAGTCATACCGGAGGCAGACACATTTTACAATCTGATATTATTGAAACATCCCAGAGTCCTTTGTCCTCTCTGATAGTACTCGTTACCAAGCCAGATCATGGCGGTTCGGCATTGATTTCAGGAAGGTGAACGCGGTATTCCAATTCAACAGTTATCCTATGCCAAGGATAGACAACCAGATTGATTGATTGGAAGCCACGGTTTTCCTCTCCACGACTGATCTGACAAAAGGATACTGGCTAGTTCCCGTTAACTCAGAGGACAAGGAGAAAACAGCTTTCTCCACCCCTACTAGACTATTCCAATTCAAGGCATTACCTTTTGGACTTCACAGGCCCCAGTCACATTTCATAGGTTAATGGACAAAGTTATTCGGCCCTACTCCTCTTTCTGTCGAGCTTATATCGAATATATAATCATTCATAGCAGGACATGGGAAGAACACATGTACCATCTCCATTTAGTCACCAGAGCCTTGAGGAAGGCCGGACTAACAGCAAACCCACAAAAATGTCACTTGGCACAATCAGCAGTCAAGTATCTTGTGTGTTTTGTGGGAAATTAGCTTGTTCAAACCCAACGTGAAAAGGTGAAAGCTGTGCAAGGAACCCCAATTCTGTGACGGAATCATGATGTAGACAAAGACAACTGAATACGATTTTAAGTACACATTTTTATTAACTAAAAGTGGACGGTTGGAAAATGGCCTACCTTGCCATATGCTAAGGTGGGATTTCCCTACCTAAATAAAACTAATGACAGTCTGTCAGGAAGTCCAAAGCAAATGTCTGTCTGTGTCCAGAACCCACACTTTCCCGCACAACTAACTGTATACAATGGGTAGGGATGTCAGCATCAAATAAGAAGTGGTCAAATGAAAGTTCGGAGCTTATTCCAGCTCTCGGATGGAAAAGGGTTTTCCCTTCCCCAAGGTTCAAGCAGTATCAAAGTTCCAAAACAACACAATTCCTTGGGATACTTCCCAGCTCTTCAGTTTGGTTACCTTTCACCAGTTCCCAAAGTTCAGTTACTTAGTTTCAATTCGCACAGGTTTTCCTTTATTCAATCACAAAGTGGCTTTTCATTTAGGTTGTTGTGTTCAGTGTATACACAGTTGTCATACGACAGCGTCCACCCATTACAGGTCACGCAACCATCATACATGACTTGCTTCTGCTTCATAAGTATGTTGCCACGGTTCCAGCTTCACAATAAGGCTTGACTGACTCCTTTCAATTTCCTGTGAAGATGTATCGTTTCACCTTTTCTCACCATTCACTGGGATAGTAGCTTGCACTTGAAATGATCAACATAAGCTTCCCAGTGCACTCTTCTGCTAGGAAACGGTTTATAGTCCTTTTTGCACAAGCCTTCATAAGCCTCCCCGCATCCTCACCTGCTAGGAAACTTATTTTAGACCTAGAGTGATCTACGTAGGCTTCCCAATATATGCTCCTATCAGGAAACAATGTATAGTTCCTGTCACGTTTTCACATTCCTACGGTCGGGAATCTAGACTAGAGCCACACCCTACCTGGGTAGTCTCCAGGGAGGGCTGAGAACGATACTACAGTCCTTAGGATAGCCTGCTTATTGGAAATGTCTGCTTGGAATTGCGGCAACTTTTCTTCGCAGAGCAATGCATAAATTAGTTAGACACGATTTATTTAATACGGGAACTTAAGTTCAAAGTATAGCATAATTATATTATTTGCATTAGATTATATGCATAGACTAGCTCATGGGTTTATTTTCATAGGTTATTTATTCTTCTATATAGAAGCGCATTATTATGAAAATAGTGATGTTACAGAAATAAACTGAAATTATTAAGATTAGTAAAATAGTGGCATATAACACCAACATGCCTCGTTTTGAATCATTTCATTTCTAAATAATATGATAGCATATAAATCCAACAAGCCTCGTTTTGCATTATTTTATTTCTTAGCATCAATCACAGTCCATAGCATGAATGCATAAGGTAAAAGCATATCTCCATCATAAACACTTACATTCTAAGCGCTATGCCTTCACGTGCACTCTGTCCCAGTTAATCGCGCTGCGGTGAACCACACATGCATCGCATGTCATCTCTGTCCCCCGGCGTCTTAACTTTCTAGCAAGAGCGCGCTTTATTTATAGTCCCCGCAAGGCTCACTGGATGACTCACCCTGCTTGGGTGGCAGCCAATTTAGTTCATAAGTCCTGGCTGGGTTCGGGCCAACACAATGTGTCCTGGCTAGAAGCCAGCCACATCACAATGTCTTGCCAAGTTTGTCTTTGTGTCCTGGCCGGAATCCAGCCAAGCTTAATCAGATGTTCGCACATAACCTTTTCATTTGAACCATGTTAAGATAAGGTACTCGAAAGTAACCTTTGTACAACAATGTCTAGGAAGCCGGGTCTCCATATTTGGCATTCACCATTATGTCCCACAGGATACTGAAGTCGCCATTTTAATGTAGCCAGCCTAACCTCCTAAAGCGCCGGAAACAATGCCCATATTAGTAGCCACTAATTAGACATTTTGTGCCCCGAATCTGATCTCCATATTTGGAACCACTTAATAGCCGGCCGTTGAGCAGCTGAACATATGCTCATGAAAACACTATCATATTTATGGCATATACATATTTCAAGGCATAACAAACTAATATTTCTTAATTTTGCTTAAAAGTGCATTTCTTAATATTGCTAATATTGCTAAAAAGTGCTGGAATACCTCTGGAATACATAACAGTTCTTTTGCCCAAGTCATCGCAAGCTTCCCAGTACACACTCCTGCTAGAAACTTATTTTCAGGCCTTATGTGATCCACATACTCCGACACCCTCTTGCCAGGTTTCTCTTGCATACAGGGTTTACTTCTATCAACCCAGTGCCTTTGTCTTCTTTGCACCTTTAAAATGGCTGCTTCATTTTTTCATTCACTGAGCGCTCAGCTTCCTGGCTCTGCCTCACTCTGATTGGCCTTCTTTCTCCATTTCAAGCCAATCAGGAGCCAAAAGGCGACTAGCCGGCCCCTGTTTCAAAGGACCACTGAGGTCCTCTCCTGCATCTCCCCCCACTTGCACATGGAGGCTGAGGAAAACTCCATGCTCTTTGGACACATGAAACAATGGACCACCTAACATTTCTTTGAAGGTCAGCTCCCAATCTATCCTCTCAATCCCTTTCTTCACACACAAACTGTTTGATCCTCACTTCCCCTTATCTGGACGCCCACTTTCTTAGCCTTCCCAGTTGCTGCATGCATTTCTCCTGTCCTGCTGAATACCGTTTTTAGCCTGCCCAGCATGAATTTCTCCTGTCCTGCTGAATACCGTTTTTAGCCTGCCCAGTTGCTGCATGTATTTCTCCTGTCCTGTTCAATACTGTTTTTAGCCTGCCCAGTTGCTGCATGTATTTCGCCTGTCCTGCTGAAAATCGAATTTAGTGGTGCCTTGTAGCTGCTGTGTTCCTCACTAGCTGGCACACATCCCTCTGTCTCCCCCATCCTCCCTTGTGCCCTTCACCTCTCGCTACCTCCAAGTGTATCTGGCTTCTGACTGGTAAGAGTCTCCACTTCACTGCAGCCAACCATGTCGCTATCTATATCTCCTATCCTCTCCAAATGCTTCACTATCTCCTATCCTGCTCCTATCACTAAATCTGGCCGGAAGAAACTTAAGGAGGACTCTCACCAGGCTTTGCTATTGCAGACACCTATGCCACGGCTTCCGCCAGAGAGACTATCACCGACATCCTCTTCTTCATTAACTCACCTGACCGATGGACTCGCTACATGGTCGGCTTTCTCTCTCCTATCGCCTCTTCTCCCATTAATGGTGGCACTCACTGGCAGGTTCTCCTTGTCCTCTTCGCCATTTCCAGAGTCATCATTAATGTTTATCTCAATTGAACCATCAGAGGCGTTGGTAGGGGGGGGCTCAGTGGGCTTTAGCCCCGGGTCTTTTGGTTGTAGCCCTAGATAGAAGCACAAGGGTTACAACCAAAAAGGCTAGCTAGCCCCCAGTCCTGACAGTCCCAAAATTAGTGTAGCGCCAGAAATTTTCCAGATCTAGCAACACCCTGGGAACCATCATGGTTCTGGGCTTTCAACCCAAACTTTGCCTCTCTAACCTCACCTCTCCCTCTGCCCAGGCTCCCTTGCCCTATGGCTCCTTCACCATCCTCCAATATCCCCCTGGCCCTCGTGCCACCCTCTGAGGGACAACCATCCCCTGTGCCCCCCCCCCCCCCCAGAGAAAGACCCTCAAAGATGGCAAGCTGTTTCACATAGCCACTCTTAACACTCGACTGTTGTTGACCTCCTCCTCCACCTACTCCTCCTCCTTCTCCTTCTCCTACTACCAGACCCATGAAAAAAGTGACAGTGGCTGCTTTTTCCTCCTCCTACTCTCCTCCACCTACTCCCTCGGCTGACTCCCACCCTTGACACTATTGCCCATCTTGAGGGTCCGACTGAAGCCTTCCAAAAAGTGCAACTCTTGGTATGACTCAGATTCAGCTGCCCTTAAATGCAAGTGTAGGACAGCTAAGCAGAAATGGAATGCGCCAAGTGAGCCATCTCACAATCTAGCCTGCCGCCCCCTTCAAAGGCATTATCGACTCTGCACCCACACCAAGAAAAGAGTGTTTATTCAAGCCTGTATCTCCCCGGCATCAAACAACATGGCTGAACTCTTCAAAGTCTGCAAGGAACTGGCCAATCCTGCAGCTGCATCTTCTTCTGTCACACCCACCCAGGACCTTTGCTCGGCCCTGGCTGCACACTTCACCATAAAAACCCCAGACACCTTTTCCACCATCTCTTCCACACCACAGCATACACCAACACCGGAGCCTCCCTTGGCCCCCCTCCACTTACTCCCTCTTCTCTCTCACCTGTCACATCAGATGCGGTTACCAGACGGGTCCGATCTATGAAGGCTTCATCTACACAGGTGGACCCCTGCCCCTCAAAAACCACTAAACACAATATCGACTACCTCACCCCAGCCTTGGCTTATCTCTGCAATCTCTCTCCTTCTCCACTGGAGTTTTCCCAACTGCACTGAAGTACTCCCTTCTGCACCCTCTGCTCGATCTCCATCACTCCCTTCCTCAGCAAACTCCTGGAGAAACTGGCTGTCAGCTACCCTCCACACTGAATCCATTGGTTGCTTCCATGACCATCAGTTTTGCTTTAGAGCACCCATAGGCACGGAAACTGCTCTTCTGAACACCCGTGATGACCTGCTCTCAGATCTTGACACTAACACCCCATCTACCCTCATTCTCCTTGACCTCTCCTCTGCCTTAATCGCAACATCCTGATCACACATCTCTGTGACACCCTGGGAATCACAGGTCAGGCTCTAGCTTGGGTAACCACCTTCCTCTCCTACCGCCCATCCCAGGTGGAACTCTGAGCCTCTCACTCTACTATCACTCTCTCAAACTGTGGCATTCCCCTGGGGTCTAACCAATCCCCCTGGTTATTCAATGTCTATATGGCTGCCCTGGCACGGGCGATTGGCACCTTCACCTCCTCCTCCTCGTCCTCCTCCTCCTCCTCCTCCTCCTCCTCCTCCTCCTCCTCCTCACTCATAACTGACTGTCTGCTATCCAGTCATGGTGCGCTGTAAATGACCTCTGCCTCAACGCCACTAAGACTGAAATCGTTTGCATTGGGAACCCTGCCCCCGCTTTCCCACTTTCCCCCTGGCCGGCCTCCCTTGGCCCTGCACCCACCTGCAAAGCAAGAAACCTAGGGGGTCATCTTTGATTCCACTCTCTCCTTCTCCTCTCGCATTTCAGACATCTCTAAAAAGTCTATCAGCTACACCTCCTCAGAGTACGCTTTCTCACTTTCCCCCAAAGGCTCACTGTCTGCAGAACACTGGTTCTCTCCAGGCTGGACTATTGCAACAGCCTCTTCCTCAACCTCCCTTCTTCTGCCCTGTTCCCTCTGCAACTGATCCAGAACAGAACCTCAAGACTTATTCTTGGCCTCAAGCCCAGGGCCCGCATCTCTCCGGTGCTGAAATACCTCCACTGGCTCCCTGTGGCTGTAAGGATCAAATTCAAGGCCCTCCGCATTGTTCTCAAGGCTTTCTGGGCCTGGGACCCACCTACCTTCAATGCTGTCTACCTAAATACTGTCCCTCACAAGCCCTCTGCTCATCTACTTCCAACCATCTGCGTGTGAGCCGGCTCCCCAAGCAGCGATTTGGTGGCCGATCCTTATCCTCAGCAGGTGCCTCCCTCTGGAATAGCCTCCCTGCTGCCCTACATCTTGATCCGGATCCCCTGAAATTCCCGAAACTCCTCAAGACCTTTCTCCTCTTCTCTTCCTTCTCTCTCCCTCTTCCCTGCTAACCTAGTTCTCGGTCCTTTTCCTCTCTCCCTCCTATTCCTTACAGCCTGCTGACTGGCCGCCTGGTGTACCTCAGAGTCTCACTGGTCCCAGGCACCCCCACCAGTCCTCTCTCGCACTTGCCTCAGGGCCCTACGCCCCACCCACACTCAACGCACTGCACTTACCCCAGTCTCAACCGACCGGGTGCACTTGACCCTCCCCTCCCTGTGAGCCTCTATGCACTTGCTCGATCCGTACGCACCACGCCTGAAGATCGTCTGTCTGTTTCTTCCCTGTCTTCACCCCTAACTGTACTGTAAAAATTGCAGAGTCTCCATAAGGCCTATTTGCTATATCCCATACTGTTAAATGTATTTTTTGCACTTACTCTGCCTGTGCAGACTACTATTGTCTCAGATTTTCAAGGGCTCTGAGTAACTGGTTTTTCCCCGTATTCCCACCCTCTGAGCGCTTTGAAACACTTGCCTGTGTATAGGCGCTATATAAATTAACAATACCATACATCACTGAGCCATCTTTGCAGCACCAAACTCTTTGCATCAAGGTGGACCACATGCCTCATCTTCACAGGACTTTCATGATCGATCATCGAAGAGCACCGCAAGGTCGAAGCTGCAGTCTCAACGCAAGTGTTCATCTTTCTTCGAGGAATCGCGACACCCTATGGCTCCTGCTTTAAAGGGAGTCCACTCTTGAGGATCCATCGACAAACCATCGAAGAAATTCATTTATCTCAGGTACGTTGGGGTGGTTGAACATTTTACCTAGGAAACAAGACTATTGAAACATCAAGTGCACAGACAGCAGCAGGGAGCCGTTCCTCCATGCACATAGAGATGAAGGCCAGCCTTGTGTTAGCGAAGCTGTAGGCACTGCGCAGGCACCTATAAGTAAAATGTTTATTCTGTCTGTCGTTTCCATGCTCCCTTTTCTGCACACCTAGTGACCCGTACTTCAATCACAGTCGGGGCTACATATCCCTCCAAAGATCATGGCAAATACACACAAAAAAAACACTGAATAAGAAAGCTGATTCCCACAACTTCTCATTGAATGATTAAGCACATTACCCCACCTGACACATCCAATGTTGCTCACCACACACAATCTCCGGTACACACCAGCGTACTGACATCTCCAAACAATACCACTCCCCTCCTGACGGCAATCCACACTCCTTTATCCTCAATGCATTTTTGTTAGCATTTGAAGCTATAGCAAGGGGCGCCCAAACATCATTTTGAAATGGAACCCTGTCCAGTGCCAATGTAGAGAGGTTGTTTTCACAAGCGGCACCCAATGAAACAATACATTAATACTTGTGTTTTTATACTGGGAAAAACAGTTGACCATGTTTTTTTTGAAGGAGCAAATGGGAAAACACTGATAAACACAGATTCTGAACATTTTTGAAAACACAGGAAAAACACCCCCGGAAGTAAAAAGAAATAAACACCTAAAACAGGACACCCTATTCATAATGTGTCAATAACAGAATGGCGCGTTTACTGTTGCAAGACGGGAGGGACGGAAAACTGGAATTTGGGCAAGGACAACTTCTTTGAAACTGAGACATCATGGCGGGGATAAACATGACCATTTTATTTAAGAACAAAGGCGATACGCTTGTCCTTGCCTCCCATCTACACACACATGCCGCCAGTTCACGGACAGTGTGACCGCATGTTAACCGATAAGCACATGTCCTTTTCAGCACAGAAGTAATTTAGAGCTTACCAATAATATTCAAGCCTGATGAGGCTGTACATTGAATGGGATGTTTTATGGATGGTACCTTAGATAGAAAGTAACCAAATCAGTAGGGTGGGACATACAGATACTATATGTAGCTTAGCAATTAGGACTAATGAGCAGTAGAGATAGGTTTTCATAGCTCAGTGATTATGATGACATCAGAATGACTCATTTGCATTATATAAACTGTTTTCTGTTCAAACGGAGGAATTTGAGAGCGAGAGCTTGGCTGGCTGTCGATTGTGTTTTCTCCCCAGCTTTTGCATACTTCCAATAAAGCACGGTTACCTTGCTTTTGGCATACCACCATCCAGTCTGTGTCGTCTCTTTATTGGCAAATACCAGGTAGAGGGCTGTACTGTTTTTGGACCTCTGTTTTAACTATCTAAATGGTACCATTATGGTCCAAGGCTCTCAGTCCAATCTCCTCCTCCTTGATAGGTGTCTCCAGCATCTTAACGTTCTCCCTTCCCCTGCCACTCCTAGCACCTTTCAGGCTCCACTGCCACTTCCTTCCTCCATCTCTCTGGTACCCACCTCCTCCACTCTGGCCCCTATGCCACTTCAGTCTACTGCCTCTGCCCACCCCAGAAGTCTTTCAAAAGTGGCATCCTGCTCCATGTAGCTACTCTCAACTCTCACTCTGCTGTCAAACACTCCTCTGACTTCTGCCACCTCCTCAAAGACCTTGACGTCCTCGCTCTCACCGAAACATGGTTCACGGCCAACTCTGTCACAAGTTTTGACACAATCCTCTCTGAGCCCAGAACCAACCGGCCGGGAGGTGGAGTGGCCCTGATCTTTCTGGATTGGGTCACTGTTTCTGTCATTCCTACACAGGCCTACTCCTCCTTTGAATACTTAGCCAGCAGGCTCTCTCTCTCTATTGGACTCTCTCAGTCTACGGCCACCATCTGCAGGCCATGCTCTGTCTCTCAGAATGGGCTGAATGCTGCTCTCCTTACCTCAACCTCCCTCAACTCCTCCATCCTTCTCCTCAGAGACCTCAACATCCATCTGGATGCTTCGAATCCCTCCTTGTGGCTCTTCCCCAGCATTTGCATTTGTCTCCAGAGCCAAGGTTCTTTCTAGGCAGGACTACAGTAACAACCTTTGTCTCAATCTGCCTTATTCTACTCTTCTCCCCCTACAACTAATCTAGAACAGGACTGCACAACTTATCCTTGGCTTCTAGCCCAAGGACTGTATCTCTCCGGCCCTGAAATCTCTCCACTGGCTCCCGGTGGCAGCAAGGCTCAAGACCCTCTGGCATTGCCCACAAGTTTTTCTGGGGTGAGGCCTGTACTGAATCCAATGCTCTCTTTCGCAATGCTTTCCTTCTAGAGCCCTTTGCTTCGCTACGTCAAACTCTGAGGGTCAGATGCTTCTCCAGGCAGAGAGTGGGGGGGAGTACATATCTTTAATCTGCAGGTGCCTCCGACTGGAACGGCCCATCCCTGCTCCTCTCAAACTTGGACCAGACCACTTGAAGTTTCGGAAGCAGCTCAAGACCGTTCTTTTGTCCTCACTCTAGGTCTCTTGCTAACTAACCCGTCTACTGCACTGACTGATTGCTTGGTCCCTCATCATCATCACAGGGCACCAGGCTTCTCCATGACCAGTCTCTGGGCCTACCGCACACTTAAGGGCTTCAACTGTAACCCCTACAACCCCCCCTGCATCCTTGCACTTATCCATAGTCATGCTGCCATGATCACACTTCCCCCCCCCCCCTCAACCTCCCACCTGCACTTCGCGTTGTCACACTTCCACAATCAGAAAGCACAAGGTCTGGTAGGATTGTTTGTCTTGTCCTCCCTGCGTCTTCCTTGTCTTATGGCGCCTAGAAATACTTGTGTACAGGCGCGGTATAAATGCCACGTCATACCGCCAGTACACATTTAGCTAAGGAATAGGCAGGGGCTATCTATGTGCTTTTACTGTTTATATACATACACTGCCTTATTATGTGCTCGGTTTAACCTAGATTAAACTTTTGTTCTTATGTGTGTTGTTAGGGAGAATTCTCTGTGTAGGCTGAATTTCCTAACTTAGTGAGTCCCCCAGCAGCTTTGCTGGATTTCTGGAGTTTGTTTTTTTCTCCTGCCAAGAGTGAGACTCTTTTTCTCCCACTCTTGGACATGATTTATGGTGTTCCTTTGACTGTTAATGTGTTTTATGGGCAATGGGGTCTTTTACTCCATAGGGTCTCATGTGTTTTTACTATGTGTGTTACACAGCACCCTCCGTTCAGTAACACAGGGGTGTCATAGTGACACCCCACCATAGACTCCATACCCTGGGACTGACTACCGTCTCCCAGGGCATGTAAAGTCACCATTGGCTTTACTAGTCCCAAATTATGAACAGAAACCTGTACAAACCATCATATTGGGGACGTACTGGTCGGGGCAATTCGATTGCCCCGGGGTCTGTTAGTCGAGGGGACACGTCTGTCTGGGTACCATTCTGTCTGGGTACCACACGGGGTGTGGGAGGGGGTTTAGGCACCCTGGACTGAGTTACCTTGGTAACTCAAGTCGCACTCTTGTGTGATTGGCCCAAGTGGTGAGCCGGCCGGCTCAGCACTTAGCATGTTTTATTGACAGCTAGGCTGAGTGAATGGGGGTGTGCTGCATAAAAGCAGGGCTTTTGGGACTGGAACTTCAGAAGTCGCCACAGGACCTGAGAATCCGACGAGGGAAAAGCTGAGCCGACCTGCGGAACCGACTCACCACTTCCCGACGACAGAGAAGATCTCCCGGCTGGAGAGTCTTCTTCCCCTGACTGGTGGGCACAACCAGTTTACCTTCTTTTTCTCGCATCGCAGGACTTGTGGTCGAATTGCCCGTGCCAAGCACCCCGGCAACCGGATAGCCACTTACCACTGGACCGCGAATAAAAGGACCGCCCCTTTTAACTGAGAACTCCTCGGCTGGTTTCTTCCCTGGCAGTGCAACGGACTCCTGTCTTCCTCCCCGACGAGATCCTCTCTTCCCCCAGACGAAGCACCGACTTGCATCCGCTGCCAGGAACAACTGCCCCCGCTAGAGTATTCTCACCACTTTAAGGTACCGTGTCCGCCAGGCCTCCCTTTCTAAAGATTGCTACAAGGTAATAATAATCCCTTAACCTTCTGGACTGGGCTGGCCGCCTTGACCATCTAACTGGTCCCTTTCTTTTGGTCCAACTCTTTCTGAACTGATATCTCTTTTACACCAAGCTCTGGTCAGTGTTTGCTTGTTCTACTTTGTTCTTTTGACCTACTGTGAATACTCTGTATACTGCCTAACTCTTCTTGAGGGAAGTCTGACTGCTCAGCCACAGCTACCAGGTAAATCTGGGTGGTACAAACTGCTACCAAGTGGGTTTACTGCCAAACACCTGTAGTCCTAAATCTTTAGCAGTGGTCCCAGAGGGAACTGCACAGGTTTCTGCCTAACATGTGTGATTTTACAATAGGGTTTAATTTGCAGGATATCCAAGTGGTATATTCTTTGGAGGTAACTATTGGGAATAACTACTTGATTGCCAGCCTACCTTCTCCCTTGAGTAAAGTCTGACTGCTCTGCTATAGCTACTACTTTAGACAATTTGATATTTTTTATGCTTGACAACCCGTCTTCCCGGTATGTTTGGTGTCTCAACATCCCTTATCAGAGGGCTGTGAAAGAAATCTCTTTAAAAACGATTCACTCTTCACTAGTAACTTATTCTGGAGTGAACCTTTGAAGCTACTAAGAGATGGGTCACAGCAGTAATGTGGTGGGACTAATGACATCAAAGAAAGCCTATCCTCCTCGGTGTATAGGAGCGGCATCGGACCAAAAACTGCAACTACTATCGCCACCTCCTTAAACATATCAGTCCATACATCTCCAAAGCCAACATCGCAAGCATTGTCCGGGCTACTATATTATCAAGGCAGGATTACTGTAACTCCCTACTGATGGGAGCCTCAAACACCAACATAAGAAAGTGCCAAGTAACACAAAACAAGGCTGTAGGCATCATCAACAAAATAACCAGGCGGGACATATCTCACTCCATAGACTAAACCTCCACTGGTCGCCCATACAGGAAGGTATGGACTTCCAAGTCAGCACTCTGGCTCACCAATGCGTGTATGATCACAAATCACTGCCCCCACATAATCGCCGCCCTTCTAGAACACCATGGTCTACTAACAAGACACAGGTCACATGCCAAAAGTACAAAGGCGCCAATGGCCTGGCAAGGCCTTTACCCGGTTAAAGCGGCTAAGCTCTGGAACTCCCTTCCAGCGACATTGAACCAAACTAAGAATTTTCAGAAAATGTCTTTAAAAATCTTGCTTTTTAAATAGCTCCTTTCTCCCAAGCACTAATCGAACTCCCCTGTCTTGTCGCTTTGATGGTTTGTCTTTCCGTGTGTATGTGCTTGTGTGCAATACAAAAAATAAAACTCTACAGAACTAAAGTCTTGTCTGTCCTTGTTAAGTGTGAGGCCTGGGGAGAAAAGCCTTGGGCCTACTGCAGGCGACGAGTGTGCGCCATTAAGCTGGAGATTGACTGAGGCAAATATAACTGAAGTTACCAAGCACTTTATACATTGCCTTTTTGGGTTATATACTTTTACATACATCATTCATGACGTCATCCTACGTGGAATTTCACAAAAACCTAAAGTCAGCAGGGATTGGATTAGGGGAACATAACTACTTATAGAATACAAGCGTTAATATCTCATTGGCTGCCCCTTGTCTTTAGGGCATGCCCTGAGCTACATCTACGTATGTCACATATGGATTATAGCAGAGAATATTGCAGCGGGCTAATAACTGCAACATTGTATATGGAAGTGCGTGGCAGGCTTTGTGATTGGTTGGCAACCCTATCCAACCTTGAACTTTCGGCCCGTCTAGCAGCACGTTGACAGAACGAAACCTAGGTATTCAAGCTGCGTCAACTTGTTCTTGGTTTCCCCAATTAGTTCATCGTATGCCATCAAGCTGTTCCTTAGCCAAGCTCAGTCGTTTGTAGTTTACCTTTTAGTCTGCTCACTGTTCTAGGACTTTTGAGTCAGTGGGAGCGCACCACTATCTTAACTCGAAGCTCTAATGAAAAGCCTTTGTTTTGAGCACTTCGTCACCTGTTAGGAGACCACAATTTTGTCAATTTCAGCCTCTCAATTACTGCTATTTGATTTAATTAAATAGGGTGCCATTACCCTCTCTGGTCTTTAGAGACTTGCTCACTTCACATAGGCTTTTGCCTTCATGGTTGTCAATACTTGGCATCCTCAAATGTCCTTACCCTCTTAATCTTGGCAGAAATATGTCTCATGCATGTGGTGTATTCATTCGCCCATCTCCTGAAATAGCCTCCTTGACTGACTTCAAGCCAACATACTCCCTTATTCTGCAGATGAAAACAGCTGCTTCATCAATTCTTCAATTTGCGATCCTACAATCATTTTTCATGTAGCTGGGTTTATTCTTTAACACAGGCCAACATCCATTTTCTTCCAATGGTCACCCTAAAAGTAGGTGTGTAGGCTTATAACTTCGCTCCCCCTGGACGAATCCTCACCAGACTTTGCAAAAAAAAGTATATGGCCCACTCTGAATTTGCAAAGTTTGGTGAGGTTTGGTCGAGGGGGGGCAAAGTTATGGGAGGGGAGTCCCAAAACGTACTTATTTTTTTCCAATAGACTGAATGGGGAAAAACTTTGCTCACACCTACAGCCCAAACCACTGGACGGATTTTCACCAAATTTGCGGCAGGAGCAGCGGCTTGGTCCCGAAAGTGTGCTTTTGTAATTTTGGTGAAAATCCGTCCAGTAGTTAAAACGATTAAAATGTAGGTCACAAAAAAATAGTGATATCCATGTCCGCTCTGCAGACACACTTCCCTGTTCGCTCTGCGGACAGGACACCGTTAGGGTAATCGGCTCGCATCATGTCCGCGGACATGCGACGTGTGTGCTGATTGGCTGGGATGAAGCGTGAGGTGCGTCGGATTGTTTCGATGCGCCCGCCATCTTGGATCCGTGTTTGGTGTAAGCGGAGATTGCGGTAAAAACACATTAAAAAAGACAACATTGCACTTGTCAAACTTAACAAATAATCTCTGGGGAGGTGAGGGGTGATGAGGATGGGATGGGATATGGCTGCAAGAAGCATTACAGAGCTATACTACATTCCGAATGCCCGTTCCTCTAGATTGTTTATATCGGTTGCCAAATATTTATTAATATTAAATAAAAACAATTTCAGTTTATTTTACACTCTTAATTAAAACGCTTGATGTTTATAAATTGATGTGCTTGTGCTACACACAGAGCATGGCAAACAAAGGGGTATTCATGTCTGTGTTAAAATGTAATTAAAATAATAATGGAGTCAGACTGCCGCCCCCTAGAGCCTTGCAACTCAGGCAGCCACGTGCACTGCCTGATGCAAAGACCGGCCCTTCACATGCATCAGAATTACAGTTCTCATGTATGCGGTGAGGCAAGTTGTTGCAAACTAAGAATGTATGTTGATTCTGAGTGAAGGTCACCAGCTTTTAATTTTTGTTTGTGAGCTAAGGAAGCCCACGCATCGGACACACGGTATAAGGTTCAATTGTTTTTTGACCTTGACAGAAAGGGATGATTCCAAAAGGAATTGAATGAAAGGAGGGTTGTAATAATGTAAGATATGATAAGTTTTTCCATTCCAAAACTGGGCTAAGGAACATGTAAATTCAGTTTAGGAAAAATCGTTGGTGCGAACAGAGTCTGCATTATGGTCTGAGTTACGCCAAGAGAATGGAAATGGTGAATATAATGTAAGTTTGATTTTCGACGATTTTATGCCCGAACAAGCATAAACTTATGATTATCTGACCATTATTTCTGGGTTACATTCTACTTGTTTGTTCTGTGTGCAATGAAACTCAAGTACAACCTTTGTGTGTAGTGGTCTTTCTAACGTGCACATGGGCAGTCCAGCATCGAGGTGCATGTAGACCACCACTCCGTTCCCCCAGGTTCAACACTAATATTTCATTAAAATGCCATGTATGAGCACCTAGAATTGTAGCATCAGCTTCCGTATCCCATTTAGAGTTGATCATACTACATAGCAATGTCCTCAGAAGCAAATTGTGTTCGACTTTCCACGTCGTTTTCTGTCTGTTGAGATTGTTTGATGTCTTTGCTAATCGTTAGTTTAAACTCTATGCCAAATTAATAAGTCAATGGATAAATTGTAATAAAGATCAGCTAGTGTGACACATTTCCGTTATGTTTTCGAAACAGGTACATGCTGCCATTCTGCGATTGTCATAGATTCCAGATGCCAACTGACGGGTTCTTTAACCGGCAGCTGCAGATACTTTTGAACGATTGCATATATTTGACTATGTTTTGGGACGATCGCCAAGGGCCCATATGCCCTTATGCTATACTAGCGATTAGGAGCAACATATCATCCTTTACGGTGGTCTAACCCCAAGTTGATGCACAAGTCCTGGAATTCACTGGGCGTCCCAAGCCATTCTTTTACCCAAAACAAACACCTTCTGTATGCAAAAAGAACAACGGGTGACTCACAATAAACATTTTGGATCACGAGCGACGAAACAAATGTCCAATTTCATTGAATATGGAAATAGTCGGATGTTCTCAGAACGTTTATTGTGAAATAAAAGTACTTTACAAATTGTACAGTTTTGCTGTTTCCTTTTAAAGTATAGGTAAAGGTTGAGTAACCCGGAATGAGACTGCGCCCAATTGTGCAAGGGTATGATTTATTTAACAAAATGCCCTTTTACAATGACACGTGTTTCGGTCACCCTCGAGATATCTTGCAGCACACGATTGAACGCGCAACATTTTCAGACGGGATCTAACCCGATTATTGTGGACAACGTCTTGCCAAACTTGGTAGGGGCACTAGAAGATTCTAAGTACATTGGCCCTGATTTGAAAAAGGTCTCATGGGAGACCGAAACACGTGTCATTGTAAAAGGGCATTTTGTTAAATAAATCATACCCTTGCACAATTGGGCGCAGTCTCATTCCGGGTTACTCAACCTTTACCTATATGACTAAGGGGGTTTGTTCTTGGCCAAACCCAAAACCCAGTGGGACGCGACCATCTACACTGAACGGACTCATCTTGATAATTATTGATAACCAATCTAACTATGTCGCCATGTTAGACCAAACCGCAGCAGCCAAGCTCCTATAGAAAAATCCTTTTAAAGTATGGTTCAATATTTCGATTTGTGACTTGGTGTATTGTGAGACGATGTGTGTTGATTTCCGGGTTCTGCGTCACATCACGTAGGTGATTATGGGCGCGTTTGGCTACGCTGCCGAGGAACGTCACCGAGAAAGGTGGAGAATATCACTAGGTTTGGTGTGAGGCTCAGGGGCAGAGCATATGATTTAGTGACGTCAGGGCAGTTCACCTTAGGTCAATGCAGCAACGGATAAGATTAGCACAAGATGGTCGTGCCCTGCTGCCAGATTTCGCATGTTTACAATAGAGGAAAACTAAGGTAAGGTGCATTGGAAATTTTTGTGCGATCGATCAACGTACGTATAAAAATACATGCCCAAACCCTCGGGACAATAAAATTGTCTGAGCATTGCACTTGTCAAATTTATCAAATAATCTCTGGGGAGGTGAGGGGTGATGAGGATGGGATGGGATATTTCTGACCTGATTGCGAAGGAGTTTAGAAAGTTTGGTGAGATTCTGTCATGAAGGGGCAAAATTAGAGGGGGGGTACCAAAATAATGTAAAGGCTTATAAATGTGATGCCATTTGACAAATCTACACACAGGTTTGCAAAAAGATTATAGATCTACATATAAATGTTTTCGTAAAGTCTGAATGGATTTTGTGACGTGGGGGCTAGGTTATATGACGATTGTATGTGCATTCATTTGACACTTTTGAAAAAATAAAACGTGGGTGGATTTCCAGCAATCTTGCCTAAGGCGCATTGGCAAGGATCTACAAGCATGGTTTTGCAAATGTGCCAGTGTTTTATTATTTGATAAGTGCACCTGGGACTGGCTTTGTGGTGAAGTTATTCGAAATTAGGATAGATCTGAAAGGGAAGAAAAATGCGCTTGTAGTAATATGGTCATAGGGTTCTCTTTTTGCCTTCTGCAGGCTGCCATGGAAAGCGAAGAGGGCTCTGTATGGAACCCTCACCTTCTCTTTCCATGGTGGCCATGTGTAGGAAGCAAGCAACATTCTCTTTTTTAGCACCTCGGGTTCCCGCTTTGGGAACCTAGGTTGCTAATGGCCTTTATCCTCCATTTCAGGGGCTGGAATGGGGGTATAATGGTCCAGAGACCTCGTTATCCACCCTCGCTTTGCTGGGGCTGATAAATTGGGCTGCTGCCCAGGTATCCATCGTTGCAGTCCCTGGAACGGAGGATGAACACCACAATATTTCCATTAGCATAACACAAAATGCAAATGGAAATGTTGGAAAATCTTATTGAGTGTATGTACTTTACTGAGAAATGTAAAGTAGATGGAGTCTATACGTTTTGTTTTTTTTAGTTCCATTTTTTAACTGAAAGGTGGTTCCTAAAAGGAACATTTATTTTGTTTTTGGATGCATTTTTTTTGGCAGGAAAGCTTAGAACGAAAGGTGGGGAGGGAAATAAGGGAAGAGGCACCAAACACTAATATGAAGGGGTAGGTGGACAGGGGAAAATGTTTTGTGTGTGTTATTTCTCAGGTAGGGGCAGTGTTTCTCATGCTCCTTGATTACAATAGTGGTGGTGTCTCTTGGGGAGGAGGGATGGCATTAGCTGATTAGATTTTAAGATAAATAGCAGTTTTTCTAAAAGTATGTACTGTGTATTAGATTATTATGGATGAGTAGGAATAGGTGTTGGAGTTGTGCAAGGGACATTTTGAAGTTGAAAGTTCCTAAATCAGTAGAAAATGCAGTTACAAATTGTCCGCGAAGCACAGATCGGTTCGTGAAGTGCGTACGGGTTCTCGGACACGTCATTATGCTGCACGCCAGCATTTGGTCATGTGGCACTCTCCAAAAAGTCTGCAATGAAATCAGATGTTAGTAGACATTATGGTTAAGTTGCACCAATAGAAACCTATGAAATTCAATGAAAAAAACTTTGTTAAAGGGACGTTCTAGTTCCAAGTAAAACCAAAAAAACCTCTGAAATTCGCCAGTTATGATAAGTTAAGCAACCATAACTCGCGCCACCACCGTGAACTGCTAAGACTAACACCCAGGACATCACTGATGACATCACAAATATCATTGATGGCATCACTGATGACATAACATGCGCATTTACTTTTCATACAAGGGGTTGTGAATGTAATCTTGGCAAAAACGTATCAGGGATTATCGGGAAATGTGTAATAAACTACATACTTCATTACGCAATGTAGTGTTCTAAAGAACATTCCATTGCAGTGTTCTGTCTAGTACAGGAACCTACTCATACAGAAATGTAATTATTGGCTGCAGCATACACCACAGAGGTGCTAGATTTGTAATTTTCAAAAGTTATATAATAAAACGGTGAATGCTTCTGTATCAGACTTTTGCGGTCTGTGAAACAGGTACTAAGTAGCTAATAATGCATCACTTACTACATATTTCTAGTAATACACACAAAACATAAATAGACTACAATGCATACAAATAAGGGGCTTATATATGGAGACTAAAGTAAGCAAACAAGAGGCAGTTTCATTAGCACTGTGTATAATCTACATGATTGTATTCACGCACAAAAATGATTGCTGTGTTTCAGGCCTGCTTCTACCCCTATATATGTACATCATAAGATGCGATTAAATTCTAAGGAAAGTAGTGTAAGAACATGTGAGAATAGCAATATCTATAAATGTAATATCTTTTGAAAGTTAAGTTTCTGACTATCAGCAAATAAAACCACCTGGCCTAGATATGGCAGTGAACAAAAAAGAAGGGGCTAGACATGTGATGTCATCAATGATATTTGTGATGTCATCTTTGATGTCCTGGGTGTTAGTCTTAGCAGTGCACGGTGGTGGCGCGAGTTATGGTTGCTTATCTTACCATAACTGGCAAATTTCAGGAGTTTTTCGGTTTTACTGGAACCATAATGACCCTTAAACAAAGTTTTTCACTGAATTTCATAGGTTTTAAGTAGCGCAACTTAACCATAACATCCACTTAAAGTTTTTTCACTGAATATATATATATATATATATATATATATATATATATATATATATATATATACATACATATATACACACACACACATTGTAGGATACGTTAGTCACCGTAATCCTATTTCTGATGCTTGTATCTGCTTAGATTCACATGCTATGGATAGGCTGACATCTAGTGGAAGCTGTGAAGGTTTACAGTTGTTTTTGAAACTCGAAAAGGGATGTCGACAGAGCGTGCCAGTAATATTATCCCTAGTGTGACGTCCACTGTACCCATGGTGCTTCACGCGTCGACGTCCCTCAGATTGTTTTGTTTCTGACATGAGGTTGCATAAAGTATAGCGCGAGTACAGGTGTAGTAAAGCAGATTATGTATCAGATAAAGCCCAGAAAATGTCTATGCACCTTCTACTCCAAGGGGAGGAAGGGTGGGCGCATGTGAATCTAAGCAGAAACAAGCATCAGAAATACAATTACGGTGAGTAATATATCCCTTGTGAGGCTTGTGAAATCTGCTTAGATCACATGCAATGCATAGATTAGCAAGCAGTGTTTGGAGAAGGCGGTGGGTTGTGAGAAGGTACAGCAGCAAATGGATGTTTTAGCACTACATGTCCCACCTGAGAATCTCTTTTAGAGTGTGTCAATGCAGTAGTGCTGAGTGTAGATATTTACAGAGCTCCATGTAGCTGCTTTGCAAATGGTGCCCAGCGGGACGCTTGCGATAAAAAAAGAAGCTCATGTAACCCTATGGACTGAGCTCTTGGTGTAGAGGGCAGTGTTTTGCTTAATAGAGAGTAGCAGAGCATCTGTATGCATCTGGAGATGGCGTTCTTTGAAATGCGGTCTCCTTCTCTGCCTGGTGCTACGGAGACAAAGAGTTGGTCTGTCTCCCTTAGCGGTGTGGTCTTGTCTACATAGTAGAGGACCGTCCTCCTTACATCTAATGCATGGAGTTTCTTCTCAGCTGAGCTTGTTGGGTTTTGAAAGAAATCCGGTAGTTTGATGGCCTGATTGACATGGAAATCGGAAATGAACTCTGAAAACCTAGGGTGTGTTCTTAATACCAATTTATCTTTGTGGAACACAAAGAAAGGGTTTTGCACTGACAAATCTTTCAGTTCACCGACTCTCCTTATGGAGGTGATAGCCACCAAGAACGCCGTTTCATACGTGAGGTGTTTAAGGCTTGACTTAGGCATAGGCTCAAAGGGGGGGGTCCCATGAGCTTTGCAAGTACTACATTGAGGTCCCAGCCTGGCGGCGGGATTGAAATGGGAGGGTGGAGTTTCTTTACTCCCTCCATGAATACCTTAATGACAGGGATTTTCCACCATGACATCTTACTCAGAGAGGTGGTGTATGCGGATAGAGCCGCTAGGTGAACCTTCGAGTTAAATACTAACCCCGAGTCTAATAAATGAATCATGTAATGAAGAATGTGTGAGGGAGTGCATTCTATTTGTTTTGAATGGCACCAAATTACAAATCTTCTCCACTTGTCAAAATAAGAGTGTCTGGTGTTTTGTTTATGTGTCTCCTTGAGGATTTCCATAGACCTTTGAGGTAGATTTAGATGTCCAAACTCTATGACTTCAGGAGCCAAGCTGCAAAGTTCAAAGTGAGGTTGAGGGTGTAATGCTGTCCCCATGTGCTGGGAGAGCAAGTTTCACGGGCACAGGAGCTTGATCGGGACCCACATCGCTCGTTTGCGCACATGTGGATACCAAGGTTGTCTCGCCCACATAGGAGCAACTAAGATTAATGTCATTTGTTCCTTGTGAATCTTGTTCACCACTTTGCTCATTAGTGGAGTTGGGGGGGGGGGGGCGTAGGCATATTTTCCTGACCAACTCATCCACAGGGCGTCCCTCTTGGAGCCAGGTTGGGGAAACCTGGAAGCGAAGTCTGTGTATTGTTTGTTTTCTCTTGTTGCGAACATGTCTAGCGAGGGGTAGCCCCACTGTGTAAAAATGTTATCTACATTTGTCGATCTGCCACTTGTGCTCTTCTGGTAGTGGATTCCTGCTTAGCGAGTCCACTAGAATGTCGAGTTCTCCTGGATCATGTTGAATATTCCCTGTTCGAGGGCCCATTTCCATATTTTCTGTGCTAGCCTGGACAGATTTGGAGAATGTGTGCTCCCCTGCTTGTTTATATATAACATTGCAGTGGTGCTGTCTGTGAGAATTTGTACTGACTGATTTGTCAGACGTGCTTCGAAGGCTTGAAGCGCTTTCAGTACTGCTAGAAGTTCCAGCAGTGGTTTTGTGCTGCGATTTGAGTCCACGTAGCATGCGCTGTGAGATGAAGGTGATGGGCCCCCTCACCCGGTGAGGGCTGTGCCTGTTGCAACGATTGCTTGCACCAGCCAGGTCGTGGAAGGGTTTTCCCCTTCAACAGATTCTCCTTTGTCCACCAACGTAGAGCTTGTACTAGCGTTGGCGAAACTACCACTAGACCGCCCGACTGACCGCTTGCCGGAGACCACTGTTTCGCCAACCACTCCTGCATGGGTCTCATGCACAATCGTGTGTTTGGGACCAGGTAAATGCATGACGCCATCATTCCAAGCAAGCGCATTGCCTTCTGGCGACCGGTTAGATACTGAGGTATATTTTTTGATTTATTTGTTGTTGTTGGTTTTAATTCAATTGAACTTTTACAACATTACATATAGATATACACATTCATCGAATCAACAATTCATACTGTGTTAATATAAATTTCTTACTATCTAAAGCTAATACCTATAAAATATACTCCTATACAAAACAAGTTCATGGGTGAACATCACATTCTTACATACAGTAACCTCTCTTGAATCAAGTTCATTGTCCAAAAACTAAAATAAGACTGCAGGTTTTTCACAGTTGAGTCTTCTAGAGTAACTAGCTCTAATCATTATTATTAATAAAATGGCAACGCTTTTAGCAACCAACAATGATGGCGGAAAAAAATAATCTGAGGGACCTTGATGCGTGAAGCACCATGGGTACAGTGTACGTCACACTAGGGAGAGTATTACTGGCACGCCCTGTCGACGTGTCTTTTTGAGTTTCGAAAAAAACAACTAATACTCTGCAGCTTCCACTAGATGTCGGCCTATGCATAGCATGTGATCTAAGCAGATTCCACAAGCGTGTGTGTTATATATATATATATATATTACACGGCCACAGTAGTGGCCGTGTAGTTATGGTTAAGTTGCTGTTTCCATAGGAAGAGCCCTTTTTGGTCGGCCTATAACTCCGCACCCCCAGGATGAATCCTCACCAAACTTCGCAAAAAAAGTATATGGGCCACTCTGAATTTTTTTGCAAAGTTTGGTGATGTTTGGTCCAAGGAGGCAAAGGTTATGGGGGGGGTCCCAAAACGTCTTTTTTTCCCCATAGACTGAATGGAGGAAAAACGTTGCGCACGCCTACAGCCCAAACCGCTGGACGGATTGTCATCAAACTTGCGGCAGGGGCTTGGTCCCAAAAGCGTGCTTTTGTAAATTTGGTGCTAATCCATCCAGTAGTTTCCTTTAAAACATACAAAAAATATGTCTCAAAAAATTAGTGAAATGTATGTCCGCTCCGCGGTCACAGTTCCCTGTTCGCTCAGTGGACAAGATACCGATTGGCCAGGGGGGTGGCGTCATGACCACGGACACGCAACGTCTTCGCCGATTGGCTACAGCGAGCTGTGATGTACGTTAGAATATGTGGATGCGCCCTACATCTTGGATCCGAAGACAGCGCGGGTGCCACCAGAGGCGAAATGCTGTTTTGGAAACTGTTTTGCTCTCCTGCAGTGCATGGGGAGGATCACAGAGTAAGAGATGGCTTAAATAATGTATTTGTTTGGGAGGCAAGTGGTAAGGATGTATTCGCCATGCAAAACGGTGTTTGGGAAAGTCTTCTGAACACCTACAGTGCTTGGAGAGGTTCAGAGCGTAAGAGGACTGAAATACTGTACTTGTTTAGGTGGCAACTGTTAATGATGTATTCTCCATTGCCGCCTTGTTCAGGATATTTGTACATGCAGAAAATGAGGGGTGCGATAAGGGTAGTATTTTAGTCCGTGCTGTGTAGAGGCACCTTGAAAATGTTCGAAGGACACGCGTTGTGTTACTGACCATTCAAATTGAGTAGATGACGTTATTAGATTACATTTTCCTATGGGTCTGTTATTGATTAGTGTGCCACTATGGTTATGACATGCTGCGGTGGTTGTGGCCAGGGCCTACAGTCTTGGACGCATGGCCACAAAGCGTGCAGTGCGTCGTATTGTGAGAGACGCCCGCCATCTTTGTTTATCGTTTGCATCAGAGCGCTGCATAGTAAGGTCTGTATCTTCCTCCCATTCCCCCACCCCCCGCTCATGCCCCGTGTCACCCTCCTGTTCCCCCCACCCCCCGCTCAAGCCCCGTGTCTCTCTCCCGTTCCCCCAACCCCCCGCTCATGGTCCGTGTCTCTCTCCCGTTCCCCCAAACCCCCGCTCATGGTCCGTGTCTCACTCCCGTTCCCCCCCATGCCCCGCTCATGCTCGGTGTCTCTCTCCCGTTCCCCCCACCCACCACTCATGCCCCGTGTCTCCCCTATTCCCCCACCCCCTCTCATGCCCCGTGTCTCTCTACTGTTGCCCCCACCCATGCCCTGTGTCTCCCTCGTGTTGCCCCCACCCCCCGCTCATGCCCCGTGTCTCCCTCCCATTCCCCCCCACTCATGCACTGTTTCCCCCACCCCCTGCTCATGCCCCGTGTGTGCCGTTCCCCCCCACCCCCGCTCATGCCCCGTGTCTCCCTCGTGTTGCCCCCCACACCCGCTCATGCCCCGTGTCTCCCTCCGGTACCCCCCACCCCCTGCTCATGACCCGTGTCTCCCTCCGCTCCACCCCACCCCCCGCTCATGACCCGTGTCTCCCTCCGGTCCCCCTCACCCCCCGCTCATGCCCCGTGTCTCATCTGTTCCCCCCACCCCCCGCTCATGCCCCATGTCCCCCTGCTTCCCCCCACCCGCCCGCTCATGCCCTGTGTCTCCCCTATTCCAACCCACCCCCGTTCATGCCCCGTGTCTCCCTCCTGTTCCCCCACCCCCCGCTCATGCCCCTTGTCTACCTCGTGTACCCCCCACCCCCCGCTCATGCCCCGTGTCTCTTTCCTTTCCCCTCCACCCCCCGCTCATGCCCCGTGTCTCCCTCATGTTCCCCCCACTCCCCACTCATGCCCCCCACCCCCGCTCATGCCCCGTGTCTCCCTCGTGTTCCCCCCACTCCCCGCTCATGCCCCGTATCTCCCTTGTGTTCCCCCCACTCCCCGCTCATGCCCCGTGTCTCTCTCCTGTTGCCCCCCACCCCCAGCTCATGCCCCGTGTCTCCCTCGTGTACCTCCCACTCCCCGCTCATGCCCCGTGTCTCTCTCCTGTGTCCCCCCACCCCCCGCATCTCCCTCGTGTTCCCCCCACTCCCCGCTCATGCCCAGTGTCTCCCTCCTGTATCCACCCACCCACCGCTTATGCCCCGTGTCTCCCTCGTGTTGCCCCCCCACCCCCCGCTCATGCCCCGTGTCTCCCTCATGTTCCCCCCACCCCCGCGTCTCTCGTTCCCCCCACTCCCCGCTCATGCCCCGTGTCTCCCTCCTGTACCCCCACCCCCCGCTCATGCCCCGGGTCTGCCCTGTTCCCCCCCACCCCGCTCATGCCCCGTGTCTCCCTCGTGTTACCCTCCACCCCCCGCTCATGCCCCGTGTCGCCCTCCTGTTCCCCCCACCCCCCGCTCATGCCCCGTGTCTCCCTCCTGTTCCCCCCCACCCCCTGCTCATGCTCCGTGTCTCCCTCGGGTTACACCCCACCCCCTGCTCTGTGTCTCTCTCTTGTTCCCCCCACCCCCCACTCATGCCCCGTGTCTCCCTCCTGTACCCCCCACCCCCCGCTCATGCCCCGTGTCAGCCCTGTTCCCCCCCCACCCCCACTCATGCCCCGTGTCTCCCTCGTGTTACCCTGCACCACCCGCTCATGCCCCGTGTCTCCCTCCTGTTCCCCCCACCGCCCGCTCATGTCCTGTGTCTCCCTCGTGTTACCCTCCCACCCCCCGCTCATGCCCCGTGTCTCTCTCCTGTACCTCCCCACCCCCGCTCATGCCCCATGTCTCCCTCGTGTTGCCCCCCACCCCCCGCTCATGCCCCATGTCTCCCTCCTGTTCCCCCTGCTCATGCTCCGTTTCTCTCTCTTGTTCCCCCCCTTCTCCCCGCTCATGCCCCGTGTCTCTCTCCTGTTGTGTTCTCTTTATACACCCCGCCTTCCCTTTCCATGGTGTCCATCTTGGTAAAAGATTTTCCTTCCTACACCGGGACGCCGCAGGCTTTGAGAACCTAGGATGCTAGTGGTCTTCATCCATTGAAAAGGACGTTATGGTTACGTTGCGCTACTAAAAACCTATGAAATAACTTTGTTAAAGGGACGTTATGGTTCCAAGTAAAACCGAAAAACCCTTGAAATTCGCAAGCTATGGTAAGCTAAGCAACCATAACTCGCGCCACCATTGTGCACTGCTAAGCCTAACACCCAGGACATCAAAGATGACATCACAAATGTCATTGATGACATCACTGATGACATCACATGTCTGGCTCCCCCTTTTTTCTTTACTGACATATCTAGGCCACATGTTTTTCTTCAGGGTTTTTCGGTTTTACTTGGAACCATAACGTCCCTTTAACAAAGTTATTTCATAGGTTTTTAGTAGCGCAACGTAACCATAACAGCCCTTTAACAAAGTTTTTTCATTGAATATATATTTTATGTGGCCATGTAGTTATGGTTAAGATGCTGTTTCCATAGGAAGAGCACTTTTTGGGCGGCTTATAACTCCGCTCCCCTGGATGAATCCTCACCAAATTTTGCAAAGTATATGGCCCACTCTGAATTTATTTATTTATATTTTATTTGTTTGTGGTTACACAGTAACATTTACAAAAGTTAAAACATGATAAGAATACATAGGCAAATATATTTCCGGTTAGCTTTACAGAATAATTTTACAGAACAAAATACATTAAAATAAACATTTGTGCAGCGTATTAACAAAACTTCACAATTAACACATTTCCAAAGTTACATTAATTTCTTAGGATCGACATTTACAAACCACAATGCATTTTCAAGAATCTCAAAACTGATAATTGTAGTTTTATTCGATTCCCGTGAAGCATATCTAACCATAATAAGTTCAAATCCACACAGTCAGTATTGGGAACGAATTGCGAGAAAGACTTCATTCGTTCAGACCTCAAACCATCGCATTCTGTTAGAATATGTCTTAGATTTTCCAATGGAACCGTGGATTTACAGTATCTGCATATAGGAACAGGTGCACAAGTACCAGACCTAATGTTCAAAATTTCCCCTGTACCCAGTACATTGAATCTAAACCTCATGAAGGCGTGCCTCCATGTTCTATCAGGAAATTTGAGCAAATACGGCTCGGTAACACCCATTTTTTTTTTTTTTTTTTATAAATTGGACACAAGTTGACGGTATAATTTCTTAGTCAAAACTTCCACAACCGTGGAATTCCAATCATGATGAAGGAGAAGAGTTTTTACCTTCATAGGGTTGGAAATCAAAAGCTCTCGGGAGACACCAACTTTTTCTAGACAATCAAGAGCTTCCCTTTCTATGTCTCCAAGAATCTTCGAAGTAACCTTCCCGAGAAGAAACCCGCTGCCTATAACACCGTATAGAGTCGTGTCATTGCTGACAAGGAGCTTCCTATAAAGCGCAAGCCTACGCCACTCTATTGTACTTTTAAGAGAAAAGAGTCCCAGTTCATAACGGATAGCCGTCAGAGGAACACACTTCGGTAGACTTATTTTATTTATTTTATTTTATTACATTTGTTATACGCCCAGACCCGGGGGTATCACGGCGTAGTTACAGACAATGGGATAATGCAATCTTAGAATGAACATAGAGGTGTAAAGGTATAACAATCAAAAATGTACAATAATAGGAATCAATAATATACACTAATATACAAAGCAGTCAAGTAAAATAGTTGATTGGAGGGGATTAGTGCACTGGTTCAGTTGGAACTTGTTGAAGAGCGAAGTCTTCAAAAGGCTTTTGAATTTGGGGAATGAGGTTTCATTCATAATGTGGGTAGGTAGCGCATTCCAATGTCTGGGGGCCAGTGTTTTGAAGCTGCTTCCCTCTGCTTCTCCTCACCATATGTTTTAAAATCCGAGACTCATACCTTACAATTTCTTCCCTGCACCAGCGTGGAGCGAATTCCAGACCGTAACAAAACTGAGCCACAATTTTATTACGGTACAGGCGCAGGCAAGGCTCCATAGTGAATTTCCCGTACTTATAGTAAATTTTCTGCAATTGACACATCAAGGGTACAATTTTCATTTCAAGAAACTCCCGGTAGTTTGCCTTTTTTTTGTTTTCATAAACCGGATAACCCAGATATCTCATGGCCTGTCTCACTGGAAGTTTGACATGATCTAAAAACCAACAATATTTGTTGGAACACCTCCTGTGACTTAGGCGAAGTATGACAGTTTTAGTGTGATTATTAGGGAGTTCACACTAGAGTATTCTTTAAATGAGGTCAGTAGACGTTGTAGGCCAATGGGTGTATGGTCATATAAGGTAATGTCCGCGTAGGCAGTCCAAAAGATCTTAACCCCCTCAACCTTGGGGGCAGCAAAGGAAGATTCTTTTAGGTGTGAACCCACATCCGAAAAATATAAATTGAAAACAGTGGGCGCAAAAATGCAGCCCCGTCTAAGCCCATTGGAGACCTTTATTTCCTCCGACAATGAGCCATCTGTACTCAGTCGGACCTTAATTTTGGTGTCTTCATGTAGGTGGTAAAGAATTGACAAGAGAGGGGGGAAGGGTGGGGAGACCCAGGAGACGTAGTTTGGTCCATAGCATAGTTCTGTTGACCATGTCAAAAGCCGTCATCAGATCTATGGAGGCCAGATATATAGGCAAAGTCCCTACAGTCCACGCCTGATGTTGCAAGATATTGGTTAATAGACCACCAGCGTCTGTCCCCACATATTTTCTAAATCCAAATTGGCAGGGAGACAAAATACAGAAGTCCTTAATCCACACATGTATATGTTCAAGAACAATAGACGCAAAGATTTTTGAGTCTGCGTCCAAAAGTGCGATTGGTCTATAACTGAGAGGAAACGACCTGTCACCCTTTTTATAAATTGGAACGACAAAAGACAAATACCAGCTAGTTGGAATGGCCCTAGTAATTACAATGTCTTTAAAAAGGAAAAACTGAATTGTTGCCCACAAGGTGGAATTACCTTTGAATACCATATTTGAATGCAGGTTGGGGCTAGGGGCCCGAGAGGCAGAGCAACAAGTGATTTTATGTTGAATATCAGCCAAAGTGAAGGGGATGTTCCATGGGCACACTTGAATGTCCTTAGGAACATTCCAGACCAGTTTTGGAGAGCTGTAGAGAACCAAAATGTCCTGCCCAAATATCAGAGGAGATACATGCGGTTTGAGCTCTAGATTGACCCTAACCTCTGTTATTAATTAAGGACCAAAATCTACAAGAGTTGGAGGCCGTTAGTGAAAAAAGCATGTCTTCAGCGTCCTTCCGATAAAGCTTGGCCCTTAATGATCTCAATCTAGATTTCCATTTGTTTTTCAGATTATTCAACTGACCACCTAGAGTATCATTACCTTGCCTTTTCCAGAATACACGAATTTCGCGATTCCTCTCTTTCTTTAAATTTTGCATTTCTAAACTAAAGGAATGCTTGTGGGTCTTAGTTACTGTAGATGATTTCTTAATCCCAGACGGGCTTCGATTCACAGAATAGACAGTTCTCCAAGGCTTCATGTGAGTAAATAATCAGTTTTGTCAAGACCATGCTTATGATAGGCAGCCAGAAACAACAGATTGACTTTAGTAATGTTGTCATTGTGCCAGGTGAGTCTATTGCAGGAGGCGTTAACCTCCAAAGTTGCTAAAAACAGGTCGTTATGAGGGTTATGATATGCGTATCGATAGAGTTTGAGCATTTTGTGATCGCTAACTGTAGAGGGAGCCAAAACAAAATCAGAAAATTGGTTTAAG
Source organism: Ambystoma mexicanum (assembly GCF_040938575.1). Classification (NCBI taxonomy): domain Eukaryota; kingdom Metazoa; phylum Chordata; class Amphibia; order Caudata; family Ambystomatidae; genus Ambystoma; species Ambystoma mexicanum. The sequence continues at coordinate 29,777,432 of NC_090927.1, forward strand.
ATCTGTGTGCTAACGAAAACAGTCAATAGTGGAGCACACAATCCCATTGGACCAGGTGGAATGGTCCTGTAGTGCACCCAAAAGATTAGACACAGGGAGCAGTCCCCAACCAGAAAGAAATTGAAACCAAATGTCCCCCTGTAGAGTTTTCCTCGAAGAGCCGTTCTCAGCAAATTTCCCTGAACACACATCCGCATTAAAGTCACCTGCCACAATGATATTCAAGATATCACACATCTCTTGGCAATCCTGAATCACTGAGTCGATTAGAGTAATAAACTCCTTTAGGACAAGATCAGGACTCCAATATACGTTAATAATCAGTAAATTAACACAGAATTCACAGGGGCGAAGTTTCAAAAGAAGTACACTGCATCCCTGATGAATCTTGAATGTTTTGAGGCATTTGGCGTAGGAGTTGGTTTTAACAGCAATGAGGTCCCCGTCCCCCCCGTCCACCCCCCTCCCCCCCCCCCCCGAGGGTCTACCTTTAGACTTTTTAACCACAAGTTCTTGGTGTACCAAAAAGCCATCTAGAGACAGGGGGGCGAGGGCCCAGGTTTCTTGCAAGCAAACAATAGTGGCGTCATGTAAGGTAGCACAACAGGCCAAGGACTGCTTAAGAGCACGATTCCCTCTGGAATTCCATGACAAGAGGAATAAAGAGCATGCATTCTAAGGGTTGTCTTTGATTGTTTGTATTTTGGATATGGAGTCTGAGTGTTTGGGCCAGCCATCTCAGATCAATAGCAGAGGAAGAGCTCTGATTGGTGTCCCTCTCTGTGTTCTGGGCTTGCGTCCCCATGTATGAGACATTGGAGGCCCTCCCTTGCTCCCCTTCCCATGACCTCAAGAATCCCTTACTGTAGATCTCCAAATCGAAGCCAAAGCATTGCAGGGACTCAATTTCAGAGAAGACAAGATCCAAAATGTTTTTTGAATAGAAAACCACCCTCACATAGTCAAACCTAGTGGGATGAATATAGTCGATAAGTTTGATGTCACCGGAGGAGATCAGAGAAAGTCTAGGAACTTCACCAAATAAGGACAAAATCCTGCTCCGATTAAGTGATGGAGGACCACCATGTGAGAACATAAAATTTAACATAACACTGGGGTATTCTTCAAAATGGGCTTGCCGCCATTCAACTCTGGTACCAGAGGCAGAATTAAATTGCGTTCGTCTTTTCACCTCGGATGGAAAGGCTACATTGAAGCCCATCTCGTTTGGGTTTTCATGTCGAACACCGTCCTCCCAATCTTTATATTGGGAGCAATTTCTTCCGGCTTCAGTGAAGCTACTCACAGTTGACTTATCAGCTCTCACAGTTGTTGATGCCTGCAGATAATCTGATCCTGAATTGGTCTGCTGAATGCGTCCAAAATCAGTTCCCATGAACTGACCCCTGAGCTCTGTGTCACTAGTCGGCACAGTAACATTAGTGCCCCCATGCCTCAGTGGGATACTCAATTGGGCTATGGATGGCACCGGATTCTTATGCTCAGATCGTGTCTTTAGGTCCAGAGCATCTTTACAGGCGCTGTTAGAGTAGCCTGAAAGTTGGTAGCCAGACTTTGTAGAATGCTCAAGAAGGTTCGAAAGGGCCTGCTGGACTAATATTTTTATGCCCTCGCTGGGTGTGAGTTTAGCGTTATTGCTTGCACGTCGCCTCAATCACTATCCCTCGTTGAGCTGTGGCAATTGGAGGTCCACTCAAAACGTCTTTAGGTGCAAGATTAAGTAGACACTCTGGTGCTGGAAGTTTTTTGATGTCAAGAGGGCCCTGGATTTTCACATCCAGTAGATTGTTGTTTGTTGTAACTTCACAGGCACTATTGATATGTCCTGGTGGTTGGATACTGGACTTTGTGGGATGCTCAAGTAGGTTCAGTAGGGCCTGCTGAGCTAATATTTTGATATCCTCACAAGGTGTAAGTTTACTCTTTTGCTTACCAAAATCTCCTCAGCCTCAATGCCACCCTGAGACGTGGCTGTTGGAGGTACACTTAAAGCATCTCTAAGTGCAGAGTTCGGTGAAGACACTGGTGCTGAAAGATGTTGGAAATCAGGAGAGTCATGGGTTTTCACCTCCAGAACGATGTTGTTACTTTAGGTTTTGACTCGAAAAATTGTTTAATCCCTTGACTCTCTGTTGCGCCCCTAATTGTTGCTGGGCCAGAAGTGGAGTTTCCCTTTTTTTTTTACTATGTTTATTTTAGAGGCTTGAGTGGCTGAAGTTAGTTTTGTGCCCTTATGACTCATTGCATCAGTGAGGGTATTTTTGGCCTCACCATACTTTTTCCCCCTATCCATAACAGCCTTAGCGCAAGCTATGGAATCCTCTGCGTTTAATTTGCCAGATGGAGGGCTATCTTTCAGGTTCAGCGCCCGTTGGCTTTCTTCATATAACTGTGTAAAATTAAACACACCCTCTTCCGCGGACAATCCACAGATGTCTCTGATATTACCATTTGTATTTACACTTTCAGTGATGGGAGATTTTTACTTTTTTAGATGGATTGTTATTTATGGAGCCTTGTGTCGCGGCTCTGCGTTTGAGAGCCCTGGCACGCATTTTCCTCTCTCTACCAGAGGTGTGTTGGACAGGGACTGTATCGGAGCCCAAAGTAGAGTCCTCCCCTGCGGTGCCACCTTGCCCTTGCTCCTGCATTGCGCCCTCTGCAATAGCAGTCACTAGAACAGATGGGCTTTCTGGAGTTGGAATGACACAGGGAGTCTCAATATTAGCGCCTTATCTTCAAATTTGAGAATCCTAAAGTAATCTCAGAGGACAGTAAACCTAGCCAGACCTCCATACATTTTAAGTGTTCTGCATTAAGTAAAACCAAGCTCTTTAATTCTTCATGTTCATTAGTACGAGACAGAGGTACCTCTTTATTACCACAACCCAAAATGTCAACGTACGATTTGCACCCTGGTTGTTTCATATCGTCAGTTTGTGTACACTGATCATAGGTAACTTTTTGTGTCGATCATTGCAGTATGCCCCAAGGAAGGGATAAACTTCTACGTTGCAACAACAAAACCCTCTAGTCGGCTCAATTTCTCAGAGCAGTCCAGAATAAAAAGTCTCAATTCCTGAACCTCTGTATGTGTCCGTTCATGTCCCTTATCCAGAAGATTCAGTATTCTGGTGAGAACAGGAAAGGCTGCATATGTTGATGCTGTATCTTCAGTATTGAGCCCTTCAAAAGAGGGAATAATGTGTGAGGCTTCATGCTCCTGAATAGGTGGCTGAGTGAAGGAAGTTGGACTAGAACATGTTCGGGGAATAGTGGCCGATGGACTCTCTCCCATGCCTCCCATATGGGCCTGTTCTTCGCCCAATATATTAAATGAAGATTTTATTGGACGGCCTTCTTCATTGGGATATGTGAGGGACTCAAAATTTCCAGCTTCATGAAGATATACTTTGTCAACCCCACCCCCTCTTGCCCGTGCAGGAGTGGAAGGACCCCTAGAGAGGCGCACCCTCCTATCCAGCTCAGCCAGAACAGCAGGAGCCAAGAGAGGTGTCCGTGCGAGGTCTAAGGATAAAATTTGCTTCAATGCTCTTGATTGGTAAGGGGGCCATGTCATCGTAAATACTTGAGAGGCTTTTGTGGGCCAGGTTATTCGGGCGGTCAAACTTATTTATTGCATCATCACTGCCCGTGGCATCATTTTTAAATGGTGAGCTCAGTACCTGGCCAGGGGTTTGTTCATTACCGTTGGCCAGCGGAAACTGCATTACCTTTCCAGTATCCATACTGGATGGCTGTAAGAGTAAGGGCGAGCCCTTAATGTGCCCTCCCCTGCAGATGTCAGAGCGGTCGCAGGCAGTAGAGATAGGCAATGTATATATTTTCTTTGCAACAGTAGGAGATATGCCAATTTTGCCACTGCGAAGCAGCCCTACCATAATTTGTATGCCGCACTGCTGTGTGTTTAAGTTATTCCCCGAAAGAGTTAATTACTTACTAAATGAGAGTAGAAACCCACAACACACAGTAATTCTGTATATAGGCCAACAGCATAACAGCCCAACAGCCTTGACACTTCTGATGCACATCCGGATGCAGCTAAGTCAATATGCAAATAATGCATAAGCAAAAAATGTCCACGCTCCTGCAGATTGCAACCCAAAACGGCTTTACAATTCTCAATTGAAACCAGCTCCCCCTACCCCAGATTTGTAGCCTGTAAGTTGGTGACAGGAAGATTGGACAGTTCCTAATAGAACACAAGTAAAAAAAAAAAAACACACACAGGCTTCCACCTCCTTGCGTATTTCAAAGGCGCCCCAGCCCTCTAGTACCATACCCAGGAAGAAAATCAAAATTACTTTTCCACGATACCCTGGATAAGAGACCACCCTTGTGGAGCGTGACAGTTCAATCTGGGTATAAGACCATCCAGGTCTACGGGTACCCAGACAGGAGCATATGATCGATTTTTGTGCAACCAGGTTGGCCAAGATAAACCACGATCCCAGGCTGGGGTCTGTTTATCAGTCTATTTCTCGCAACGGTGCCTCGCTAGCCCACAGGAGAACAGGCGAAAACAGGCACTTACTTGGCACTTCTGGGCACTTTATTTGCAAAGTTTGGTGAGGTTTGGTCCAGGGGGGGCAAAGTTATAGGGGGGGTCCCAAAATGTATTTTTTTCCCATAGACATAATGGGGAAAAACCTTTGCTCACGCCTACAGCCCAAACCGCTGGACGGATTTACACCAAATGTGCGGCAGGAGCGGTGGCTTGGTCCCGAAAGCGTGCTTTTTTTTTTTTATTTGGTGTAAATCCGTCCAGCAGTTTCTTTTTAAATGACCAAAATGTAAAGCAAAAAAATTAGTGCTATCTATGTCCGCTCCGCTGACTCACTTCCCTGTTCGGGCTGGGGATTGGCCTCTGATTGGCTGTGCTGTCCGCGGACTGGCCTCCGATTGGCCATAAAAATGTACTGACTTTTCCGTAGTCCGGAGAACACCGGGACATGTCCGCTGATTGGATGGTGAGAAAACGTGAAATGCGTCTGTTTTCTTGCAACGCCCGCCATCTTGGATTTGCAGACTTTTTTGGGGTCCGCGAACAGCACGTTGAAAACTTTAAAAAAAAAAAAGCAGCATTTCACTTGTCAAACTCGACAAACAATCTCTGGGGAGGTGGGGGGGATGAGGATTCGATTGGATATGGCCATAAGAAGTCAGAAAACCGGTTGTTTCACCCCACCCCCCCAAAGGTCTGCAAACACTCGATGTCCTGGGACAGTCCTGTGGTGTTCACAGACACTTCAGATGTCCTAGGACATCTGTACCTATTTCTGCATTACAGGGCTGGGGAAAAGCAGTTTTTGGATGGCTTATAACTTTTGCGCCACTCAATGAAACTGCATGTAATTTTGCAATTTTATTCTAAGAACTAATCCTAAATGGTTTTGCAAATTTTTTGGGGATTCTGTCAAGATGGGGGCAAAATTAGAGGGGGGTCCCAAAATATTGTAAAGGCATGTAAATGTGGTGTCATTTGACGAATCTGCACAACATTTGGCAAAACGATTTTGGATCTAGATATAAATGGTTTTCTAAAGTTTGGTGGGATTTTCTCGAGAGGGGGCGAAATTAGAGTGGGGTTTCAACATTTTTTGGTGGCCTATAACTTTGTTGCTATTTGATGAATGTGGACAAAAGTTTTGAGAAAGATTATAGACCAAACCTTCAATGTTTGTGTAAAGACTGAATGGATTTTGTCGAGTGTGGGGCAAGTTATTTGACTATTGTATGTATATACATTTTGACACACTTTAAAAAACAAAACATGGCAGTTTTTGAGTAAACTCGTGAGGAGCATTGGCAAGGACATTAAAGCATAGTTTTGCAAATGTGCCCGTGTTTTATTTTTTGACAAGTGTAATAATGTAGGTACAAAAAATAGTCATATACCTTTGGTGACTGAGGCATAGCCTGTGGCCGTGGGCAGTAGCCAGATTGTCTGGGTCATGGCATAAGGTCATGACACAGACAATCTGGCTACTGGCCATGACCATGAGGGATGTAAAATGGTGTTAAAGTGGCCATGTCCACCTGGGACCGCTTGTGTGGTAAAGTTATTCGAAAGTAGGATAGGTTTGAAAGGGAAAAAAAAAATGTGCTCGTGGTAATATGGTCATAGGGTTTTGCAGGTGGGCTCTGTACGGAGACCCACCTTCTCTTTCCATGGTGGCCATTTTGGAAAAGGATTGTCCTTCCTACAGCGGGACGCCCAAGAAGGAAAATTCTTCCTTCCTACTGTAGGAAGAAAAATTGGGAGTGTACCATAAGCATTTGGTACACTCCCAACAGTGGTAAAGAACTGCCACGCCCATGATTCTCTCTGGGTGCTAGAGGTAGGCACGTCCTCTACCTCATCTTCTTTGTCCTCTTCATTGTCTTTGGAAGTACTGCGCTTTTTCTGTTGTGTAGGTCCTCCAGCTGGTGGTGGTGGCTCTTGGGGAGGAGGCAATATCTGATGCCATTTTTTAAGAGAAATAGCAGTTCTACTAATATTCTTCCAAGTATGTGCTTTGCACTAGATTGTTAATGGATAATGAGTAAGTATAGGTGTGGGAGCTGTGCAAGGGTACATTTTGAGCTTGAAAGTTCCTAGATCAGTCGAAAAATGCAGTTCCGAATAGTCTTCCAAGCACGGACCCGATTCCAAAGCGCGGACGCCTTCACAGACACGTCATCATGCTGCGTGCGACCGCATGGTCACATGGCACTGTCCGGAAGGTCTGTGATGATATCAGACGTTGGCGGACGTCAACAGATGCAAAAACAGTGGAGAAAGTTGCAAAAAGTGTATAGAATTGTTAAAAATTATGCTAGAAGGTGGGAACAACAGAGTTTTAAGGTGAAACATTGTAAATTGGACAGAAGTGTTTCTATATTGGGGTAAGTATGATATTAGTAGGTTGTAGAAAAATAGCATGCACTGGTAAAAACCCATGAAATTCAGTGAAAAAAACTTTGTTAAAGGGATGTTATGGTTACAAGAAAAACCAAAAAACCTCAGAAATTCATGAGTTATGGTAAGCTAAGCAACCATAACTCGCCCCACCACCATGCACTGCTAAGAATAACACCTGCGACATCAAAGATGACATCACAAATGTCATTGATGACATCACATATCTGGGCCGCTTGTTTTTGTTCACTGACCTATCTAGGCCAGGTGGTTTTGTATCTAGACGTTAACCTTGTCATGTGTTCTTAAAGTACAGTCCATATGGTTTAGTCTCAGCTGATGGTGCACATACATGGGGAAATGAGCAGGCCTCAAACACACATTTCATTTGTATACATGAAGATAAACTTTAATGTTATTAACATTTTCTGATGATGCGGTTTCTTTCTTCCTTAATTTAGTTTGCCTGTATGTGCCTTTGATTTGTATGCATTGTGGTTCTTCATATGTATTGTTTGTACTAGCAAAAGTGTAGTAAGTCTTGAATTGTTAGCTAATTATTACATGTTTAACATTACTCAAAAGTCGCATAAGGTAGCATTCATTATTGTACTTTCCAAAATTAAAAGATTATAAATATTGTACTTCTATGATGCATGCTGCAGCCATTGCCTATGTTAATATACAAATAGGTTCCTGTATTAACAACACTCAAATACAATGTTGTTTAGATGAGTACATTCACCTCTGACATCTTGTTACCAACATTATAAACGCAACCCTTGTAGGGACTTTTCATCAAAATTAATTTCACATGTGATGTCATCAATGACCTTTGTGATGTCATCTTTGATGTCCTGGGTTTAGTCTTAGCAGTGCACGGTGGTGGCACGAGTTATGGTTGCTTAGCTTAGCATAACTCGCAAATTTCTGAGGTTTTTCGGTTTTACTTGTAACCATAACGTCCCTTTAATAAAGTTTTTTTTACTAAAGGTCATCGTTTTGTAGTAGTGGCACGTAACCATAATGTAAAGTAACTTCTCACTTAATTGCACACCTTGCAGAGAATGCCACATGACCATATGCTGGCGCACAGCACGGTGACGTGTCCGAGAATCCGTACACACTTAACAATAAGATGTATGCCTCGTAGACAATGTGGAAATACATGTTTTACTTATGTAGGAACTACCACCATCAACATTTCCCTTGCACAGCTCCAACACTTATTCGTAGTCAGCCATTAACAATGTAGTACACAGTACATACTTTTAGCAAAAGTACTATTTATCTGAAAACAACATGATCTAAGGCCATCCCCTCCTCCCCAAGAGACAGCACCACTGCTGTAATGAAGGAGCATGAGAAACACTGGCCCTACCTTACAAATAACACACGCACAACATTTTCCCCCGTCCACCTACCCCCCCCCCATATTACTGTTTGGTGCCTGTTTGCACATTTCCGTCCGCAACTTTCCTTAAAAAAAAAAGCCATCCATAAACAAAGTAAATGTTCCTTTAAGAACCACCTTTCACAGTTTAAAAATATTTATAAAAAAACACAACGCATAGACTCCATCTACTTTATATTTCTCAGTAAAGGACAGACACAATAAGATTTTTCAACATTTCCATTTGCAGTTTGTGTTATGCTAATGGGAATATTGTAGCATCCGTCCTCCGTTCCAGGGACTGGAACAGTGAATAAAGGTCCAGCAGGCCAATTTATCAGGCAAATCGAAGTGATGGTGCATAACGCGATCTCTGGGTCATTACCCCCCCCCCCCCCCTTCCAACCCTACAATTGGGGATGAATGCCATTAACAATCTAGATTTGCAAAGCAGTAATGTGTGCTACTAAAAAAAGAGGATTTGTCGTTCTAACCCAGGACACCTGTGGTGTCCCGGATTAGAAAACATAATCCTTTTCCAAGATGGGGAAGGCGGTTGTTGAATACATGGCCCCTCTTCGCTTTCCATGGCAGCCTGCAAAAAGCAAACCCTGTTAACATATTACCACAAGCACTTTTTTCCTCCCTTTGAAATGTATCCTAATGTTGAACAACTTTACCACAATGCCAGTCCCAGACATGGCCACTGTAATCCTATCTTTTCTCCCTTCTGGTCATGGCCAGTAGCCACATTGTGCAGATCATGACTTTATACCATGACCCCGACATTCTGCCCACTCCCCATGGCTGCAGCCTACCCCTCAGTCAATAAACGTATACCGCTACTTTTTTTAACTACATTACGACACTTGTGTAATACGAAAACACTCCCACATCTCGTCACATAACCAACCCTAATGATATTGTACACCTTTTTTGGATGACGTTCCTCTCCATCGTAGCCAAATGCGCCCATAAGCACCTACGTGCCGTGACGCAGAACCTGAAAATGAACACACAGTGACGTACAACATAGCACGTCACATTTTGAAATAATAAACTGTTTTTTAAAAGAAAACATTAACATTTTTGAATTTTTAAAGTACTTGTATTTCACAAACTGTCCGAGACCATCGGACTATTCCCATTTTCAATCAAATAGTAACCTTGTTTCTTCGGTCGTCATCGAAAATTTTAATCGTGAGACGCACGTTGTTCTTTTCGCATACACAAAGTATTCGTTTTCGATAAAGCAACCGCTTCAGTCGCACAGTGATTTCCGAGACGTCGGCATGACCTTCGGCCTACACCACCATAAAAGATGTTATGTTACTCCTAATGGCCACTACAGCGTATGGACAAATGGGGCCGGGCCAGTCGTCCCACAAGACAGTGACGGTTAGGCAGCCGGTCACAAATACGTGCATCTGGTGTGCAAAGAAGCCATCACTTGGCATCTGGAATCCATGGCAATCACAGTACGGCAGAATGTAGCTGTTCGGAAAACGTAAAAGAAAATACGTATACAATACCCAACCTTTACCGAACAATTTCAAAAAAGACAGAGAACGTGGAAACCGATTCACAAATCGATGTGGTCATACATGAGATTTTAAAGAAATATTAGCGTTGAACATAGGTGAATCTAGTGAGAGCCTACAAATGCCGAGAATCTTCACTCTCCATAAGTAAAAAAAAAAATGACAACTACACAGAAAGATAGTACCTCAGTTACATTGCCAAAATTATTGTTCTCGTAATAAAAAATTAAAACTTGTTCCGGTCTAGAGTTGTCAAAAGTAAACTTACACGATATTTAATGTCTCCATTGTCTTTGTTAAACTCAGACGGCAATGTACTTGCACCAAAGAATCTTCTTGAACTGATATTACATGCATCTTACAAACGTTTTGAATACATAACCTTATCAAAAAGGTATTTTTTCCAAACTTTCACTCCCTACATTCTTACTGAATTTTCCCTTTCGCTCAAGGTCAGAAAACAATTGACCCTTATGGGTTCAGTCGGATGTGTGGGTTTACTGATCTCGCAACCAAAAAAGCAAAGCAAGTGACCTTCACTCAGAAAGAAAATTCATTCTGACTTTGCAACAACATATCTGAATACATTCATGAGAACTGCTACTTCCATACACTTGCAGACCCGCTGTTTCCATCAAACAGTGCAGGTGGCTGCCTCAGATTTCAAACTCTAGGATGCCATTCTGACTGCAATATTATTTAAAATACATTGTAACACAGACACAGTAAATCTTCACCTGTACTTAATGGACACTATATTGAGCAGCAACTTCCAATTTACCGTATGACTTTGGTGACAAGAAAACACCACTTTTTGACTTCCTTCTGCCACATCCCATCCCAGCCTCATTAACCCTGACCTTCCAAAACAGTATTTCATAAGTTTAACAAGTGCAATGTTGTGTTGTTTTATATGCATTAGCGGCGATGTACGCATACACCAAAACACAAATGAAAGATGGCGGGCGCAGCAAAAGAATCTGATGCACTTCACGCTGTTCAACATCCAATCAGTGAAGGTGTCACATGTCCGCGGACATGACGCTATGGATTAGCCAATCGGTATCTTGTCCGCGGAGCGAACAGGGAAGTATGTCTGCGGAGTGGACATAGATATCACTCATTTTTTGAGACCTACTTTTTGATTGTTTCAAAAAAAAAACTACTGGACGGATTGGCACCAAATTTACTAAAGCACGCTTTCGGGACCAAATCCATCCAGCGGTTTGGGCTGTAGGTGTGCGCAAAGTGTTTCCCCCATTCAGTCTATGGGGAAAAAAAGACGTTTTGGGACCCCCTCCCCCTTTAACTTTCCCCCCCTGGACCAAACATCACCAAACTTTGCAAAAAAAATTTCAGTAGCCCATATACTTTTTTTTGCAAAGTTTGGTGTGGATTCATCCAGGGGGAGCGGAGTTTTAAGCCGCCCAAAAAGTGCTCTTCCTATGGAAACAGCAACTTAACCATAACTACACGGCCACTAATCCGTGGCATGCTACACGTCAAGATGTTACGCTTTCACTGATTGGTTCTGCCGCAGCGTCAACTGCATAGCATTCTTTCGATACGGCTGCCATGGTTATTTCGGTTTCTGTTGTACGCCAAAATTGTCGTAAACAAACCCTTATGGAACACTGTGTCGAAAGGTAAGCGTTACTTATATGAGGCAGTACGCAGTAAAAAAAGTGCTTTATTTTTGCTACCATTATCATACCGTACAGTGAAACCTGGTAGGCAATGTACGACAAGCTCTTACTGCGTGTATGTAAGAAGCAATAACCAAAAATACTGCGGTCAGACTGGCGTCCTATAGTTTGGAATCTGAGGCAGCCACCTGCACTGTTTCATAAACACAGTGCTTCTGCACGCGTTCGGGAGCGACGGTTCTCATGAAGGACTGCTGATATGTTGTTTTACTAGGCGCTCAAGTATGGTTGCACATGTACAAAAACTCATAAGGGTCAACTGTTTCTCGACCTTGACGTACAGGGAAGAGACAGAAGGAATGTAGGGAGTCAGTTTGTAAATCATACCCTTTGATAAGTTATGCTTCAAAAAGGTTTGTGAAGCACATGAAATATCAGTTCCCGAGGACGTCTTCCTGCAAACAACCTACTGTGTGACTGTGGAGGCAAAAACGAAGCCGGTGCATATCATGGAAGCTTATTTTTTTAGGCCTGTACACCAAACTGCCATTAATTACTTAGACTGCAAAAAAAAAATATATATATTTTCCTACAAATGCATTTGCACGTTTTTGTGCCGTTGTATTTTCAGAGTGCACATTACCGTCTTCTGTACGATGTAACTACAATTTCCACTATTACCTACGACATTTATGTGGCATTGATATTACCTATTATGCAGAATGTACATTGTCACCGTTAGTAGGGAGTCACTACATTTCCCCATATAACATTGATTTTAGAAATGTTGTGTTACACCTTTCATTTCCGCAAAGGCTTCGTATTGATAGATTTTTTTTTAATTTTCCCCTCAGCTACTTCTTTCCGTATTGTGAATGTCATGGATTGCAGCGACCACATGACGTTTTTTTCAATCGTCAAGTGCAGCTATTCGTCACGGGTTCTATGTGCGTCATCATTGAATGGGATGACTGCATCGGACCACTATGTCCGTACGCAGTTGTAGCAGTAAGAAGCAACATACCATCCTTTTTGGTGTCATAGTTCACAGCCTTTCACGTCGCCTTGTAAATCACTGTGAGAGGAATACGACTATTGTGTGAACAACGCATACTTTCTGTGTGGTTAAACACCAACGTCACCAATACCACTAACATTTTAAGTAATATACCATGATTTCAGGTGGACTATATCACAGTGATTGAAGCCGTCTTGGCAATGAATGCGAGAGGAAACCTACTACTGTGTTGCCAATGCATACTGTGTGTATGATAAAAACTGTGGCGCCAATGCATAGCGACTGTGTGGAAAAAACAAACTTGACCGTCAAAATTACCATTTTCATTGTGCAGCACAGACACAAACGTCCGCTTTCTTTCCAAATGAGAAAAAGGCGATGATTTAGCAATGTGGATTGTGAAATAAAAGTACCTTACTAATTTTTACATGTTAGTGTGTTTTTTAACCAGGTATTCTTCCACTTCACAATGTGCCATGCTACGTTGCAGTATGTTGTTTAGTAGGTGCCGTATCACGGTACGTAAGTCATTATCAAATCATTTCTTTACACTGCCAAGGTACCTTAACAAGAACGCTATTGCACACCACTTGGTTTGGCAACGCAAGGCTCAGGCCCATCTAATATGCTTTTGTGCCGTCAGGGTACTTTCTGTCACCTACATGCCCCAATTACCAAGAGTACTTCTGCATGAAGACGCTACGTTGTCAGATTAGGTATCTTTCTAAAAGTGGCAAAATGAGATCAGGTGCAGTGAAACTGTTTGTTCTACAGACACATTTGAAAAGCAATGCTTCGTTATACCTTCCCACTACACATTTCTTCACCCCTTTCAACTTGTGGCACTTACACAAAAATGTGTGCACAGGTCAGTGGTAATGGTCTTCCTTGCAATATATCTGCCATTATTGCACTTGTCTTCACAGAGTTTGTTGTGATTTTGTCCAGACAATAGAAGACTGCTCCTTTGTCTTCTGTACGCACATTTTTGCCAAACATATGTATGTTTCACACAATTATGTAAAGGTCATTGTGCACGAACAAACAGCTTTGTGTTTTACATGTGGTAGTGTTTTAATACTTCACAAGTGTCGTCATGCACATAACAAATCAACGGTACCCCTTTTGTCTTTGAAGGGTAGGCTGTAGCTATGGTTACTGACCACAATGTCGGGGAGGTAAATTCTGCCTTTTACTGGTTGGGACAAAACATTGCATTGAAGTCGCCCTGTCCACCAGGCACTGCCTTTCTGTTGAAGGTGTTGCTGATAACCACACATTTTAGAACAAATACAAATGTTCTTCGACCACTACGGTCACACGTTTTCCTTTTCTAAATTCTGGAAGCTGTAATGGTAAGCGCAAAAAGAGTTTCAATGGAACGCCCGCCTTCCCTTTCTATGGTGGCCATCTTGGAAAAGGATTAGTTTTCTTCAAACGGGAATGCCAGAGGCATTCCGGTTGAAGATAACAAATCCTTTTTTTTGGTCCCATGGGTTAGTGCCGTAAAATCTCTATTGGTAAAGGTATTCATCCACCATTTTTTTAAGGTGTAATGGGGTTTACTGATTCAAAGACCTCGGTATGCACTCTTGCTTCTATTGTGGTGCAAACTTACCCTGTTCAGTTCTGCACGGGAAGTGTTGTAGTTAAAAGTTCGTAGAACAACATACAATGTCCTTCCGCACTATCAACGACTGATCTTATTGTAAAGTGTGTATGAGTTCTGCACCATGTGGCCATGCTGTGCAACAGCATTTGCTACTTTGCAATTCGTAGGAAGATGGCCAGTGAAGTCAAATGTTCCTTTACAGCATGCTTATGTGTTACTATTGGAATCCTTCTAAATGTTCAACAATAATGTTGGTCAATTTATGTTATCAATCACTTACAGTACTGCAAACCTATGCTAGTCATTGAAAAAACGTTTGTCAAAGGGACATTATGGTTACGTTGCCCTACTAAAAACGTCCAAAATTCACTAACAAAGTTTTTTTTGTAAAGGGACGTTATGGTTAAGTTGCCCTATTAAAAACCTATGCCATTCAGTACAAAAACTTCTGTTAAAAGGACGTTATGATTACAAGTAAAATCTAAAAACCCCTGAAATTCGGTAGTTATGGTAGGCTAAGCACCCATTTTTCCCGTTAGCTCTCTCCACTGCCACCACTACCACCCCGGACATGAAAGATGCCATCACACATGTCATTGATGCCATCACTGCCGCCATCACATCTTTACCCCCTTTGTTTTAGGTCAGCTAAGCAACCATAACTCACGCCACCACCATGCACTGCTAAGACGAACCCCCAGGATATCAAAGATGACATGACAAATGTCATTGATAACATCACTTTGTTTGTTTTTCGAAACTCGAAAATGGGCGTCGACACAGGCCGTGCCAGTAATACTATCCCTAGTGTGACATCCACTGTACCCATGATCCCTCACGCGTCTAGGACCCTCAGATTGTATTTTTTCCTAACATGAGGTAGCATGAGGAGTAGCGTGAGTACAGATGATCCAAGCAGATAGAAGATAGATAAGATAAGACTACAAGCATCCATGCGCCTTCTCTCAGAGGGGAGGAAAGGTGGGTCGCATGTGAATCTAAGCAGATACAAGCATCAGAAATACGATTACGGTGAGTAATGTATCCCTTCTGAGGCTTGTGGATCTGCTTAGATCGCATGCTGTGCATATATTAACGAGCAGTGTTAGAAGGAGGTGGGATTTCAGAAGGGCCATGAGCAAATAAATGTCTTAGAACCGCTTGTCCCACTTGAGTATCTGTCTTGGAATGGGCGTCAATGCAGTAGTGCTGAGTAAAAGTGTGAATAGAGCTCCAAGTAGCTGCTTCGCAAATGGTGTCAAGGGGAACATTTGCAATGAAAGCCAGAGTGGCGCCAATGCCTCTTGTCGAGTGGGCTCTGGGCGTAAAAGGCAAAGTTTTGTCAGAAAGGGAGTAACACAACTGGATACAGTTGACAATCCACTTGGAGATGGCACCCTTAGAGGCGCGATCTCCCTCTTTGCCTGTGGCTACGGAGACAAACAGTTGATCTGTTTTCGTAAGCGGTCTGGTCTTGTTTACGTAGTAAAGGACCGCCCTACGCACATCTAGGGTGTGTAGTTTAACCTCAGCCGAGCTTTGTGGGTTTTGGAAGAAAGCCAGAAGTTCGATGGACTGGTTTACATGGAATTTAGAAATGAACTTAGGTGAGAGCCTAGGGTGTGTCCGTAAAACCAGTTTATCCTTATGAATAGTAAAAAAAGGATCCTGCACTGACAGAGCCTGAATTTCACTGACCCTTCTTATGGATGCAATGGCTACTAAGAAGGCAGTCTTATAGGTCAGGTGTTTGAGACTTGTCTTATGCATGGGCACGAATGGGGAGCCCATGAGTTTAGATAGCATCACGTTCAGGTCCCATCCTGGTGGTGGGTTAGATATAGGGGGATGAAGTCTCTTTACTCCCTCCATGAAGGCTTTAACCACGGGTACCTTCCACCACGACACCTTGCTATGTGAGGTGGTGTACTCTGACAGTGCTGCCAGGTGTACCTTTAGTGAGTTGAAAACCAAACCTGCGTCCAGCAGGTGGAGCATGTATGTTACGATTGTAGAAGGAGTGCAATCAACTGGGTTGATTTGTTTATTCTGGCACCAGATAACGAATCTCTTCCATTTGTCGAAGTAGCAATGCCTCGTGTTCGGTTTCCCAGACTCTTTTAGGATGTCCATATATCTCTGTGGTAAATTGAGATGTCCAAACTCTATAACCTCAGGAGCCATGCTGCTAGGTTCATGGAGTTGGGAAGAGGATGCACCTTCTGACCTTGGTGCTGGGACAAAAGATTGTACCAGCCCGGGAGTTTGATGGGATCGCACACCGAAAGTCTGCATAGGTGTGGAAGAGTTGGTGGAAAAGCGTACGCAAACATCCCTGACCAGTTCATCCACAGGGCGTTCCCCAGGGAGTCTGGTTGGGGAAACCTGGATGCGAATCCTGGGCACGGTCTGTTTTCGCTTGTGGCGAATAGGTCTATAGTGGGGAAACCCCACTAAGAGAAGAGATCTTTTACGATTTCTCTGTGCAGACACCATTCGTGTTCCTCCGGAAGGGGATCTCTGCTCAAAGCGTCCGCTAGAGAATTGAGATCTCCTGGAACATGTTGAGATGTCAGAAAGATGTTCCGTCTGAGTGCCCATATCCAAATTTTCTGGGCAAGTCTGGACAGATTTGGCGAACGAGTCCCTCCTTGCTTGTTCAGGTAGAACATGGCTGTCATGCTGTCCGTCCGGATCTGCACCGACAGGTTCAGTAGGTAGGGCTCGAACGCTTGAAGTGCTCTGAAAACTGCCAGAAGCTCTAGCAGGTTGATGTGATTCTTGGCCACTGTGTGAGACCAGAGACCCTGAGCTGTGTGGTGGAGATGGTGAGCTCCCCATCCTGTCAGGCATGCGTCCATCGTGACTACCGCCTGTATCTCGGGATCGTAAAAGGGTTTCCCCTTGGATAGATTGTCTCTTGTCTATTGTCTCTTGTCCACCAGTGGAGGCTTTGTACAAGTGTTGGCAAAAAGACCACTAGATCGTCTCACTGACCACTTGCCTGAGAACACAGTTTCGCCAACCATTCTTGCATGGGACGCATGCACAGGCGCGCGTGGGGGACCAGGTAAATACATGACGCCATCATGCCCAGCAAAAGCATTGCTTTGCGTACTGTTATCTGGCGACCGGTTTGATATTGCGGAAATTGCAGTAGTATATTCCGAATTCTTTCCTCTGAAGGAAAAGGCAACCCCTCTTGAGTATTTAGAACAGCTCCTAGGAACTGCTTGGAGTCTTGATTTTTTCTCGTTTATGGAGAAGCCCAATTCGAAGAGGAGGTCGATAGTTCTTTGAATGTTTGTCCTGCAAATTACTGGGGTCTCCCCTGTGATGAGCAAGTCGTCCAGATAAGGGTACACTGGGATTGCCTCCCTGCGTAGGTGTGCCGCCGCCAGTACCTTGGTGAATACCCTTGGAGCCGAGGCTACCCCGAAGGGCAGTACCTTGAACTGGTAGTGCCGACTGTCCACCTTGAAGCGCAGATATTTTCTGTGCGCTGGGAACATGGAAATATGAAAATAGGCTTCTTTCATATCCAATGTTGCCATGCAATCCCCTTTTTTAGGAGGGGAATTACCTCTTGGAGAGTAGTCATGCAACATTTTTGGGGCTTGACATACTTGTTTGCAGGCCGCAAGTCTAATACTGGGCGCATTGTCAAATCTTTTTTTGGCACAAGGAAGTAAGTTGAATAAATACCCTTGTTTACCTGGTGTCCCGGGACGAGTTCTATCGCGTCCTTTGCGAGAAGATTTTCGATCTCTTCGAGTAGGATCTTCCGGTGGTCTAAGGAGTGTATTCTTTGTCGTGGAGGGTGTTTTCAGGGACGCTCTAGGAGTTCTATGCAGTATCCTGCGGACACTGTGGACAGCACCCATCTGTCTGATGTGATCCCTTCCCAAGCTTGGGTGAAGATGGAAATGTGTCCCCCCTACTGGGGATGCGTGAGAAGGGACCCTGAACGGAGCGTCACTGTTTTGGTGGAGGCGTGCCCCCTCCTTTATTGGGACTGCCTCTACCCCTACCACGACCTCTTTTGTTACCACTGCCATAACTCTGGGTTGACTGCTGGTTAGTGTTCCATGTAGTACCCTGGCCTTGGGAATAGTTTGAGCCTCTTTGGGAGTTTTGTCCACGAGGCCGACGAAAATTGTCATTCCCTCTCTGGTTAGGGGGTTTGTTGCTTAGTTGCCCTAGGGACTTGAGTGTCTCGTACTCGTCCTTGGCATTCTTCAGCGCGTCCTCGACCGCCTTTCCAAACAATAGATCCGGCTCCACCGGTTTATCTATCAATAATGCTTGGGTCTCGGCCTTGAAACCATACTGCCGTAGCCAAGCATGCCTCTTGATGACCATGCTTTCAGCAATTAATCTGCCGGCGTTATCCGCGGCATCAAAGGTTGATTTTAAAATGCAACCTGACACAGCTCTCCCCTCTGCCGAAACTCGTGCTAATTGGCTTTTTAAGGGTTCTGGGGCAGAGTCTATGAGAGCCGCGACTTCTTCCCACTGGTGGCAGTTGTAACTAGCCAGCAGGGTGGTGGAGTTGGCAATCCTTGCCTGGTAGGCGGGAGTGGAGGCTACTTTCCTGCCCAAGCCATAAATCTTCTTGCTCTCCTTGTCAGGGGGAGCTTCGGACGATGACAAGGGTGTTCCCGCTCTCTTACGGGTGTTTGTAACAACCAGGGAGTGCGGTTTGAGATGTCCCCTTATTTACAGTGGGTCAGAATGGGCTGCCCTGAAAAGCTTTTCAATTCTGGGGTTTACTGCCCTAGTAAGATTGCGGTTAGGAAGGGAAGGGTCTATCCTCCTTTGTATTGACTTAAGGATAGGGATGGCCTGAGCAACAGGTCTCTTTTCTCCCACCAATTCCTCTGCAAAGTCCCTCTCTTCCTGAGCACCTTGGGTGTCAATGTGGAAGTGCTGTGCCGCTCTGGACAAGACCTCATTCAGGAGAGGCTGGTTGTCGACATGGGAGTCGGTTAACGCAGGCTCTTTCTCTAACGGGGAATCTACCCTGTATGTATCTGGGTCGTCGTCCTCCTCCTCCTCCTCCTCCTCCTCCTCCTCCTCCTCCTCTTGGTCCTCATCATCCCCATAATAGCCTGTCCCAGTTTGTTCTTTGAACATGCCCACGTCTGGATCCTCACCAAATATTGAGAATAGGGCAGTATATAGAAGGGGTCTGAAGACTGTGTTGGTGCTTCACCCCGGGACTTCTTACTTGGGGGTATTGGATCCTTAGAGCCTGAGGGAGTTGACCCTTCTGGGGTATAAGAGAGAAAGTGTTCCGGGTTTTTGGCGTAGAAATCTGCCAATGATGACATCCTTGACATTATTCTGTCTATGTCATCACTGGACCATTTCCTTGAACTGGGAATAACGCTTTCCTGGAGTGCTTTCCCTGTTTTATCCTGACTAGACCTACTGGCCTGAACAGGGGCCTTAGGGACAAGAGACTGAGACTTGTCCATCTGTTTAGGTGGAGTAGAATGTAGTTTAGGAGTGGAAGTAGGCTGGGACGGCTTACTTCGTTGTTTTCCCCCCTCCCCACAGGTGGAAGAGTGTTTCCCCGATTTTTGGGCCCTATCAGAGCTTTTCGGTGGCTGGCGCCGAAATTTGGGTGTAGAGTCCCTGTCTCTGGAGAGTGTAAGGGGTTCGGTAGCAGCCTTCGTGCTGCCTGCAGACGCCGACTCCTGGAGTGCGGCCTGGGGGTAGAGGTCGGCGTCGTCCTCCGACGACCGAACCTCAGTCACTAAGGGGAGCGAGGCACTCTTAGCAACAGTGGAGGGTTGCCTGGTGTCATGCGGCGATCTCGAACGCCCAGAGGACACTGACTCGGTGGACCATTCTCTTCGTGCCTCTTTCCGAGAACTCGACGTGCCCGTCGATTCTCGGTTGGACCTTTGTTTGCTGGAAGTGGTGTGGGTAGCGCTCGTGTCGCCGGGGGTCTTCCCCATAGCTGCCCTGCCGGACAACCTTCCGAGGTCGGGGACTTGCGCTTGGCTGTCCATCGGCGCCACATTGCCCTCGCCGTCCGAAAGTACGGCGTCGCTGCCATCGCTGAAGGCACCCTCCACGGCCATGGCCTCTTGTCGCCTGGCGTGGTGGGCCCAAAGCTTTGTCGAACGGTCCTTAAAGGTCTTCGGTTTAAACCGACTGCACGCTCTGCAATTTGCCTCGGGGTGGTCCCTCGGCAAGCAGAGGTTACACGTGGCATGTCTGTCAACCCAAGGATACTTGCGGTTGCACTTGGGGCAAAATTGAAAAGGGGTACCCTCCATTCACACCCTGTGGCAGCGGGCTGGGAGCGTCGGAATATAAGTAATGTACCTATATTAATCAGAGTGTACTCCCTACTTACAGGGCCAAGTCCAGAGGACTTCCGAGGCCCGGGCCAAAGGCCTTCTGAGGCTCAAATCCGTCGCTGTAGTCCGACGGTTGAATTTTCTCCGATCCGGCGTCGAGTGTCGATGTTCGGAGACTCGACGTATAGGTGGAATAAATGGGGAAATATATAACAATATTTGCAAAATCTGACTAAGTCAGGGAACTCCGCTCAGTGCTTCCGACCAGCATGGCAGAAAAAAAACAATCTGAGGGTCCTAGACCCGTGAGGGATTATGGGTACAGTGGACGTCACACTAGGGATAGTATTACTGGCACGCCCTTTGTCGACGCCCATTTTCGAGTTTCGAAAAACAAACTAATACTCTGCAGCTTCCACTAGATGTCGGCCTATGCACAGCATGTGATCTAAGCAGATCCACAAGCCTCAGAAATATATATACACACACACAAACATACACACACCTCTTTTTAGAAAACTTCTATATGCTTTTTCTACATTGCGTTACATCGCATTTACAGTTACTGGTTGACGAGTTGCTTCATCTTATTTTCACAATAACATCTTTAGGTACATGTTTCTCTTATTACTTCTGTCACACCATCAGTCTTAAGTATTTTCATATCGTTTCGGTTTAGGCTTATATATTGTCGCCAAACTTTTGTTTAGTTCATCCATGATTCACAAAGTCGCTTCCTGGCACTTAGGCAATTGACATCCTTCTTGGTAACTTCCTTCCATTGCCTCAACAGGAGGGTGTCTCCTGAATGGCTGTCTGAGTGCATGTAGTCTTTCGTATAATCGACGCGGTATGGACAGGTCACAAACTTGTGCGTGAATTCCCAATGGTAGCCCTTCGTCTGCTACTCAAATAGGACGGTGGTGAAGGGCAGGAACTAGAGAAGAGTCCTCCACACCTTTCTTACTTACCTGGTAACAGTTTGTTGCAATTGCTAGTTTAAATGAATGGAAGGTGGCAGTGGTTTTACCTGTATGTCTTAGTCTTCATTACACGCAGGCTGTTAATTCAGCCCCGGTAATGCAAAGAAGGGCCACCATTTTGCTAAAATAGTGGGCTGCTTTTTTCACCATTTCTTGTGTGCTTGCTGTTTGAGGTCTTCCACTGCCATTCTAGGCGGGAACAACCTCAGTGGAAGTTTTGTCCTTTGGATTCCCCACCCAGGCTCCAGAGTGTCTGAGAAGGCAGGAAGCGAGGGAGGAGTCCAAAACTCTGCAGCCCTTTGTCTTTCACCTTGTCTGAGAGGAAAAAACTCCCAGTGTGGGGCTGGCTGTCCCGATTGGATAGCCAGACAGCCCATTGTTATAAAATGCAGGGAGAGAATGCAGCAGTTGTACTGTAGTTCCTGATAAAAACACTGAACCTGGAAGCTGCTGACAAGTCAACCACTGGAGCTGAAACTGAAGATGAAGGAAAAAATGGCTGTGTAACCAGAGCCACCAGCAGGTTAACAGCAGTTACCCTTCCTTCCAATAGACCCAGGGGTCACAAATGCGAAGTCTCCTACCCAGAGGCTGGTGAGATCCACTAATCCAGCAGACCTGCATTTTGAGCCATCCCACAATATGATGTGACCTTGCTTGCAATACCCCAATACCCTGGGACCTCGAGACATTCTGTGGGGCACAGTCTTCTGAAGTGCTAATCGCGCCGAAACTTTGGTGGCGTCCTTCTGGACCCCCAGAGACTTGATTTGAATCCTTGAAGTTCCCCTCACCAGAGTGCTGGACCAGATTAGTGACGAGAATCCGACCAGTGACATTCAGACTACTCCTAGCCACAGAACTGCATCCAGCCGTGAATAAACCCTTGCCTGGGGTCTTCCCCATTGATCCCTGCTGCAAATTCCCTTCCAGTGCCCAGTCTTCATGACAAGGAATTCATCAACCAGGCATTGTGGCTGTAGATCCTGAAGATGTCCTGCTGCAAACTCTTCTTCTGTGCTGAAGTAATGTGTTGGCTGGGGTACTTACCTTACACCTTTTGTGATTCCTGTGAAGCTTTGGGGTGTTTCATGTGACTGGAAGTCCTCTCATCCAGTTCACCCAAGCCCACTGCTGGAATCCTCCTAGGGGGACCTCTGAAGTCCCTGGAACCTACCTAACTCAAGTGAACTACTTACTTTTTTGGAAGAGTCTTGCACAGGAACTCTTCCTACATATGTGCCTATCCTGACTGATGGCCACTGGAGACCTAGTCACCCCCTCCTGCCACTGAGAGCACTCATGCTCCAAGAATAGGGAAGGACTTACAAGAAGTCAACATTTTGCCTAGAAAACAAATTAATGCCAGCTTCAAATTGTATCTCAAGATCACTCCACTCCCTTATAGCTTCACTTGAATCCTTGGGGAGCCTAGACAAAAGCCAGGGAATTAAATCATTCCCTTTGAGACCCTGAATCCCATGGTGATATACAAAAGTACCAATCCAATATATTAAGTTTCACATCATACATACTCACTGCTTCTTTGGGCAGGCAAGGCCTCTTGGGACTTTAAGACCTACAGGACTCTGGGAGGGAAGCTGATTCAATAGACAATCGTTTCATATCTAGTGCATGCTGCATTTCCATTTACTTGATTCTGATGTCTTGATGTTTGGCTGCTCTTTGAGCATCTAGTCTTTTGGTTTCCAACTCAATTCTCTTAGTCTCAAGAGAAACATACTCTGTGCTCAATGTTGGACCTTGTGGGGTCCCCATGGAAACAGGCTAGGATAACAAGGCAGGTTGTGCCAGAGATCGATCCTCATCCTGAGACTCTTCTGCGTCTCCTGACCCTATACTGTCATCCTCATTTTCCCACATTTCTTGGGTTAGTAGGTGTTGTAGGCCTACTGACCAAACTTTGGTGATTCAATAACCTTGCAATCAATTCGTTTTTATTTCCTTTGACTGTAAGACTCCTGACTTTACACATTTCTTTCAGCTGATCTACTGTTAGAATGACCAGGGCTTCCTGACTGAAGTTATCCATATTTGGCATGTTACAATTGCTTTTTACTTCCTGATGGAGCTTAGCCTTGTGGAGGTTTAGTTTAACACAAGCAAAGCAAAATACTCAATGTAACCACTCTACACAAATCCTCACCATCTGCCACCAGCGTTAGGCAAGATTGTATGTAGTAACCCTGTGGGAGACTACACCAGCCTTGTCCTCTTGGCAATAGATACCAAACTATTGCTATAGGTCTGTACTACACAAGTTGGTAGTGACTGAGCAGCTAGACATATCTCAAGAGGGATAATTGTGAGCTGTAACAGATTTACAGTGACAAGTATTCAATAATACTTATACTCAAGGGTTTATGTTAAAATAATTATTTTAAATTACAGTGAAATATGCAACAGTAAAATACACTCCTTCAGTTTAGCAAGTAGATACCCTTTTGAGAGAGAACAAACAAAAACACACACACACACCCTAAACCTCCCCCCTCCCGCCACCGCCACCCCCCCAGATGTTTTCAGGATACAGAAGTATCTGGAAGTTAACCATTTCTTAGGAACCTGCCAATCAGGTTTCCACCCTCAACATGGTACGGAAAGGGCACTCATCGATCTTAAAAGCCCAAATTGATGAGCTTAGGGACAAAGGAAAAGCAGCCCTACTCCTCCTCCTCGACCTCTCAGCTGCATTTGACCAGGTGGATAACAAAGTCTTATGTAACCACCTGGACTCGCCAGCACACTTCTCCAGGGAGGCCATAGTATGGATACAATCTTTCCTTAGTGATAGGACAATGAGAGTCATCTCTCCTTCAGCCGCTGCTGACCCTATCCCTATCCCTATCACTTGTGGAGTGCCCAGGGCTCATGTATCTCACTGACACTGTACAACATTCACCAAGCCCCTATTCGATGATCTGGACGATCTTGGCATCACCTCCACTAATTATGCAGATGAGACTCAGATTCTCCTTCCACTTTCAGGGGATCATGACAAGGACTCGGACTTGGTGAATAGAGTTTACATCATCATTCAGGCACGGATGGCCGCACACGGTCTCTGCCTGAATGATAAAACTGAGCTTATTATTATCCTGGGCACCAGGACTCAGCCCTGATTACGCTTCCTTTAACATTGACGGCAACATCATCAAAGTTGCCAGGTTTTTACCTCGACTCCACCCTTACTTTTACCCAACAAGTAAACTCCATGGCATCCGCCACTGCATACACGTGCAAACTTACCAGAGCGGGTAAACCTTTCCTCTCTATAAATAGCCGTATCATTCTAGCCAGAGCCCTAATCCTTTCCAAACTGGATTATTGTAACTCCATTTACATTGGCGCTAATAAATACACTGTCAGGAAAATACAAACACTTCAGAACAACGCCCTCAGAGCCGCCTTAAACATTGCTAAAAAAAAGAACACATCTCAGTGTTGAGAAGACAATACAATTGGCTATCAACCAGCGATAAAATCCAGTTGAAAACGGCCTCTCATACACAAATGTTTAAATAATGCTGCGCCTCGTTACCTCACTGAAAGAATCAACGGAAAATCCTTGCGTAGGCGTGTCAGAACAGCAAATATCAAATGCCTATCCGTGCCTAGATTCAAACTCACCAAAGTTGGGGGCAGCAGCTTTACAGTTAAGGCACAGATGCTATGGAATTCCCTACCCTATACTTTACGAGCTGAACAAACCTACTTGAACTTTAGACAAAACCTTACTAAATGGCTCAAAGATAATGACCAATAACACCAATACCCAGTGGGTATTCACAACCGTACCCAGTAATCCCCCCCCCCCTTAATCCCTGCCTGGTATGCTACGCATCAACCACATTCAGTGGCGCCGAATGCATAGGCTTGAACGGAGGACCCATGAGCCTAGTCAACACCACACTGAGCTCCCACGCCGGGGCTGGAGCCTTCACCGGCGGGAACGAATGGAACAGTCTTTTGACGAACTCCTTAACCAGACGGTGTGACCACAGCGATGACAGTCCCGGAGATCAGGTGTAGTGGGAGATAGCCGCCAGATGAACCTTGGAGGCATGAGCCAGTCCAGCCTTTGCCAACGACAGCAAATACGTCAGTACCTGCGGAGCTGTGACTCGTAGAGGATCGATCTTCTGTGCACGGCATCAGATGGCAAACCTCTTCCATTTATGTCCATAGCATTTAAGAGTTGACGATGCTCTGGCCTTGGCAAGCACATTTCCTTGCAATCCACTGGAAGATCATAGCCCCACGAATTCTAACGCTGCAGGAGCCAGGCCTGCAGGTTCAGCGATCCAGGGTCGTGGTGCAGAATTGCGCCTCCTTCCCTGGCGAGAAGATCTGCGTCCACCGGAAGCTTGACTGGAGGGTCAGCTGACATGTCGAGAAGGTCCAGGTACCATATCTGTCTCGGCCATGCCGGTGTGACAAGGATCATCCTGCACCAGGATCGTCTGAGTTGATTGACTAATCGAAGAAGCAACGGCAATGGAGGGAACGTAAACAGAAACAGGCCGTCCCAGGGGAATGAGAATGCGTCCCCCATGCTCCCTACCTGGGGAAACCTACTGGCAAAGCTCTGGCACTTGGTGTTCATCGCCGTCACAAATAGATCGATGCAGGGATTGCCCCATCTGCGGAGCAGGGGATCCACTTGGTTCTGATGAAGCTCCCACTCGTGACAAGAACGGAGCTCCCTGCTGAGGGAGTCAGCGACTGTGTTCTTCACTCCTGCCAGGTGAAACGGGATGAGGAACATCCCCTGGGCGACAGCCTAGTGCCACAGTTCCTGTGCTTCTTTGGAGAGTACTGGGGACCTGGTGCCCCCCTGCTTCCTGATGTAGAACATCTTGCTGGTGTTGTCTGTGAATACCCGCACCACCTTGTCCATGAGGGACGGAAGGAAAGACTTGAGGGCCCAAAACACTGTCCGCAGCTCCAAATACGATGTGCAACGCCTTCTCCTCCGGCAGCCACAGGCCTCTTGCGTGAAGACTTCTGGTGTGAGCTCCCCCCCCCATCCTTCCAGGGAAGCGTCTGTCATCACCATCTCCTGGTAAGGTGGAGTCTGGAAATCCGCACCTCTGGACAGATGTGTGCGAACTCCCCACCACCGTATCGCCCGATGGAAACTCTCGTTGAGTGTGATCTTGTCCTCGAAGCTTCCTGACACTTGTATCCAATGGGCGTCGAGGAACTCTTGTAGTCGACACATCTGCAGCCTGCACAATCGAATGAGGTATATGCATGATGACATCATGCCGAGCAGAGACTTGATGGACCTCACCCTTGCGATCTTCAGGGTCAACAGCCGTTGTACCTTGCCCAAGATGGCCACTATCCTCTCCTCCGACAGACGCCAGGCACGGCACTGTGTTGAGTTGGGATCCCAGAAACAGTGCGTCCTGCTATGGAGTCAAGCAGGACTTTGCATAGTTCATCGAGAACCCAAGATCCGTCAGGAGTCTGACGGTCCTCGCCGTGTGGTCGACAGCGGTGTCCTTTGAGCTTGGCTGGATGAGCCAGTCATCCAGATAAGGGTATACATGGATCCCTCGTAGACGCAGCTGTGCTGCTACCAGCATCAGGCACTTGGTGAAAACCCTTGGCGCTGACTTCAATCCGAAAGGAAGGGCATGGAACTGGTTATGTTGCCATTGGACCACGAAGCGAAGGAACTTGCTGTGTCCCTTGTGGATGGGGATGTGAAAGTAAGCATCCTCCAAGTCCAGCAAAGATAGGAAATCCCCCTCTTCTAGCTGTGCTAGAACTTGTGGAAGAGTCACCATTTGGAACATTTGGGACCTATTGTACTTATTCAGACCACGGTGGTCTAGGAGGGGCCTAGATCCGCCAGTGGTCTTTTTGACGAAGAAGTAACAAGAGAACATTCTGAAGTCTCTTTGGGACGAGCTCTATCGTGCCCTTTCCGTAGCATGGCCCGCACCTCCAGCAGCAGCTGAGGGACGTGGTTTTCCTGCCGGGCCACCGGTGGTATTTGGGGACACTTTAATTGGAATTCCAGGGTATGTCTGTGGGCGAGAGCGTCCAGCACTCAACGGTCGGTGGTGGTGGTCTTCCACACGTTGACAAAGTTCGCCAGCACGGCCCCTGTAGGTCTCCTGAGCCGAAGAGCGGGAGGGCTGACGGTATGACAAAGCTCCTCCACCAAATCCTTTGGAAGAACCTTGGGATTTCCCACCAAAAGTCCGAAAGGATGGCCGTCGTTGCTGAAGCGTGCCCAAGGCACGAGCCGTCTCCATGCCCGCCTTGATGGCTTAAAGAGACTCATCCACGGTCTTCCCAAAACACGTTTCCCCTGTCGAAGGGCATGTCCAACACCTTCGACTGATCATCCTGGCGAAAATGTGTGGCCCTCAGCCAGCCCAGCCAACGAAGGCAAACGCTGTTGCCCATCTGGCAGAACCGCCTGTCGGCGATGTCCGTGGCCACCGTAATGGCGTGGTCCGATGCCACCTCGCCTTCCAGTAGAATCTCCAAAGCTTCTGCCCGCTTGTCGTTGGGAAGGAAGTACAGGATGGGAGCAATCTTGAACTAAAGCTCCCAGTCGTAACAGGCCACAATGGCGAGAGCGTTGGCTGCCTTGATGGTAGTCGCTGCCGAAGTGATAACTCGTCGCTCCATGGCATCCAACTTCTTCCCCTCACTGTCCGGGGGAGAGGAGGCCAACGAAGAGGAGGAGCGCGAATACTACTTCTTGGCTGCTGCCGAAACCAGAGTCCGGGGATGGTTGGGACCGCAAGCATTTAGGCGCAGAGTCCAGCACCCTGTACTTCTCATAACGGTCAGAGGAAGGGTTCATGAGGGACAACCCCTAGTCCCAAATTTCATCCAACAGTGGGATAGAAAGTACGGTCTTCCTCTTCGCCTTGCGGTGCTAGTATAGGAAACCCTCTTTTTTCGCCTCAGGGACAGGCATGAATAGCTATGATGCCCTGGAGATCATGGTGTGGAACGAGCCTATCTCGTCGGGCGGTGAAGATCTGGGAGGCGGAGATGGGAGATCCCCCGATCCGCCGTCTGTGCCAGTGCCTGTTGTCGCCATGTCAGGATCTGTCTCATTCCTCGGCAGGGGATGAACTCTCCTCTTCTTGACTGGTGGTTCCCCCGATAGTACAGGTGCCACAGGAGGGGCCATCAGTGCAAGGGGCATCCTCGTCTGGATCTCAGAGCATAGAGTATGCAAGGCAGTGGGAATGTCCACCAAGATATCTCCAGGTGGATGCTGAGGTGGCTGTGGCGACGGAGAAGGCAGTTGCTGCCTAGGTTGGTCCTCTGGGCCCTCCGCGTCCTGCTGCTCCTATTCGGTCTGCTCGTCGTCTCCATCATCGCCTTCGTCGGGATCCTCGCCAAATGGCCTGTTCTCGACGCATTGTTCCTCCTGGGACGTCTGGAGGTTGGTAAGCTCCTCGTATGAGGAGATATCTGTGCCCTGGAGGGCTACTGTGTCCCTCCCCCCTTCTCTGCAACCAAGGGGGACGGTTTCGGGGAAATATCTTCTCTGGTGTCTTCTTGATGGGCTGAAAAGAGGACTCCCTCCTGGCAGGCAGGGAATCTCTCGCCTTAGAGGCTGTGCCCTGTGGCTCCGCCACGGCAGCCTTCGCGAGGGACACCACCACCACTCCTTCAATGGAAGACTGGGCCTTCAACAGATGTACCTGGGCCTTCACGGCCTTGGTCGAGTCTGTGGCCTTAGGGGGAGGGTCTGAGCCCTGCTTCCCCTTTTCCCAGGGGCCTGTCTGGGTCTTCTCCAGCAGTTTGCCCGGATGGTCCGAATTCCTCTTCTTCGAAATTCCTGAGCGTTGGCTCGTGATCAAAGCCGTCGGAGACGCTGTGCTCGCCCTGGCCGCCAGGAGCCAGTCACAACGGCGCTCCTGGTGACAATGGATTCACTTTGCTTTGCCTCTTGTTGTGGCCACCGCGGGAGGGGCGCCTTCAAAGGTTTTAGAAGACCGCTCACCTTTCTTCTGGGCCGGGGAGGCATGCTGTTGGGACTCACCCAGAGCAGGGGCCTTAGCCTGCAGCCACTCCTTGAGCCGCCTGCGCCGATCATTCAACGTGCGGGGCACCATATCCTGACAAGACGCACAGTCATCCACCACGTACGTCGGGTCCGAGTGCAGGCAGTAAAGGCACAGGAAATGTCGGTCGTCCAAAAAGACATTCCGTAAACTGCAGCGGGGGCAAATCTCGAAAAGGGGTGCCGAGTCCTTCTCATCCGACATGTCTGACAAAATTTGCCATTGAGGGGCGTGACGATCTGAAAAACAGGTCCCCGTTAATCGGTAAGTGGATCGATTGAGCACAAGGCTCGATTGACCCAAAAAATAAAATAGAGTAGAGTAAAACTCTTAGAAAACGCGCAAAACGAAGTAAAAACTTGAGAGCTATAGCACAAGGACTCCCAACACACGAATGTGCGTGAAACAAAATAAATTTAAACAAAAAACAAAAAAAATAACATTTTGGATGATGGCTGCTAGAGGGGCTTAGGTAGAGGGCAGTCATTGGCTGGGTGCAGTATGACCCAGTGACCAGTGATCGGTTGTTAGGAAAAGATAGTTCAGAAATGAAACTGTTTTTTTTATCTTTACCAAGGATTCCCAGCCTGACTACGGGGAATATTCATGAGCATGTGAATCCATGCCAGACCCCATGTTGGAGAACAGTAGTTTATCCAAGAGAAGGTATTTAAACCTTTGGGACATCTAAAGGACCCCCCACCCCTTAAGGTCTGTGTGTCACAATGTACAAAGATGATGCCTATGGAGTTTGTCAGACTCCAAAACCAAAAGAAACAGAGTTCAAAGCAAATAAAAATGCATGAGAGAGTGGGGAAAAGGTCATACTCTTCAGGATAAAAATTAAAAGTCCAGCAAAAGAGCTGGGGGCCTCTAAGGTAGAAGGGAATTAGCACATTTCTGAGAATTCTCCCTACCAGCTCCCATCAGCACTTGTCCTTACCCTGCTCCCCCCTCCTCAGACCTCCCTCCTTTCCCCATCTCCCACACTTCACTACACTGCACGTATACGTCAGACAAGACCTAGTAGGACCGCAAATTTATATTTACTGTTTTTGTCACTGTTATTTACTCCCCTGTTCCATCCCCACTTCGTCTTGTGGCGCCTGGAAACACCATTCTGTTTTATAGCGCCTAACACATGATCAATAAATAATCACCAACTGGTTATTGCTTTTCCTGCTGTAAAGCCCGTCTAGAACAAGTCTGCTTTGGGGGTTACTTAGCTTGAATAGCTGTGTGCAATTCTTAATAAGTGTACAAGGTTTTATTAACCTTGGTCTGCCTTGTGCCAACCTAAAATAAGTTAGAGAGTTATTGCTTACCATAGTCTATTTTCCACTGATCTGAAAAGCAACTGCAATTGTTAAGTACAACATTAGGTCTTACTCGCTTGGTATAACAGTGCATTATCCTGAATGTAGTTATAGGTTTATACTGTTCCATGAATTTGTGTTTCACTATTCAGAAAGGTATCCTGGAAACGGGGTTGGTTAACCATGTGATTCCTTAACTGAGTGTCACTGCATGATTGACGGGGTCTACTACCCTTGAATTACTATAAGTAATCTAAAAGTAACTTGTGGTTTTACTTCCCCTGAAAAGGTGTGTTCTAGTGTATGGTTTTACTAAGTCCTCTGTTGGTCTTCATAAAAACTGTCCTAACAAGTATCTATTATTCGTGCTGTGTGAAAGTATTAACTGTTAGATAATCAGATATAAAATTGATGTACAATCATCAGAAATAAGGTTACGGTGAGTAAGTAATGTATCTGCTTAGATTCACATGCTGTGCATATAGTCAGACATCTAGTGGTAATCGAGTATTGCATCTTTTTGTCGAAGATCGAAAGGGACGTTGACATGGGCGTGACTAACACTATCCCTAACGTGATGTGTAGTGTACACAAATCCCTCACGTGTCGAGGTCCCACCTTTTTTCTGCCGTGAGGCAACCTTATAGTCTGTATGAGCAATTACAGAAGAGAAAAGGTGTAAGAAGTCCATGTTCCTTCTACTGCAAGAGGGGAGGAAGGGTGGGCCGCATGTGAATCTAAGCAGATTTTACTTATGACTATATAACACCGTGAAAAATGACCAAGTGTGTTCCTTGACTGTTTCACTATGTGTGCTCACAGTGGACTCCATACAAGCTCACCGCCTCCTGAGACTTCGGCTAGACCACTCGCCTTGCTACCTTGAACTGGTTTGGCTGCAGCTCCCAGAGTTGTCCCTATCACAATACTAGTTTGGCCTTCTATACATCCGTCCACCAGGCCAGAGTATAGAAAATCAGTTCTAACAATGTTTAGCAACAGCATTTTAAAATGATGCATACGATTTGATAAACAGTCAATACTAATATGCATAGAGATTTACTTTCCTGCAAAACTATATAAAGTTTACCTTCACATTGGTGTGGACATTCCTTGTATTGAAGCGTTAGCTGGTATTTCCTCTCACCCACTCCCAACCTACATACTTGGCCTGGATTACCAGACCACTGCTACTAGACAAAGTAAAGCCTTTTCCTGCCTAGATTTGCGAATAAAAGAGGCTCATTTAAAGATGCCCATTTGTAAGTAGAGCGAGTCTCTTTGTACAGAAATATCCCAACTCTTCACTGATGAACGCAACATTTTCTCGGAGGAAACAAAGATCCCCAACTACCCCACCAAGTACAGATGCAAGGAAACAAAACAGGCATCAGGCAGAGAAGGGTCTTCAGGCGAACTTTATATAAGAAACATTCAGAAAACGGTCTTGCTTTTTAAAGTGTCAACCCCCAAACCCAGATCAGTCAGGTCGTCTCAAATATAGCCAACTTTCAGATTGGATTTCAGTTTCCGTAGACTACGAAGATGGCCGGTCTCTAGTTAGCATTTTCTGAGGCAGGTGGAATAGCCCCAATCTCCATTAAATGCTTTCCAGATTTCAGAAGCAACCCACTCTGGTCCAATCTCTGGAGACTATTGGATCTACATTTTTGGATTCGGAGGCTTCAGACTGTCAGTTCTGTTTTCTGACCTTTGTATAAAGGGCAGGCTCGAGTTCCCTTCGTAGTGTGTAATTTCCTGTAATTCAAAGGTTGGAAAATTCCCCAAATCTTTCAAACCTTTTTCCTAGATTTCGCCGGGTGATAGGTCCCCATATATTGTTCCAGATCTCCATTTCCGAAAAATGAAGAAGTTGGAAGATCCACACACGCACACACATTATCTGTTTTGCAGAATTCAGAGGATGTAAGATCTACACAAATTGTCGACATATGTCAATGTAATTTTCACATTCTCTGCCATTGATCTCATTTAGAGGTTGGAAGCGCTCCAATTTAATGCTTTAAATCAATCACCTGATGTCTAAAATACCTCTAGCCTTAGCTACACAAAAGGACAGGCATCAGCGTAGCAGACTCTCATACACAAGGTGGCATTGGTTAATCTTCATCTCACTATAGTTAAAGTGGTCTTTTTCACGCAGAGGTTTTGATGAACACACAGACACCGCAAGAAATCGTTTCTAACCAGAAGCTGTCTCTTTCTAGGTTTGTATCTTGGAGCTTAGAGTGCCTCCACTACACACATCTTCTGGTGTCTAAATAAGCTAGAAGTCTGATTGGTGATTCTATCACTGTTCACACTGTTCTCTGACGTCAGCTGGTTTCAGATAGATCCCAAGAGCTGGCCTCAAGTTCTTCAGTACTTAACTGTGGCCTCTCCCCAGAGTGACTGATCTGGTGAATCAAGAGATGAGATTTGTAAGTGAAGCTCTGTGGGCAGTCAAGACACTGGTAAGGTCGCACCCTGGAATGGATTCGCTCATGTTTCAGGAGGTTTGATTTGTTGCTGAAGCGCTTCTCACATTCAGAGCACTTATAGGGTCGATTGCCAGTATGCGTTCGTTGGTGAATGGTAAAACTGGAAGCATGGTTGAAGGTCTTCTCACAGAGGGTACACTTGTAAGGTCGCTCGCCAGTGTGTATTCTGTGGTGGGCCTTGAGAGAAGAAACTTGCTTGAAGATCTTGCCACATTCTGTACACTTGTAGACCTGCACTTTGTGCACTCGCTGGTGAATTTTTAGCTCAGACGCCTGGTCAAAGCTTTTACCACACTGAGGGCAGCAATAGAGACCTGTCCCACTGCGGATTCCCTGGGGACAGCCGATACGGAAAGTGCCATCGGATTCACGATATAAAGTTGGCATGGCACTAGCACTCGCTCGCTGCTGGACAATAGGAATTGCTATTTTGGTGAAATGTCTCTGAATCAGGGCTGCAGTCTCCATTCTCTGCCTTGAGATTTTCCCAGGAAAAGGTTGGACCCAGTGTCCAGGCGTGCTTGCAATCCCTTTCCGAGCCTGTTGTGTGGTGGACGAGTTCCCACGCACACGCCCTCGTTGATTATATCCTACAGGTGACCTTTCCTCCAGGCGTCTCATCCAAGCTGCAGTTCCTGTAGGACACAAAAAGAGAAGTTTGGTTAACAGAGTTTGGTAAAGAAAGCTCATGCTTTGGGGAATTAGGAGCCTGAAATCTATACTGAGGTGAGAATGAGAAGCCAGGAAGGGTACTATCTGAGGCTGGATAGGCAGGGCGGAAACCACACAGCTTTTACACAGAGAATGGGTAGGATACCTTAAGAACAAGTTACTCCATAAGAACAGGTTACTCCATAAGAACAGGTTACTCACCATAGTACTAGTGTACTCCTAGAGGATAATACTCTGCCCGCCCCGCCCCCACATCTCTTCACCATTGATACTAAATTGTAGATCAACTGAAACACTAACAGATAAAAAAGAGTGCGCCTCGGTTATTAGGGCTGCTGGCACAATGAAAAATGCCCACTACTTCAAAGCCTTGGTGCCGAGAGGCAGTGCAGGCCAGAACAAAGGGAGCTTGTGTGGAAGAATGACTGACAGTGAACTGATTGAAGTATTGGAGAAAGGTGGCAGGTAGCCCTCAAGGTTACCGCAGTCTCTAGACAATTCCAGATGGTCCAAGTAATGGGACTTGATGCAGCAGACGCACAAAGTGACAATGGACTAACTGGAGTGTTAGGGATATTTTCCTTAAGCCCAGTCGGTGTTCAGGATGTTTAGGGGTATCTTCCAGAGTTGGGTACACCTAATGATTACCTGAAGCTTACCAGGCTCTCCAAGTGCTAGTCATGACAGAGCAGCCCTGTCATAACTCTCAGGTACTGGGGTGGGCTAGGTCCCAGGTAAAGTGTACACTTTTCATTAATACCCAGTAAGAGAATGTCCACACACTTTCATGAAAATAAATATAATCTTTATGTATGAAAACGCGCAGATATACAGCAATATATGCAATTAAGCAAAGTAGACAATGCCCCAATGTATCAGGTAAGTAACAGTTTTAGGTAAGAGCTCTTTAGGTCAACAGAGTGCCTCTCCTGGAAAAGAAAATGCTGTAGCAGCTATGTATACATTTTTTATCTAAGCTGGCGAGACTAATAGCAAAAACAGGGGAAGTCTTTGGCGAGAAAGAGTTCTCTAGAAATGGCCAAAGAGCAGTTCCTGGAGCTCCATTGGAGGTAAGCCCTTACAGGTTCTTTAAAGATGAATTAGGGATGAAGAAATGTATTGAGAAAAGACTCGCTAGCAGCGCAGGACAAAATCCTGGGACCATAAAAAGTAGTTCTGCAGCAGGCGGTCAGCGATTCCAGATGAGTTTCCTGAAGACATTGTCAGCGAGGAATTCAGCGACAGGTCACTGGTGCAAGAGGGATCCCAAGACCACAGTAAAGTGCGATTATTCCCAATCCAGTTGTTCCCAGGTCAGGGGTCGGGGACAGAAGAGTCTGCTTCCGTCAGTGTTTGCTGGTGGTGCAGGGATCCCACATCTTCCACTAACAGGATTCAGCTTCTAGAGGAAGGGGTCGGCTCGTTGACCCCCCCCCCCCCCCCTAAGGAAGAACAATGAATGTCGAAGAAATATTGAAGTCACACTGACGAGGAGCTAGCCACAGAAGGCAAACAGAAATATGGAGTTTGACAGTGTAGTTGCAGTAATGAAGTTAGTACAGGTCCCTAGAGCCTGCCAGTTGGTGGGGGAGAACCACAGCACTTGCCTGGTGTCCTAGAAAGAAGATTCTCTGGTTGGTTTGTCATAGAGGCTCTTCGGAGTCCTGACAGTGAAGGGGAAACCACTCCTGGGTTGGGTGATTCAGGTACAGTGGGGGGTGGGGAAGAGCTTCGTATTCCCTCTCCCCCTAATCCCCCCCACCCCCATCTTATGTGGAGTGCTGGGGGGTTACTTAGTAGCCCCCTTTCCTACCTACTCATGTAAAAGATTTTATGGTACCCTCACTACTTTAAATGGCTGGTGGCAGTGGTTACATTTTCCTACCATTGTGCTTTTCTACCGCAGGCTGAATCCTCCGCTGCAGTATAGCACCCATGGGTGACCATTGTGTCAAAATGGCCTGGTGGTCTTTTTTGCCATTTCTTGTTTGGGAGGTCTTTCTTGGGTTTTACTCTGTGCGCCAAACCAGGTTTAACCCTTTTGTTCGTTTTGCCTTTGGCGGGCTTCAGTATTGGCACCCGTCTCTGGCTCCAGTGTGTCTGGCAGGGCAGGAAGTTGGGTGCCCGAAACTCCCGTTCTTAAGTCTCCTTGGTAACCTGAATGCACCCTGTCATGATCTCTGCTTCCAAAAGGTCAGGGTTTTCCCAACTCCCTTGGAAGCAGATCCATAACCCAGGTTCCGAGTGCCAACCAGTCCCAATTGGGACCTTTTGGACCCAGTCCTGGCGCCAGTGGCACCAGGCTCATAAATATGCCCAGTCCCAGCGCTGGAAGCGCGGGGCTCATAATGCTTGGGTGGACTTACCTGCAGCAGACCATGCTGCTTACTTGCCTGCCAGTTGAGCCTCTGATCCTCTTCTGTTTGGAACTACTTTTCCTGTTGGGTGGGGCTGGAGCCACTCCCTAGATTCAGAACACTGGAACTCTTCTGGAAGGCAGGAACTCTTTTTACCAGGAACTCTTTTCTTACTTAGGCGTGGCTGTGGAAGGAGACACTAAGCACTACAGGAGGCTATTTAAACCACACCCGGTGGATGAATCTTGCTTTGCGTTATTCTGCACCCTCTGCAGCAGAACGCTCATCGTGTCTTCTGCATCCGGTCCTGGGCCTAAGGAAAAAGGCTTACCATCCTGAATCCAGTCTTCAGCAACACCTATAAAGACAAGAAAGAACAGGTTAGCATTCCGGCATCTGAAAGGCAAAAGCTTACCAACTCTTCGCACGCTCCGGAGGCCGTCGGCGCTGCATCTCGCATCTGAAAGACAAAACAAGGTGCGTTTAAAGACATTGGGGAACTTTAATACTCACGTGCCATTACTCCTTTCTACATCTAACCCAGTGGGTATCCCGGCACCCTGCAGCCGCTCCGAACTTGTACCTGCAAAATAAAAAGACAGTTAGAGCGCTTCGTGAAGCTGGCAACAAGCGCTTACTTACGTGCTTCCAGGCGCTTCTATTCATCACACGGGCTCCATCTTCAACTCACTTCAGCCCGTCATCCGCCATCGCCGGAACCCTGCAAAACAAGAGACATCATTATTAAAGACTTTAAAGACATTTGAGTTACTCGAAACTTACCGTTCGTGCAGTAAACGACGGACAGCAGTCCTCTGAAGTCAAGAGGCCTGCGCTACCTATCCAGTGAAGAAACTGGTTACAGCACCCTGCCCCGAGGCAGATGGAGAGCTCGGCATTCACTTACCTAAGGTGAGAGCGTTAACCTGTGGGGGTCTACAGGAGAGGAGAAGAGGAAAGAGATAGGGACACCCCAATAACCCCAGTTCATTAACCCCGTATTTTCTATCTGCAGACATCTTACTCTGCACGTCAGGCATACAGGGCACAGAGGTCCAGCCCAAAGAGCCAACCGGGTGCTGCACATAACCTTTGAAGATACGGTAGTCGCCCAGTCAAGACCGGCGCCTCTGCGAGAATCAGGTGAGCGTTACAGAACGCAAAGCCTACCGCAAAACTCTCGCCCAGGCGCTATGGAAACCTCGGATACTGACCACCTAGCCCGGTTACTTGGGGAACTAAGGGCAGAAGTGCATGCAGCTCGTCAGGAAACGAACGCTCTAAGGAGGGAACTAATTATTTCCAAGGAGAGAACAGATGATCTTGCTAGACAATTGCTACAGTCACAAGCCGGACGGACAGACCCCGCTACCCGCATCAGGGGCAAATCTTCC
This sequence comes from Ambystoma mexicanum, assembly GCF_040938575.1. NCBI lineage: Eukaryota > Metazoa > Chordata > Amphibia > Caudata > Ambystomatidae > Ambystoma > Ambystoma mexicanum. The sequence continues at coordinate 29,815,194 of NC_090927.1, forward strand.
TTCAACATCCTCTATGAATCCAGTGCAGATCAACCTACCTGGGAATGTACCTCTGGCTCCGCCCGAACGATTTTCTGGTGATCCAAAGAGGTTTGCGGTATTTATCAATCAGTGCCGGTTGCACTTCTTATGCCGGCCAGCAGCCTTTCCAACTGATCAAGCTAAAGTAGCTTTTGTACTTTCATACCTTAGTGGCAATGCGGCAGACTGGTCGATCCCTCTAGTTAATCAAGATGATCCGGTTCTCCATGATTTTCAAGCCTTTCAGCTTAGTATGGAAAAACTGTTCGCAAGACATGCACAGGGGCAGGCCTTGGACAATGAGCTTCTTTCGTTGCGACAGGGTAATCAAGACCTTTTGGCTTATATTGCATCTTTCAATAGACTAATAGTGGAAACTCAATGGCCTGAGGACAAAAGGATTACGCTGTTTTATAGAGGTCTACGTGGAGAGCTCAAAGACGTTTTAGCCCAAGTAGTGAATCCCCCACAAGACTGTTCGGATTATATAGACTTGGTCGTTCAAATAGATCACAGACTGCAGAACAGGAAGGCCGATCGTTCCAAGTTTGATGCTCGAGTATTTTCCAAACCGCCAACTCCTTCCAAAGGAGTAGACTCCGGGGAACCCATGCAAATAGGGGGTCTGAAAGGTCCTCTAACACAAAGGGAGCGGGAAAGGAGAAAACAGTTGCAATTATGCCTATATTGCGGAAACTCAGGGCACTTTCTTCGAGACTGTCCGGTGAAACCTGCCAAGAAGGCAGTAGGAGCTGCAGTTACCACAGTTACAAACTCTGAGCAGGGAAACGACCTCGCCCGACAAGAATAGAGGTCCTCTTGCCGAGCGTGAAAACCAGTTCCGTGACCTCGCATTTTGTGATACCTATGGTCCTCATTAGCCCTGATAATCCGGGTCGATTACATGCAATTGAAGCTTACGTCGACAGCGGTGCCATCGGCAATTATGTGGATCATGAAATGGTTTTGAGGATGAATCTAACTCTTTGTCCCAAGGCTGTAAAGGACGTCATTACTACGGTGGATGGTACGGAGATAGCCTCCGGGCCAGTAACGCATACCACTCAAGAGGTGACGCTAGTAAGTCAAGATGGACACCATGAGAAGATCGTGTTCGACGTGATCAAGGCCCCTCAGTTCCAGATTATTCTAGGAATACCTTGGTTAGAGAAACACAATCCTCTGATCGATTGGCGAGCAAGAACGGTCCAGTTTCCAGAATGTGTCTCTACGTGTCACCCTCCACCTGGTGTTGCACTGGCAGCAATTTCTTCAGAGACTCCCCAGTTACCTCCCGAATACCTGGAATACCAAGATGTTTTCCGGAAGGAGCAGGCTAACTCTCTACCTCCTCATAGGTCTTATGACTGCCAGATAGACATGATACCTGGATCTACTCCTCCTTGTAGTAGAATTTATGCCCTCACCGAGCCTGAGAACCTTCACCTTCGACAATACCTGGATCAATACCTGGCAAATGGGTTTATTCGTCCCTCCAAGTCCCCTGCCTCTTCAGCTTTGTTCTTCGTTCCAAAAAAGGAAGGAGACCTTAGAACTTGTATCGATTATCGCTCCCTGAACCAGATCACCGTTAAGAATAGATATCCGTTACCCTTGATCCCTGAACTCCTGGACCAAGTCAGAAAAGCATGCATATATACAAAGCTGGATCTTAGAGGAGCTTACCACTTGGTACGAGTAAAAGAGGGCGATGAATGGAAGACGGCCTTCCGCACCAAGTATGGGCTATTTGAATATCAGGTCATGCCCTTCGGACTTTGCAATGCCCCGGCCGCCTTTCAATATTTTATGAACGATGTCCTCAGAGAGCTCATAGATGTGTGTGTTGTTGTTTACATCGACGACATTCTCGTTTATTCTTCATCGGAATCTGAACATCGGAAACACGTGAAAATGGTCCTCGAAAGATTGCGTCAACACAAACTTTTCGCTAAGTTGGAAAAATGTGTTTTCAACGTGACTGAAGTTGAATTCTTGGGATTCATATTATCACCTGGCGGAGTGCGTATGGATTCAAAGAAGGTCGATGCAGTTCTCAAATGGCCATCACCATCCTCCGTAAAAGGTGTGCAAAGCATGTTAGGCTTCGCTAACTTTTACCGCAGGTTTATCCCCGAGTTCTCTCGAATAGTCCAGCCCATCACTGCCTTGTTAAAGAAAAACAAACGTTTTGAATGGTCTACCGAGGCGGAACAAGCTTTCCAGGATTTGAAGACTAAATTTATCTCTGCACCAATCTTAAAACACCCTCGCCCCGAACTCCCCTATATTGTGGAAACTGATGCTTCAAGCCTTGCCATGGGGGCAGTTCTATCACAAAAGGACCCGGTAACCAATCAGTTGCATCCCGTGGCATTTTAGTCCCGCAAATTCTCGCCTCCTGAAGTCAATTACACGATTACTGACAAGGAACTTTTGGCTAACAAGTCTGCCTTTAAGGCTTGGCGGCATTATCTGCTGGGGGCCCGACACACCGTTACTGTGATTACGGATCACCGAAACCTGCAATATTTGAAAACCGCAAAAGCCCAATCCTCTAGACAACTCCGTTGGGCATTATTCTTTGCCGAGTTTGACTTCATAATTACCTATCGACCTGGTACCAAGAACGGTAAAGCCGATGCCCTTTCTCGGATGGGAGTGGAAGAACACTTGATCAACCCTAAACCTGTACCAATCATTCCCGAACAAAGAATTCTGGGTGTAATCACCACAGAATCCATAGAGGAAGTTAAGGATAAAGCCAGGCAACTTGTAACTCCAGCAGACATACAGAATTGGCATCTGCAGGGAAAGGACTTTGCAGTAAAGGACAACTTATTGTATTTCCAAGAACGATTATACCTACCCAGCACAGATTTACAGAAAAAGGTAATCTCTTGTTATCACGACTCTTTAATGGAAGGTCATCCCGGTATAGCCAAGACCTCAGAAAAGATCAAGCGCTACTTCTGGTGGCCGTCTTGGAAAAAAGATATCAGAGACTTTATAATGTCCTGTGGAGTATGCGCCCAAAACAAGAGTCAAAAGGAAAGACCAGCAGGCCTCTTACGCCCTATTGACATCCCACCTCGCCCTTGGCATACGCTTTCTATGGACTTCATCACCGATCTACCTCCATGCTCCGGATACAATACGATTCTAGTAATCGTGGACTTATTCTCCAAGATGGCGCATTTCATTCCGCTCAAAGGCTTGCCAACAGCAGCAACTCTGGCCCGAGAATTTCTCGAAAACATCGTCCGACTGCACGGTTTTCCTTCGGTTCTAATTTCGGATCGAGGTAGTCAATTTATTTCTCATTTTTGGCGAAGTTGCTGTCGGTCGGCGCAAATTGATGTGAGACTATCGACCAGTCACCACCCTCAGACCGACGGACAAACCGAGAGGACCAATCAAACTCTGGAACAGTATTTACGCTGCATGCTGCAACAAACTGAAAAAACTTGGAAAGATATCCTTTGGATAGCCGAGTATGCCTACAATAACTCTGTCCATTCGGGAACTGGGAAAACCCCGTTTTTTCTTTTGTACGGCAGTCACCCTCGAACCTCGGAGTTGGATCCCCTCCAAGATCTTGAAACACCAGCAGTAGACTACCTGCATTCTACAATCACCCAAGCCTTTAAGGAAGCTGTTTCTCACCTTCAAAGGGCTAAAGAACAATACAAGAAAGGAGCAGATCAACATCGGAAGGAAGCCCCTCACTATCAAGTAGGGGATCAAGTCTGGTTATCCACCAAATATCTATCTCTAAAAGGGCCACGCACATTCAACCCAAGATACCTTGGTCCCTATTCCATCACTACCATAGTAAACCCAGTAGCGGTCAAGTTGGACTTGCCCCCCCACATGAAGATACATCCGGTCTTCCACGTCTCTCTATTAAAACCTGTGCAACCTCAAACACGACTAACCAAATCTCCAAAACCTATCCTAGTTGATGGAGAACTCGAGTTTGAAGTCAAAAGCATTCTGGACTCCAAGATCTCCAAATCTAAACTATTCTACCTAATTGACTGGAAAGGCTACGGCCCCCAAGAGAGATCCTGGGAACCTGCTGAATATGTCCACGCTCCTCGCCTAATCAAAAGATTTCACCGAACATTTCCTGACAAGCCAAAACCCCCGAAGAAGCCCGGTTTGGGAGGGGCCTTGAGGGGGGGGTAATGTCATGATCTCTGCTTCCAAAAGGTCAGGGTTTTCCCAACTCCCTTGGAAGCAGATCCATAACCCAGGTTCCGAGTGCCAACCAGTCCCAATTGGGACCTTTTGGACCCAGTCCTGGCGCCAGTGGCACCAGGCTCATAAATATGCCCAGTCCCAGCGCTGGAAGCGCCGGGCTCATAATGCTTGGGTGGACTTACCTGCAGCAGACCATGCTGCTTACTTGCCTGCCAGTTGAGCCTCTGATCCTCTTCTGTTTGGAACTACTTTTCCTGTTGGGTGGGGCTGGAGCCACTCCCTAGATTCAGAACACTGGAACTCTTCTGGAAGGCAGGAACTCTTTTTTTACCAGGAACTCTTTTCTTACTTAGGCGTGGCTGTGGAAGGAGACACCTAAGCACTACAGGAGGCTATTTAAAACACACCCGGTGGATGAATCTTGCTTTGCGTTATTCTGCACCCTCTGCAGCAGAACGCTCATCGTGTCTTCTGCATCCGGTCCTGGGCCTAAGGAAAAAGGCTTACCATCCTGAATCCAGTCTTCAGCAACACCTATAAAGACAAGAAAGAACAGGTTAGCATTCCGGCATCTGAAAGGCAAAGGCTTACCTACTCTTCGTGCGCTCCGGAGGTCTTCACACTGCATTCCGGCATCTGAAAGACAAAAGCTTACCAACTCTTCGCACGCTCCGGAGGCCGTCGGCGCTGCATCTCGCATCTGAAAGACAAAACAAGGTGCGTTTAAAGACATTGGGGAACTTTAATACTCACGTGCCATTACTCCTTTCCACATCTAACCCAGTGGGTATCCCGGCACCCTGCAGCCGCTCCGAACTTGTACCTGCAAAATAAAAAGACAGTTAGAGCGCCTCGTGAAGCTGGCAACAAGCGCTTACTTACGTGCTTCCAGGCGCTTCTATTCATCACACGGGCTCCATCTTCAACTCACTTCAGCCCGTCATCCGCCATCGCCGGAACCCTGCAAAACAAGAGACATCATTATTAAAGACTTTAAAGACATTTGAGTTACTCGAAACTTACCGTTCGTGCAGTAAACGACGGACAGCAGTCCTCTGAAGTCAAGAGGCCTGCGCTACCTATCCAGTGAAGAAACTGGTTACAGCACCCTGCCCCGAGGCAGATGGAGAGCTCGGCATTCACTTACCTAAGGTGAGAGCGTTAACCTGTGGGGGTCTACAGGAGAGGAGAAGAGGAAAGAGATAGGGACACCCCAATAACCCCAGTTCATTAACCCCGTATTTTCTATCTGCAGACATCTTACTCTGCACGTCAGGCATACAGGGCACAGAGGTCCAGCCCAAAGAGCCAACCGGGTGCTGCACATCACCTTTGAAGATACGGTAGTCGCCCAGTCAAGACCGGCGCCTCTGCGAGAATCAGGTGAGCGTTACACACCCAGCCCTGATTGGCTGGCTGTCCTTGCAGGACAACCACCCTGCTGTGTGCGTGACAGCTAGGCTGTGCATGAATGGGCGAAACCTGCATAAAAGGCGAGGCTTCTTGGACTGAAGACAGTCGACCACTGGACGAAACATCCACAAATTAATCGTGAAAAGAAGCTTGCTGCATCCTCTGGGACCTTTGAACTGCCCGGTGAAGACCTGCTGCTGTGCTGAAACTGCTTTTCCTAATCGACAAGTGAAGCTCCGGAAAGGACAACTTCTTCCCTTGGGTTGGTAGGAACTAATCCCAAGACTAACTTTGCGGAAGACCTTCCCCAACTGGCTGTATTTTTTTGCTGCTGCTGGAACGGAGTGCCAGGGGTCAAGAAATATGATGTCGAGTGCAACGTCTTTAAGCCGAACTGAAGCTCCCGGAAGATCCTGAGGACCCTCCCGAAATAGGACGACCCATGCTCGAGTCACCTGACCAGAGTGCTGGACTCAAGGAGTGAAGAAAGCCCATCCAGTGACCGAGATCCGCGGTGGTGCTATTTGCCGGTAGCTGAAACTTTTAGTGCAGCTGAATTGAAATGAGCACGTAGCTGCCGCTGAACTGCTGTTCTCCAGACGTCCTCCCTTTTGTCCCCACGACTGAGGCCCAGGAACACTGGATCGGCAACACTGCAACCAGCTGGATCCTGATCTTATAACCTAAGGTACTGTTCTGACTAAGGGGTACTTACCTCTTTGTCTGCAGCTTGCTTTTCTCACTTGGGACTTGCAGTAGCTGCTTTCTAGAGTTGATATCAGAATTAACTTTTCACAAATGTAACAGCTTGTGGCCCAACAGTGTTTTTCTCCAACAAACTCTCTTCTTTGTGTAAGACTTTGTCTAAGAAGTGCCTCCGCTCCATAGTCTTTGTTCCAAATTGCCTTTGGCTGTCCTGGCTCCCTGCAGACTCTTCTAACCCATTGACTTGGATTCTTACTGTCCCTCATAGGCAATAGATTGGTTTTTAACTAATATTTGCTGGGAAACGTTTTTATCCAGACTTCATTGGGGGATTTAAAAGTGCTCACATGCTCTGAGAACCCGTTAACCTTTTTCCTTCCTTAAACCTTTCCTGTTTTACCAACCTCAGAATTCTATCTAGAACAAAAGTGATATATAAAGGCCAATTACTGTCCTAGTTAGTGGATTCACCTCAGGGTGTAGGAAGTGTGTATGATGCATCTATAAAGAGGAGCTACTTGCTTGACTTGATTCTGAGAAAGTATTTTTAAGTGCTTTTTTATTGTTCCACATTGCCCTTTTAAAGAATGCTTATTTAAAACTGCCAGTTAAGTAATTATTTTACAAGAAAACCTTGAGTACAAGTGTTATTTGGACACTTGTATTTGTGGATTTCGATGTTACAGCTCTAAAGCTCACATTTACCCCTCTTTCAGTCACACTACCAACTTGTGTAGTACAGACCTATACCAATGTGTTGGTTACCTATTACCAAGAGGACATGACTGGTGTAGTCTCCCACAAGGTGACTGCATCAAATCTTGCATAACAGGGGTCAAGGCCGCATTCTCAAATACTTGCCTAATTTTTACCCGATTTCATCAGGCATTTAACCCGTTCTAGGGAGGAACTCAAGAGGGCGACCTATGGTGCCTTTTCCTCCACCGTCGTGACGATGAGTGGCGAGAATGATCTCAACCTCTGTCATTTTAAGACTAGGAGAAACATTTCTTGACTCGTCTAAAGACACTTATTTATGACGGGTCGAAGGGGATTTTGACATACCTGCCACTAATTTTCCTCTTCGCTCTTTCAGGGCTTTCGCGTCAATTGATAGGCAGGCCTTAAAGTCGAAAGCAGCGTGAGAGGAACCGAGGCACCACAGACACACCCAATGGGTGTCCATAAGGGTCATCTTAGCCCACAATCTTGGCACTTCTTAAAGCCCGATCTCAAGAGTCGAAGACGCCTATGATGATGCCATTTTCAACAATATATTCGAAAAATCTCGATATGGAACCGAAGCGTACCGTATCCGAAGCGATAAAGTACGCACAAATACGGAACTGAAGCCAACAGTCGCTGCACGTGCTTTATACCATCGATGTCGACATCGAGACTGAGGCCTCCGAGGGACATCGAGTTGACCAACATCGATGCGCAGCGACCTATGCTGGAAAAAAAATTCTGAAGCAGCTGGATATGGAAATATAACATGAGGAATACGTGGGAGGACACAATCCATTCGAAATGAGGATTCTCCCCAACAGCCACCCACATATACACAAAGAGAGACAATCGATAGTCATGTGAACCTCCTGTTCTCCCTGCCCACTCGATGCAAACAAACACTAACTCAATTCTGTAAATAGAGGGGGACAAAATAGACCCCAATCAGGTACAATTGTTTCCAAAAGGTGGTAGCCATATTGCACCAAAGATAAAGTGACCACAAGCCTAGCTAAGAGAGTATGGGCCACACGCTAAGGAACTATGGGGAAGATTTGGAGTGCAAGTGTCTTGAGGAGTCATAAGGACTCCTAAAACAGAGCATAAAAGCAGAGCCACTCTCTCTGGATTTGACCAAATCCAATCTAAAACCCATAAGTGACTACATAGTCTGCTAAAAAGTATGGTTTCTACCCATTAAGCCCACTGCACAGATTGTACTTCAGCCGATTCGGGAAGTATTGCCATTGCAACACCCCGGGTCCCTTTTGTTAGCAAGATTTGTGTAAAGACTGGGGGGGGGGGGGGGGTCCTGTACTT